>NC_064923.1:564667129-565294053 GCF_023897955.1 Schistocerca gregaria
GAGGAGTGTGACAATCTGGACCAACAGTGCCTTGATGAACTTGAGGATAGTATGCCACGAGGAATACGGGCACGCATCAATTTAAGAGGACGTCATACTGAGTATTAGAGGTACCAGTATGTACAGCAATCTGGACCACCACCTCTGAAGGTCTCGCTGTATGCTGGTACAACATGCAATGTGTGGTTTTCATGAGCAATAAAAAGGGTGGAAATGATGTTTATGTTGATCTCTATTCCAATTTTCTGTACAGGTTCCGGAACTCTCAGAACAGAAGTGATAAAAAACTTTGTTTGATGTGTGTAAATATTGTAATCTCAGAATCACAAGGAAAATTCACTTTAGAAAAATGTAAAATTACAAGGCAATTCGTTGTCCATTCCTTACGTTCAGGGAGCAAAATTCCAAGTTAGGTTGATAGATAAATTTAACAGTAAGGGGAAACCTACACCTAGCTTCCAAAACAGTTAGTTCCTGCTTCAGGAAGGAAAGGAGGACAGATTGCAGAAGGTTTGACAGGAGTCATTGATCACTTAGATCACAATGCTGTGCCCTGTTTTGAGAATGCGCCAAGAAAGTGGTCTTAGGGCAGGCAAGTGAGTAGGAGTTGCGATGAATGGTTTCAATGTAGTAAAGTATATCATTTATATTTACTCTCATTTACTGTTGTTGTCTAGGGATTAAACAATAGACTGAGTAACTGACAAGGTTTAAAATGAAGTGACAAAAATCACATGGCTTTCAAGCAACCTACAAAAACCAAGAGTCGAAAGAAATACTTTCTGTCCAATTCCTGAGAACAAATCTTGGAAAAAAGTCTGGCATAAGCTAAACATACACACACTTTGACCAGAACTTAACCAATACTGCCTTGCCCTTCTGCCATACATTTAGTAGTAAGTGAACTTTTTATGTGGGGCATGTAAGCATGCATGCATGATTTCTAGCAAACTATTTCAATTGGTCATTTTTAAACAGGTTTTTTAGTTTGGATTAAGAAATTAAGGTTTACTATTTTTTAATATAATAAGTTTATCTTGCATGGAAGTCATTGTTAATCAGTTTGATAGCTAAGTTTTCATACTTTTATAGTAAAAATTGACATTTACATAAATCTCAGAAGCATTTAACTTACATGACATGTACATTGGAAATTACATCAATGAAAACAATCAAAATTTAAAAATGTAATAAAATATGGTTGGATAAAAAAAATCTACTCATGAAGTGGCGGCTGGAGAAAACACATATGGAAGATATGCAAATGAGCAAGGTTTCTGAGCCAGGGTTGAATGGAAAGGAAGAGGGATGAAGGAAAATTACTGACAAGGTTTAGGAAATGAGAGAGTTATGGAAAAGTCATCTAGAACCCCCCGCGTATGGGGAGACTTACTGAAAGACTGAATCAGTCTCTCCTCCTCATCCTGCCCCGTAAGTTTCCCCAGACTGAGAGTTCAGGGCAACTTTCTGTAATTTTTCCCTTTTCCTAAACCTCACCAGCCTTTTTCCTTCATCCCTCTTCCTTTCTGTCCAACCCTTCTGCCAGAAGTAGGAGCCACTGTCTTCATAACCGTGCACATTTTCCCATATCTTTTATCCATGTTTTCTCCTACTAAGAATAGTTTTTTTTGTTTAGCAATATTATATCATACTTTACTACATGATTTGATATAGTCTATTATGGAAAAAATAAAACTTTTTGTGCACTACAGTTACTTGTAAAACTCATTTGTGGCAATTATTTGTAAAATCATTTAGTCCACATTGGTTAAGTATATTAATTCATGGACAGGATTTATTTAATATGATCTGCACTTGAAACTGAGTTTTGTTTTATGAGGAACTACATTTTACATTGTCACAAAGTTACATAAAACAGTTGTATAATGGCACAGACCTATGGATTTTGCAGCAATACTTTGGCACAGTATTCCACCACGGCACTGACAGAGCACCGCCGCCTGCCTGCCGATCAATGCCCAGCTAGTTACCAAAACCAGGGAAACTTTGGCACATGGCATACATGACATCTGTACCAGCAACATCTGAACAAACCCATTTTGGTAGATACTATTACTGGCTGTCTGACCAGGATAGTCATCAACCAAATCAGTGAACCACTAAGTTGGCGTCCATCATTGTATCAACTTGTGAAGTGAGCAAATAACAACATGCAAAAATCATTAGAACAAAAGTGCAATGGAATGAAAAATTGTGGACTGCATGTTTCAAAAAATAATGTTTTGATTTTAGAATTTTTAAAAGTATAAAGACAGAGTTCATTGCATGTTGCTCTTGTCTAGCTTCTCCTCAAAGTATGTTTTTTAGGGTGAATATATAAATAAAAAGGATGGATCATTCATAATCATAGAAGGGCCTCATGAAGACCCAATACATCAACCAGGAACACTTTCAATGAGACAGATGGCAATAAGCGTGTGACTGTGTGAGAGCACACTCTCAGTTTTTTTATATTTTTAGGTTTCAGATACATATTTTAATGGTTTTTGTGATAATATTTACTATATAACTGACATATTAGTGGTTTCATCATTCACCTCTGTGTTTCTTGTGTTGTGATCTGATATTTGTGAGTGTTTTGTATTGAGCAACTTAACCTCTTACCTGTGTTTACATTCTGCACTGACCAGTTGCAGCTGTAGCGGTGCATCGAATGCTACATACTAATTAATTGTTTGTGTGTAATGGTTTATTTAGGAACTTTAGTAGTCTTCAACCAGTGTTCTTGGTGTTTTCTGGTGAAATAATTTCAGAAGAACTTTTTTGGGAACTGTTTTCAGATTTGTTACTGTGTCATTAGACGTTTGATTTTCTTTCTGTGTTAGTCTTTTGTTATATTCTCATTTGTTGTTGATTAATACTGTTAATAACAGTAGTTACTTCCCTTGTAGAGTAATTTTGTGATGATTGTAGTCAGTTTTGAAAAACGCACAGGATGAGCTAGATAGGATGACGAGGGAGAAGGGGGTTGGAGAATGGGAGCTGGCTGTTGGCAAGAGATCCGCTAGGAGGAGGAGATTTTCAGATAGTTTTACTATTGGTGTTTGCAATAGATATGACAAACTGTCAGGAGTCTAGTGGAGAGGAATCTCTAGTAGCTGTAGATGTAGATGTAGGAAGTATGCAGCAGACCTCAGCAGTTACAGTGGCTAGGACAGTTGCAAAGTCGAAGAGAAAGAAGGAGGTTCTGCTGATAGGTACTTCTCATGGCAGAAGTGTAGGCCAGCAGTTGCAGGAAGTGTTGGGGAGTGAGTACCAGGTCACCAGCATTGTGAAGTCTAATGCAGGATTAGCTCAGGTGACTGTTAACATAGGGGGGTTATGTAGGGATTTTACTAAAGAGGATCAGATAGTGATTGTGGGCGGGGCTGATAATAGTATTGACAGGGGTGGGGAGTATGACATAGATGGTGACCTGGAAAAGATAGCCACTCAGACTGGCAACACGAATGTGCATTTCGTGGAACTGTTTCAGCATCACAATCGGTCTCATCTTAATAGAGCTGTCACGCGTAATAACATGAGACTTGGGAGTATATTGATGACAGAAGGCATGAGTCACATTTCAGTTGTGTTGGTGGAGCATATCAGCAGGACGGGTTTCACTAGACATGGCCTGCACCTCAACAGGTATGGAATGGGGAGGTTGGCAAAGCTTATAGGTGACAGCATAGGTGGGTGTGGTGGGATCACTCATGGGAAAATTCCTGTAGTTGTAGGTGTTAGAGCTGTACCTTTTTTAGGTTGAAGTCAGCTGGTAGGTATTCCTGCTTAAGGGAAGTCTCTCTAACAAAGAAACCACTTTCGACAAAGCTTAGGTATCCGATTCATGAGGGAATTAGTGTATTTCATCAAAATATACAAGGTATTAGAGAGAAAGTTCGTGAACTGCTTATAGATGTTGACTCTGAAATTATTGGTATATCTGAACACTTCTTAAATAAGGAGATAATTCAGAGGCTTCCTTTACCAGGATACAGGTTGGCTGGCAGCTTTTCTAGGAGCTCTTTGCGGTATGGGGGAGTAGCCATGTATGTGAAAAATGGCATCCCATTTGAGTCAATTGATGTTTCAAAGTACTGCACTGAATAGGTGTTTGAATGTTGTTAAATATAGTGGAGCTAAACTTCTAATTGTTGTTATTTATAGATCCCCAGACTCCGATTTCACAACATTTTTACTAAAGCTAGAGGAGATTCTTGATTCACTTTATAGGAAACACAAAAGTTAGTTATTGTGGTGACTTCAATATCAATTGTATAAGTGATTGTGCAAGGAAAAAGATGCTCTTAGACCTCCTTAATTCATATAATCTTATGCAAACCTTATTCTTTCCAACGAGAGTGCAAGGGAACAGTAGAACAACCATAGACAAAATTTTTGTTCATTCCTCATTACTAGAAGGGCATTCTGTTAGCAAAAAGGTGAATGGTCTTTCAGATCATGATGCACAAATTTTAACTCAAAGATTTTTGTGCTGCAACACATGTTAAATATAGTTATCAACTGTTTAGGAAAGCTGATCCAGTTGCTGTAGAGACCTTTGTAAACATTATCAAGGAACAAGAGTGGCAAGATGTTTGTAGTGTTGATACAGTAGACTAGGCTGTCCCAACTGAGCTACAGGGAGCCGGAGCACTCTGGAGTGCTCACTGGGGCAGCTCAGAGCCCGCGTGGAGGGGGAAAGTGAACTCACTGCCCCCTGGCCACATGCAGCCACAAATGATGCAATAATCCGGGTTCAATGACAGCTCTATCGAAGAATGATACCTTTCTATTCGTTGACAGGGATGGTCGTCCGCAGTGTCTTGTATGCCATAAAGTATTTAATTCTGGGAAGAGCTGCAATATACGACGACATTATACACATCTTCATGCAGCGCATAGGTAGAAGGCTTTGCACGCAGAGAACTGGTAGCCAGGCTTAAGAACGATATACCAGGAGATGTAAGTTTAAAAACGGTTTCGTAATACAGAGGGTATCAAAACATGCAACATAGTTCGTGTTCTGTAAGGCATTTATAATTTTCAGGTGAATGAGAGTGGAGAAAACACTACTGAATCTGCAATTTGAGCAAGCTACAGGGTCGCTGACATCATTGGGGCGAGTGGCAAGCCGTTTTCGGTGGGACCACTCGTAAAATTGTGCATGGCAGCAGTTGCAGAATGTTTGTTTCCAAGGGAGATGCAGGCAATTGAAGGGATTTTCCTGTCGAAGCAAACAATGTCTCGTCGAGTCCTGGACATGGCAACGGATTTAGAGACACAGCTCAGGAAAAAGGTGGAGAGCTTTGTTGCATTTTCACTAGCGCCTGACGAAAGCACCGACATATCGGACTGTGCTCAGCTTGCAGTCTTTGTGCATGGTGTCGACATGGAGCTGCAACTAACTGAATAACTCTTGGATGTGGTACCACTCGATTACACCCCAACAGGACGTGACATTTTTTAAGCTGTTTGTGAATCAGTGGACAATATGAATTTGCAGTGGGATAAGCTCCATTCTGTAGCAACAGATGGTGCACCACAAATGATCGGGTGTCACCAAGGTTTTGCTTTTCGTTTGAAAAATACATTCAGGGACGAATTCGGGAAAGACATTTTGACTCTTCATTGTTTTATTCACCAAGAGGCACTGTGTGCTGAAACAGTAGGGCTAGGTGGCGTAATGAAAGATGTCGTGAAGTGTGCGAATTTTTTGCGTTGTCACCCTATGAATCTTCACCAATTCAAAGGATTTCTGAAAGATATGGAAGCGGAATATGGGAATATACCCTATCACAGTACAGTTCGTTGGCTGAGTCGGCGAAAAGTTCTTGATGTTTTCTTTGCCATTCGTGAGGAAATATCCCGTTTTCTTGAAACGCATTGTCTGAAAGATATAAAATGGATATCAGACCTGGCACTCCTAGCTGACATAACTATGCACCTGAATAATTTAAATCTGTCATCGCAGGGCAAAGGGCAGCTAACCACTGACATGCATGACCACATCAAGTGTTCATGGAGAAGTTATGTTTATTTGAGAGGCAGATGAGTAATGGACATTTAACGTACTTCAATCGTCTTGCTTCTTTAAAACTACCCGAGGGTACTACTTTCGGCGATCACCAAGCAAAGTTAAAGCAGCTCATCGCGTCGTTTGATCACAATTCCGAGACCTCACTAGTTTGGAAATGGAACTTAAGGTGTTCAGCGCTCCTTTTTCAGTTTCCCCTGATTACTTGTCATCGTCACTTCCATTTGAGATTATTGGTTTGCCAAATTCAACTTTGTTGAAAGAGAGGTACTACAACACGATGGTATCATTAATTACAGCAAAAAACATTTCCCACACTTCACAACAATGTCGCTGAGATCATGTGTGTGTTTGGATCTACGTGTTGTTGTTAGCAGCTTTTCTCAGCAATGAAAAGAGTAAAAAGTACAGAATGATTGTTTCTTTGGGATGCAACAATGAAGGCCATCCTCTGCATTCATGCTGGAACACTTTGACCCCTAATATTTCCGATCTTGTAATGAAAAGAAAATTTCAAGCTACAGAGGCCCAATAAATTTAGTATGCAATTTCTTGTACAATAGTTGTTCCTTATTTATTTTGTGTACATCATATTTCCTGGTGTAGCATGTCACCACATCTCAGCGCCTAAGAGTATGATGTTGTCGATGTTGTAAGACGTAGCTGGCACATCAAAATGCTTGCCTTGCCACCTGCCTCAGCCAGCTGTGCCACGTGCCGGCCCACTTGAATGGTCACAGCGAACGACACGGCTCCCTGGAGCACGGAGTGCTCTGCGATTCACAACGGAGGCGGAAGAGCCTGCAGTAGACGATAAATATAATGCTTTCCTCAAGACTTTTCTTGTAGGGTACTAGCATAAACAGACAGCATGGGTGGCTGACTAGAGGGATAAGAATATCTTGTAGAACAAAGTGGCAATTATATCAAAACGTTAGAAACAGTCAAAATCTAAATGCAGCAGCCCATTACAAACAATATTGTAAGGTGCTTAAAAAAGTTATTAGGAAGGCAAAAAATATGTGGTATGCAGATAGAATAGGATAAAATCAAAACCATGTGGTCAGTCATAAAGGAAGTGGCTGGTCTGCAGATACAGGTCGAGGATATAGAATCAGTGCGTAGTGGGAATGTCCATGTTACTGATAAGTCGCATATATGTACAGTATTTAATAATCACTTTCTGAATATAGCAGGTGAACTAAATAGAAACCTAGTTCCAACAGGGAATCATATAGCACTCTTAGAAAAAAAGTGTTCTGAGACTGTTACCTGAAATGCTCCTCCATGACACTGACAAGAGGGAGATTGAGTTAATAATTAAATCAATAAAGACCAAGAACTCTCATGGATATGATGGGGTATCTAGCAGAATACTGAAGTATTGTTCTATGTATGTTAGCCCAGTACTTAACCATATCTGTAACTTTTCCTTTAGGAGTGGTTGGTTTCCTTACCGATTAAAGTACTCGGTAGTGAAGCCACTTTATAAAAAGGGAGACAGCGATAATGTTGACAATTTTAGACCTATTTCTATGCCATTGGTGTTTGCTAAAGTTATCTAGAAGGTTGTATATACAAGGTTACTGGAACATTTAAATTCACATAATTTGCTGTCAAATGTACAGTTTGGTTTTAGAAATGGTTTAACAACTGAAAATGCTACGAGGGCTATCCACAAAGTACATTACGTTTTGGAATTAAAAATTAAATAAAGTATTGGAATTTTTTTATTATATACAGATGAAAGCCACACTTAAATGCTACTTTTCTACATAGCTGTCATTTAAATTAAGGCACTTATTGTAGCGATGGACGAGCTTGGAAATTCCTTCGTTGTAAAATTCGGCCGCCCACGCCTTCTTGAAGCCTCTTCTTGAAGCTGTGCGTCGTCATCAAAACGCTGCATAGCCAACCACTTCTTTATTGCTGGGAATAAGTGGAAGTCACTCGGTGCCAGGTCGGGACTGTATGGAGGATGAGGAAACAACTCCCACTTAAAAGATTCGAGAGCTCTTTAAGTGGCATTTGCCTTGTGGGCCCGGGCGTTGTCATGAATCAGCAAGATCTTTGAGCCCAACTTTCCCCTGCGCTTGTTTTGTATTGCTCTTCTGAGGTTGTGCAGAGTTTGGCAATACCTTTGAGAGTTTATTGTAGTGCCTCTTTCCAGGAAATCTACAAAAATCACACCTTTTCTGTCCCAAAAGACAGTAACCATCACCTTCCTTGTGACATTGTCTATATGCATTTCTTGGGTTTTGGGGGGAGGGGGGGGGGGGGGGAATTTGTGCACCTCCACTGCATTGACTGCAATTTTGTCTCGCAGTTCACATGCTTAACCCATGTTTCGTCACCACTAACGATGCAATCGAATAATGAGTCACCATCGTTCTCGTAAGCGTCCAAAAACGTTAACGCTGCAAACCATTTACTGATTTTTGTGAATCTCTCAAGATTTTTGGTATCCATCTTGCACAAAACTTGTGGTAACCAAGCTTTTCGGTAATGATTTCGTGCAACAAACTTCATGAAATTTGTGGAAAACTCATAGAGAGTTCCGTTATTGTGAAATTACATTTTTCATGGACCGCGTCACCAATTTTTTGAGAAGTTCGGCAGTCACTATGCTGGGTCTTCCACTTCGCTCTTCGTCGTGAACATTAGTTCAGCCATTTTTAAATTTTATGACTCCACCTTCAGCGATTATGTTCTCCCCATACACTTCACAAAGCTGCCGATAGATTTCTATTGGTGTACAGTTTTTTTGCAGTCAGAAACCCAGCAAACACTTCACAGCATTTTCAATTAACGCTGACATTTCAAACTATCACAGTAACTCAACGGAGTACAGCACGAACCTCTCACTAGCACGGCAGGAAGCCGACTGAGCGGCGGAATGCATGACACCAAGATGGCCATGCCAGCCCCGCCCATAACGGACACAAACGAAAACGTAATGTACTTTGTGGATAGCCCTTGTATATCCTCTTTTCTCTGTGAGGTTATGGATGGATTAAATAAAAGGTTGCGAACGCTAGGGGTTTTCTTTGAGGGAGATTGAGTTAATAATTAAATCACTAAAGACCAAGAACTCTCATGGATATTACGGGGTATCTAGCAGAATACTGAAGTATTGTTCTATGTATGTTAGCCCAGTACTTAGCCATATCTGTAACTTTTCCTTTAGGAGTGGTCGGTTTCCTGACCGATTAAAGTACTCGGTAGTGAAGCCACTTTATAAAAAGGGAGACAGGGGATAATGTTGACAATTATAGACCTATTTCCATGCCATCGGTGTTTGCTAAAGTTATCGAGAAGGTTGTATACACAAGGTTACTGGAGCATTTAAATTCACATAATTTGCTGTCAAATGTATAGTTTGGTTTTAGAAATGGCTTAACAACTGAAAATGCTATATTCTCTTTTCTCTGTGAGGTTTTGGACGGCTTAAATAATAGGTTGCGAACATTAGGTGTTTTCTTTGATTTAATGAAGGCTTTTGACTGTGTTGACCACAAAATATTACTGCAGAAGTTGGACCATTATGGAGTAAGGGGAGTAGCTTACAGTGGGTTCGCCTCTTACTTTAAGAACAGAAAGCAGAAGGTAATTCTCTGCAATATTGAGAGTGGTAGTGATGTTCAGTCCCAATGGGGCACGTAAGTGGGGTGTTCCCCAAGGGTCGGTGCTGGAGCCACTGCTGTTTCTTATTTATATAAATGATATGCCTCCTAGTATTACAGGTGATTCAAAAATAATTCTGTCTGCTGATGACACCAGCTTGGTAGTGAAGGATCTTTTACATAATATTGAAACAGTATCAAATAATGTAGTTCATGAAAGAAGCTCATGGCTTGTGGAAGATAATTTGATGCTTAATCACAGTAAGACTCAGTTTTTACAGTTTCTAACTCACTATTCAACAAGAACCAGTATTTTGATCAGACAGAATGGGCATCCATTTTCAATAAGCTACCACAAGAACTCAAAATTCCTAGCAGTAACCCAAACACTTTTAAGTCTAAACTGAAGAGTTTCCTCATGGCTCACTCCTTCTATTCTGTTGAGGAGCTCCTGGAAGAGCCGAGAAATTAAGCAAATTCCAGTGTTACAGGGTTGATTTTCTTTATTTAAACTTATGACTTGTTGCCTGAATATGTTTCTTATATTTCATTTTATATGTTTCTTATATTTCATTTTATCTGTTTCTACTATCGTGTTATAATTTCACGTATTGACTCGTTCCATGAACGTGGAGACTTCTCCTTAATTTGGTCCCATGGAACAATTAATAAATAAATAAAAACACCTTTTGATGTGACACAATGAAACTGTCGAGTAGCAGAAATACCTGAGAGATTTTCCTGTCAAACTCTACAGAAATCAGCAATAATTTTAGATGGATGTACAATACCTGAACATTGTGACGATATCCAATGGACTACAAAATCTGATGCAGCTGAGGGAAGAAAACAACAGCCCCTTCATTGATACTGCCACAAGCTGTGATGCATGCAGTGTGGCATGGTGGTTAGCTTCACTAGCTGGTGTGTTGCAGGTCGTCAGTTCAAACCAACTACCAACAATTATTAGTCATTTAGTATTTACCATTTCTAGATAGTTCTTGAAACACTTTCTGTTTTTATAAATAGATGCACTCTCCATTTGGGAGGTCAGTTCCATTGTGGTTGTACTTTGGTGTTTGTAATAAATGTGCTTTCCATTCGAAGGTTGTATTTCATTGTCAACCCTGCTTTTGTATTTGGACATGAGTGAGGTTATGATGTGAGAGATGCTGGATACTTTAAAACATCTACATCTGTGTGGCTTCAATTAGGCAACAAACAAGCTGTCACCTACATGGGAAAGAACTGGAATAGGAGCAATACATCATCCCCACCGCACTTACTTACAGGAGACCAATAGATTCCAAGCCAGCAGTAAGTCAGCTGTTCATTAGGCACTCATCAGATCTCTCTGGGGATGCTGATCAGGACCCAACAAAATGGCTCAAAGGATTCAACTGAAGCACCAGGAGGGATGACATTTGGAAAATGTGCACTTGTACTTGGATGGCACAGCCCAGCACTGATTCGAGCACAACGAAGGAAGCTCAATACCTGGGATAAATTCCAAGGCTAAACTGATTAAAGCATATGGAAACGACAGAGTCCTATATACAGAAAGTTTTGGTCTTACACCACATTGTGAATCCAAATATGACAATCAAAATCTCACACTCGTTGAAAGAAGCTACAGAAGACATGTACTAAGCTCTCCTGGAAAACGAAGCCACTTCAACACAGGAATTCATCAAGTTATTGTAATGACTGTCACAGGAACAATCTCAGCTTGCATAGCAATTTTCATTTATTTACTGATGGCTAGTTTAGGATGGCTTGTCCATTATCAAATCATCCATATATTTAAGTCTTGCATTACAACGAGATGTGCATTTAAGTCACTGACCTGAAATGTAAGTGTGGCAATATACAAAATAGTACACACACATGAACACCGTTGTAGGTCTCAAAACATAAATGAGATTGTCTGCTCAACTTATTAAGGCTGAATTAGAAATTGTTGCAAGTCTCAAATTTTCTAGTAAAGAATTTTTCAAACATGTAAAAGATTGTGTGACATTTCTGTATGAGTAAAAAGCAAATGATAAATATGAATAGAGCAATGATCCCATGAAAGCCGTAATTAAATATTTAGGTAAATATGAATGGTTATGTATGAAATTTGTTTTAGTTAAGTATTTAAAGCACAATGTACAATGACAAATTTTCATCAATTTTCAATCTGTTTTTAAAAAGTAGTCTTAATATGCAAACATTTCAGGAAACCCCAATTAATTGAGTCCACTTTTGTGTACAATTTTATATAATGGTCTCCTACAGGAAAAATGTGTCAATGTCATGATGGAATTATTTTAGCCATCATTTACGAAATTTCCTGTATTTTTAGTTTGAGAACCTGGCAACCCTATCCACGAATGCTGCTTGCTTTTCAGTTTACAGACTACACCTCCCCTGCATTTCCTGCCCACTTCCTTTAGGTTGAGTTAATGAAGTGGAGTTATTTTTGTTTTATTTAGTGAATATTTATTTGCAGTTTTAAATGAGCTATTATGGAAAAGCTCTACGGATGAAGCTGTCAACTAGCACACTAAAGAGCCAGCGTCAAGTGTAACATACTGTCAATATGTATTCAATGATGCCAATTTCCTTCTTTCCACTATCAACAGCTGGAATACTTTTCCTAGCTTGAGGGTATCAAATGTATTACTCCTGCCTTGGCCCACTCAGCATCAGGGATATTCACACTCACCTTCCAAGATATACTGTGGATATGTGATAAGTGGCCCCCTTCAGTGCAGCTTACTCTACAGGTGCCAGAAAATCCTGAATGGAAAAGGCTTATGTAATCTATCAATAATGCAATGAATGGTGAGAGAAGTGCAGCAGCTTTCTAGTCATTCATTAATTCACCACCAAGTGATAACACAGTCACCCAGCTTTACACTATGCTTTCAATGACAAACAGCAGCAAGGTGTCATGTTTACCAATCCAAGCACTTTTACACCACCACCACCACCACCACCACCACCACCACCACCACCACCACTAGGTCACACTTATAAATTAAGCACTTCTCTCAGACATTGTTTGTAGCAACATATTTTACATAAAATCTCACTTAACAACTGCAAATAAGTACTCAATAACCCAAAAGTGACTTCACTATATATCCAAAAGCTCAGTGAAATTGTTTTGTCTACTTTTGTAAGAGAAATTGACAGGAAATGCTTTTGTGAAACAGCCAGTCTGTAAACTGAAAAGCATGCAGCACTTGTGGAGGAAGTTACCTTTCCAGAAGAACGTTACAACTGCCATACAAAATGACTATAAACGAATTTCCCCTGTAGCAGTGTGGAACAGTATGCAGAAATTTACACAGAATCTGTCCATACACTTTTTTGTATATTTATTATTAGCAACTTAGAGAGCTGTAGTATGTTCAATTATTTCTTTGTGAAATACCCTGTAGTTGCTTTTGTGACATTGAACAGTAGAGAGAATGAGGACTTACCTGCTCACTCATCTCTTTGTTTTGTTGATCTATGAAGGAGGGAAGTGTATGGCCACAATCCAATGACCCATCTCCTCTAACACTTCTAGCCTCTGCCACTGCCTTTCCACCCTGTTACACTCCCAGAATATAATTCATGCCTTAATATGGCTCTATGGCACTTCGATACAGTATACACATTTAATATTTGTTCTCAACCCACTTCATTTATCTATAAACATCAATTTTATTTCATTAAAATGCTATTTTTAATAATTTGCGATTCTTCCATCACTTGCAATGCAGAATCTATTAGTCCTAGAAAAGAATCAATAGAAATTTCTTTGTATGAAGCTTAATGTAGTTTTACTCTATGCTCAAAAACCCTACATGAAATAACCTTAATACCCCCCCTACTCCACCAGTCATGATTTTTAATATCCCCCCCCCCCCCCCTACTTGGATAGTCACCAGCCACTTCTCACCTTTCCGTTGATGACAAGCTTCAAACACATTGACTTTTGCACACTTTAATTTTTCTGGAAATCCTATATTTTGCCATATCATTCCACAAACTTGAATTTTCTTCTCAAGTAACTTCTCTGCAAGTTCTACACTGTTATAATAACTATCCATGTAGAGGTGATGCCACTTTCCATAAGGTGTCAATAGTTCCATCACTGTTTTTGCTAAAGGCTGTCCAGCGGTGGAATATATCTTGACTGAGGAAATGTAACCTGTACTCTAATCACACAGCATCCGAATGAGTATGCCATATTTAGTAGTTTTCAATGGATTGTAAACTTTAAATTTTAACTGTACATGCCACTCCTTCATCAACTGAGATGTTTTGACATAGATTAAATGTTTCTTTAAACTTGTTGGAAAAATAGTCGATTTCAAATTGCACTTCAAAAAGCTGGTCAGTATTATCCGGTTTATTGTTGTCGAAAAAATGTAAAAATAATATTTGTCTGAATCGGTTGTGAGACATTCATTTGTGAAATATTGGTGTGTCTATCAACGGATTCGATGACCAATAATCATTGATCCTTTTTTTTTTTTTACAGTTACCATAAGGGTAGCTTTACAATTCCCATAAGTATAGCAAGCCCAAGCCAGTTTCTAAGTAAAGGTCCCAGAACGTCATCAAATTTGACATTTTTTAAATCCAGTTTCCTTCTATTGCAATTTTCACTGTAGTACTTGTTGATTTCATTGCTAATAAGATCAAATAGATCGTTCCCAAAATATAATTCTACAATATCGTCAATGCTGTGTGTATCTCTGACAAATATGTGTGAACCCAGAGATCCTTCAAATTTATTATTGGTCCTCAGTAAATTAAAGCCTGTCTTCTTTGTCTGATTCATACGAATCAGTTGGCAACTGTAGCGTTCACCAAATTCTTCTTGGATGTATTTCACTATCTTCTGATGATTCTGCTTCACTTTCATTTTTTTATCCCCCCAATGTCTTCTTCCCAATTGGCCAAGTCGTCCGGAACGTCAGAAAAGGCGACCATGCATTCATCGTAAATAATCGTATCGTCTCTTTCGTCTGCCATGATGAAAGGGCACAACTTGTTGATGTGTTTAACTTATTGTTACCTAAACGAAACACCAACACAATGAAAAAGATACTAAAGTGCTGTCGCTGGCCACTGCACAATACTATGCTTATGGCACCACTATAGCGTTACCCGCTATTTTGCGTACGACACCGCTGTGGTGTCACTGGACAGCAAAGTGTTAACAGAGCATTGTATATGAGGATACTGGTTGCTTGTCATCCTAGCTTATCAATGGCCAGCTATCTTTACGTTTTTCTACAACGTAACAACATCTGGTCATCTGAGATTCATGAACACACAAAACAGAATGAAGACACTGACCAGATCTCTACTGATCTTTTAGACAATATGTGAGACACTGTACAGGAATGCTAACGACAAAAGCATGTTCCACGATTACCTCTGTGGCATCTACTACCAACTCCACCTGCAGCAGCACTATTCCACCAAATTGGGATTGACCACTTGAAGAAGCTCAAATAGTTGATATACGGGAATCCATGGCTAATAGTCTGCTCTGATTACCTCACCCACCATTCTGTCAGTGAAGATACTCTGTAAATTGCAAAATTCCTTGTAGAAGGTATCATTTTGAAGCATGGAGCAGCCCATCAGTGATCTTTAGTCATGGAAAAGTTTTCCAGTAGAGACCAGTATGAAGGTAATTTCACGTTTCGACTTTACCCATAGGATGACAACTGCTTTACCACAAACGAATGGCCTCTTACAACAGTTTAATAAGATGTTGGCAGACGCTTCCTTGATGTACGTTTATACCGAACAAAGAGACTGGGGTACAATTTGGCCCATTCATATTGCTCTTTTGGCCACATGATTGTGAGGGGGAAATGACAATTCCTGTACCTGCTTCAAATGGACAATACTCAGCATGACTAAAAGAAACACCTCAACACCAATATCAACGAAGCAAGGCAGCTAGCTCACATGTGGATTGTAGACGCCCAGAAGAAAGGCCATGAGAACTATAATGCCAAGCCCAGAAGAATTTGTATGGATTTTGATGTTTGTGAGGAAAGTGGGACTATCAGAAAAGTCACTAAGTGCTACTTTGGGCCGTATTGTATCCTTCATTGCTTGCCGGACATCACATACCAAGTCAAGAATTATGAAAATTCATCAAGAATACAAAAGTGCAGATCGACAACTGGTGCTTCTTGTTCAAGAAAACTTAAGATCTCTTGATAATCATGAAGCTTTGATGGAAGGGGCTACCTTCATTGCTCATCATGGGGAAGACCACATAACAATACTACCAGAATGCAAGGCTCTGTTAGTGCTGCCACACAGAGGACCACTGATGAGATCAACATCCAGGGAGCTGCAATCAGCTCCAAAAACAATTGAAACAGTAAGTTATTGTTGCTCCATAAGGGAGAGCAATGCCGAGAGCTGTGACGCGTGCAGTGTGGCATGGTAGTTGGCATTGCTGGCTGGTGTGCTGTAGGTCACCAGTTCAAACCCAATTACCAGTAATTATTTCTTATTTATTAACTGTTATTCCAGGAAGGTTCTTGAAATATCTTTTTTCGTGTAAATAACAGTATTTTGGAATATTCAATGTGTCTATAAATGGCTGCACTTTCAATACAGGAGATCAGTTCTGTTCTGGCACTTTGATGTTCATAATAACAGATGACCAGCCAGTACTAAGTGTAGCATTTCACTGATAATGCCTGGTTCCAGATTTAGACTTGAGCGTAGTTCCAATGTCACAATATTCAAAAATTGCCTCCTTGCCTGGGGTTCAGAACTGAGATACATACTCTTCTGGGAAGACCCTTAAACTCCCATCCAACACAAAGCAAGAAATTGACAATCCCTATGAATTCAAAAGATAATTAAAAACATACCTCACAGGGACTCCTTTCACAAATTATTAAATACCTATATTGATGGATTGAAAAGTTCTGCTAACTGTTCTGTTAACTACCTGACAAGCAGTAGTGTTTACTGTAAAGCTGCATAACAAGCAGTAATGTGAACAGGGCTCAGTATTTACAGATGTAGATAGATATTTTCTGTGGTTCAAATGGCTCTGAGCACTATGCGACTTAACTTCGGAGGTCATCAGTCACCTAGAACCTAGAACTAATTAAACCTAACTAACATAAGGACATCACACACATCAATGCCCGAGGCAGGATTCAAACCTGCGACCGTAGCGGTCGCTCGGCTCCAGACTGTAGCGCCTAGACCCGCACAGCCACTCTGGCTGGCGATATTTTCTGTGGAAAATAATAATTTTAAGTAAGCATTTGTTAAACTACTATTAGCAGATAAACAGCATTTATATAATAACACTGAGGAGGCAGCAACTTGGAGAAAACTATGAAAGTATGTAGAAGTGGTAAAATAATGGGGCTGAAAGCAACAATGATGCCAGAATCTGAGAAATTACAAAGGGAGGTAAAAATATACGAGTTGGTCCAGTGTGCTAACAACAGACCTCCTAGGGTTCATTTGTAGTGTAAGAAACCTCACTTACATCTGAGACCTGCCAACCCTAGGAAGGGCTGTGACAGTTATGGAGTACAAAATATCTCCTAACTGGGAGGATCTGTAACAGTAAAAGGGAAAAGGCTAGAAATGTAATGAACATCAATGGGACTGACAATAATAAAAGAAGATGAAAGAAATAATCAGGACAGTAGGTGGTTGGTGCCATGTGAGTATTCCCATGGACTCAGCAGCTAATGGGGGCAGTACATCTCTCAGTTGTCCCACCCTTGGTCCATTATAATCAATGGGTTCTACCTGTTTGCACACACACACTGTTTTTCTTTTTACCCAAATATGTTTCAGTACCTCTGTGCCATCATCAGATGTTTTTGTTTATTGAAACAGTAAAAAGTGAAAATATTTTATGTTATAACTGATTTAACAAAGGGAGGCCTGTAGAAAGTTTTTGTTTGTTTTGCTTCTTACCTTGATTTTACATTATACGGTTTTGCAGGGCCAACTGTATGGTGTCCTGCACTGATAGCTGGTCAACTGCAAACCAAACAATGTAAATGTAAATTTCAACGTTGAGCTAACACATCCCTTGATTTGTAAAATAATACAGCCACAGCTTATACCACAAACTGAAAATAGAAGAGAACTTCCATATACAGAAGGCAATATCAAAAGAGAAACAAGTTTTAAATGAAAAGACTACATTCCGTAAATGCACATTATTTAACATATTAAAGGAACTTTACAGAAAAGACAACCCAAACAGCTAAAGGTGCTTGCTTACACACACACACACACACACACACACACACACACACACACACACACACACACAGAGAGAGAGAGAGAGAGAGAGAGAGAGAGAGAGAGAACAAACAAAACTCAAATTTGGCACCAAACTCTCACAGGAACAAATGAACACTGACACGGTTAGGAAACACAACATAGTGCCCACTACATTTTGCGAAGTAAAAAAGGCATTTATAAAGAAAGAAATTACACAAAGTACACTAATGTGTGTGCACAGTGCACTTGGAACCTACAAGAAGGACCAATCACAAAGAAATATGAGTAATAACAATTATATACACAAGACATTTTGACACTCCGAAAATCATGTTTTTTATAAATCAAGGGATGTGTTAACTTGCTGCTGAAATTTACATTTACATCATTTGGTTTGCAGATGACAAGCTATCAGTGCAGGGTACCATACAGTTGGTTCTGCAAAACCATATAATGCAAAAATCACAGCAAGAAGCAAAATGAACACCTTTTTAAATCAGTTATAACCAATAATATTTTCACTTTTTACAGTTTCCAATAAACAAAACCCCACTGATGGTGGCACAGAAGTGCTTAAATATGTTTGAGTAAAAAGAAAAAACAGTGTGTTTGCAAAAAGGTGGAACCCATATCCTATAATTTATCTGCAAATGTGGAAAGAAAGGCCAAGAGCTGCAGATCCAAAAGATGAGCATTATAATCAAGATTTTACAGATGGGAAGTGCAGCCACTATCTTGGAGGAAGTATAAAACTCTTAAACTGTTTTTTCATCAGCAGCAACTGTCAAGGGTAAAAAAAATCCTTGAGGTCTTGTCTTCATCTAACTCTTACCCCTAAAGTGAAACTGGATGTGGCAGAAAAAAGGGCTAACCACATATAAAAGTGAATAAAACACAGGTAGCCCAGTCGATTAAGGAGCTTGGCTCACACCTGGAATGAAAAGGCCCTACATTCCTATGGAGGAGACTGATGTGTTCCGAGCAGTCCTCTTTACTGTATATAATTGGATAGTGAACCTTAGCACACAGCTGCTTAAAATTATGAGGGTAGTCTGTGAAGTATGTTGCTTGTAGCACTGAGGAGCCCGTCAATGATCCTGAATAACTGTTGCAATTTCTTTGTACCGCCATGGCACCAGCTATTGGTGGAATGGGTCCCTAGAAAGAGAGGTACCAGTTCCAATGGTGCAGGTGATCGTGTCAGATGTCTCCCACGACCTCTTCAACACAATCTGACAGGACAGAATAGAGTAGTGGCAGGGGTAGTTTAGAAGAGCCCAACATGGTAAGCAGTCAGTCGATCAGGAAGTAACACACTCTCCACAAAATGGCCACTATCTCAGAGCTTTTTGTACAGTGGCCATGTAGCAAACACTTAAGACTATAATACTGGAGGAAGAGATTGTAAACTTGATAGTCAAAAAGATGCCACGGGTGGCTCCAAAGTGGTAGGAGTGCCATAACTGTCAAGACACAGATCAAGATTGAAAAGAAGCTGGCCAATCAGAAGGCCAGTACCAAATGTGTGGTACTTCCGCACAGGGGGTGGTGCACATTGATATCACCCGAATAAAAGGTGGGATGGATGTGGGGGTGGTGTTGTTGGATTAAGGTGGTCATCTGGATAAGTGTCCTGCCTGAAAATAAATAATCATTACAAATGGTGAATGCTGGGGTCGTTTGCATTCATACTATTACTGCTTGCATGATGGTATGGAAGGAAATTCACTCTCTGATGACATCGGTGTGAACCAATACCAGACACCTCCAGATGCTCTCTTGGAATCAGTGCTGTTCTGACAAAATGCATGGTAACATCAGAGTGTTGGAGATTAGTCATCAATGGAGTGTGTTTCTTGAAAAGTAACACAGACTGCAGGACAAGAGGAAAGTAATAGCTGTAGTTCTGGCAGGTGACAATGTTCACTGTAGTTCCACTGAATTAGAACATGGATGGTGTCCTGGTTAGGCATGAAGGGGCTAGGAGATATGAAATGCCCCAGGATCACTGTTGCCAGGGGAATGCAATAAAAGCAGCAAACATCTATTTGAAATCCTACAGTGTGAGGGGACCTGGCACCTACAGGGCCACTAGACACTGGCATAACCTTTGCCAAGATTTATTCTTTTTTGTCACAGCTTACCTATGGCAGGTGCAAGAACAGAAGAAGATCAGGTGCCCTGATTGCTTCAACCACTTGCTGTGTCAGGTAGCTGATCTATAGAGTATTCCCGAAAGGGAATTGATGATGCTTCTCTAGCTGTGCACGGGGACTGGCTCCCAAACATTGTGCCACAGGAAAAGAGAGGGTAGTTACTACCATCCCCATGGTCAAGGTCATTTGTGCAACTTCCAGGAGTCGACATCAAGGGAGTATATACACCATGTCATGCACAGTTGCAGTAAAAGTCGATACTGAGAGTAGATACAAATAATCATATCAAAATGACAGAGGCAAACCGTAACCAGTTCCTGAATTTTGCATTCTTCATTATGGTAGTACACTTCTGGGATCAGGGAGAGTAGTTGTTCCTGAAACTAACACAGCAAGTTAGTAGTGCACATGGTCAATTTTTATAGAGTGGCTGGCCACATTCTCAACAAGTTGTGTTGTAAGAATATCAGAAAGATTTATGCCCCAGGCATCTGGAATTTAAAGTACCACATGTGGGATAGGAAATATGACTTTGCATCACAGTGGAAACCTATGATTTAAGCCTTCTCTAGAAGCAAATCCCCCCCTCTCAAAATCTACGATGAATGCATCAGTGTACACGGATTCAAAGGCTTCACTACAGTATGCAGATTCAAATTGCTGTAGGTTGACCTAATTATGCAGAAATGAAGAAACTTGCAGAAGTTAGACTAGAGTGAAAGGGCCAGTCTTTGGGCTGAAGACCGCCAATGCCAATACCACCGTCGCCTCTTCCACAACAACAACAACAACAACAACAACAACAACAACAACAACAACAACAACAACAACAACAACTTGATCTGTACAATTGTGATGGTATTTACTTTTAATGTAACATGATAAATGGTGAGTAGTACCTTATCATCTTCCATATGAAGCTCATGTGAAAGAATTTCTGAAGTCAACTTATTAGGGCAATCATTAAATAATTTACTTGGCAAAGATCGAGTAGCTACAATATAGCAGGTCAACAACTAGAAGCAGTTAATGCCATAAATTATCTGGAAGTATGCATTAGGATTGATTTAAAATGGAATGATCATATAAAGATCGTCGGTAAAGCAGATGCCACACTGAGATTTATTGGAAGAATCCTAAGGAAATGCAATCCGAAAACAAAGGAAGTAGGTTACAGTACGCTTGTTCACCCGCTGCTTTCATACTGCCCAGCAGTGTGGGATCCGTACCAGATAGGGTTGATAGAAGAGGTAGAGAAAATCCAACGGAGAGCAGCACGCTTTGTTACAGGATCATTTAGTAATCGTGAAAGTGTTACGGAGATGATAGATAAACTCCAGTGGAAGCCTCTGCAGGAGAGACGCTCAGTAGCTTGGTATGGGCTTTTGTTAAAGTTTCAAGAACATACCTTCACCGAAGAGTCAAGCAGTATATTGCTCCCTCCTACGTATATCTCGCAAAGAGACCATGAGGATAAAATCAGAGAGATTAGAGCCCACACAAAAAAGCATACCGAAAATCCTTCTTTCCACGAACAATACGGGACTGGAATAGAAGGGAGAACCGATAGAGGTACTCAGGGTACCCTCCACCACACCACCGTCTGGTGGCTTGCAGAGTATGGATGTAGATGTAGAGGTAGAAAAATAGATTCCTATGAGGCATCTAAAGGTAAGTCAAGTTTTCTTTTTCTCATCGTTTGCTGTTGATAGACAAACTATTTACTCAATACTGTTACATTTTGTGAAATTTTACATCAAGAAAAGGTTTCCAAACAGATGAGAAAACCTGATGAGGATAGTGACCTAGAACGTGCTGCACTGGTGAAACCTCCAATACAGATAATTTGGTAAAAAGCTATCGTGCATTGTCTCGTGTGAGATATTATGGTTGCCGGCTCTTACACGAGGTACAAATATAAAAAAGTGAAGACATATCAGAAGTATTTCAAGCTGCCTTCATATCAGCACTGTGGAACAAGTACGTGATCAGATGACTATGGCAAAAAGATAAAAAGCATGTAGACCTCTTAGCACAAAACAATGCCTTCCTAGTGAGTGAGGTTTCCATGTCATTCTAGTGACTTACTGTTACAATGTCAACATTGTGCACAACAATTTCTGATTGTTTAGCATTAACTGAAAAAAAAAAAAAACACCACATGCAACAAAGAAAAATTTCTAAAATTGATGTTTATTATTAGTTCTTTTTGTTCTCAGTAGATGAACTTCCCCCCCATGAACCATGGACCTTGCCGTTGGTGGGGAGGCTTGCGTGCCCCAGCGATACAGATAGCCGTACCGTAAGTACAAGCACAACGGATGTATACCTGTTGAGAGGCCAGACAAACGTGTGGTTCCTGAAGAGGGGCAGCAGCCTTTTCAGTAGTTGCAAGGGCAACAGTCTGGATGATTGACTGACCTGGCCTTGTAACAATAACCAAAATGGCCTTGCTGTGCTGGTACTGCGAACGGTTGAAAGCAAGGGGAAACTACGGCCGTAATTTTTCCCGAGGGCATGCAGGTTTACTGTATGATTAAATGATGATGGCGTCCTCTTGGGTAAAACATTCAGGAGGTAAAATAGTCTCCCATTCGGATCTCCGGGCGGGGACTACTCAGGAGGATGTCGTTATCAGGAGAAAGAAAACTGGCGTTCTACGAGTCGGAGCGTGGAATGTCAGATCCCTTAATCAGGCAGGTAGGTTAGAAAATTTAAAAAGGGAAATGGATAGGTTAAAGTTAGATATGGTGGGAATTAGTGAAGTTCGGTGGCAGGAGGAACAAGACTTCTGGTCAGGTGAATACAGGGTTATAAACACAAAATCAAATAGGGGTACTGCAGGAGTAGGTTTAATAATGAATAGGAAAATAGGAATGCGGGTAAGCTACTACAAACAGCATAGTGAACGCATTATTGTGGCCAAGATAGATACGAAGCCCACACCTACTACAGTAGTACAAGTTTATATGCCAACTAGCTCTGCAGATGACGAAGAAATTGAAGAAATGTATGATGAAATAAAAGAAATTATCCAGATAGTGAACGGAGACAAAAATTTAATAGTCATGGGTGACTGGAATTCGTCAGGAGGAAAAGGGAGAGAAGGAAACATAGTGGGTGAATATGGATTGGGGCTAAGAAATGAAAGAGGAAACTGCCTGGTAGAGTTTTGCGAAGAGCATAACTTAATCATAGCTAACACTTGGTTCAAAAATCATGAAAGAAGGTTGTATACATGGAAGAATCCTGGAGATACTAGAAGGTATCAGATAGATTATATAATGGTAACACAGAGATTTAGGGACCAGGTTTTAAGTTGTAAGACATTTCCAGGGGCAGACCTGTAGATTAAAACTGAAGAAACTGCAAAAAGGTGGGAATTTAAGGACATGGAATCTGGATAAGCTGAAAGAACCAGAGGTTGTACAGAGTTTCAAGGAGAGCATAAGGGAACAATTGACAGGAATGGGGGAAAGAAACACAGTAGAAGAAGAATGGGTAGCTTTGAGGGATGCAGTAGTGAAGGCAGCAGAAAGCAGAAAGGTGGAAGGAGTGTATAGAGGGTCTATACAAGGGCGATGTACTTGAGGACAATATTATGGAAATGGAGGAGCATGCCGAGGATGAGATGGGAGATGCGATACTGCATGAAGAGTTTGACAGAGCATTGAAAGACCTGAGTTGAAACAAGGACCCCGGAGTAGACATTCCATTGGAACTACTGACGGCCTTGGGAGAGCCAGTCCTGAGAAAACTCTACCATCTGGTGAGCAAGATGTATGAAACAGGCGAAATACCCTCAGACTTAAAGAAGAATATAATAATTCCAATCCCAAAGAAAGCGAGTGTTGACAGATGTGAAAATTACCGAACTATCAGTTTAGTAACCCACAGCTGCAAAATACTAACACGAATTCTTTACAGACGAATGGAAAAACTAGTAGAAGCCGACCTTGGGGAAGATCAGTTTGGATTCCGTATAAATAGTGGAACACGTGAGGCAATACTGACCTTACTACTTATCTTAGAAGAAAGATTAAGGAAAGGCAAACCTACATTTCTAGCATTTGTAGACTTAGAGAAAGCTTTTGACAATGTTGACTGGAATACTCTCTTTCAAATTCTAAAGGTGGCAGGGGTTAAATACAGGGAGCGAGAGGCTATTTACAATTTGTACTGCCTGTCGCTCAATATCTCCTCCTCTATGCAGTGGGTAGCAAACTATCCTATTTCACTGCTTTTAGTCCATCCCAAATTTTCCATTGATTGATGAATGCATTTAGGAACAATTAACATCTAAATTGCATACCTACCCCCACTCCACCCCATTTTGTTGTCCGAGATCTCAAGGTAGCAATATGCATGCCCTGTTAGAGGAAACATTTACTGCTGAAGATTAGTTTTAATTTGAATGTCAGAGTAGCTTCTGTATCATTCTTTAAAAAAGTATCCACATATGATAAACAAAGCATGCAATGGAGATCATTCAATTACAACTGCACTGAAATATGCAACTGTTAAAAAGTTTATGAGTTTCTGTTAATATACTGCTTGTAATACAGTTTTAAACGTAAAAACTGAGTTGGTTTCCCCCTCCCCACAGTGTAAACTGCTTTCTCTAAATTTGTCCCTATTCTCTGCTACAGAATTACAAAAAATCATTATTTGGTTTTTATGCCACAAAGACTGTTTCAGTATTTTTGCTGATGAGAGTTTTTCTTTGGTGACTTCTGCACTAGGCAGAACAGGCAGTCATATGGTTGGCTCAATTTGCACAGATATAAGGCTTGCAGGGGGCTAGTAGTAACTAGTGCCATGCTGTATCCCATTATATTGCTATGCATGCAAAAATGCTGCTTTTGTTCCAGTCTGTCTGGTTTTTGCAACTGGAATATATCATGGGTACGGCTTTAACAACTTTGACACTGCAATAGTAACAACAGCAACAGGAACAACAAAAACGGCAACAAGAATGGCATGCTGCTCTCCTGCAGCTCTTACTACACTGCAGCTACATCATCAATTGGCAGTCATGGATATGCCCCCACCATTGTTGGCCTGCTTTGATGATGATTCTGTCTCTGTCTCCAATGGTTTCAACTGCACTGTCTTACTTAAAACATTTCCAGTAAGCAACAAATTGCTGTACTCTTGTCTTCTAGCAGACATTTGTATGAAGTGGTGCAAAAACTGTAACCATTCTCAGTCCCTAGTGATTTACCTTTCAATCAACTTTGTGCTCTGTTGACTAGATACTACAGTCATCATACACTGCATTTAGGCTAAATTTTAATCAGTGTTTTTAACAACATAGTATTATGCAAAATGGGCTGCTGACTTGCAGGGTCTTTCATGCCAGCACAATTTCACTTGTCAGAATTGTAAGGTTTCCTATGGAGAACCATTGGTAAGTGACGTGGTTGCGTGCCTCACACTGTACAGGAAAGTCACAGCTAAATCGTTAGCCACATCCAATCGTTGTCTTAGTAAAGTTCTTAAACTACTAAATCTTTTGAGATTTCTTCTAAAGTTCAGTATACTTTCACTAAAGTAATACAAGTACCAAAAGTAGTTAGTTTTCATCACTACCAGCATCCAGCTGATGATTCTGATTCATATCTTCTTTTTACACATCTAAGTCTAACCCAAGTTCCTAGTAGTCTGGATCACTGTGATAAACTGAGTATGTCAATCTTAAAGATCCACACTCAGTCTTGAGTCAGTACATTAATACTGAATGGGCAGGTCAGAAATGCCACTCCACCCTTGAATATCCAGTCTTGTCAAGGCTGCAGCAGATATCATTCTATAAGCTGTTTCCCACAGTGCACTGTTTGGCGTATGACAAACTCTATTCTCCAGACCAACACAGCTTGGTGACAGCACATCCCACCATACAGTCATGGCAGATATCATGTCAGTAACCAATGAAGACACATATTGGGGATTCAGCACACCTTTTTTTTAAAGCATTCAGCAACAGGCCATGTCCTATTCCCAAAAGACAATTCCTCTTCTTAGAAAAATGTCACTTGCAGCTAAGTACAAAAAGTTGCACCAACATTGTTAGTGGTGAAGTCATCAAACAGTGCTAATGTTTTTGGCTTAGATGCCTTTATGGTGGCATTTGGTTTCAAACCAGTGAACAATGTACATTTAGTGTTAAGAGTGTCATTTTTGATCCAGATTCCCTTCACAATACATAAAAAAGAGATCGCTGCTAAGTTGTGGTCCATATATCTATCTGCAAAACAAAAATTTTGTAGAGGTAGCCCACTACTCCAGTCATGCTCATAAATTAAGGATAATTGCAGAGTGTGGTGCCGCACAATGTGGCACTACACAAAACTGGCACTAATAGCATAGGCACACAGGGAACACACACAACACAGATCTTTAAGTCTACGGTATTGGTGATAAGTTGAGAAAACTGACCCAAAACACATGTGCTACAAAACACCACTGTTTCCTGCGCATGTACCCCAACAGCAGCATGGGATATGATCACCATGTACACCTACGCATGCTGCACAATGGGTTGGCATACTCTGGGTCAGGTGGTCGAGCAGACGCTGGGGTATAACCTCCCATTCTTGCACCAGTGCCTGTTCGAGCTCCTAAAGTGTTCTAGGAGTTTGAAGACGTGCAGCGATATGTCGACTGAGAACATCCCAGACATGGTCGGTGGAGAACAGGCAAGCCACTCCATTCACCTCATATCTTCTGTTTCAAGGTACTCTTCCACGATGGCAGCTCAGTGGGACCGTGCATTATCATCCAACAAGAGGAAGATAGGAACCACTACACCCCTGAAAAGGCAGACATACTGATGCAAAATGATGTCCCGATACACTTGACCTGTTACAGTTCCTCTGTCAAAGACATGCAGGGGTGTACATGCACCAATCATAATCCTACCCCACACCATCAAACCACAACCTCCATACAGGTCCCTTTCAAGGACATTAAGGGGTTGGTATCTGGTCCCTGGTTCATGCCAGATGAAAATTCCGGTGAGAATCACTGTTCAGACTATAGCTGGACTCGTCCATGAACATAACCTGGAACCACTGTTCCAATGCTGTTTTTTGACACCAGGCTTTACGGACTCTCCTATGACCAGGGGTCAGAGGAATGCACCTTTCACGTCTCCAGGCGAATAAACCATGTTTGTTCAGTCATCTGTTGACTGTGCGTCTCGAGACAACTGTTCCAGCGGCTGTGGTAAGGTCCCAAGCAAGGCTACCTGCAGTACTCTGTGGCCGTCTGCGGGCACTGATGGTGAGATATCGGTCTCTTTTTGTGCTATTGTATGCTGTGGCCATTCCGTACTGTAGCGCTTGGACACGTTTCCTGTCTGCTGGAATTGTTGCCATAATCTTGAGATCACACTTTCAGGGTGTATAAGCGGACAAGGAAAAAATTCCCTGATTTTCCAATTAAAATTACACTTTTTCCCGGGTGAAAATACACTTTTTCCCTGTCAAATGACAGTATACTTTTCCTCGGAACTGTAAAACTAATCAATCCTTTGAATGGTTATAGTAAAAAACACGTTTTGGAAAGATCTTTGATGTGCAGCAACATGTACGCTGCATATTACGAAAGTGTAAATTTAAATTCCACCAAATGCCGCATGTTACTTTCCGAAGCATTGAAATCAAGTTTGCAATGTGCTTTTGTAGCCAGTCCTAGCTAGTCACGTGATCTCACCAGCCGATGACAGCGGATCTTCTAACGTAGGATACGTGATGTAGTTAGCCAATAGCAATATCAGTGTTAAGTAGCACGTACACACAAATAGGAAAAGTTAATGGTTTAAATTAACATACACAGCGTTACTACAAGAAAAGAAAAGCTTACACATACAATATTGGTCTCTGAGATTAGTAAGCTGCAAGAGAAGCTAAGATTTCACATATAACGTTGATTTTTTTTGCGCGATACACTTTAAGGTACAACACACAAATGCGTCAGTAATATTTTTAATAAAGACATAAATATATGATCTTCTGAGCTCAAAATGTTTCTAAATGTACGTCCACAAAGACTTGATTTTTAAATGAGAGTCACACGCACTGTGATTAAAGAAATTCATCGTACATTCTCGCACATAATTCATCTTGCATAAAAGGAAATTTACTTTGAAAGCAAGACAACCATTTGAAATATTTTCCCGTGACCTGTTAGAAATAGGTTCGCTTCACTAGTTGCCAGAGAGTGGCAGAAACAGGCATCACCACACTTGCGCATCTACGATGATGCACAAAGCCCGTATGTTCGTAAGTGTAAAACATTAAACTATCTTACACTGTGTCATAAAAGAAACAAGACATCAGACGATACACCAAGAAGATCAGAATTTCACGAACCATACTACAATGCGTAATTCGGATTAAAGTGCACATTCGTATGTCCAGATTCAGACGTAAATTTTCTTGAGTACCGGTACTGTATTATCTCATGTTTGGTTCTTCATTATGGCATAATGCCATACGTGCTAGAAGATGAAAACATGCACTTTTGAAATGCAGCAAACAGTTGAAACTAGCCCATAGTATGTATTTAAACACTTCGTTTCAAATAAATTGACTGCCCCAGAGGAAAAGATTAATAAAAGCCAAATTTCTTTAGCAAACTGACAAAAATAACTTCATTATTCTGCAAGGCGATTAATGCCAGACTGTCAGAAAGGTGGAGATAAAGCCTGAAACTAATAACATATTTTAGCTTTTCGTAATTATGAGAACGTATTTTAATTCATTTGATAGCTCATGGCCATAGATATCCGTTTTGTTTTCGTTTAATGTGAGAGCAATAACTGAAGAGGAAACAGCAAAATCACTAAACGTAAACACGGGTCATGTGGAGACTCCCCACTAGAACTCAGACTGCTCTGTGAATCAGCCCCGGATCTCCGTTATTTCTGAACTGGGGCAATATTAGATAGTAGTGCCCAGCCACACATCTGTAGCGAGAAGCAGGGAAAGGTACTTCTCATATGTGACTCAACTGCACACGCACAAGGGCCGGCTCGCAACTGCTCAAACAAATCTAAAGTAAACAGTTGTGACGTCATGCTCATCAGAGACAATTTGTTGTTAGGAAGAATTGCATAGTCTTCCCAAAGCCTTTGACACATTTTGCAGTTGGCAAACACTTGTATGAACACTGTGTTTTATTGTTGTATATGGCGTATTACTTTTGCGACTTAAGTTTTTTTTCCCCCCCTCGTTCATGTTTTGTTGCTGCATTATTATACTGCAGAAGCGGGATACAGCAATATCCTTTGTTAGAGTATTGGTTCTTACCCGTCAAAATCACAAAAATTTAACTGAAAACTAAAACAATGAAAAATTCCCGGAATTCCGAATAATTCCCAGGTTTATCCTGATTTTCTCCTGGATGAAAAAATTCCCGGGCTTTTCCCGGATCTCCCAGTTGTCCTGGGTCGTATACACCCTGCACTTTATGGCCCGTGCTATGACCTCCTATGTTTGACCAGCCTCCAGTTGCCCTAGCATTCTAACCCTCATAATGTCATCAACACAGTCACTATTAGCATGTCTGAAAATGTCTGCACACTTACTGGCTGCACCGTGCTCTATCATGCACCAACACACCTCTGCATATGTGGACTGCTACCAGCACCACCCTGCGGCGACCGCAGGTCAAATGCACCGCATGGTCATACCCCAAGGTGATTTAAACCCGCAAACTGCCCACCAGAGCGTTGTTTCACTATGTAACAGCATTATCCTTAATTTATGAGCATGAGTGTATTTGCTTTTAGATATGCTGTTCAAACTTAGCTCCTATGACTTCAGGAAGTAAGAGTAATTTTGTGTGTCTCAAACAGTTGATGGGTGATGATTATGGTTGTCATTATAAAACCTAAATAGCTTCAGCCTTTGGAGTTATTTTTAGGTAACTATTGATACTCAGTTAAACACTAATCTCAATCTATGCCTTGAAACTAGGCATGTATTTATACTATTCAAAAAGTGATTAGTAGATGCTTATCTACAACTTTCTTTAGGTTGTAGAACAAAACATTTACTTATATCAATTTTTGTGCATGGGTCTAAGCTCCCAGAAAAGACAGAGCAGCATCTGCAGCAGTGGGCATTGTTTTCATAACTATGAAATCTACCTTCACCACACTGCCCAACATATCACACAGATGCTCTGTCCTATATTCTCACTGGCCCTGACGCACAGTGTTAACGCCAGGAAACAGGTCTGTTTTGCACTCCACAAACATTTGCAACAAAATGTGGCTGAATTACTGCTGACAGCATGCAAGATAGTTACAGCATCTGCCCGCAACCTAGTTCTGCAAAGAGTTTTGTCAGCAGTGCAGTCAGGGTGGAAGGAGCATCTAACAAAACAAGTAGACCAGAAATTTAGTAGCTATTTAGTGATGAGACACAGGCTCAGTGCAACCAACAGCTACTTATTGATGGCCACAAAAGACTCTAAAAGCCAAATTGTCATTTGTCCCCACTCTGGTCTGCATCCTCCAGCTACTTCATTCCTTGCAATGGAGAATAATGTGCACAAAGGTGGCATATATGTTGGCTGGTATTGATGCTGAAATTGAACACACATGCCACTGCTGCCCTGCCTGCTACATATACAAAGATCATTCTGTAAGTCAGGGCAACTATGGTATGTCGTGCGAATGTATGGCGTCACTGTAATCATAGTTAACACATTCTGAAGCCCACAGCAAACAGGCAAAATCAACTGACAGATTGCAACTACATGCATGGACAGCTCGTTTTCAATGACAAACTCTCATTGCGAAGGTGGCTCAGCAACAAGATGGCTGCTCCACCCACCCTACTCACCAGACTGCAATTCATGCGACATCGACATCAATCCACAACTGAAGAAAACATTTTGTGGAAGGCACTTTGCAAACAGGGCTAATGTCCTCATGGCATTTCGGCAAGCAGTGGCATACACTGATGGTAATGCCAATGGCATTCAAAACCCTCCTCATTGCTGTCAATGCTGTGTGTATGCACTGGAGGACTGTTTTGAAGCACAGTAGTTGATTTTGATTCATTTTTGTTCCATCTGTCCTCGTGCACAATAAATTTACACAGAGCTTCAATGCATGTGTTTCTTTTCAATCTTTAGCATGTCCTCCCGTACTGGAACCCTATTTTATATTGGTGTTCAGATACATACTGCTATACAAGTTCAATACATGTCATGGAATTCTCATGTTGTTGTATTACTGAAAGATATACCACAGTTGACATGATTTATGGAATTACCCTCATACCACATGGTCCCAGCACAACATTTCTCTCCATTGCCACACTCAACCACCAATGGGAGATCTGCACATTAATTTTGCTGGGCCATATCACAGAGCTTTGCGATTGTTTGTGGTGGACACACTCTTCAATTTCCCCTTTGTGACAGGAATCTCATCAACAACCCCTTGTGCTACCACTCTTGTCTCCCCTGAAACACAATGGTGTCTGACAATGCACCCTAAATTCACATAGTTGCATTTTGTGGCCTTCTGTCACTGCAGTAGCACTGAGCATCTGACCACTGGCCACTTCCTACCAGCCTCTATCACAGAGGCCAAGTGGGTGATCAGAATGTTGAATGCATACAACAACCCTCCTTATGTTCTAGACTATCTGGTTTTCATTATTGAAATGTCGTCAAAGCACAGCTTATGACAATTCTTGCTCTGTTTACAGTTTACAGTTTTGTCTCAGAAATGGACAGAAAAGGAAAGTAATTTAACATTTTGGAATATGCCTGGTGGAAACAGGGGCTGAAATATGAAATTTTATTACACAGTTACAGAAGGTTGCATGCTTCGTCGATAGCCCTCCCTTTTTGATTTTATATAAAACATCCTGCATGCTTTCTCTAATATGCACATTTCTTTAAAAACAAAACAAAGTCATTCGCATAAACATACATCTACATCCATACTCCGCAAGCCACCTGACAGTGTGTGGTGGAGGGTACCCTGAGTACCTCTATCGGTTCTCCCTTCTATTCCAGTCTCGTATTGTTCATGGAAAGGAGGATTGTCGGTATGCTTCTGTGTGGGCTCTAATCTCTCTGATTTTATTCTCATGGTCTTTTCATGAGATACAAGTAGGAGGGAGCAATATACTGCTTGACTCTTCGGTGAAGGTATGTTCTTGAAACTTTAACAAAAGCCCATACCAAGCTACTGAGTGCCTCTCCTGCAGAGTCTTCCACTGGAGTTTATCTATCATCTCCGTAACAGTCCTAATGCGTGGTAAACATGAGGAAAGAGGTGACTCATTCAAAAACAACTAAACTAAGAAATTTATTTTATGTCATTTTCAAGATATGGCTGGGAAAATAGTTGTATTACTCAAATAACATCCACTTCTTGGATATTTGTCAACTTTTCTTTCACTTTTTACCAGAAAGTTTAATTTATTTGTGGAGACACAACAAAAAGTCAACTGCATCCTAGCAACACCTTCATTAGTCTAGCTGTTATGTACAGAAATTCGTAAAGGTTTGCTTCACATATGAACACATGGTCAGTTACTGTAATAGGTTTCTTACAACTTTTTCCAAATAATGGGTAATAGGGTAATATGGTAACATTTCTGATCAGATGGCACAAAACCGTTCCTTTCAAACCAGAGATGTTAGCAGCATTGGGAGGCACATTAACACTGGTAGTTCATTTCTACAGAAAACTAAATTCTCTTTCAGGGGCTAGTCACAAAGATTTAATAATACCTTAAAAATTAGTTACATACTTAATTTGTTATTTGCTTGTAGGTACATGCCTGCAGTCCAAGTATAAATTTAAATCCCTTTGCAACAGCTCCATTTATGCTGCTAGAAGAAATAAAATGGAGTATTGTGCAGTAATTCAGTTTTGACAGTGGCAGAAATGTTGCAGCTGTTTCAGGGTAATCCCAATAACTACTTTAGATGTCTCTATTGACATGATACAGCTCCAAAAATTCAGCTGTTGTCAAAAGATATCTTTTTGGTCATAAAATGACTAATGAATTTTAAGACCTTTAATACACTGAGGAACTGGGCCCTTACTTCTCTCCGGTGTGGTAATCAGGCTTGCTTATCACTGAATATTGAAGCCCAAGTTGCCAAAGTGGCATCTAATAGAAAGACTTGCACCATGTGGCCAGACAACACCAGGCGGGGTCTCCAGGCCAATAACACCTCATGATCATTTCCTTATTTCATTGAATACAATTAGTTAAAAAACAACTTAAATCTTCACAAATTAGAACTATTCCCTTCAACAGAAGTTTGAGTAAATTGAAAAGGAGATTTTTGTAGAAGAACACACATATTTCCCTGTCCATAACTTCAAACTCACCCACTCCTCACTCTTGTGTCTTCTAATTATTAGTTGTAGCTGATGGGTTATTACTGTAGGTCTGTAAGAAAAAGAAGTGCTGAAATATTTCATAAGAAATTTCATGAACTGAACCCATGTCATGGACACTCCAAGCTATATCTATTCTTATCTTTATTTCTTTTGTTTCCACCCATTTGTCAGTTACTTTACATATGAAAACCGATCACACTTGGCTTTATGAATTCATTGCTGGGTCTTATAGTTTTCTTTTTTGTGTGTTTGTTGTTTATTATTTTGAACTTACTATACCCTATTTTTGAGCCTACTTTTAAAACTAGCTCTAGTGTTCCTCCACTAGTTCATGTTTATCTGCACTACAGGCAAGTAGTGCACTGTTCTCAGTAAACCCAATTTGGTTCAGATTATGACCCATTAATACATATTTCTGGTTCCATTTCCCATTTGACAGATCTGAAAATTTCATCTACAAACGTTGATAATAGTGTTTGCGACATGGAATCTCATTGTGTAATTGCTCTTTCATGTCTCAATTTTTAATTATCTTGATCAAGTAAAAAGGAAACTGTGGTACTCACATATACAGGATGGTCAATATTAAACCATCCTTCTAAAAAATATATGTGGTTAAACAGAAATTTAAAGCAGAGTATTATGAGAAGGGAGAGGTGTGAAAACCTTTGAGATTATGTTACCAGTATGGCAGTCTTTTAGAAGCTGTCATCTTGGATGCAAGAAATGGAATGGTGGTTATGTGACATACGAAACAAATGGAGAAGTCAATGAGAAAAACAATGCTGCCTTTCATCTGAGCATAGCTTTATTCATTATTGAGTCAGTAGCATTTCATAAAGAACATGGCAAATGCTGGTGATAAGAAGACAGCAACATGTAGATAGATACTGTTTCTTTCCAAATGACAAAAACAAAATCTGAAATATTTTGTTTAGTATACATTATGAAGTAATGTAACATTATGCATTTGGCTCTGATCAAATAATCTATCACAAGCAGCAGACGGATCATAACCAGCCCTCATTTCAGATGCAGCTGACAGAGACCATTTTAGAACCATAAGGAAAATCATGAAAGAAGGTTGTATACGTGGAAGAACCCTGGAGATACTAAAAGGTATCAGATAGATTACATAATGGTAAGACAGAGATTTAGGAACCAGGTTTTAAGTTGTAAGACATTTCCAGGGGCAGATGTGGACTCTGACCACAATCTATTGGTTATGACCTGTAGATTAAAACTGAAGAAACTGCAAAAATGTGGGAAATTAAGGAGTTGGGACCTGGATAAACTGAAAGAACCAGAGGTTGTACAGAGTTTCAGGGAGAGCATAGGGGAACAATTGACAGGAATAGGGGAAAGAAATACAGTAGAAGAAGAATGGGTAGCTCTGAGGGATGTAGTAGTGAAGGCAGCAGAGGATAAAGTAGGTACAAAGACGAGGGCTGCTAGAAATCCTTGGGTAACAGAAGAAATATTGAATTTAATTGATGAAAGGAGAAAATATAAAAATGCAGTAAATGAAGCAGGCAAAAAGGAATACAAACGTCTCAAAAATGAGATCGACAGGAAGTGCAAAATGGCTAAGCAGGGATGGCTAGAGGACAAATGTAAGGATGTAGAAGCTTATCTCACTAGGGGTAAGATAGATACTGCCTACAGGAAAATCAAAGAGACCTTTGGAGAGAAGAGAACCAAGTGTATGAATATCAAGAGCTCAGATGGCAGCCCAGTTCTAAACAAAGAAGGGAAGGCAGAAAGGTGGAAGGAGTATATAGAAGGTTTATACAAGGGTGATGTACTTGAGGACAATATTATGGAAATGGAAGAGGATGTAGATGAAGACGAAATGGGAGATACGATACTGCGTGAAGAGTTTGACAGAGCACTGAAAGACCTGAGTCGAAACAAGGCCCCCGGAGTAGACAACATTCCATTAGAACTACTGACGGCCTTGGGAGAGCCAGTCCTGACTACACTCTTCCATCTGGTGAGCAAGATGTATGAGACAGGCGAAATACCCTCAGACTTCAAGAAGAATATAATAATTCCAATCCCAAAAAAGCAGGTGCTGACAGATGTGAAAATTACCGAACTATCAGTTTAATAAGCCACGGTTGCAAAATACTAACGCGAATTCTTTACAGACGAATGGAAAAACTGGTAGATGCAGACCTCGGGGAGGATCAGTTTGGATTCCGTCGAAATGTTGGAACACGTGAGGCAATACTGACCTTACGACTTATCTTAGAAGAAAGATTAAGAAAAGGCAAACCTACGTTTCTAGCATTTGTAGACTTAGAGAAAGCTTTTGACAATGTTGACTGGAATACTCTTTTTCAAATTCTAAAGGTGGCAGGGGTAAAATACAGGGAGCGAAAGGCTATTTATAATTTGTACAGAAACCAGATGGCAGTCATAAGAGTCGAGGGGCATGAAAGGGAAGCAGTGGTTGGGAAAGGAGTGAGACAGGGTTGTAGCCTCTCCCCGATGTTATTCAATCTGTATATTGAGCAAGCAGTAAAGGAAACAAAAGAAAAATTTGGAGTAGGTATTAAAATTCATGGAGACGAAGTAAAAACTTTGAGGTTCGCCGATGACATTGTAATTCTGTCAGAGACGGCAAAGGACTTGGAAGAGCAGTTGAACGGAATGGACAGTGTCTTGAAAGGAGGATATAAGATGAACATTAACAAAAGCAAAACGAGGATAATGGAATGTAGTCAAATTAAATCGGGTGATGCTGAGGGAATTAGATTAGGAAATGAGACACTTAAAGTAGTGAAGGAGTTTTGCTATTTGGGGAGCAAAATAACTGATGATAGTCGAAGTAGAGAGGATATAAAATGTAGACTGGCAATGGCAAGGAAAGCGTTTCTGAAGAAGAGAAATTTGTTAACATCGAATATAGATTTATGTATCAGGAAGTCGTTTCTGAAAGTATTTGTTTGGAGTGTAGCCATGTATGGAAGTGAAACATGGACGATAACTAGTTTGGACAAGAAGAGAATAGAAGCTTTCGAAATGTGGTGCTACAGAAGAATACTGAAGATAAGGTGGATAGATCACGTAACTAATGAGGAGGTATTGAATAGGATTGGGGAGAAGAGAAGTTTGTGGCACAACTTGACTAGAAGAAGGGATCGGTTGGTAGGACATGTTTTGAGGCATCAAGGGATCACAAATTTAGCATTGGAGGGCAGCGTGGAGGGTAAAAATCGTAGAGGGAGACCGAGAGATGAGTACACTAAGCAGATTCAGAAGGATGTAGGTTGCAGTAGGTACTGGGAGATGAAGCAGCTTGCACAGGATAGAGTAGCATGGAGAGCTGCATCAAACCAGTCTCAGGACTGAAGACAACAACAACAACAAGGAAACATAATGACTACTGATGCAGAAGGATTATCTGAAAGCAAACAAAAGATGCACTTTGATATCTGCAAGAAATAATGTGACTTTGTCTACAAGAAACTCTTAACACATATTTAGAAAATGTGAAGTACCTGGAATGAAACTATCAAGAAATGGTCCCAAGAAAAACATAGGAGTGAAAATTTTGTGACTGATTGTAAAAGTAAACTTTACCAACTTAACAATAGCTGGAAACTTAGAAACCTTAACTGAAGAGTTAAAATCATGTACCTCTATCAGTTTACATTTTTCATCATCGCTCAACCAAACAATTTTTAAAACCAATAAAAATGGGTCATACATTTCAACTGTCGTGAGTTAAAATGTGAATACAAACAAAATTACAGAAATGGTAATGCTCCCTTGAGACAAGGCCAATAACAAAAGGACTTAAATTAATTCATGATCTTAAGTAACCTGCATCCTTCCAGAGTGCACAGTGATCAGGTGCTAAGATGGTAAGATAGTTAAGATTGAATCTCCCATCCTGATCACTAATATGGTAGCACTACTCCTCACATGGACTGCAATATGATTGCCACGTACCTGCGATGCGACTTCTCAAGGTGGAGAATAAAGTCTTTGTATTGGACAGTTCACTGTTCGCCTATCGGTGTTTGGAGAAGAACATTGACAGACACCAGTGATTTCACTTTGGAGGAGCTTCTAGAAACTTGTGTGTGGATCCATGAATGGAAGCACAAAGCGAAAATATGACAAGTGAAAGATAGGTTTTGTGAACAGTTCAGTAAGGATCCATTAAGTTGGTTTTGATCACGCGGTAGGAGAAAGTTTTTTGCCTGGGAGGTTTCAGATGACCCCTGCTCTGGTTGTCCATCAACCCAAAGGAAACATTTTCTGATGTTGGTGAGTCAGTGATGCGTTCACATTGCAAGTTGACTAGAGTGTGTGCTGTAGAACTTTGAATAAAAAGGAGCACAATGCAAATTTACATGAAAATCTACTTATGGCTGCAAACATTCCATCCAATGGCATTAATGAACTAAAGGATGATGACTTAAGCCACCTGAGGCTTACCAAGCTGTGCATGAGTAATTATGGTGCACACATGGACTTTTGGACAAGTAACTGGAAATGTTATCAAACTTACAATGAAGGAACTGTATGTGTAAAGGGACTTTCTGCTCACCTCATATGGATGCAGTACTGGGAAAATCTTTTTGTGGATCATCTTTAAAGGAAGTCAAACAAAATATTTTAATTTCATTACTAATCCTTTAATTGATGAATATGAACTTGTAAGCCTTCATCAAGATAAAGGGATATAATGAGAAATTGCATAATTTTTCTAATATAACATTACGAAGTGACTTTGTATACCAAATGTATTTTTAAAAAATTTTAATAACTTTTTAAAATCTCTAATATGTAACATCCCTGTTCATCACACTGTCTCTGGCAAACCCACATCTTGCAAAGGCAGATGTGAAATGGTTTTGACTGGGATGAGTTGTACATAAGACTGGTTAGAGAGCGACTAGAAGAAATATGTTAATAAGAATAAAAAAATATGTGTTGTATTTGTTGAAGCCTTAGAAGATGGAGGTCGTTATTTGTAACTGAATCTGGTACAAAAGTTATGGATCTGAAGAGCTTGGTTGTCAATTAACTACAATGAATTAACAATTACTATGAGATAATCTGGTAAGTAAATCTTTTAGTTATACCATTAGTACCTACTCTTTTTTGTAGAAAGTGTAGAATATCTGAATTTGCTCGAATACAGCACACTCAACACCATTCAATTTTCACAGTTAGATGAGAAAGAAAACATTACAACTAACATTACAAAACAATCCCTGCCAATATTCCTTTTTAGGGAATGAGGCCAGGTCATGAACCTTCTGAATAGTTTGTTGCCACTCATACTAATTTCTTTTCCTGGACATTTCTCATCATCTCAGAGTAACACTTATCAATATTACAAATACAAAATTTAATTCACATCCAAAACATATGCACAAATACGTAAAAATTTCTGAATACCTGAAATTGTCAGTTGGAGAGCAACCAATTAATTCAATGTAAAGAAAGCTTCTAATATGAAGTTTTTTATTGCCTTGATTATGTGTATGTAAAGTGAATCACTGGTTTCAACAGGACTAAGCTGCCATTTCAGATACACAGAGCACAGGTTACGAAATCACACTTTGCCATAAACAGCACGTTCATTTTTGAACCATCTAAATGGAAAGTTGACTTTTTTAATGTTCTACTCTCTTTTATCATGAGCCCTGTACTCTGTGGATCTGGAGATGGTAGGTTAGTCTTGTAAAAACTAGTAACCCATTGTACATACACGTGGTCAACACAACACAAATAGAAGCTTTCTTTACATTAAAATTTTCTCCTGTGTCTCATATCAGAGGAAAGAATCCAATACAACAAAAGACACAACACTCTTTAGTCAGATTTGTGTGAGATGTGTTATATCAAAAGTTAAATGTGAGGAATATGACAAGACAAAAGGAGACAGAAAAACTGGACTGCAAATTGTTGTGAAGTGAACATGTGGGCAATGGATGAGTTGCTAATATATGCAACAAAATTACTTTGACAGTTTAATTGCTTATGTGTTTGTCATGAATGGCTAATAGTGTTTCAACAGTTTTTAACTTCAAAAATTCTTCTGTAGTACTTGATAACAAAGTTACTGATAGAATGAAATATCTGTACTAAACAGTATTCACTACAGACTTTCAGATTCTAGAAGTTATGAGGAAAATAAAAATACAAACCTTTATCTGCCTTTGAACTCTCTTTGAGTTTTAGCTCGCCAGGTTCGTGCTGTTCCAATGCACTATCTGCTCTTTCCAAATCCTGAGTCACAGTTGCAATGCACTTCTCAACATCAGGAATCATTAAATCTGATTCTGAAGAGGAAAACTCATCCTCATCAGTTTCAAACTCAGTTACAGGTGCAACAGGTAGAGACATTTGATTTTCAGTATCTGCTGCATTTCTATCCTTGGTATTTGAAAATTCCACTTCTGAAGTCAGGTTTTTGGAACTGACTCTCTCTGCTGTTTCAACTATAGTTTCTTGCATCTGTGTTAAAGATCTTGGACTATCTGTAAATGAGCTATTAGGAGCACCACTGACAGGTAACTTCTTGTTTGCTGGATGAGCTTCCTTTGAAATAAAAAACTGATCTAAAGTGCTCTGTTGTTTTCTAGGAGCCTGGCTATTTAATGTACTAGATTCACCTTCCTCACTTTTCCTTATATTAGAACATTTTTGTGAACCAGGAATACTGACACATAGATTTTTTTCCATGTCTCCAGTGTTATTTGTGAGATTGCTACCTGCATTATGTCTTTCAGCATCTTCCAATGAATGATAAAGATTTCTGGAAGTATCCTGGTTTTTAACAGGGTTTCTCACACAAACTCTTGTATTCCTTTTCCTCTTTAAGCTACCTTCATTCTTTCTTCTAAGCCCCTGCGCATCACTGGTACTTTCCTTCCTGCTCACTGTTTCAGATAATTTGATACTATGTTCTGATGAAATGATATTCCGCTCTAGCCTGTCGGAACATTCGCAAACATTACTACATGCACAGTCCAAAAGTTTGCCTTGTCTTTCCTCTTTACCTATAATTTTCCTGGTAACACCTCTATCAGTCCGTCTTTTAGGTGTTTCATTCGAAATGCTACTAGCACTATCTAAGCAACCTTCTTCTAGAACTGTGGCATCAAGAGCAGGTGATGAGATTTTCTGGAGCAGACGCAATGCTAATGGTGAATCATGTGGTCCTTGCTGTACTATCACAGGTGGTGGTGACTCAGATACTATTTCTTCGAAATCTTTCCTTCGGATTTTTGCAACTCCTACTAATGTTTCTGCAACTGAATTTCCACTAAAAGACTTTCTTGCCCATTTTGGAACAGGTGGTATATTTTTCTTCTTGACAACTTTCTTCTTAGGCACACGTAAATTGTCTGGACTACAGTCACTATCTGTACTTACTTCAGACAGTACACATTGCTTGAAAAGCTTAAAACAGCTAGTGATATTCGGACTTTCGGGAATACTATTCAACTTCTTGGATTTCGTTTTTGGTGTGACAGCTGTTTGATTGCATCTATCTGCTGCATCTTCTTCTGCACCCAAGCATACATCCTTCCTGACTTTCTTCTTCTTTCTTTCAACTTTGCCATCATAATCTGGCTGGATTGATTTCATCTTTCTAAATTTTTTCTGTGGTTTGACAACTGCTTGTGAAGTTTTGTCTATCACAGGATACATCCTTTCTGAAACTCTCAGCCCTGCTTTCTTACAGGCTTCAATCCATAACACTGAAACAACTGGGATACGTCTTCTCAGTGCTCTGTTGTAGGTTGAAGGCAATCCATCTTTAAATACAACATGAGTCACCTGAAAGAAGTAATGAAAAATATTAAGAAACTGAGAGCAATAATTTCAAGGGTGACAAATATGTTGGTTTGCAAAATCTTCATTTAAAGCTAGGGGAGGGGGGAGAGTTTGCATTCCCACTTTCGCACTACTATTTATAGCTGATGGCAAGTTTTGACTCCCGACACCACCCACAATGCACTTCGATGCTCTTACTTTTCAGGGCTTGCGCTGAATTCCTTGAAAATTGCATTCTATCAGCATTTTATCGCCCTGGTAGATGTGATGGCTGAAGGGATCTTAGTACAAGGTGTGTTTTTTTAAGTATGTACCATTTTCAAATAAAAATAAAACAAGTTGAATTTTCTTAGCAATTTTGTTTTACATGAAAGTTTGTACTCTAATCTACTTTTCTGCATAATTCCCCCTATGTTTTCATTTGTCTGAGTATCTGAAATGTCTCCTCTGGTTAAGAATCCTGCTGACTGTGAAATTGTACAACAATTTATGTTTTTAGTACCAAAGATGTGAAAGCAGCTGAAATTCATCGTCAGGTCAGTGAAATGTATAGAGAAATCATTATGAGTGATAGTATGGTATGGTACAGTACAATATGGTATGGAAATGGGTGAGAGTTTTTAAAGATGACCATACAAATGTGCCTGATGAGACAAGTGTGAAAAGTGTGCTTCATGCAACTGTTGCCTAATAAGGTGGCAGACTGCCATGAAGATGGTATTCAAAAGCCGATTGTACGATATAGTTACATTTCTTAATACTGGTAGAAATTATGTAGGAAAGTAGATAAAGATACAGGCTTCCATTCAAAAATAAAACCACTAAGAAAAGTCTACTTGTTTTATTTCAAAATTCTGCTTACTTATAAACAAAAAATCTCAAACTGTGTGTTGGAATCCATGCATTGTTTGTTTAAAATTAAATTTTCATCTCTGTATATTTTTGCATTTTTATTTATTTCTACCTTCAAACCTTAAGTCTTAGGAGCTTAAAACTCTGGTCCACAGAGCTCTAAAACACACACACACACACACACACACACACACACACACCTCCATTTCTCTATCTCTTTCTTTTCTTTTCTTTTCTTTTTCCTTCTGTCTCTTAACACGAAAACAATGTTTCCAAGAAAACTTATGTGACACTTAACTCGTGTAGGATGTGGAAAATAATTTGATATTTAGTGCAAACATGGAAGACAGACTCATTTGCAAAACAGAATAACATGAAAACATGTACGTATTAAATACATACTATACGAAAAATTTAGGAGCAGACTGTTTCCATAAAGAAAATATAAGAAGAACATTATATATTCAGAACTGAAACATTTCATCACTTTCCAACTGTAGAAAATTTATAGTTACTCCTGATCAGCAGTAGATCATTGACACAGTGTGGATTTAATTGCCTGTGCTAATTTGTTAATATGAATGACATACCAAGTTTACTGAAGCACTGTTTACTAGGTACATTTCTTGCTGGGACATATTTTATATGTTGTATGTTTGCAACTGCAGCCATCCTTTCTAGATCCTTTTCATATCTGCTCTAACACTTCAACATGTAATCATCATCTACAACTTGCATTAAAATATAGCAATCTACTTCAACTACTTCCTTGGGAAGCTGAGAAAGGTCATAGAGAAGGCAGGTCCGGGGACGAGGCCAAGATGGCACCATACCCCCATTTGTCAAGAAAATTTTAGGAAACTGGAAGGAAAGGGAATGTAGCAATTGACGGAAGCGGACTCCTCGTGGTAGTAGAGAGGAAGGGCAGCCTGCATACCCTAAATCCAAAAAGGCGTCGAAAAAAAAGTGCATGGGTCAGATGAGCAGGCATGGAAGACAGATGACTAGCGTAACAACTCAGATGGACAGCTCGTCAATTGGACAGCGGACGTTCAGCAGTCTCAGCGTAAAGGCTTTCCAAGGGGCTGGTGTAAAAAGCTCCAGAAGCTTAATGCAATCCATGGTGGTGAACCGAGTCTATACGCCAAAGAATAGACGGCCGTACAGAGCAGTAAACTATGCTTCCATAGTCCAATTTCGAGTGCACTGAGGCAAAATATAGGCAGAGGAGGACCACTCTGTGTGCTCACCAGGAGGTACCACTCAGAGCACGGAGGGTGCTGACAGATCGCAGGCTGCGAGCCGAAAGATATGAAATGTGGGAAGACCAGCACAGTTTTCTGTCAAACATAAGAATTTGGAGACATCTGTGAATGGAAGGTCAACAGGGCCTAGATGTAGGGAAGGCGGATAAAACTATGTATGACACCAAAAATTTACACAGACTGTCTTACTGGAAGAAAATCAGAAGCCGGTTTCAATGCTCCATGAGTGGAGGCGATAGAGATATCCTTGAAGATGTTGTTCAAGAAGGCTGGTCTATTGAGAGCTGTAGTAGACTGTAAAATCATCGACAAAGAGGGAGTTTAAGACATCGGGAAGGAGACAAACAATAATTGGATTTATGGCAATGGCAAACAGTACAACACTTAGCACGGAGCCCTGGGGCACACCGTTTTCTTGGGAGAAAGTATGGGAGAGAGTAGTGTTCGCCCACACCTTAAATGTGAACTCTGTCATAAATTCACGGATGGAAAGGGGGCAGCTGACCTTGGAAGCCCCAAGAGAACAGTGTGCGGAGGCTGCTGTCCTCTAACAGGTATTTATTTATTTATTTATTTATTTATTTATTTATTTATATTTATATTTATTTATATTTTAAATATAAGAAACATATTCAGGCAACAATTCGTAAGTTTAAATAAAGAAAATCGACAATTTAACACTGGAGTTTGCTTAATTTTTCAACTCTTCCAGGAGTTCTTCGACAGAATAGGAGTGAGCCATGAGGAAACTCTTCAGTTTGGACTTAAAATCTTTTGGGCTACTGCTAAGATTTTTGAGTTCTTGTGGTAGCTTATTGAAAATGAATGCAGCAGAATACTGCACTCCTTTCTGCACAAGAGTCAAGGAAGTGCATTCCACATGCAGATTTGATTTCTGCCTAGTATTAACAGAGTGAAAGCTGCTAACTCTTGGGAATAAGCTAATATTGCTAACAACAAACGACATTAAAGAAAATACATGCTGTGAGAGCAATGTCAGAATTTCCAGACTATTGAATAGGGGTCGACAAGAGGTTCTCGAACTTACACCACACATAGTTCAAACAGCCCATTTTTGAGCAAAAATACCATTTTTGAATCAGAAGAAGTACCCCAAAAAATAATACCATATGGCATAAGCGTATGAAAATATGCAAAGTAAACTACTTTTTGTGTTGAACTGTCACTTATTTCAGATAATGTTCCAATGGAAAATAAAGCAGCATTTAGTTTCTGAACAAGATCCTGAACATGGGCTTTCCACAACAGCTTACTATCTATCCCAACACCTAGGAACTTGAACTGATCCGTCTCGCTTATAATATGCCCATTCCGTCTGATCAAAATACCAGTTCTTGTTGAAATATGAGTTAGAAACTGTAAAAACTGAGTATTACTGTGATTAAGCATCAAATTATTTTCCACAAGTCATGAACTTATTTCATGAACTACATTATTTGATACTGTTTCAATATTACATACAAGATCCTTCACTACCAAGCAGGTGTCATAAGCAAACAGAATAATTTTTGAATCACCTGTAATACTAGAAGGCATATCATTTATATAAATAAGAAACAGCAATGGCCCCAACACCGACCCTTGGGGAACAACCCACTTAAGTGCCCCATTGGGACTGAACATCACTACCACTCTCAATATTGCAGAGAATTACCTTCTGCTTTCTGTTCTTAAAGTAAGAGGCGAACCCACTGTAAGCTACTCCCCTTACTCCATAATGGTCCAACATCTGCAGTAATATTTTGTTGTCAACACAGTCAAAAAGCCTTCATTAAATCAAAGAAAACACTTAATGTTCGCAACCTATTATTTACTCCATCCAAAACCTCACAGAGAAAAGAGAATATGGCATTTTCAGTTGTTAAGCCATTTCTAAAACCAAAATGTACATTTGACAGCAAATTATGTGAATTTAAATGCTCCAGTAACCTTGTGTATACAACCTTCTCGATAACTTTAGCAAACACCGATAGCGTGGAAATAGGTCTATAATTGTCAACATTATCCCTGTCTCCCTTTTTATACAGTGGCTTCACTACCGAGTACTTTAATCGGTCAGGAAACCAACCACTCCTAAAGGAAAAGTTACAGATATGGCTAAGTACTGGGCTAACATACATAGAACAATACTTCAGTATTCTGCTAGATACCCCATCATATCCATGAGAGTTCTTGGTCTTTAGTGATTTAATTATTAACTCAATCTCCCTCTTGTCAGTGTCATGGAGGAGCATTTCAGGCAACAGTCTCAGAACACTTTTTTTCTAAGAGTGCTATATGATTCCCTGTTGGAACTAGGTTTCTATTTACTTCACCTGCTATATTCAGAAAGTGATTATTAAATACTGTACATATATGCGACTTATCAGTAACATGGACATTCCCACTACGCACTGATTCTATATCCTCGACCTGTATCTGCAGACCAGCCACTTCCTTTATGACTGACCACATGGTTTTGATTTTATCCTATTCTATCTGCATACCACATATTTTTTGCCTTCCTAATAACTTTTTTAAGCACCTTACAATATTGTTTGTAATGGGCCGCTGCATTTAGATTGTGACTATTTCTAACGTTTTGATATAATTGTCACTTTGTTCTACAAGATATTCTTATCCCTTTAGTCAGCCACCCAGGCTGCATGTCTGTTCTAGTACCCTGTTTCGAACGTTCCAACGGAAAGCAACTTTCAGAGAGCATAAGAAAAGTCTTGTGGAAAGCATTATATTTATCGTCTACTGTATCAGCACTATAAACATCTTGCCACTCTTGTTCCTTGATAAGGTTTACAAAGGTCTCTACAGCAACTGGATCAGCTTTCCTAACAAGTTGACAACTATATTTAACATGTGTTGCAGCTTAAAATTTGTACATCATGATCTGAGAGGCCATTCACCTTTTTGCCAACAGAATCTACATCTACATGACTACTCTGCAATTCACATTTAAGTGCTTGGCAGAGGGTTCATCGAACCACAATCATACTATCTCTCTACTATTCCACTCCCGAACAGCGAGCGGGAAAAACGAACACCTAAACCTTTCTGTTCAAGCTCTGATTTCTCTTATTTTATTTTGATGATCATTCCTATCTATGTAGGTTGGGCTCAACAAAATATTTTCGCATTCGGAAGAGAAAGTTGGTGACTGAAATTTCGTAAAAAGGTCTCGCCGCGACGAAAAACGTCTATGCTGTAATGACTTCCATCCCAACTCGTGTATCATATCTGCCACACTCTCTCCCCTATAACGCGATAATACAAAACGAGCTGTCCTTCTTTGCACCCTCTCGATGTCCTCCGTCAATCCCACCTGGTAAGGATCCCACACTGCGCAGCAATATTCTAACAGAGGACGAACGAGTGTAGTGTAAGCTGTCTCTTTAGTGGACTTGTTGCATCTTCTAAGTGTCCTGCCAATGAAACGCAACCTTTGGCTCGCCTTCCCGACAATATTATCTACGTGGTCCTTCCAACTGAAGTTGTTCGTAATTTTAACACCCAGGTACTTAGTTGAATTGACAGCCTTGAGAATTGTACGTGCCAAATTTCGCGCGTCTGTAAATTTTAGCCCATCTTCAGGATTTCGCGTTCTTCTGAACTTCGCATGCTTTTTCCGTTGCCTCTGCAACAGCGTTCGGACCTTTTTTGTGTACCACGGGGGATCCGTTCCATCTCTTACCAATTTATGAGGTATGAATATCTTAATTGCTGTTGCTACTATATCTTTGAATTTGAGCCACATCTCGTCTACATTCGCATAGTCAGTTCGGAAGGAATGGAAATTGTCTTTTAGGAAGGCTTCTAGTGGCACTTTATCCGCTTTCTTAAATAAAATTATTTTGCGTTTGTTTCTGATGGATTTGGAAGAAATGGTATTGAGCCTAGCTACAATGACCTTGTGATCACTAATCCCCACTAATGCCCTTCTAGTAATGAGAAATGAACAAAAATACTGTCTATTGTTGTTCTACTGTTCCCTTGCACTCTAGTTGGAAAGAATACGGTTTGCATAAGATTATATGAATTAAGGTGGTCTACCAGCATCCTTTTCCTTGCACAATCGCTTATAAAATTAATATTGAAGTCACCACATATAACTTATTGTATTTCCTATGAAGTGAACCAAGAACTTCCTCTAGCTTTAGCAAAAATGTGAAATCAGTTAGAAGTTTAGCTCCACTATATTTAACCACACTTGCACAACATTCAAATACCTTTTCAGTGCAGTAGTTTGAAACATCAATTGACTCAAATGGGATGCCATTTTTCACATACATGGCTACTCCCCCATACCGCAAAGAGCTCCTAGAAAAGCTGCCAGCCAACCTGTATCCTGGTAAAGGAAGCCTCTGAATTATCTCCTTATTTAAGAAGTGTTCAGATATACCAATAATTTCAGAGTCAACATCTATAAGCAGTTCACGAACTTTATCTCTAATACCTTGTACATTTTGATGAAATATACTAATTCCCTCATGAATCGGATACCTAAGCTTTGTCGAAAGTGGTTTCTTTGTTAGAGAGACTTCCCTTAAGCAGGAATACCTACCAGCTGACTTCAACCTAAAAAAGGTACAGCTCTAACACCTACAACTACAGGAATTTTCCCACGAGTGATCCCACCACCCCCACCTATGCTGTCACCTATAAGCTTTGCCAACCTCCCCTTTCCATACCTGTTGAGGTGCAGGCCATCTCTAGTGAAACCCGTCCTGCTGATAGACTCCACCGACACCACTGAAATGTGACTCATGCCTGCTGTCATCAGCATACTCCCAAGTCTCATGTTATTACGCCTGACAGCTCTATTAAGATGAGACCGATTGTGACGCTGAAACAGTTCCACGAAATGCACATTCGTGTTGCCAGTCTGAGTGGCTATCTTTTCCAGGTCACCATCTATGTCATACTCCCCACCCCTGTCAATACTATTATCAGCCCCGCCCACAATCACTATCTGATCCTCTTTAGTAAAATCCCTACATAACCCCCCTATGTTAACAGTCACCTGAGCCAATCCTGCATTAGGCTTCACAATGCTGGTGACCTGGTACTCACTCCCCAACACTTCCTGCAACTGATGGCCTACACCTCTACCATGAGAACTACCTAACAGCAGAACCTTCTTCTTTCTCTTAGACTTTGCAACTGTCCTAGCCACTGTAACTGCTGAGGTCGCTGCATACTTCCTACGTCTACAGATGCTAGAGATTCCTCTCCACTAGACTGACAGTTGGTCATACTTATTGCAAACACCAACAGTAAAACTATGCAAAAATCTCTTACTCCTAGCAGATTTGTTGCCAACAGCCAGCTCCCATTCCCCAACCCCCTTCTCCCTCGTCATCCTATCTAGCTCTTCCTGTCTGTTTTTCAACTGCACCTGAAGGGCACAGATCTTGCACTCCTGCTCCTCTATCAACTTACTCTTGCTACATAACTGCAGTTCCAGGAGAGGATCTAACTAGAATGCCCACTGGCTTCCCATTGCATTCCCCCCAGTGAAAACACTTCAAACAAGTCTCACACTGCAATCCACTACTCAAGAACCTACGGCAAAGCCCACACTTCTCACTCATGGTACAATTTTACAGTAATTGAAACAAGAAAACAACTTTATTTAAGTTCCGCTACTACAATAAGAAGATGTTAAAAACTGACTACAATAATCACAAACTTGCTCTACAAGGGAAGTAACTACTATTGTTGACAGTATTAATCAACAACAAATGAGAATATAACAAAGACTAACACAGAAAGAAAATCAAACGTCTAATGACACAGTAACGAAACTGAAAGCAGTTCCCAAAAATTTCTTCTGAAATTATTTCACCAGAAAACACCAAGAACACCGGTTGAAGACTACAAATTTCCTAAATAAACCACTATACACAAACAATTAATTAGTACTTAGCTTTCAATGCGCCGCTACAGCTGCAACTGGTCAGCACAGAATGTAAACACTGGTGAGAGGTTAAGATGCTAGATACGAAACAATTATCAGGTCACAACACAAGAAAGGCAGAGGTGAATGAAGAAACCACTAATAAGTCACTTATATAGTAAATATCATCAAAAAACCGTTAAAATATATACCTGAAACCTAAAAATATATGAAAACTTAGAGAGCGATCTCACACGCAGTCACGCACTTATTGTATGCCCTCTCGAGATCAAAAAATATTGCTACCGTTAGGCGTTTCTTGAAAAAGTTGTTCATGATTTAAGTGGAGAGAGCAACAAGATGGTCAACTGCGGTACATGCTTACGGAAACTGCATTGGGCAGGTGTTTAAAGGTTATGGGACTTTAGCCCCCAGCCTAAATGGCAATTTAACATATGCTCCAAACCTTACATACACTACTCTTGAGAGAGATCGGGTGATAGATAGAGGGGAGATGTTTGTCCTTTCCAGGTTTCAGAATAGGAATGATGATAGCTTACCACCATCTTCCGGTAAAGGTACTGGTGGTCCAAATTCAACTATAAAGGCAAAGGAGGTAACGCAGACTACAGTACGATAAATGTAGCAACATTTGGATGTGGATGCCATACGGTCCTGGGTTGGAAGGGCAGGAGGAAGAGTGTGTGTGTGTGTGTGTGTGTGTGTGTGTGTGTGTGTGTGTGTGTGTGTTTATAGTAATTTAATATTCTTCAAAATGTGACACTCTTGCACCAGTAAACCACTACCAGCATTTTTTCCAGACCCCGTGGACCTCTTGGGAGTCAGCAACTGCAAAGCTTCTTTGGTCCCCAGCATAGCTGCTTGGATCACCTCAATCATCCTAATACAGTGTTCTTTATGACACTCTCTTAATATGTGAGAACAAAAACAAGTCAGGAAGAGGCAGTTCTGGAATGCTCGATGGTTGGGGCAGCATTGCTGCACTATATTTTGCAGTGCCTGCCTCGCAATTAGCAACACGCTCAAACTACAAAACCTTTAGTACCACCTTATGGCACACTGACTCCATTTAAAAACCATTGGTTACAATGGAATGATCAGTGATTTCCACAAAATTTAACTTGTGCTATCAAATGAGCAAAGGCAAAAGTTTAAAAGTTCTACCAGAATGGCCACATTTTAATCAGTTCAAGTTGTTGTCAGATGCCCTGCTTGGTGTTCATCTTTGCATATTCTTAGTCATCTTTGAATTGTTCATGCCACTCAAAAACTCACATCTTGGACATAGCTCTGCCTGACTAAACTATGTGGATATTGGTCAGACAGTACACGAGTGTACTGCCGGTCCATAGTGTGTAATGGGCACAACATTTTGGCAATAATAAATGTCACCATCATCAGTTATGTTGATGAACTGAGTTGCTAAGGGAGTGCGGCTGACATATCTCCCCATTGCGAACTGCTCCCCCAATGGCCCACGCTCAATGATGTGCATCAGCAACTGCAAGATGCTTCTGGCAGCACCTGTAGTAGTGTCCATGTAGTTGCTCTCTCTGCCCTGGCCACCAGATCATTATGTTTGCTGAGCATTATCTTAATTAGACCCAGTGCTGTTTTCCAGGCCTTGCTGAGATTGTAGCCACTGCCCCAACTGATAAGACCATTTTAAAGCAAATTTCGATAGCTTTTCTGGTAACACTGCCTCAGTATTTGGAAAGTCTGCCCTAAAAACATGGGATGTTTATATTGTTTTCTTGGCATTGATATTTGATGGTACATGGCATTGATATTTGATGGTACACCCTGTTTGTCAAATACATCTTTTGTCACTTTGGCAAAGAATCTGGTACAGCTTGGCCTTCTGCAAACCAAGGTCATCTTTTGACACTCCCCAACAATGCCTGTGTTTTATTGGCTGGACAAAAGACAGATCTAGTGTGGTGCTTTTTCAGTATGTGCCCAATGTTTCCTGATAGTGTGCCAGTGTACAGTATAAAGCCTGTGGCTACCTCTTCCTTCACGATTTTCTTCATCTCTACAGGCTGTACTGTAGTGATGGGGTGAAAAGCTTGCTTAATATAGCATTCTGTGTAAACTTCTTTTTTTCCATTCTGAGGTGCTCCAGTTCCTGGAGCAGGTTCTCTGCATCTAAGATGGTGTGTATCCTGTGTACTAACTGCTTTAGTACCTCATTCCAATGCACAGGGTGGTGGCAGCTATCTGCATGTAAATACAGGTCAGTATGCATTTTCGCCTGACATACACCATGGCTCAAGGTGCCATCAGCTCTTGTCTTGCCATGATGTCCAGGAAATGTAGTCTTCCTTCTTCTTTGGTCTCCATAGTGAATCTGATGTTGGGATGTATGAAATTCAGGTTTACAAGGAAGTCAAGGAGTTTCTCCCTTCCATGAGGCCACATGACAAACGTGTCATCACCACAACGGAAAACAGAACATTATGAGAAGTACAGAGTGCTACTCACCATATAGTGGAAATGTTGAGCCGCAGACCAGCACAATGACTACTAAACAACTGTGCATGATAGGAGAAGAAATCTGGGTGGTGGGGGTAAGGAGGAGGCTGGGAGGAGGAGGGATAGCAAGGTAGATGTGAGGGACAGTAAAGTGATGCTTGTGGAAGCATACAGGGTCAAGGTGGAGAGAGTGTGGGGCAGCTAGGTGCAGACAGGAGGTTAGATCAAGGGCGGGGGGAGAGGGGGCATGCGGGAAAGGAGAGAAGTAAGAAGACTGTGGATGTGTTGGTGGAATAGAAGGCTGTGTATTGCTGGAGTGGGAACAGGGAAAGGGACAGGTGAATAAAGAACAATGGCTAGTGAAGGTTGAGGTCGAGACAGTTATGAGAATGTAGGATATATTACATGGAGAGTTCGCACCTGTTCGATTCAGAATAAACGCTGATGTTGGTGGGAAGGATTTAGATGGGCCAATCTGTAAAGGAGTCACCAAAATGAAGAACACTGTGATGGGCAGCATGCTGGGTGGTCCAGCTGTCTATTGGCCACAGTTTGTGGGTGCCCATTCATGCAGACAGACAGCTTGTCAGTTGTCATACCCACGTAAAACACAGCACAGTGGTTGCAGCTTATCTTGCAGAACACATGACCAGTTTCACAGGTAGTCTTGCCTCTGATGAGATAGCTGATACTTGTGATCAGACTGGAGTACATGATGTTGAGAGGAAGTGTGGAACTGGTCTTGCATCTAGATCTATTATAGGAATATGAGCCATGAGGCAAGGTGCTGGGGTTGTATTCTCAACCATATGGTCTAGCAATGGGAAGTCCTCTGGCAGGTGTTTTATCTGAAATCTTTGTAAATTCTATGGAACGCCTTTTCTTTCAAAATAATGCAAATTTAGCGAGCAAAATTATCTTTTATGCAAGATATGTAGATGATTTACACTTCATAATTAATAGCTCTCAAGATTATATAGATCAAATTTTCACAACTTTTAATCAAATCCATGAGAAAATAAGCTTTATGCTAGAAAATGAATCTCCCAACAGATCTTCGAATTATTTAGACCTAAATTTGGCAATAGAGGACAACTGTATTAAGTTTAACATTTTTTGGAAAGGACTTTTTCTGATATCATCCCAGCCAACTCTACATATCCCTAAGCCCATACAATGGCCTCCTTCCATTCTTGCATACACCAAGCGCTTGTCATTCCTCTTTCAGCAGATGCAATAGAGAACGAGTTACAAAGCACAGAAGTTATTGCCTATCATAATGGATATAAAACAGAAATTGAGAGACAGCTCTTTAACAAGAAAACAGGTAAAAAAACTGCGACCTCATCTACATTTGGTGTCGCACCAGAGGATAACTCCACTAGCTTCATTTCTATTCCCTTCACAGGCAAAGCATTTTATACAATATGGCGACTCTTGAAGAGCCACAGCTTTAAGATTGCATATTCTACAATTAACAGCCTCAAAAAGAACTTTGTCCACTCCTTAAAGAATACTAATGGCAAATTATCTCATTCTGGGGTGTACAAAATCACCTGTAGTGATTGCCCAAGTTACTATATCGGCCACACAGGAAGAGCCCTATCAGCTAGATGTAAAGAACATAAGCCAATGAAAAGTAGTGATGGCACATGTAGCTCAACTTTTGCCAAGCACCTTTTTCAATTGGCCCATGCTCCTAATCCACCGAATAATACAGAGCCATTAAATTGCAAGGTTAAAGGCATTAGGATTGACGTCCATGTGGAGCTGCAAATCTTTAAACACCTGTTGCTTGATAAAGGAAACCTACTTAATGACCAGCTACAATTGAAAAACAAGAACTTTTTCAACAATTGCTTCACCGGCCCTGATGTCACGTTGCCTTTGCAGTTGCCGAGGCCTGATTCCACTTTCTTTAGTCGGAAACTAACGTATTCAGAATTGAGGAATAATTTTGCCAAGTAATAGCTAGTCTTCCTTACGGGTTCTGAATCCATTAATAGGGTTCTCGTTCTCCTCATAAGTAAGTTTGGTTACTTATCACGCCATTAACAATTTTAATGCTTATGTTAATCCAATTCCTAACGTAAAGGTAGCTACTGTTAAGCATCTATATTTCCATGCGTGTTTGCCCATGACCAGCAGCGGTGCTCGAAACATGGCTGCTCGCTGCAATTAATTCCGGCGCATCTCTCGCAGCCTACCGACCTCATTGGTTCAGTGGGGCCTGCTGTTTCTGTTCAGCTAAGTAATGTAGATTTATGACTGGGTACTGCGGTGCTATAGCTTTATACCTGACATGGCCAAACTTTGACATGCAATAGTTTAGTGTCAATAGCTTTTGAAGAAGGCCAAATTATTTTGTCTGAAACCTAGGTAAAGATTGGTTTCTATTTGCAACTGAGACTGACATGTTATATGTCTGCTGTAAATGTGTGCAGTTTTTATGTTAGTATGAGTATCAACCAACTGTACACCAGGGTGCGTGGAGGCCGCCAAACTGTTTTCCATAACAAATTTGACCACCTGGTGACACAACATGCAGCTGAGCACAACATGCTCAATTTAAATGGTCGCTTCACAACCACTGCCACCTGGATCCTTCTGCTTCTCTGGACTATGCAGATGGGAGTTATGCTCACAACACACCCTCCACTTTTGTAATCATCCTGGTCACAATCTCAGGTAACACACCACACCTGCACTCTCCACCAAACAGTTTCCAGTTCCTCCATCCTGTCACCAACTCCCAATTGATATCCCCATGTTGTCTCCAGATTTTGCCATTTCCCACCGGTCCCAACAATCGTGTCTGGGCATATAGGTACCTACCACCCCTTCCTCCCGCATTTCTACCCAGTAAACCAACCGTTTCACTTGAGCCGCTAGCCATCCCCCCCTCGCCCTCCCCCTGCCTCTCTCTCCCTCGACCTACCCCACCTAATACTACTCCCCTGACCACATAAGCAATGGGAGGAATTTGCGTATTCCGAGATTGCAACTACAAGAGGTCACCCTACCACTCCATAACTGGTGCAATTTGTAGCATCCTGTGAAGCTACACAACAGCTGCCACTGGAGATTCCATTTGAGTGCGATATATGTTGCAATCCATCTCATGCCAATCCGCTCAAATTCCAAGGTGCTGCATCGCTTTTTGAAGTCGTGTATACATATGAACACTCCATGCATGAACAGGTAAGTGAATCCTATACATAAGACTGAATTGCAGAACCATTTTTATATTCCAGTTGCACCATGAGGAGCTATCACTGGATAAATAATGGCATCTCTCCAGCCCCAGCACAGATGCAGGGTATGGGACCAATTCTTTGAGTACCGGTAGCTAACCCAGTATCCTTACAATGAACTTCGTTTAATGTCTTCTGGCACAAAGATTGTGGAACATGCATTTTCTGTCTGCCACCATGTTTTGACAATGAGACATATGATTATGTCCAGAGCTCTCTTTGCTCTTGCTATGAGGTGCCTCTGACATAGCATCCAAGTATATCATACATCTCCCATCAAACATAGGCCCAGGAACCTTATCAAATTCTTGCTCCACAGGAACACGTCAAGTATGCTAAAAAAGCTGAGGAAACAACTGAAATTTACACACACAGTGTAGTCTGCATATAACTTAAGGCCAGTGATCAGTCTGGAACATGAAGCATGTGGACACATTTTGAGTGACAAATTGGCAACAGGCTGAGTACGTAATGTGTTTGAAATCAGCACTTGCTGCAAGGTCTAGTAATCTGTGATAACTCAGTCAAGATCAGAAAATCTTGAAAGTGGTTCCAGGGCATCTTGTATAACCAATCTTTTGTATACTTAACTCATAAATAATTAAGCCAAAAAGATATAAATTCATTTGTTATGGTGTTGTTACAGGACCTTCTGGGCTATCTATACAATGAATATGGTTATGATGCCCATATAAAGAGGAGAATGAGCACTATCTGCAAAGTCTACCTGAAAGAGAATAAATGTTTGCAAATTTGAATTAGAGTCAAGAAACAGCAGTAATTATTTAATTATTTCTACACAACAAGCAAGATGCAATACTAGTGACAAATGGAAATTTTTTGATTGATTAGAACCATCTGCTTTTGGGGTAGCAAAAGAACAGTAGATGTGCTCGTATACAATACCTTTATCCTAAATGCTTCTTTCCTTGTTTCAGTGACATTTCGTACCATCATCATATCCATACTTGCCTACTTCTAACTTCTTCTGGGGGTAGGGGTGGGGTGAGTGTTTGAAATAGTACATTGATGTCAGCACATCTCAAAGTTTACTGGAGCTGAAAGCTGCCATTAAAGAGGAGGTACATTTGACTGAGTAGTGCCTGTTGGCTAGTTTATGAGCACCTCCTAGCAGGGAGTTGAAAACTGTATTTGAGAGAATGGCTACTAATTGTATGACATTAATTTTCTAACCAACCAAGTAAATCAAGCAGAAAATGTGAAACACTTATTTTGTATAAATAAAAATATTTTTCATTAAATATCAACACATTTCTGTTCATTTAAAAACTGTATGTTTCCTAAGAGTCACTTTGTATTATGACACCTGTAATAATGAACAACATACCATCTTTGCACCAGCTTTATATTGTGTGGTGGGAAACAGAATGCACATCATCTTAATGAAACATAGCAATTAATAATTATCATCTAAAAAAGGAATAATCTGAGAAATTTAAGCCTACCATTGCAAATAAAAGTAGAAAAATATTAAGTTAATGTATCAAATGTAACATAGCAAAAAGTTTTAGGGTAGTTTTCATTTATGCAATACTTATGTAATTTTGCACAATGGTTGATTAATTTCAAATATCTTATGAACTAATGGAAATACAGACAACAATGAATAATGCCTGAAATCTACAACAGAGCATGTTTCATTTGGTGTATTAACATTGCAAACTGGCATATTAGTTAAACAGTTATAAACTGTACTACATATATGTCATTAAGTATCACTGTAACTTTTAATTTGGGGGGGGGGGGGGGGGGGGGGAGGAGTAGGTGACTGACTACATAGGGCAGGTGCTCCATATCTGCAGGTCTTCGGTGATCATGATCAACTGGTCAGCATTAATAGTGTTCGATCAGCTAATGTTTGTGCCATTATTATTCCAGGAGCACATGAAGTGTTCGACCATAATTTACTACTTTTAAAATACAGACAACTGAAGAAATAACAGAAAGGTGGGAAATAGGAGCTGGATAAACTGAAACAGAGGTTGTCCAGACTCTCAAAGGGAACAATGACTGGACAATGACTGAAATAGGTGAAAGAAATACAACAGAAGACAAATGGCTGGCTTTGAGAGATAGTGAACACAGCTGATAAACAACTAGAAAAAATGAAAATGTCTAATACATATCCTTGGATAAAACAGTAGATATTAAATGTAACTGTTAAAAAGGACACATTATAAAACTGCAGTAAACGAAGCACAATTAGGGAATATAGATGTCTAAAAATGAAAGTGAAGAAAATGCAGAGTGGCAAAACAGTCTGACAAAGGGGTGAAATGCAAAGCTGTGTAAGTATGCAGAACAGGAGAGGGGGGGGGGGGGGGGGCACTTAAGAAGAAAGAGATGCAGCTGAGCTCCCTGTCACCGTTGGATAAGCAGCAGCCAGCAGCAAGTCGCACTCTTCGCTAACTTATTTGTTTTATAGTTTAATTCTTAATTTCTTGCATTTTTTTGGGTACTTGCATAGTTTAATTCACAAATTTCGGGCATATTACAGTATCTGAGAGTTGTAGAATTGCATAGTCATCAGTCATCTGTTTGTTTTGAATGGCTTGTGATATAAAAGTGAGGGGAGAAAAATTGTTAGAGATGGATAGGGACTGCGCCTGTTGTGTACGGATTCTGGGGGAATTGGCCACTGACGTAAACAGCTGGAAGCTGTGTTGGCTGTGGTCGACAGGCTCCAAGCCATTGCCCTGGGCCGCGGTGACATTGGGACATTCAAGGCGAGCGCTTTGGCACCTCTGGAATCTGTAGCATCGCCTGAGATCTCTGATGCCACTGTGCCCTCAGATTCGGACATCCCTGCTGTTTGACACTTGCCTGACGGTGATTAGCGAACTGTGGCAGGGTCGTGAATCCCTCGATGGAAGGCAAAAGTTGGTGCTGGCCGCAAGGTTGTACCCTTACACCTCCGTAACAGGTTTGAGGTACTGCCCACTGCTGAAAGTACTTCTGAGCTAGCAAAGGTGGCCTCGCCTGTTGCGGCAGTGGCCAGTCTTCCTGAGAGGCCCAGATAAGCGCAGAGGGTTGGATTGCTAGTCATTGGGAGCTCCAATGTTAGGCAGATGATGGAGCCCCTTAGGGATATGGCAGCTAACGATGGGAAGAAAGCCAATGTGCACTTCCGTATGCATACCGGATGGTGGGGGTGGGGGGAGTAATCCAAAATGTGGAAAGAGTCCTTCCAGATGCCATGAAGGGTACAGGGTGCAGACAACTGCAGGTAGTGGCTCATGTCAATACTAATGACATGTGTCGCTATGGATCGGAAGAGATTCTCTCTGGTTTCCGGCAGCTATCTGAGTTGGTGAAGACTGCCAGTCTCACTAGTGAGATGAAAGTAGAGCTTTCTATCTGCAGAATTGTCAACAGGACCAACTGCAGACCTTTGGTATAGAGCCGAGAGGAGGGTCTGAATCAGAGGCTCAGGTGGTTCTACAACCAGGTAGGCTGCATATCCCTTGACTTGTCCCACAGGATGGTGGGGTTTCGGGTTCAACTAAATAGGTCAGGTGACCACTACATACAGGAGGTGGCTACACGGGTAGCAGGGGCTGTGTGGCATGGACTGGGTAGTTTTTTAGTTTAGACAGTCTCGGGAAAGATCAAAAAGGGCTCCGGTCTCAAAGGGTACAGGACAAAGAAACAACGAGACATGACCAAGCAACAGTCAGTATTGTGGTTGTAAATTGTCATAGCTGTGTTGGAAAAGTACCAGAGCTTCAAGTGCTGATAGAAAGCACTGAAGCTGATATTATAGGAACAGAAAGTTGGCTAAAGCCGGAGTTAAAATCTGCCGAAATTTTTACAGAGGCAAACCGTGTTCAGAAAGGATAGATTAAATGAAGTAGGTGGTGGTGATGTGTTTGTGTCTGTTGGTAGTAGTTCATCTTGTAGTGAAGTTGAAACAGATAGTTCCTGCAAATTACTATGGACAGAGGTTATACTCAACAGCAGTACCAAAATAGTAATTGGCTCCTCCTATCAACACCCCGACTCAGATGATATAACACCTGAATGGTTCAAAGAAAACTTGAATCTCATTACAAATAAGTACCCCACTCATACAGTAATAACTGGTGGAGACTTCAATCTACCCTCAATTTGTTGGTGATAATACATGTTCAAAGCCGGTGGTAGACAGAGAACATCTTCCAAAATTTTACTAAATGCTTTCTCTGAGAATTACTTTGTACAATTAGTTCATGAGTCCACACAAATTTTAAATGGCTGCGAAAACACACTTGACCTGTTAGCCACAAATAATGCTGATCTAATAAGAGACCGTCCATGACGGTTACAGGGATTGGTGAACACAAGATCATTGTAGCAAGGCTCAAAACCATATAAACCAAAACCACTAAAAGTAAATGCAATATATTTAAAACAACAGATAAAAATTCGTTCGATGCTTTCCTAAGAGAGAGTATCCATTCCTTCTAAGCTAATTATGTAAGTGTAGATCAGATATGGCTCAAATTCAAAGAAACAGTATCAACAGCAATAGACAGATTCATACCGCCTAAGTTAATAAGAGACAAGACTGACCCACCATGGTACACAAAACATGTCAGAACAATGTTGTAGAAGCAATGAAAAAAGCATGCCAAATTCAGAAGGATGCAAAATCCCCAAGACTGGATAAGTTTCAAGGAAGCTCGAAATTTAGTGCGGACATCAATGGCAGATGCTTTTAATAGTTTCCACAATGAAACAGTGTCTCAAAATATGATAGAAAACCCAAAGAGATTTTGGTCGTGTGCAAAGTACACCAGTGGCAAAAAACAGTCAATACTGTCACTGCGCGATAGTGATGGAAATGTTACCAATGATGGTTCCACTAAAGCGAAGTTACGAAATACAGTTTTCCATAATTCCTTCACGAAAGAAGACGAAGTAAATATTCCAGAATTTGAAACCAGAACAGCTGTTAGCATGAGTGACATAAAAGAAGATATCTTAGGTATACCAATCAGGTTCCTTTCAGAGTATGCAGACACAATAGCGCCTTTCTTAGCAATCGTATATAACTGCTCACTTGACGAAAGGTCTGTTCCTAAACACTGGAAAGTAGCGAAGGTCACACCAATATTCAAGAAAGGAAATAGGAGTAACCCAATGAATTACAGACCCATATCACTTACCTCAATTGGCAGTAGGATTTTTGAGCATATACTGTACTCAAACATTAGGAATCACCTTGAAGAAAATGACCTATTTATACATAACCAATATGGATTCAGAAAATATTGTTCTTGTGCAACACAACTAGCTCTTTATTCCCATGAAGTAATGAGTGCTGTCAACAAGGGATCTCAGATCGATTCCATATTCCTAGATTTCCAGAAGGCTTTCGATACCGTTCCTCACAAGTGACTATTAATCAAATTCATGCATATGGAGTATTGTCTCAGTTGTGTGACTGGATTTGTGATTTCCTCTCAAAGAGGTCACAGTTTGTAGTGACAGACAGTAAATCATCGAGTAGAACATAAGTAATATCTGGCGTTGCGCAAGGTAGTGTCATAGGCCCCCTGCTGTTCCTGATTTACGTAAATGATCTAGGTGATAATCTGAGCAGCCCCCTTAGATAGATTGCAGATGACGCTGTTATTTACAGTTTAGTAAAATCGCCAGATGGTCACTTCTAATTACAAAATGATCTATAGAGAATTTCTGTATGATGTGAAAAGTAACAATTGGCACTAAAAGAAAAGTGTGAGGTCATCCACATGGGTACTAAAAGAAATCTGATAAATTTCGAGTACATGATAAATCACACAAATCTAATGACTGTCAATTCAACTAAATACCTTGGAATTACAAATACGAGCAACTTAAATTGGAAAGACTACATAGATAATATTGTGGCAAAGTCGAAACAAACACTGATCTTTGTTGGCAGAACACTTAGAAGATGCGACAAACCAACTAAAGAGACAGCCTACATTAGACTTGTGCATCCTCTACTGGGATATTGCTGCGCAGTGTGGGATCCCTGCAAGGCAGGATTGACGGAGGGCATCGAAAAAGTGAAAAGAAGGGCAGCTTGTTTCCTGTTATCGCGCAATAGGGATGAGAGTGTCAGTAATATGATACACGAGTTGGGGTGGCAGTCACTGAAACAAAGGAAACAATTTTTTTTTTTTTTTGTAGACTGATCTATTTATGAAATTTCATTCATCAAATTTCTCTTCTGAATATTTTGTTGACACCCACCTACGTAGGGAGAAATGATCATCGTAATAAAATAATAGAAATTAGAGATCAAATGGAAATATTTGGTACTCCTTTTTCTTACATGCCACTAGAGAGTAAATGGTAGAGAATTAGTATGAAATGGCTTCTATGAACCTTCTGCCAGGCACTTAAGTGTGAATTGCAGAGTAACCATGTAGATGTAGGTGTGACAACATCAGCAGCTCAGATGGCAAATCAGTACTAAGTAAAGAAGAAAGGCTGAAAATTGGGATGAATATACAGAGGGACTATACACAGAAACAAACTTGAACCTGCTATCAAAGAAAGGTAAGAAGATGAAAGTGAGCTTGGGGTGTGACACTGTAAGAAGAATTTGTTGGAGCATTGAAAGATATGAGCCAAAATAAGACACCAGGAGTAAACACCATTTTCTCAGAATTATTAATATCTTCGGTAGAACATACCATGATAAAACTGTTCCGTCTGACATACAAGATATACTGCCAGACAAAGAAGAATGTAATAATTCCATCTCTGAATAAGCCAGGAATTCCAACTCTGGATAAGGCAGGTACGGTGAGATTTGAATATTATCATAACAAAAGTTTAGAAAAGTCATGGATTCAAAATACTTTCATATTTTTACAGAAGAAGGGAAAAACTGGTGGAATCTCACATCAGGAAAGATCAGTTTGGGTTCCGTAGAAGTATAGAAATGTGTGAGGCAATGTTCACCCTTAGATTTATCTCTGAAATACACTGAAGCAAGTATTTTGACAGTGTTTACTGGAATGTTCTTAGGGAAATTCTGGAGGTAAAATACAAGCAGTGAAAGGTTACTTACAACTCACGCAAAAGCAAGACTGTGATTTAATCATAGAGCATAAAAGCAAAGTTGTAGTTGAGGAGGAAGTGAGACTGAGTCACAGTCTGTCTCTGGTGTTATTCCATTGGTATACTGAGCAAGCAGTACAGGAAACTAAAGAGAAATTTGGAAAATAATTAAAATTCTGAAGGTATAAAGTTTGTTAATGAGATTTTAGTTCTGTCAGAAATAGCACATGACTTGGAAAACCAGTTGAGTGGAATGGGTAATGTCTTTAAGATAAGTTTATAGAATGAAAATAAATAAAACAAGATTGCATAGTCTATGTCATGAGATGCTGAAGAGATTGCATAGTCAAATTATGACATAAGATGCTGAGGAGTTTACATCAGTAAACGAGATGCTGAAACTAGTAGACAAGTTTCAGGACTTGGGGAGCAAAATAACTTATAACAGAGAAACAAATAAGATATAAGATGCAGACTGTCAATAGCAAGAAAAACTTTTCTGAAAGAGACAAATACGTTAAGACCTAATACGAAAGAAAGTATTCATGTGGAGTGTTATATGGAACTGAAACATGTATAATAGACTGCACAGACAAGAAAACAACAGGAACTTTTGAAATGTAGTACTACAGAAGAATGTTGAAGATTAGATGGGTAGTCAGGGATGGACGACATTCGTGCATAACTTGTTTACAAGACAGGATTTGATGAAGGAGCATATCCTAAAGTGTTAAGGAATCATTAATTTACCGTCACATTCAAATAATTAAACTAAATGATTATTTTTGATAATTTTCAATGTGGTAGGGTTGACATCTGCAATGAATTTTTTGAATGATTTCTTGAAGCCTTCAGCTGCCATTTTCTTTATTTCCTGTACGATTGTACAATTTCGGCCTTAAGCCATTTTGATGTATTTTATGGATGATTTTTTGGTAACAGATTATGTCAATGCTCCTATGACAACATGTTATGCTCATAAATTAGTTCCAGGTGTTCACACTATTATTTTTTATACTCTTATGTTTTCTGGTGTAAAAAAAGTGTAATAATTGATTTGTTTTAATGGTTTGATTGATGCCACAAAATTTTCCCTCCAAGCCACTCACAAATCACCGAATTTTTCCCAGTTGGTAACGCTAGTCATTTTCCCCTCCAAATCATGTCGGTGCTGGTTGTCTGTGTACATGCTGTGAAACTGTGTTTACAGTGATGTTTTATGTTTCTGTGGTGTACTTCAGCTTGTTATTTATTCTATAAAGTTCTTGCTACATTAACAAGCCATCACAAGTATCTTGTGAACTTGCGTGTTTTTAGCTACAGGAATAAATCATGGAGTTTCCAAAGAAAGTGAGGTTATGAGAAAGGCAAAAGACGTTTCACCTCGGAAAGTTTTGGCTGTGGTAGCACTTTTTGCTGAAAATCATTATACACAGCAAGAAATTACTGACAGAATGATAATATCACAGACAGTTGTCAGCAGAATCAAACTTTCAGTGCAGAAAGGTGGTGAACACAAGCCAAACAGGAAAGGAAAATGATGTAAAAGACAGATCAGTTCTAGAACAATCAGAAGACTTACAAATATAGCAACACTGAACCGTAAACTTAATGCTACAGACATGAGCCATCAGCTGAAAGGTTTGGGTATTGAAGTTTCACCTGTAAAAGTGAGAGGAGGCTTTTTGAATGTGGTTTAAAGGCATGCCGACCAAGTAAAAAGCAGAAAATCACACCTGCCATGAAAACCAAAAGACTGCAGTGGACTAAACAACATCAGGAGTGGACAAGTGAGGACTGGGCTAAGATATGTGCAATGATACGGTAAATTAAGTGGGTCTGATCTCTAAAGTTAGGAGTTTTGGCTTGATATTGTGATGTTTTATTGATAAAGAAGAAATGCACATTTGAATTTTGGGATTGCTGAGGTCTCCTATGTCACTATTCCCAACTTTTCTAACTAGCAATTTTGTACACATGCTTCAGGTATACTTCAGTGATGAAGCTGTATTCACAGTGATGGGGCAAGCTGCCAGTATGTTCGGCAAAGACCTGGAGAACAGTTCAAAGCTAAGCATGTGCAGCAATGTATGAAGCATCCAACTTCCGTTATGGTCTGGAGTGTGATTTCTGCGAAAGGCCCTGGTAGATTACACATTGTTTGAAGGGACAATGGGGCAAGAACAATATAAGGATATCCTTGAAAAGTAACTTTTTCCCCAAATAAATGAGTGGTTTCCTAATAAAGATGACATTTTTATGCATGATGGGGCAACTTGCCACAAAGGCAAAAGTGTTTCCAAGAACTTGGAAAAAAGCAATTGAAAGTGTTGCCCTGGCCATGGAATAGCCCTGATATGAACCCAATTGTAATTTATGGGCTACTGTGAAACAGAGGATAAGGAAATTTACAATAACCACCAAACAAGATCTCATGGAGAAACTAGAGGAAATCTGGTACCATGACAATGACATTTTAATGTCATGTCAAAAGTTAATAAAAACTATGCCAAACAGGATATAATCTGTACGTAGATGCAAATGTGTAATAAATGTAAAGTTTTGGAGAAAAAGATTTAGTCTAATATTCTGAATACATCTGTAGTAATGGAGCAACTGTGGGGAGGAAAATTTGTTAAGGGAAATGTTGGCTTCACTACAGTAAGCAGGTTCCAACAGATGTAGGTTGCAATAGCTATGCAGAGATGAAGATGCTTGCACAGGATACACTAGCATTAAGAGCAGCATAAAATCAGTCATGACTAACTCAAGGGAAGGGAAGGGGACAAAAAAAAGTCAGCTGTATACAGCCGCATGTGTGTTCATTTATGAACTTTCATCAGTTACAGGTCAGAAATCTTTCAAACACACTCCTTGCACTGAACTGTATAATGTTTGTCCTGCTGAAGAACAGTATCTCATACTATCTTTTTTTAAAAAAAAAAAACACAGTCTACTGAAGTATTTTAATACGCAGTTTGTAAGAAAGATTCTGTGTTACCAAAACAGCTTCCTGATTTGTGTGGTTTTGCCAGTGTTAAGACACTGAGTTGTTGTACTTGGGCACAAATAAGAAGGGGTAGTGTAATGTTTTCCCTTGTTCCTCCAACTTCTCAAGCATCACTTGAAGTTGACAACAAGAGATTCCAATAGTAAAGAATGAGTAAAAGATTAAAAATAGTAGCCAGATATGAGGAACATCAGGTTCATAAGGATGTAGGTTGTAGTAGTTTTTCAGGAACAAAGAGGATTGCACAGGATAGAGTAGTGTGGAGAGCTGCATCAAACCAGTCTCCAGACCGAAGACAACAGCAAGAGGAACATGCAACATGTCTCTTTAGGGTGGACAAAATAATTTCTATACCAATGACAAAAGTAGAACACAAACTATTTTACAGAAGGGGATAATTATACACAATAAAATGACCTTAGAAGGTAATTCACAATATGTCTTTAATATTGTTCATCAGGGAAGGACCCTGAAAAGCAAGAAGCAGCCAATAGCATTCCCAGTTGTAAAAAATGTTTAGATACTGCTCCTCCATCTATTGTTGTACACTTTCCCTTGGGTTTAAAAAAAAGGCATCTATGAGGTTTTGTTTCTAAAAGAAACCTTCAATTAGACAACTCTGGCATAGGAAAACAATATGACCCATTACTCGACTCAGTGAAACGTCAGTTACAAAGTTATTATAATTGGCACGCAGCTGCAGCAGTATGTCACAAAGAATACTCCTAGAGTGAGGAAATGTGTTCTTCACTATAAATGGGGCAAATTTTAGCTCTCATAAGAAGAAAGAGTGGTTAAGCTGTTGGACAGGCTGTAAATAAATTAAAACAGCATATGAAAAATGAGATTTATTTCTTGGATAAAAATTAAGGCAATTAAAGCTCAAGACACAGAACATTTAGTAAAAAATGATACAAATGTATGTAAAGGAATAAAAGATTGTGTGGTGGTCAGAAGGGGCAAAGATAATAAAACCTGAGATGTACAAAGACATTATATTGCACACATGCGTGCAAGCACACACGCACGCACAAGTAAACAGTATTAAAAGCTATGCTACTCAACACTCCCACTCATGTGTTGATTTCAGAGACACAGTTGATTATGATTTACAACTTTTCTTTTGATAGTGGTTTTGTAAATTTGTCTGCCAACTAACCTTCTAATTTAACATAAGAGATAAGAACAGAACCATCATTTATTTTTTCATAAGCATAATTGAGCTTTGTATCGATATGTTGAGTCCTTTTGTAATGTTCATTGATTCTCATTAATTGAAATGCACTTTTGTTATCCACAGAGAGTGGTGCTGATTGCTCTACATTAACTCCAAGCCCCTGTAAGAATGTACAAAGCCAGGTGATTTCAGCAATTTTTACAGATGCTGCAACATACTCGTCACAGATCTGGCAACACATTTTGCCTGCACGGTGTCCGTGTAACAGGTCCACCAGTCAGTACACTGACAAGTATCAACATCTCTAGCAAAATAAACACCTGGTCACACAAGAAGTTTAAGTTTATTGCCACTGTACATATAGCACCATTGTCTCTTGTACCCTGAAGATACTTTAGGCTGCATTTAACAGCAGTTCTACACTCATGTGCAGCATTGTTAAGGAAATAACTTGCTTGGCTGGCAGAAAACATTAGATCATGTCTTGTCACTATGGCAGCAAACATCAAACCACCTACAGCCTCATGAAATAGAACATTTTCCATAGATTCTTATCATCATTTACTGTGTACTGTCCTAAATGCAAGTTTAAACTGCAATCAGTGAGTGTTGTGTAGGACTTGCAGTTATTTATGCTCAATTTTTCTAAGGGGCAACTAATTGCTGCCCTCTTAGCAGATAAACAGTGCTTTACTTTCTTTGTCTTGCTTGATTGCCAATCCTACATAGTGAGTGAGTTTGTCAGCCACAATTTCAAAATGAGTTTCCTACAGAGTGAGTGAGTTTGTCAGCCACAATTTCAAAATGAGTTTTGATTTCTTCAAGTATTTTATTTATAGTTGCTATTGATTTACTTATAATTAATGCATTTATTTAAAAAAAGCCAAAAATACTTTTTGGCCATCAACTTGAACATGAAACCAGTCATCTGAATTAAGCAATTTGAAATTAAAAAAAAAATTAATAAACTGAACAAATTTTTGATTTCAACACCAAGGAGTCTGCTTCAGCCCATAAAGGCTTTTGTTTAATTTGCGTTTTCACTAATGAAACCTTCAGGCTGTTTCATGAATAAATCATCTCGCAAATCACCATTGAGAAACATGGTTTCCACCACAAACTGCTTCCTGTCCATATCATACAATCCTGCCAAAGCCAAAGAATACAAGTTAATTCATACTGAACAACAGGGGAAAAAGTTTCTCCATAATCAAGTCCATATTTCTGAGAATAACCATCTGCAAATATTCTAGATTTATACCTCATTAAGCTACCAGCTGGCTTACGTTTCATTTTGTGAATCCACCTACAATTAAGTCTGGCAATCTGGAGATAGATCCACTAAATTCTGGGTCTTATTTAGCAACAATGAAGATGTTTCATCTTTCATTACTGTGCATCACTTCTCAGAGTTTCCAGATGTCATCACCTTCCTGACAATGTGCAGCTTGCATAAGCCATGAAAGTTTGGAAGCAAACTGGAGGGCAAAGTTCATAAAAATTTCTTTGAATCACCCCTAACTGACCCACCTCTCAGTAACAGAGTCCTCTATCTTGCAGAAAATCCTTTTCATTTTGAAAAGGTCATTGAACTTATTTTGCCTCTGCTTCTGTCAGGAACTTGCACTCGTATATAATGTTGTTTGGCCTGAGTTCTGTAGGACACATTGTAACATTTCCATTGAAAACCAAGTCTCGTGAAACAGTTTTCTTCTTTGTTACACGACCATACAGCCTATAATTTTTACTGTAACCATTGTAAGCAACCATTACCATCATCCTCAATTTACTTTGAAATTTGGATCATGGCCATTTGGGAGTAGGCATAACACATTCAGCACTAGCTCTCCTCATATACTTTAATGTTGTTTTCTCTTAAGGCACCTCATTACAATTAGGCTTTCAAGTGATGCAGTGTATACACTGCCATGTTGACCAGAATCAAGATGCATTCTGTGAGCACTTTCCACAACCAATCTGATTTCATGTTCAACTTTACCATTCTGCTCTTTTGTGTATGCTTTCATGGACAATACCAGTCTCCTTGCGATGAATGAAGTTTACCATTAACAAATTCTGTCCCATTAGCAGTCCCAATAACATAAGCTTATTCCTTGATTGCCATCCCACTACTTATGTTCTTACGAAAGAACACAAACCTATATGAAATACAGTCATCTTTGAAAATAACAATATGGTTAACACCATCTAACTATGTGTATAGCATCCTTCCACATACATAAGCATGAATAAATTCTCCTGGACCACAGGCACGAGTCTGAAAACTTTATCTAAATCCCTTCCTATGCAGTTTATCATACTGACATGAAGAAGTACTTATTTAATGCATTTGATTTTATCTCTGGAATAAAAACCACGGCCAGCCATTTTCTTCAAATTTTCGTGTCCCAATCTCAAATTTTCTTGCTTGTTCCACATTTTCCCCATACAAAATAACATTCTGTAACATTGATTTTTTAAATCAGTTGCCACTAGCCTCTCTCCAAATACTTCAATCTTATTACTGTTCCTAAAGAAAAGAGATATTTTTCATTTTTTCCGACCAAATACATAGTATGTCTCCCCCAGTGGGCGAGGTTCCCATACACCATTTACTAGTGCATTTAACTTCACTGGTCCAATGCCATCGCATAGACAACTGAATTATCTCCAATGTGAACAGGAATTTCGAACTTCCCCTACTAGTTTAAGAATTAAAAACCATTCCTTGTGTGAGGTCACATGTTTTGATGCACTGCTATCAGCAAACCAAACATTATCACAATTTGTAGCCAAATATTCCTGATTCTGCACCCAGAGCTTGATGTTTAGGGTCTTGACTTTCTCTTGACAATTTTGTCATTCTTTTCTTATACTCAGTCTTATAATGACTTTTCTTATGACAATAACAGTACTCAACACTCTTTTTGTTCACTTAAATTACTTTGGAAACATTGACCCTGACCTTGGTTCTTTTTGTGGCTACCATCTAGAGCTACAAATGCAGCTGCTATTTCTTCATTCTGTGAGAAACATTTCTCTTCTTTCAGTGACCTTGCTGTTAAATTGCCAAAAGTCTGCCTGCTTTCGTCACCTAAGTCCCAAGCTGTAACAAATTAACCATATTTTGATGGAAGTCCATCTAAAATTTTGGCACTCTTGTCTACTGTTCACCAACACCTGCAAGAGGCTGCGTTAATGTTATGTCGTGCAATAGCATGACAGGACAGCATCTTATATTTGAAGAATTATTGTTTCAACACTCGCTGCTCATGAATTGTCTTAAACCAATTCCACATACCATTTGTTGTAGAACACAGCATGACAGTTCCATACCAGACAAAATAAAAGGCATTGTTTTTGCATTAAACTCATCCCACAAGTAGTTCTGTGCATCTGTACCTTCAATTGGCCTTACTTTACTTCCGTGAACAATGTCTAGCAATTTCTCAGCTCTAAAGGTACATTCTATTTGATACTTCCATAACTAAAAATTAACTCCATGAAATTTTTGGAGACTGAAAAGCTTTGTTAATTCCATCTCTTACCCTTTCATTTTCCAAGTAAAACCCTCAATATAATTGAACGCGCTCTGGAGCCTTGATTGACGTAAAGAAAAAAAATTTCTATAGTAAATTAACACATTTTCTCTGGGCTCATAGCCTGTTGGACAGGCTGTGATTAAATTAAAACTGTATAGGTTGATTGAAATTTATTTCTTGGATAGAAACAAAGGCACTTATCACTGAATGGCAACTAATGTACTTGTATCCTTACTTTCCAAATCAACCCCAACTGACTCTCATACTCTTGTGGACACAGTGGAACAAACTATCAAATTTAAAAACTTTTGCCATAACTTCTTTCTATTGCTTTAAATGTTTGCCGAACCTTTGCTCTAGCTATCTGAAAGGCTGCTAGGTTCACTTCTGATGGTCAAGACTTGAACCTTTCCTGTGTCACCCACCTGTCCCAGACTGCAGAACAACAGTCATCAATTCACTGTAAGACCCCATCTCTTTTGTTGTCCTCAGGTATGTCAGATGGGTGAATAAGGGGGTGGTGGATGACATTTGTAATTATTCATCCAGTTCTGCAAAGTGTGTGATTGTCACATGACTCTAAAGCATCCAGTTTGCTGTTCTGAGTAGTTATTTTGACAGCTTCCTTTTACAGACTGTCTCTGTAGTAGGTAGAAATAACAACAAAGAACTTAAACTGATGAAAGTTTCTACTCGAATTTACAGTCTAAAATAGTTTGGAAGACACTGGTGCATTTTGAAAAGAAAATTAGTAAAATACACAGAAAATGTGGTGGTCTTATCACGTTTCACAAACTCAAGACAAATAGCCCTGTGCTTTTCAGCTTTTGTGATGATGCAAAACCACATTACATAGTCTGTTTTTTTAACTGCTTTACAAAATGGTAAACAAACATCACCACCTAATAATAAGAATTTACGTACTTCATCTGAAAATGTGTCCGAAACTACTGCACCAAGCCTCTGTAACTGATCTTTGACTCCCATAGATCTGTTATCACCACCAGACCGCACTTCCACATATGCAATGACATCTGAAACAAGAAAACAAAAAAAGGATCATTTATCAAATTACATACATATACACACAGACAATATTAATAATGCTTGAAAACATGAATCATTGTTGTTAACATACAGGGTGCCTACAACTAAAGTTCCAGTTTTCAAATGGTGTAGAAAGAAAACCTCTGCTCAGAATGAAGTCAAATTTGAATAGCATATTCTTAACACAAAGGACAAGTCTTTAGAAAAAAGAAATCAAAATTTTACCAAGAGATGGCAGTGTAAGTGTCTTAATGTAATGGGGCCAATTACAAATGACACATGAATTACAATATGACAGCTATGGTTTGAATTTCACATTACACCATCCATGCCGTGCATGACTGCACAAATTCAGCAGCAACCAGTTATAGCACTGTTACGTAAGCCCATCCACCAAGGTCATATCACATCAGGTGGAAAAATCAGTTTTTAATTGTCGTGAGGCCAAAAAAAGCAAAATGACATTAGTTTTTCATGGTCCTGGGACCAAAAACTGCATACAAAGCAAATTAACATTGGTTTCTAACTGTCATGAGATTGGCGCAAGATACATTCAGTATGCTGTTCGCTATTTTCTGCCCCAAGTTGAAACTGAGAAACAGCATGTTCCACTACAGATCAGAGTGTCTCAGGGGTTACATTCAGGATACATTGTGCAATGCATGCCATCAACTCAGCTACACTCACAGCGGAGCACTAAACCCAACATCTTTCAGATAACCACACAGCCAAAAGTCACACAGATTAAGATCAAGTGATCGCAACTATCAGGCTCTATGGAAATGATGGCTGATAATTCTAGCATTTCCGAAATGCTTCTGCAGCAGCCACTTCACTGGCCGTGCAATGTGCAAAGGAGTGCCAACTTGCATAAAAATTATCCTAAACAGACAGCTACAGTGTTGAAGGGCTGGAATGATGATGATGATGATGGTGATGGTGATGGTGTGCAAAAGAGTCTCGCAGTATATACCAGTGATGGTACAGGTAACAGGACTCACAGGACTCATCACTTTGAAAAAATACGGTCCTCTGATAAACAATGCCATCACCCACAGTACATAGTCGCATTTCCAATGGTACCTTGAAGTGTGTGCCCATATTTGCAATTCTGCATATTGACATGTCCTTTGAGACATAAATGGGCTTCGTATGTCCACAGAATGTTCCGTGGCCGTTCACGGCCACTTCCATGTGACCATTAAAATCTAGAGCAAACATTTTGTTTTACTGGCAGGTTAGCAGGAAACAAGTACTGAACACAGGTGATTTTATATGGATAGCAATGCAGGATATTTCATAGCATTTTATGCACTGTGCTCACAGGCATGTCCTTTTCCTATACACTGCACATTTGCACACCACTGCTTGACCCTGTCCAGCAATGCTGTGGCGACATCATCTACAGATGTTTGATCAATTGCTTTCCTCCTCCTGCCACACTGCACCTCAAAAGAACCTGCCTTTTCAAATCTTGACCCATGTTTTAATTCTGATGGCTAGTTTGAATCCAAATTTAATTTCATGTGCATCAGTTTGTAATTAGGTTTTGGATTTTTCTGCTGAACTGGGAAGAAACTGAAGAGTGGGGGAGGGGGTCAATGATGCTGGGCAGTCTACAATGTCTTACACACTTTTTGTAAGTACAGTGGAATCTCACTTAATGAGCACCTCACATAATGTGAAGGGAAAAAAAATCACTCCACAAGTGATGTTTCACATAGAGAGTGACAACAATTTAGTGCAACATCACCAGCCACTCACATGTAGCAGGGGAAAAGTTCAACACTATGAACACCTTTCATTGTCAGCAGCAACATATGTACGATGTCTTTAGTACATACTGCAGTCTGGGTTTAGCACTCTTTCTTAGCTTGTGAGCACACATTTTTCTAAACTTGTATTCACACAGTGTATTTTTGTCTGCAAATTTTATTAAACTACCATAAGAGAAAGAAAATTACCTTAGAAATGAAATATAAACTTATTGAAGAAACACAAACATGCTGTAAGTGTTGTCAATTTAGTATGCACATACAATTGATCTACAACTATTTGCACTATCCTCAAGAACAAGGACAGGAATAAGGAGATATACACTTCAAAAGGAGTGACAAGAGCATCTAAACAATGGTTTGATATTCCTGGTTCGCAGGAGAGCTTCTGTAAAGTTTGGAAGGTAGGAGACGAGGTACTGGCAGAAGTGAAGCTGTGAGAACGGAGCGTGAGTCATGCTTGGGTAGCTCAGTTGGTAGAGCACTTGCCCGCAAAAGGCAAAGGTCCCGAGTTCGAGTCTCGGCCTGGCACACAGTTTTAATCTGCCAGGAAGTTTCATTCTAGACGATGTCGAAAGGTTGTTTCTTATATGGCTAAATGAAAAGCAATTACAAGGTGACACTATTAATTAGAACATTATTTGCGAGAAAGCAAAAATGATTTTCACCAACCCTGTTAAGACAACGTCAGGATCATCAGTGGCTGAAGCAGTGCTTAAGGGAAGGTACGCATGGTTTGAGAACTTTAAGGGAAGAACCGGCACCCACAGCATTGGAGGCATGGTGAAGCAGCCAGCTCCAACACAAAAGCAGCACAAAACTTCGTCTGCAACTTCAACAAGATGCTCATAGATTCCAATGAAGGGTTATCTGCAGCAACGGATTTTTGATTGTGGTAAGATGGGTCTTTTCTGGAAAAAGAAGATGAAGTGTACCCTTACTGAAGCAGAGAAGAATGCAATGCCCAATCACAAGCCAATGAAAGGACGTCTCACACTGCTATTCTGTGCAAATGCAAGCTGAAATTTGAAAATTAAACCACTGCTTGTTTACCGTTTAGAAACTCTATGAGCCTTCAAGATGTCCAGAAGAGCAGGTTAAATGTGATATGGATGTCTATCAACAAGGATGGCATGACACATGATCGTTTTTTGTGATTGGATCAATGAACTGTTTGGTCCTCCGGTGAAAAAATATTTCCTTGAGATGAATCTGTCGCTGCATGTCTTCTTCGGCCGATGTTCATCTAATGATTTTTCTGACATTTCGCCAGCACGAGTGGCTGGCATTGTCAAAGTTTCACCCTCCATTGCCGGTAGTGAGCTCAGAAAAATCATTAGGTGAACGTCGGCCGAAGAACCCGAGACAGAAGCCAATAGGCAGTTTGTCAACAAGTGGCCACGAAAGCCTTAACAATACTGCATGTCTTGCTTGTTATGGACAACGCTCCTGTCCGTTCTCCAGGCCTACAAGACCACCTCCTTGAAGAATTTCAATTCATTAAAATCCAATTTCTGCCTCCCAACACCACTCCATTACTAGTAGATTATTTCTAACTTTAAGAAGCTCGACACTAAAGCACTCTTCAAACACTGCTTTGAGTTGACTGGAGCTACCAATCTCTCTCTCAGACACACATTGTTTGTGTCAAGATGATTGAAAAGATGTAGAAAGGTGTTACCAAGAAAACTCTCCCTTGTGCTTGGAAGAAACTTTGGTCAGAGTGCATTGTTGAATGTAACTCTGAGGCATCCGAGTCACGAGTCAGTACCAGTGGAGCCTGTAGTCAATGAGATTGTGCCTTTGGCCAAGAGCGCGGGACTAGAAATGGATAACAATGATACTGATGACCTTGCGGAAAAACACAGACAAGAAATGACCAGTGAAGAGCTTATGGAGTCGCAGTGTGTTTCACAGCAGGAAGTCATGCAGTGGAGTTCTTCAGAGGAGGAAGAGGTGGTAACAGCAAAGCAGCAATATTGTGGTACAATAAGAAAAATGTTGAAAGTATGGGAATCATTTGCATTATACATTGAAAATCATCACCCCCATAAAGCAGTGGCTACAACCGCTTCAAATTTATTTGACGATAATACTGTGTCACATTTTCGCGAAGTGTTGAAGCACTGACAGAAACAAACGACCATAGACAGCTTCCTAATAATAGAATTAGTTACGTATCATGAATAATACAGTATATAATACTGTATGTAAAATTTACTTTGAATGAATGGCATGAATATGATAAAACTAGTACTTTTTCTGCATGGAATACATTGTTGTTTTTTTACAATAATTTATACAGGATAAATTGTTTCACTTAACGAGTGTTTCCACTACGAGTAAGATTCTGGAATTAATTATTCTCACTACGCAAGGTTCCACTGAAAATTGTCATTTCTAGGGAAAATCCCATGAAATTACATTAAGATGCACTATTGGCACTGGCCTCACATTTTCCTTCCAAAACTCTCTCTTCCGACTATCCTAAATTTGAGAAATAAGTAAAGTAGTGTTACTATGAATTAGAATTTTAATTAGTTACAAAAAAAGTAACCAGGTCAAAATGTGGAAGACTTTAACCTTTTCATAAACGTACCTGTAACAAGCCCTGAAAGTCACATTTATCAACTGTTGATAAGTTAAACTGTTTAATGAATCATCAAATTAATTCACCATAAAGCAACTCAGTACAGAGCTTCAAAATCAGATGAACAATGAAATTAGTTTATATGTGCATCATGACAATAAAAATGGAAAACTATATTAACTTCTTACTTATTTAAATATTCAATGCCCTTCTCTTTATGGATACTGGCAACTCAGTAACAGCTGTTCACAAAATATTTATTTATAGTATATGCCTTCATTTCATACTTGCATCAAGTCTTTTAAAATTGTTATGCAGAAGGAGGTAAGGTTACCAAACTTTTATCAATTTACTAAAATTTTCAAAAAATTCACCGTATGTAGTCAGTCATAAATATATGTACAATCATGTAAGTGATTTCTTCTATAATCTGAATTTTATACAGAAGATAACCACAATCAGTAGTACCAAACGCAAAATGAAAATCATCAGGTAGCCCAAATAGTAAGAAAACTTACAAAACCAACATTACGTGGCAATGTAGGTATAAAAAATTTGGCACTTTCTCTGTACTAAGTAAAATTGAAGGCCAGACCAGACACTGAATATGAAGACACATTTAGCGCCACATGTACACATGTGGCGCCTGCTACACGGACGTCTGAGTAACAGCTCTTGTACAAGATAAGTAATTTAAGTAGTAATAAACTGTTTTTTAACACTTTAAACTAATTTATTACGTTAATTATAGTGCTCTGCAAGCGTAGCATTAAAGGTTTTTGTCTTACTCGCGTATTTTCACAGTAATCACGTAAAGTTCGTTTTGTTTACATATCGCGGCCAGGCCGAACTTTTGAGTTTTCAGATTAAACTTCATACCGCAATCTTAAGTGCATTTACTGATAGTTTAGTGTGCTAAATACGTTTGCTGCCCCCTTATATCTGTAGAGTATCGTCATCTCTTAAATAATTTCCAGTAAAAAACTTCGGAACCACTGTTTACATAGTCGCGAGTAGGCCTAATTTTTTGTACACGTATTTTCATTGTTTTCCGGTAACTTAATTGTCTTTCTGTCACTAAAATCGATTTGTACCATGAGTGTAAAGTGCCTGACGTGCTGTAGGATCGTTAGCTCCGGGGTCTGGTGTGAGGGATGTAGTAACTTTTTTCATTGGGGCGACTGTAGTGGCGTGGGAATTGGGAAAATGAGCGAGACTCATCAGTGGTTCTGTAGGCTATGCAGTAGAGATAGGAAGATTGTGGAACAGGAGGGGAAAATTGCTGCCCTTCAGGCTGAGTTAGATGAGGCTAGGCGAGAACTGGGCAGGTTAAGGGGGGAGAAGGATAAACAGGGGTGGGAAGTGGCAACAGGCATGAGGAACAGGCCCAGAAATTCTTCTGGCAGCTTTGTTATTAATGTACAAAATAGGTTTGACCTGTTGCCTCAGTCAGAAACTGATGAGCCTCTCACAGAAGTAGATGTAGACAGGGCTCAACAAGCTTTCAGCAGAAAATTGATTAAGAATGTAGGGAAGTCTGCAAAGAGAAAGAAAGTCTTGTTGCTAGGTAGTTCGCATGCTAGGGGTGTGGGCCAACTTCTGCAGGATGAATTAGGCTTGGATTACCAGGTCACAAGTTTTTTCAAACCTAGTGCTGATCTTGGGCAGGTTACAGAGGATTTAGGTTCACTATGTAAAGGTTTTACTAAAGAATACACCGTGGTTATTGTGGGTGGGCCGGGCAACAGTATTGACAGAGATCCGGGGTACAGCATAAAGTGTGACCTGGCAAAGATTGCATCGGCATCGAATCATACCAGTGTTCGGTTTGTGTCGGTTCTGGAGCGCCACGACCGACCTCATTTGACCTCTTCTGTCAGGAGAGTTAATTTGGAGTTGGAACGGCTACTTGGATCTGGTGCAGGGTCACACATTGGTGTGGTTCCTGTTGATTCACTCTGTAGGTGGGACTATACTAGAAATGGCCTACACCTCAACAGGAAAGGGAAGGGTAAACTGGCTGGGCTGATAGCAGGAAATTTAAAGGGGGGAGGAACTACATCTCATGGTGGAAACTCTTTTTTAGTGTAAGATCAGTGTCCAGTGGGAAACTCAGCCAGGCAAGTACTAAAGATGTTAAAGTTCAAGATACTCACAAAAGTAAAGTGCAAAATAATGTTAGTATATTTCATCAAAATATTGGGGGATTGAAGAATAAAATTGATGAGCTTCTGCTTTGTTTAGAAGATATAGAAACCAAGAATGTAATAGATATACTATGCCTGTCTGAGCATCACATTGTCACTGATATGCAAAAGGTTAGCATCAATGGGTACAAATTAGCTGCACATGTAAGTAGAGATAATATGATGAGAGGAGGAGTTGCCATATATGTCAAAAGCTTCCACAGTGCAAAAAATTTAGAAACTAAAAAATTTTGTGTAGAGCAACATATGGAAGCATGTGCCACTGAACTTAAACTAAATGATGGCACTTTCATAATTGTAACAGTGTATAGGTCCCCCTCAGGGAATTTCCAGCTATTTCTAGAAAACTTGGATGCTTTGTTGTGCTATCTGTCAGACAGGGGGAAGCAAATTATCATTAGTGGGGATTTCAATGTTGATTCCCTGAAAGAGTGTAATAGGAAGAATGACCTTTTAGTATTACTCAGTTCTTTCAATTTGAGCTCCGTCATTGATTTTCCTACTCGGATAACAAAGAACAGCAGTACATTGATAGATAACTTTTTTATAGACCAAGATAAGTTTAAGGACATAAATGCTTATCCTGTTGAGAATGGTCTTTCAGATCATAGTGCACAGCTTGTTACAGTACATGACATAGCTCCATGCAGTATAATAAATCAGACTTTCAAAGCAGTGCGTTCAATTAACAATATAAATATTGCAAACTTTAGGGAAAGCCTACAGCAGCTAGACTGGGATGAAGTGTATAAGGAACCCGATGCAAACTTGAAATATAACTTATTTCACAATACATTTTTAAGGGCATTTGAAAATTGTTTTCCCAAGAAAATAGTTAAACATAATTCCAAGAAAACATATAAAAAACCTTGGCTAACTAAAGGAATAAGAATATCTTGCAACCGTAAAAGAGAACTGTATCTAACAGCAAGAAGGAGTACTGACCCCGAAATTGTTCAATATTATAAAAACTATTGTGCGGTACTAAGAAAAGTTATTAAAAAGTCCAGAAGCATGTGTATCATGTCTGAGATCAGTAACTCTGATAATAAAATTAAAGCAATTTGGAATATTATTGAAAGGGAAACAGGGCAACCAAGAGCACAGGAAGACTTTAGTGCAATAAAACTGAATGACAAGTGCACTAACAAACAATCAGAAATTGAAAATATTTTCAATAATCATTTTTTAAATGTTGTGGAGAAAATAGGATCTAGATCTTCACTAGAAGAGGAAAGGCTATTAATAGAAGAGGCCATACCTGCGCAGTTTGAAACAACTGTAATTCCACCAACCACTCCTTCTGAAATCAGTAAAATAATAAACTCACTGAAAAGTAAAAGCTCTTACGGAATTGATGGCATTTCCAGCGAAGTACTTAAAGCTTGTTCCCCACAGATAAGTAGGATTCTCAGCCACGTATGTAATAGCTCTTTGGAGCAGGGTGTTTTCCCTGATAGACTGAAATATGCCACTGTAAAACCATTGCATAAAAAGGGGGATACGTCGGATGTCAACAACTACCGCCCAATCTCTCTTCTGACAGCTCTATCAAAAACTTTTGAGAAATTAATGTATTCAAGAGTAGCCTCCCATATTTGTAAAAATAAAGTACTAACAAAATGTCAGTTTGGTTTTCAGAAAGGCTTTTCAACAGAAAATGCTATATATGCTTTCACTGATCAAATATTAAATGCTCTGAATAACCGGACATCACCCATTGGTATTTTTTGTGATCTCTCAATGGCCTTTGATTGTGTAAATCATGGAATTCTTTTAGATAAGCTAAATCATTATGGTTTGAGTGGGGCAGTGCACAAATGGTTTAATTCATACTTAACTGGAAGAATGCAGAAAGTTGAAATAAGTGGTTCGTGTAATGTTAAAACAACAGCTGATTCCTCAAACTGGGGTGCTATCAAGCACGGGGTCCCACAGGGTTCGGTCTTAGGTCCTTTACTGTTCTTGATATACATTAATGACTTACCATTCCACATTGACGAAGATGCCAAGTTAGTTCTTTTTGCTGATGATACAAGTATAGTAATAACATCCAAAAACCAAGAACTAAGTGATGTAATTGTAAATGATGTTTTTCACAAAATTATTAAGTGGTTCTCAGCAAACTGACTCTCTTTAAATTTTGATAAAACACAGTATATACAGTTCCGTACAGTAAATGGCACAACTCCAGTAATAAATATAGAATTTGAACAGAAGTCTGTAGCTAAGGTAGAATTCTCAAAATTTTTAGGTGTGTCCATTGATGAGAGGTTAAACTGGAAGCAACACATTGAAACTTCTGAGTTCATCTACGTATGCCATTAGGATTATTGCAACTTTTGGTGACAAGAATTTCAGTAAATTAGCTTACTATGCCTACTTTCATTCACTGCTTTCGTATGGCATCATATTCTGGGGTAATTCATCGTTGAGTAGAAAAGTATTCATTGCACAAAAACGTGTAATCAGAATAATTGTTGGAGCCCACCCACGGTCATCCTGCAGACATCTATTTAAGGATCTAGGGATCCTCACAGTAACCTCACAGTATATATATTCCCTTATGAAATTTGTTGATAATAATCCAACCCAATTCAAAAGTAATAGCAGTGTGCATACCTATAACACCAGGAGAAAGGATGATCTTCACTAGGCAGGGTTAAATCTGACTTTGGCACAGAAAGGGGTAAATTATGCTGCCACAAAAGTCTTTGGGCACCTACCAAACAGCATCAAAAGCCTGACAGATAGCCAACTAACATTTAAAAATAAATTAAAAGAATTTCTAGATGACAACTCCTTCTACTCATTGGCTGAATTTTTAGATATAAACCAAAAAAAAAAAAAGAAAAACTTAATCATTAGTGTCATGCAATATTTTGTGTAATGTAATTTCTTGTACAGACATCTTTTATTAACCTGGCACGTTCCACATCATTACGAAGTGTCGTATTCATGATCTATGGAACAAGTATTAATCTAATCTAATCTAATCAATGCTGAAACTTTTAACATAATCAAATGCTGCCAAGAGACTGAGTGTTATTACAAGATAACCTTACAGTAGCTTCTTGTCATCCAATAAGACTAGCCTATAAAGATTTGTCAATCACTTCAAAACTTAATTGAAAGATGATTGTTTCATTTCAAATAAATGTTTAATTTCCTGCTGGTACTGTAAGCGTTATAGGAAACAAGCTCAGAATAGATAAGAAATTGAGAAGAAAATTGGACATTGCTTATCAAAGAAAAGATCTTGGCATTTGATTGGAGTCAGTTAGGGAAACTATGGAAAACCCAAATGTGGATGGCACGATAGGGATTTGAACTCTGCTCCTCCTGTAGATCGATCCAGTGCCTCAGTCACCGCATCATCTTTCAAGGTCACAATTAACTACAGACAATTACTCTAAACTTCCAGTCCCACTGTAAATCTGTTAGTATGTTATTGAACAACCTCAACAGAATGGATACGAGGTAACTGTAATGAAATATGTTGAAATCTGAACATTCTCAATACAATGAAAATTATCCGAATCCTCCTTACTCCAGTATCTGCAGATGTATTGTGAGTTATGGGACATATCCTACACGATTCAATAACTGGGTTTGAAAGTTGCTGTGAAAGCAGACAGCCTGATCATAGATTTAAGTGAGGCTGTACAACATCAAAATGAGCATAAGAAGAGTAAACAAATAATTCAAGAGTAAAATTTTTTCAACCAAACTAATAAAAAATCATAAAACGTTTTCATCATACATTAAGTCCCAGTTGCTCAGTGAAAATACTAACACCAAAATAGAAGATGGCAGAGAGAAAGCTAAAATACTGAATTCATTCTTTCAAGATTGTTTCACAGTAGATCATAACACAGGTCCTCCATTCAATGAACATTGAAATGGAAGGTACTAAGGCAAGTGATCGTAGAATACAACTTAACTAAAATCATCGAAAGACATGATACCTGCGAGATTCTGCAGAAATTATGTGAAATAATGTGCCCCCCCCCCCCCCCCCTCCCCCTGACAACTATGGTAGCAGAATTATAAAATAAGTTTCACGTGTACACAACAGGACACTTGGAGAATGAAAATCCCCTCTATAAAAACTGACATAGAATCTGCAAACAGTAACTCTATGAGACAACACGGTCTATTCATCCACGCAATCCAAAGTGCTGTAGGCAATGGCACCCAGACTGATGTTGTGTTACTTGACTTTCAGAAAACAGTTCCACAATGTTGTATAATACACAAAGAAAGTGCTTACTCAGTGTCAACCAGATTTGTGACTAAATTCAGAACTTTCCAGCAGATAGAACTCAGCACCATCATCTTAATGGGACGAAACTGAAAGATGTAAAGGTAATTTCAGCAGTATTCTATGGGAGTGTTATAGAGCCTTTGCTGTTTTACAGCATACATAAACATCATAGGAGGTAATAAGAGAGCTCCATCAGGCTGTTTACAGACAATTCTGTTAACTTTATGAAGGCTGCAGCACCAGAAGATTGTAGTGAAATATACGAAGACCTACAGAGGATGAATGATTGTTCCAAGGTCTGACACTTTACTCTGAATGTAAATAAATGTAACATATTTCACACAGGTGAGATTCACTACAGTTCAATTATGCTCTGGGTGGGAAACCACTCGAAATAGTAACAACCACAATATGCATAGAAGTAATCATCTGGAACAACCAACTATAGGAATAGCAGAGTCCAGGATGAGATTCAGTGAAAGAATGTTATATAAATGTATTTCATCCATGAAAGAAATGGCTCACAAGATTCTTGCAAGTGCTATTCTTGAGTATTGACTATCAGTCTGGGGACACTCACCAGGTTACATTAATAGAGGAGAGAGAGAAGAGCCAATCAGGAGAACCACATTTCATCATAAGATCACTTATAAATGTGAGTGTGTACAGGGGATGTCTAACAAACTCCAGTGGCAGCTCATACAAGGGCCTACATATTAGTGTCCATTGTATAAATGACACTGTAACCAACTAAATGAGTCTACCTTAATTCTGTAAAGCTATATTTTATTTTTTATTAGACCACGGCTAACATACTACCACAGAAATTCAATAAATTTACTTAAGAAAAGTATGATTAGTGAAATGAGTGTGCACAGTTGACAGTCCAAGCATCATATCAGATAATTATTATAACATAGTAACCATCCCCTTCAGAAATAATGTATTATTTTTAACTTTTGAAGAATACAACTGAGAAAACCGAAGAAAACGCGAAACTAGCCAAGAAACAAAAATTTCGCTAACAGAAACAGCAGTAGAATCCACTAATTTCATTTACAACTATTAACAATGAAAAAAGGACAGGTATACACTCGTGCGCACACACACACACACATATATCCATCCACACATATACAGACAGGTGCGCGTGTGCGTGTATACCTCTCCTTTTTTCCCCCCTAAGTTAAGTCTTTCCGCTCCCGGGACTGGAATGACTCCTTACTCTCTCCCTTAAAACCCACATCCTTTCATCTTTCCCTCTCCTTCCATCTTTCTTGACGAAGCAACCGTGGGTTGCAAAAGCTCGAAATTTTGTGTGTGTGTTTGTGTGTTTTTTTTATTGTGCCTATCTACCAGTGCTTTCCCGCTTGGTAAGTCATGGAATCTTTGTTTTTAATATATTTTTCCCATGTGGAATGTTTCTTTCTATTTTATTTATATAAATGTTTCAAAACATATACATGAACTTTCAAAACTTTACTGACCTATAGAATTCATTTTATATAAGCACCACACCCTACTGTAGCAGGGAAAAGAAAGGATCCAGTGAAAAAATGCTCATTTCAGAGCACAAAAAGGCTAATATGTACCTCTGTAAAAGACTCTTGAAGTGGGGAAACAGCTGCCTGTATCTGCAGTCCACCTTCCTCACCACGAATTTTAGCATTACAACATATTTGTGCTTTTTTGTGCTGAAAGAGAGTAAAGAGAGTAGCAGAGAAACAGTGATGGAGGAAAACAGAGGTGACAGTGCCAGTGGTGTGTGTGTGTGTGTGTGTGTGTGTGTGTGTGTGTGTGTGTGTGTGTGTGTGAGGAGGGGGGGGGGGGGAGATGAGACAATAGAATTATTCTTATATAGGGGAGAGGTAATTGGTAATATCAGAAATAATTAATAACAATGAAAAGTTTCAACTAAAATTATCAATGTATAATCTCTTTATCAGAATAACGCCTGCAGCAAAGTAGCACTTCAGGGAAATCAAAGCGGGTTTAACACAGCTGCTTTTGTTTCTAAAGTCTACTATATAAATAACGTATGGGTATTGTTCGTTCTCTTGTCTTGTTTTTTGCGCTCTTATTAAGTCAAAGTAGCTGCGGCATGTGATATAGGGGCATTTCCGTGTGATAAGCTACGCAATGGTCAGGGCACTTTTGTTAAACTGCAAGAAAATTGACTATAGTTAATTTTACAGGACAGACTTTTGTCGTAAGATCATGGACTAAGAATATCTGAGCAATTGTGTGCACGTGAAAAAGCTGCTATCAGTATTAAATTCTATTATAAGCTGAATAACCGATAATAGGATTTGTGGTCTATACAAAGGAACGTTAAATTGAATATAAGAATGGGACTGGGTACTTAGCTTTGTGAAAGTAAAAGCATACGAATTTTGAATCATTGTATCAGTGTACAGTAATGGACCATAATCCTTGCTGTAATATCTTTGAGTGACAAACTATAAAAATCACGAACATTTTAATTGCCATAACAGAGTAATTGCAGGATCAAACCATCTTTTCCCTCTATAAAAAATGCGCTCATTCATGATCATTTAATTATTATTGAATGTTGTTAATTAAAAACTAAAGTGATTTCCATAGTTATTGTGTATTAGCAACTAACATCCAAAAACATTATTAACTATCCTGTTTTTGGTAACACACCAACAAATGAAGGGTGATCGACTGAGCAAAAAGTTTAATTATTATGAAAACCTGAAATTTAGTCGCCGTTACTGTGAAGATGTTTGTGGCTGCTACATCTGATGTCTAGATATAACAAAGCCAGAAACATACAGTAGGTAACAACATCATATCTTCCATCAGTGTAGTAGACAATAGTGGATCGACAGAGGGCAGCTACATGGCTCTGAGCCCTCCCAGAGCGCCAAACTTCATCACATAGGTATAAGGAGGATGCATTTTGGGCTAAAATGTTAAGCGCAAGGGAAAAGAGGTCAAAAATCAGCTGGACCCGCAGCAATATTGAGCTTACGAGGTATGGTGGAGACAGTGACAATGTGAAAGAAATACGAAAGGAAACAGTGAAATTGAGAGAGGAGACAGTGAAATTGGGATATACTGTAAATGAATGGGAGAAAAAGGAGACAGTGGGAAAGCGACATATACAGGCAGTGGCAATGAGAGGGAGATGTGAAGTATGTAGACTTAATTACAGAGAGAGACTGGTTAAAAGGATTTAGAATGGTCTACTAAAGGCGGATGAATATGTTTGAACACTAAAATTTTTGGTGTGGAAGGCGGAATGAAGATTGTGGCAGCTGGTTCCCAAATTTTCTGTCAGAGTCTTTTAAAGAGGAACGTATTAGCATTTTTTGTACTCTGACAGGAACATTATTTTTCCACTGGTTCTACAATGAAGGCACTGAAATGCTCGTTTCTTTACATGCAAGTACCTCAATGTGAGAAGCATTTATGTAAAAAATGCTGACCGTTGTGGCCTTAAGTTGCGTATAATGCAAAACTTCAAAGTACTGGTACTTTAAAAAATAATAAAAATTGCTTTCTGAATAACCCTCATACCATCAGATAATCTGCTTGAAAATGAAAGAAACGGGGGATAGTAACATACTAAAAAACTAAATTATAAACTCAAACCAATTTCTGTTAATAGCTGCATGCACTTTCATGCAGTACATAGTAACTGATCAAAATACAACTCAGCAGGCCTGGAAGATGCTCACAGTGTAAATACATATGCGCTGTGATTGGTGGAATTGAAAGCAACAATTAGCTGCATAAGAAAGCATAAATCTTGTAATTTCAAACATAAGATTAAAAGTATTCACAATGTAAAACTGATTGTGAAATATACCCCTCTCAGAGGGGAAACTATTAAAAAACTGTCTAACTACAAACTGTAACCAGCACCTTGAGGAAATAAAGGGGCGGACCCCCCACCCCCCAAAAAAACAAAAAGTTATATGACTGCAGTCTTCAAACACAATGAAATCTCTACATCAAAGTACTGTAGCATGCAGCTAAATGAGCCAAAATAAAATGGCAAAGCCCATTCATTAAGTGGTGTACTATATAGTAATTCATTTTCCACATTTGAAGGGAAACAAATCTCCAACAATCCATGCTGAGTAGGTGGAAATACACAGCAATGGCGCACTGTCATAAGACAAAATGGTAGCGCAGCTGCTTGCAGTGTGTTCACACCATACCGCATGACTTAGAACGAAGTAGGAGAAGTGAGATCACCAGAAATGTGGAGGCCTTGTGCTGGGAGACCAGCATATCAAGGGGTGCTCTTTATTCACAACAGTAAGCAGAGGTGAACTACAGAGTAGTGCAGCAACTGTCATCGTAGGAAAGCTGGAGAGGAGCAGAAATAATTAGCGGCCAAGTTAACACAGTAAACAGAAGATTTACTTGACTTATTTCTCCTGTCGTACAAAGATTCATTGCAAATAATGAAAGAAGAAACAGAGTCCAGCTCTCAATGTCAACAAGGAAGAGGCTTTCTGAACTAAAGCTCAAACAATGGAGTCAGAGCGGTGATTAGGCAGCATCTGAATAGCTTCACATAGTGAAGTGAATAACCGCAAGTGGACGCCTGGCTGCCACCAGCCTTCCTATATTTTTGCAGCAGAGAGCGGTCATGGTAGCAAGCCACTGGAGAAAAGGCTCAGCAGGCGTCCTCCATTGGGTTCGCTGGATCCCACATGACCATTATCGGCGTACAATGGAAACTTGCATTTCCACTGACAACCCTGATGTCCATGGTGTGGTATCGATACATAATAGCACAGTGAACAAAAAGAAAATTAGCATGGATCAGCTTACAAATCTTGTATAATATTTTAAACATGACAAAAGGTCTTTGCATGCTGGTTTCCATGACTGCTGAAACCCATTAAAAAAATCCACTGAAGCGAGACACAAGCAGAAATGTTGCTGCAGCTGTGTCACATCATCTAGATGACTTTTTAGCTGACTGATCACCATGACTGAGCAATAGGTGTGTCACTATGACCCCTAGATAAATGAGTGTTAGAAACATGTGGATTCATCAGTTACATCTATATTGATTGACTGGAATACATGTATGCAGGGGTATCACATATGTAAAAATCATTTAAAGCTAAAAAATCTTTTTTTCAGCACATAAGACACCCAAAACCTGACTGACAGTGGAGCACACCAACCAAAACTATCAAAATGGTGGATGATGTAGTGTTTATACAGACAAAAATACAGGAATTAACACCACATCTGTTTGCAAACAAGGCTCCTGAAGAAAATAGGGCAAAACTACTCTAAGTGAACAGCATTTTATCTAGCTACCTTACAGCTGTACACATCAGTTCCCTAAAGAATGCTTGCTTCCTGAGATAGTTGAAGGAAACCAAAATCGTCCCCATTATTAACCCTGATAAAGAGAACAGCACAGGAGTGTGCAAATTATGCCCTATCAGCCTACTGTATACAGCAGGGAAAACACTGAAAAACTATTAACAGGATTATACATGCTGTCTTCTCATATGATCTCGTAAATAACAGAATGGGGGAGTAAATGCATTGCTGGTTTTTACAAACATCAAACAGGAAAGTGATCACAAGGGCACTAGGAAATAATGGTCAGTTTTGACATTCTGCGAGATTTTTATAGTGCTTGGTGGCCTAGATCCTAAATGTGCTACAAGAAATTCAGTGTCCTAGGAACTTATACAGGGTGTCCCACGAGGAACGGTCAATATTCAGGGATACAATAGGAATGATCATTTGAAGCAAAAAAATCTATGAAAGATGGGCTCTAAAATGCATACCTCAGGAGCTATGAGTGTCAGGAGAGATGTGTTTCACAGTAGCAGAGATGAGCAAGTGCTCACAGCTCTGAAGGCAGGATGGCCACAGTGTGCCAAACTTCACTCAAGTCCGATGTGTGGGTCGAGTCTTGGCCTATCTCAGCTTTGCTCAGTACTTCTCTCAAGTACTTTGTACAGCATGACATTTCAGCTGACACGACATTCTTCATTTGGCCAGAATCGTGGTGTCAGTGTTGTTTACCACTCACTATTTATTCAAGGCATAAAGGAAGTTCACAGGCCCACTGGCTGCTAGCGCAAAAAGAGGCAGTCTAATGCTCCATCATCACAAGCCTTTAAAAACGAACGAGAATTACAGAGGAGAAGGATGAGAATTTTCCATACACTTGAATAATAAATTCAGTTGGGAGGAGAACATCACAGAACTACAGAAACACCTTAACAAATCTGTATTTGCAATTCGAGTGTTAGCAGACATAGGCGACATAAAAATGAAAAAGCTTGCATACTTTGATTACCTTCAATCCATAATGTCATATGGCATAATATTTTGGGCTAAATCCCAGTCAAACAAAAGTTTTAATAGTCCAAAAGCGTGTAATACGTATTATTTGTGGAGTAAATTCACGGACGTCCTGTAGAAACCTCTTCAAAGAACTGGGTATACTAACGAAGTGAGCAGAAGTGAAAATTGCAACATCCAGAATAGATTGTACAACTTGCATTTTAAGGGACTTGCTGCACACTTCCCACAGTAAGACAATGCAAGGTGAGGAGCAACTTAGTTATGATCTGATGGGAATGCATTTAAAAATAAAATCAGCTGTCAGAAACAGTCCATTTCGATAATCTCACTAATATTAAAGAAAATTCACCTTGAAAGAATTAAAAGCACAGTTTTCTCAGCATTTTGAGGCTAATGCCAATCTTACACTTATTTTTGAGTTTTTCAGGAGAACTTCTGCCACTTCAGTGGAAAGTGCATCTATGCATATGCACATGGTTTGACCTGCAGTGTAATTCCAATTTAAAAGACAAATTCTTTTATGTTAAAACTATCCTGGATGTCTATGTTTTTTTCCTTGGGTACAGTAATGAGGTCCCAAACTTAATAAAATATTTCTGTCAACATATGCGTGTCAAAGGCTTTTCTTTATTATTGTGAAACTAAAAAAGTCATCATTACAACCTAAATGCAAAAATCTGCGGAACTGTCAGCATCTGCCCATATGCTGACAGTTTGTACCAGATAAAAACTGTGTCATGTCTTCAGCACACAAGACATAATTAAAGAACACTGAAAATTTGTTTTGTTTGTGGTCTATAACATTGAGAAACATGAAACAAAGTCATACGCAGTGCGAGTGCATTACTATTTAAATACAGAACTTTCACAGTTTCTCCCTTTTCCCCTGCCCACGCATGCTGTGGCAGTGAGGGGAATGTGTGACCAAAGAAGCCAGCTGTGGCACTTGTGCTGGCACGAGCTTATGTGCTGAAATCTTTGCTGTCCCTGTCTCAACATATGCACTTTAGTACCCATGTTTGCTGGTCTTTTTTGCTTATACTGATGATTGCTGTCATATCCTTGAACAGTAACTATTCATCCAGGGACACACTGTATAATCAAAATGAAAACAATTTTAGTGATGGAACAACAGCAAGTGAACACCTGTGTCAGTGGCTCTGCCCATACTACACTTCGTGCACGCCCTCTGTGACAGCATTGTGTACGAGGGTAGTTCAAAAAGTTCTTGGAACACAATAGGAAAAAAGTATTTACATCACTAAACTTTTTATTTATTTTTCTATGTAGTCTCCTTGTAGATTAATGCACTTGATCCAACGATGTTCCAGTGCCTCGATCTCATCTCGAAAACAAGTTTCCTTCAGGCCTGTAAAATAGTTGTCAATTCCAGTTAACAATTCTTCGTTTGAAGTGAATCTTCATCCAAAAAAAAAGTTTGTTCTGGGAAGAGGCGGAAGCCTGATGTAGCCATATCAGGTGAATATAGTAAGTGTGGCAACAACTCATACCTTAGTTCATGTAATTTTGCCATGGCGAAGGCATATTTTGATCCAGCATCAAGAGTCACGGCACCCATCTTGCAGATAATTTTTTTCATTTCTAATTCTTCAGTTAAAATGTGATATACCCTATCGGATGACATCTGGCAAGTATGAGCAGTTTCATGTACTTTCAATCGGCAATCCTCCATGACCATTTTGTGCACTTTTGCAATGACTTCTGGAGTAGTGACACATTTTGGCCGAACACCACACGGATCGTCATCTAAGCTCTGCCGACGAAATTTAAATCCAATTGTCCACTTGACAACAGTTGAATTTGAATGAGCAGAGTCCCCCAGTGTATTCTGGAAATCAGCATGAATGTCCTTTGCTTTCATACCTTTCTTTTCCATCTTCGCAAATCACTATGCGGGAACAATAGAGCCACGTCACCACCACACCTCTCTTCCAAGAGCGCTGATGTGGCACGTGTTTACAGGCAACAGTCTGATGAATATCGTGTGAACAGCTCATTGCACTAGTGCTCAGCTCTCATGGTGATTCTGAGAACTTTTCAAACTACCCTCATACTATTCCACTGTGATGATCACTTTAGCTCATTTGCATCCACTTTTATGTCCACTGGCAGGGATATGAAATCCCTCCCCCCTGAAATGGCCATGTAGGGCATAGCTCCTGCTGCTGTCTTTGTCGCAAAACAAGAGAAGGTGCAAGATTCCCCAGCAGCAAATCAACCATAGGAGCCAATACTAATGCAGTTGGCTCTACCGGAAATGCAGAATATTGTGGAGGCTTGGGTAACAGTTGGTGTGCTGGCATCAGTAGGGGCAAGGACTCATCCACTGGCAAGTGAAGGAAGGAGGACACTGGCCCAAATTTGATGCACTGCGTACTGATAGTCATGGAAGCTACCCCAGCTGTGCCGCAGTCTGGACCCTCCCACTGGAACAATGCCAAAGCCAACACTGTCATCTGGGTTGACTACTGCTGCCTGTGTCGACACTCCAACAGGGTGCAACTGATTGGAATGATGGGTCAGCTGCTCCAACTGACACCCACCACAGACAAATGGCGACATTTGTGGTCCACCACACTAAACCCGAAAGACACCCCTGCCACTGGCTGAAAGACTGGCTCGAACAGCAGCCCATGAGGAAAACATGGCAGGCCACAGTGGTCCAGTGTATGCAACTCGATGCACAACAAATCCAGGAGAAAAGTAGACAGGGCACATTGCAGTAAGATGCAGACAAAGGCTTTTTTATTTGAGTTTTGAACATTTGCGTAAATCGGTCCACTTTCAGTGAAATGGAATGGTAGTCAAATAATGGACACCATAATGGATGCAAAAATCTGCAAACTCCCATGTCATGAATGTCCAGTTGTTATGAGATATGACATTCGGGGAGAGCACGCGATAGCAGAAATGATTGACACCGCATGAAAAGTAGCTGTTGACATTGTGGAGGACAATTTGGCAACATACAAGAAAACTGACAACACATCAACTGCCAACACACACGTTACCAAAACAATGGCTCGCAAAGTCAACATGCATCCTGTCCCAGGCTGCTGCAGAACAGACCAAGGGGAAAACTGTCGTCATGGTGCAGCTTGGTTCTGTGCACAGGCTACCTGAGACTGCACAACATGTCCAATATAGCTAGCCAGTAGATGTGACGCTCCATCAAAGCTTTCATATAACACACACCCCAGAGAGTGAGGAAGTAAAACCAGAGGGATAACAACTCAATAGCTACACTCCTCCATGGCAGGTATGAGTATCCCCTGGATAGAGTCGGGCCAACACTAGCAGGAATGCACTTGGGCCGTCCCTTCTGTACTGCCGAATGAATTTCCAGGATAGTGAGTCAATGGCAGTGGCAGCTGCAGCCTCCAGCACTGTTAAAGGGAAATCCAGCATTATCAGCTGGAAGGTATTGTCCAATGTAAAAATAAGAGCCTCTAGTCGGTTGAACTCTGGATCTGGTCCTGCAGGTAACCGTGCTAGTGCATCTCGATTAGAATACTAGGCAGTCGACCAGTAACAAATGTCACAGCAGTAATTACTATGAAACAAATATCTATCTCTGGATACTGTGGACAATTCAATCCAGCAGCTTAGAACGAGGGTCAAATAAGGAAACCAGGGACTTCTAATTGGTGGTAAGTAGGAACTTTGTTCCACAAAAAAAAAAAAAAAAAAACACATAAAACAATAAACTTTTTAATGCTGAAAATATTAACAGTGCCTCCTCCTCCGAATGTGAGTAGCAACACTGCACCATAGAAAGTGTCTTCAATACGTAAGCAATAAGCTACTTGGTGTCATCTCTGCTCCAGTGTGACAGAACCATAAAATGCAATACTGGGATGCACTCGTGTCCATGGTTTAATGGTTTAATGACTTGCCCAGTGGAAAGGAAGCCAAAGGGGAGTGGAGCACAAACACTGCTTGAAGACTGAAAATCCCGTTGACAGTCTGCAGACCATATGAATTTGACACTCTTTTGGCAAAGCCTGTTTTGAGGACGATGTGTGCGGCCTTGGGAATGAACGTAACATAATAAGAAATCTTGCCCAAAAAGGGACTGGAGCTCCTACAAGCACTTGGGCATCAACAGATTGACAACAGCTCTGACAAACTCGTCTGTAGAGATAAGGCCACCTTTCCTATGCAAACATCCCAAAAAATGCAACTTTGAGGGAAAAAATTATATTTTTCCAGTTTGCAACACAAACCATTCTCCAGAAGGGACTTGAAAAGTGTCTGCAGATTTCATAAATGCTCCTCTCCCATGGAGCTTGTGATCCAAATGTCATCAAAGTAGTTGGCACAGACAAAATTCTAAAGAGCCAGAGATTGACCTGCTTGACAAGTCCAAAGAGTGTTAAGCACCAAACAATTTTCAAAAGCTGTGTCTAATGGCAACTGCAGGCATGCATCACACATGTCAATGTGTGAAAAATACAGCTCCTCTCGCTGTGTTATTTGATATGATTCTGCAACACATTGCACATCAACTGTCTATTAAAATCACCACAAAGGCATATGCTGCAGTATTATTTCTGAAACACCACTAAAAGGGTGGCCCACTTACATTACTAAACAGGAGGAAAAATGCTGAGTTCCTGCCAACACTGAAACCTGAATGATCTTGTTGTGCATGGCAAAGGGAATCAGGCTGGGGCATCAAAATTTAGGTATTGCTGGTGGCTTAAGGGAGACATGCCCCTGAAAATTTTCTGCCCGACCCAAGGTATTATCACACAGCTGGCTGTACAACCACAGTAAAGAGTCCATATCTTGAAAGGGGACTAACTGAGACACTGAATGTATGTTGGCAACTATATTGGAAGCCAAAAACAGAAAAGGCATTAACCCAAAAATATTTTGTGCCAATGATGAATTAACCACTAAAAATGTGAGCCATCATTCCATATTCTTATAATGAGCTGAGATGGAAAACTGCTCCATCAAAGGAATACACTGTTTACTGTAAGACACAAATCTGACATAGTGGCCACTGTACCAAAGGCAGTTCAGGAGTCTGTACATACCTAAATTAATTAGGCTGACCATTGCTCCCATGCCTACCTGAAACTCAACTGGTTGCCCATTCACTACTAACATCAGCAGAATATGCTAGGATGATGATTGTGTCATGTTGAAGACAGCATCCAAGTCCAGGGTAAATAGTGTGGCCTCCAACAACCATCTCTCGGACTGTCATAAACTGTTGCCGAATTACCTGATTTGTGGCATACCCCACACAAGGCAAATGTGAGTGGCCAATATGGTCAAATATGCTCCAAATGACAGTAGGGGCAGGATCGCTGGCATGTCCATGGACCAGAAACAGGTGAAGAAGGGGAGCAATGCCAAGAACCCGAAAAATGACATGAGTTGAGGTTGCAATGCTTCGACTGAATTGTACCTGGCAAGCCCACTGTGGTCAAAGACCTCTAGCAGCATGATATCACTGCATACGAGTCATCAATGGTGTCAACACACAGTGACTCAGCAAAAGGCAGACCATCTGGCTCACCCCACAGCACAAAGGGGGCTGCTTCCCAAGCACATCTAACTTCCATCACTTTCCAGCTGTTTGACAGTAAGTTCTGTGGTGCTGCCATAAGTTCACATGACTCTTAACTTTGGGAAGTTTGGCTAAAGAGGGACTAGACAAAGCCAACGTCCTACTTTGGACCCTGGGGTCAGGTGTTTACTGGACATCACATCCGTCATTAGCCATTCCAAATGTGGTAGCACATTGCTGATACCGAACAGACACTTGTACAAGAGGCACTGCAGGTCAGCAAAACTTGCCACAGACAACTACCTGGACATTTGTGGTGCTTGTTACACTGTAAACATAATGCCACCATATGGATTCGATGACCAAAATACTCAGTGAGCAACTGACAAAGTTCCTCAACATTAAGTTCCTCAGGCTTAGTAGAAAGATCCTAATTCTGCACTCTTTCATAAAATCCCACACTGCTGGACAATAACAGGGCAGCCTTACCAACTGGATCATTGATACACCTTAACTGGCAGTGTATCAGAAATTGGCGCACATAATTCTCTCACGTTTCCACAGAATTTCTGAAGCCAGCAAATGGTATCTGTGGTGGTGGGGGAAACGGCTTCTCTGCACTCAATATGGCATCAGCCCAGAGCAAATTACACATTCCACTTGAGTAATTACTGCATCTTCTCCTGCTGCAGCTTTTGTTGCTGCTCCTGGAGGTGCAACTCCTCCTGCCAGTATTGCTGGGTTTTTCATGGCCTTTAACACTATGAAAAGGAAAGCGTCATATGTGTAAGAAAGCCCTACATTGCCACCCTTGTCTGGAGAGAGATGACAATGCCGCGAAACTCTTTCTGCTGGCACAAAACATTACCCAACTAGCCAACAGTTACTTGACTACAAAACCAGGTACTTGAGCCGGAGAAGAGGGAATGAAACACAATGTGCAAATCACTCTACAGAGGACAGAGAATCCAAACACCACAAAGAGATGAGCACAGAACAACAACAATGCAACCACCATGAGTGACTGAATAAACTAAGCACACGGAAAACAGAGCATGGCAAGAGGTAGTTTATGTCTGCACAAGAAACTACTGAAACATGCCTATTGTCGCCAGCAAGTAAACACATGGGTCAGGGGTACACCCTCCGTGACAGTGTGCTCCACTACTGCACTGCGCTAACCATGCCAACTCATATGCATCCATCTCTAAGTCCACAGGTAGGGATACCAAATTATTCTCTGCTGAATTTGGATCACCCAGCTCATACAAAAATTGCAATAACTGTAGCAGACTTAACCATATTTACCAAAAAATCTGGTATTACTGCTGTGAACCACTGCAGTGTAAGAATGGGGAAAAAAATACAGATTGGCTTCTAAACTCCAAAATTAAATGAGCTGAAGGTAAAAGTCATGCTAATAATGATAACAAGGCTGGAAGAAAGAGCAACAACTAATATAGTTCAAAGTAAAAATGTTTAAGAATAAGTTAAAAGATACTTGCATATAAATGTTGACACTAAATTTATGCTTAATGAATATGTATAGGAATTGAAAGAAAAATACATGAAACTAATTAATTTATTACTTAAAAATAAAGATTCCAAGACTTACCAAGCGGGAAAGCACCGGTAGACAGGCACAATAAATAAACACACACACACACACACACACACACACACACACACACACACACACACACACACACACACACACACACAGAGAGAGAGAATTTCTAGCTTTCGCAACAGACGGTTTCTTCTTCAGGAAAGAGGGAAGGAGAGGGAAAGACAAAAGGATGTGGGTTTTAAGGGAGAGGGTAAGGAGTCATTCCAATCCCGGGAGCGAAAAGACTTACCTTGGCGGAGGGAGGGGAGGGGGGAGTGGGGGGGGGGGGGGGGGGGTAGTGCCGGTAGACAGGCACAATAAATAAAACACACACACAGAATTTCTAGCTTTCGCAACAGACGGTTGCTTCTTCAGGAAAGAGGGAAGGAGAGGGAAAGACGAAAGGATGTGGGTTTTAAGGGAGAGGGTAAGGAGTCATTCCAATCCCGGGAGCGAAAAGACTTACCTTGGCGGAGGGGGAGGGGGGGTAGCTAGAAATTCTGTGTGTGTGTTTTATTTATTGTGCCTGTCTACCGGCACTTTCCCGCTTGGTAAGTCTTGGAATCTTTGTTTTTAATATATTTTTCCCATGTGGAAGTTTCTTTCTATTTTAATTTATTACTTAACTCAGATATGCTTATGTGGGGGTCTTGGTTTGGAAGAAGTGCAGATCGTTTACAAAGGAGCTATGTTACTTACTTTGGCTCATGCTGTTCTATTTTGGATAAAGGCTCTGAGCACTATGGGACTTAACTTCTGAAGTCATCGCTCCCCTAGAACTTAGAACTACTTAAACCTAACTAACCTAAGGACATCACACACATCCATGCCCGAGGCAGGATTCGAACCTGCGACTGTAGCGGTCGCGCAGTTCCAGACTGTAGAGCCTAGAACCACTCAGCCACTCTGGCCGGCTTGGATACAGGCATTAAGAACAAAATATAGTTCTATGAAGATTTATAAACCACAGCACTTATGTTGATCTAACTAATTAATGGAAAATCTCATATAAAGATGTGAAACAATTACTAACAAAGAGATAGAGGGGCTGGCCAGTACTTACCTCAGCTCAGTACAGCCGATAGAAACACAAAAAGCAACCGAAAATTTAAGTTCCTAGCTTTCGGAATAAATGTTCCTTCATCGGGGAGGAGAGAGGGGAAAGAAAGGGAAGAAGGGAAAGTGGATTTAGTTACTCACAACCCAGGTTATGAAGCAACAGGGAAAGGAAAACAGGGAAGGTAGCAAGGATGGAGGCATGGTTGTCAGAGGGAAGCCAAAGATATTCTACTGCAGGTACTGTGCCAGCTTCAAACCAAAGAGGATGCATACAGAAGTAAAGAGGTGTATAGTATAAAGATGTAGGATGAAAAGATGCATGAATGGCTAAAGAGGAAAGGGAAAGAGGAGAAGACTGAAAAGTAAATGGGAGTGAGGTTGTTTAACGTAGGTTCAGTCCAGGGGGATGGCGGGATGAAAGGATGTGCTGGAGTGCAAGTTCCCATCTCCGCAGTTCAGAGGGACTGGTGTTGGGTGGGAGAAGCCAAATGGCACATACAGTGTAGCAGGTTCCTAGGTCCCTAGAATTATGCTGGAGGGCATGCTCCGCTACTGGGTATTGGACATCTCCTAGGCGGACAGTTCGCCTGTGTCCGTTCATGCGCTCAGCCAGTTTAGTTGTTGTCATACCAATGTAAAAGGCTGTGCAGTGCAGGCATGTTAGCTGATAAATGACATGTGTAGTCTCACACGTGGCCCTGCCTTGAATTGTGTATGTTTTCCCAGTAGCGGGGCTGGAGTAGGTGGTTGTGGGGGGATGCGTGGGGCAGGTTTTGCAGCGGGGTCGGTTACAGGGGTAGGAACCGCTGGGTAGAGAAGGTAGTCTGGGAATATTGCAGGGTTTAACAAGGATGTTACGGAGGTTAGGGGGACGACGAAAGGCAACTCTGGGTGGTGTGGGGAGAATTTTGTCAAGGGATGATCTCATTTCAGGGGTTGACTTGAGAAAGTCATATCCCTGACGGAGTAATTTATTGATGTATTCGAGGCCAGGATAATATTGGGTGACAAGGGGGATGCTTCTGTGTGGTCTGAGGGTAGGAATATTGTTGTTGGACGGGGAGGAATGTATTGCTCGGGAGATCTGGTTGTGGATAAGGTCTGCAGGATAGTTGCGGGAGAGGAAGGCACTGGTCAGGTTATTGGTGTAATTGTTGAGGGATTCGTCACTGGAGCAGATACGTTTGCCACGAATACCTAGGCTGTAGGGAAGGGAGTGTTTGATGTGGAATGGATGGCAGCTATCAAAGTGAAGGTACTGTTGTTTGTTGGTGGGTTTGATATGGACAGAGGTGTGGATGTGAGCTTCAACAAGATGAAGGTCAACATCCAGGAAGGTGGCTTTGGTTTTGGAGAAGGACCAGGTGAAATTCAGATTCGAAAAGGAGTTGAGGTTATGGAGGAAATTAAGGAGTGTTTCTTCACCATGAGTCCAGACAACAAAGATGTCATCTATAAACCTATACCAGGCCAGGGGAAGCAGCTGTTGGGTCTTCAGGAAAGCCTCCTCTCCATGTGGCCCATGAAGAGGTTGGCATAGGATGGAGCCATCCTGGTTCCCATGGCAGTTCCCCTGATTTGTTTGTAGGTCTAGCCTTCAAAAGTGAAGTAATTATGGGTGAGGATGAAGTTGGTAAGTGTGATAAGGAACGAGGTTTTTGGAAGATCTTCGGGTGGGCGTTGGGAGAGGTAGTGCTCAAGGGCAGAGAGACTTCTGCAAAAGTTACGACCAATGACCTGCCGGATTTTTGGCCCTGATGCTCCAACAGAAGCAGCAGTGGAAGCAGAGTTAGGTCCTAGGAATAGGAAAATGTGCAGAATCTGTCCAGCCAGAAAGAAAAGGAAGGCTTCGCATGTTTGCTACATCTGCAAGAGACCAATATGCATGCAGTGCTGTTCTCATGTCTGCAAGCACAGTTGTGGAAAATTGTGATTTGGAGGGCTCTGATTTTTCATGAGGCATTTTTTCAGGTTAAAAACATTACATTTTTTTGTTCCATTAGTTCTTCAAGAAGAAATACAAAATCTATCTAAGCATTAATTTCGTTATTAGCTTATGAAAAACATATAAATGTATGAGTTTACGAGATGTGCAGTAAACATATCTAATGCCAGTTTATAAATAATTATTTAATGTTAATGTTTTGTATTTTCATGTTTATTTACATTTAGGTGAGTCATAAATGAGGAAAAATATGTCATGCAAATTTTCACACACTGAGCTAAAACATAAATTCGTTTTCCGCATGTTCCTATGTCAATAAATGACAATGCAATTGAATGGTAAAAATCTGGAAATATGAAGTGGACTTTTTGGTGTTACTGTGAGCCGACATTGGCCAAGGGGACAGATCAGCAACAGGGCACAACATGCAAGTGTTGTAGGTTGTCTAGCCGCTCATGAGAAGGTGAGACATGTGGCGTCAAGCAATGGTCTGCGTGACACTGCGAGCAATGACAGCGCCCACATCTATCTCGTACCGCTTACGCTAGCCAGTATTATGTATTGTGGCTAGTTGGCGTAGGGAAAGGAATGTGAGGAGGAGCTGCACTACTGTACATGCATGTTTTATAATTTGGCTTTCATGTCCCAGACTTAGTTTTAAGAAACAAGTACATAGAACGCAGAATACAAAATACAACTACAGAGGTATGTGGCAGTTAATATAAACGAATACAATACAGCTGTACAAATCAAAACTAACATAGAAACACATGACCAGAAGCTGCAGTGGCGGTTTATAAGTACTGTTCAAAATGACGGCCACAATGTGTGTGGGAAAAGTTGAACTCTCTGCAGGAAGAATTGCTGAACATGATCCAACATGTCTGTATCTCTTTGCATAATATCACAAGCATGTTGTACTCTGCGTTGAAGGGTGTTGACATCAACAACCTCTCCCTCATAAATCACAGATTTCAGATGGCCCCACAAAAAGAAATCCAGTGGATTCAGGTCTAGCGATCTTGCTGGCCATGCAACAGAGCCTTGACGACCAATCCATTTCGAAGGGAAGGCATTGTCCAGGGGGCGTCGCATTGAGCCGCTGAAGTGAGAGGGGGCACCATCATGCATGTACCACAGGTTCATACGAGAGGTCAAACAAACGTCTTCCAACAATTACGGTAATGTAGCATCTAGGAAATGCAGACACCACTCTCCTGTAAGCCTTTGTGGTAGCACATGTGGCCCTATGAGATGGTGATCAATAATACCACACCGATATTGACACCACATCGTTGTTGGTACCCTTGAATCACTGTGCTGTGGGGGTTTTCTTCCGCCCACTCATGTCAATTATGCAAATTCACTATACCCACCTTCATGAAATAGGCTTCGTTTGTGAAAAGTATTGTTCATGAAAAATGCTGGTCGTGGGTCTAATGCTGTACGATGAAGTTGCAGAAGTCCAGCCTCCTCTGGTAGCCTTCCAGCAATAATGCCTATACCTTCTGTATTCGAAAGGGATGGTAATGGTTTATATGGAGTACTCACATAACAGTAGATTGTGACAGTCGGACTGCAGTGGCGAGAGACCTGGTGCTTATCGTTCGGTCCACCACAATGGTTTGTAACACTTTTTCTTCGTCATCCACATCGTATGTGAATGGTCGGCCACAACCACTAAATCCTGGAGGTGCTACACATCCACCATACTCTCTCAAGTGCCTGTCCACAAAGTAAAACATTTTTGCAGATAGATGGTGCCAGCTAGGAGACTTCTTGTGATACAGTTGCCTTGCAACGTCAGCTGTTCCATCTGCAAACCCGTAGGTGAGGTTCATGTTGATATATTCCTCGTTTGTGAAACTTGCCATGGTACTTTAGTAACACTGAGATGCGGCTGTTAGCAGCTGTTGACACGGCAAGTATCGGGCAGAGTGAGGAGAGCAGAGGTGCCGTAAACACGTCATGCATGCCACTCCTTCCGCTTACAGGACACACATTCCCTAACATGGGACTGTATACACTCAGTTACCGAAAGCAACGTGTGACTCACAAGTTCTGACACAATTTCACATACATTATGATGGGATTTGTTCTTTATCATATCTTTCAGACACTGGCACATACACATCAGCTCATTGGTGTGTCATATGTTGTATCTATGGATGAGTGACATGTGATCGTGAGGCTCATCGGTATCCCATTCAATGGTTAACAGGTGTTTTTGTTTTATGTAGACAGTACACCGAGGAGAACGAAATTAACAATGGTGCGTCACTTGTTACGTATAGCAGCAAGCGGTCCTCAACATATTTTTCATCCATTTATGATTCATCCTGTATATACCCACCTTTATGTTACCAACAGTTGCCCCACGTGGAAAGCATCACAACACCAGTAGAAAACTAAAAATTATGGTACATGCAATACTACAGGTCCATACTGACAGTTTTTCAGGGAACAGACCAGAATCAGGGGTGGCAATAATAATGATTGGCATACTTGTTCAATGTCATCTTTGAGAAAGTAATAAAAGAGGGCAACAGGAGTAGGCTGGAGTAGAGATGGAGAGTAACTTCAATTTCTCGCATAAGCAGATGTCACACCACTAATAAGTGAATCAAAGCACGAGTTGAAAGGAATGTACCAGAAAATGGACAGTTACGCACAGAAGGAAGGGCTCAAAGTGAATCAAGACAAAACAGAGTTCATGCAGTTAAGAAGAAGACAAGAACAGGAAGAATTGCTTAAGATAGATGGCAAGAGATTCAAGAGAGTACACCAGTTCAAATACTTAGGATTTTGGTTTACCACAGACAACAGCATAAAAATAGATATCAAGGAAAGAATAGCAGTGGGAATGAAATGCATGCATTCCCTCAGAGAGATGCTCGGCTCTAAATCAGTCTCAGTGAACACTAAGATGAAAATCTACAACACAGTCATACACCCAGTAGTAATGTATGGTTCAGAAACATGGAGCTTGACAAAGCAAGAAGAGGAAAACTATTAATATTTGAAAGAAAAGTAATGAGGAAAACATGGGGACCAGTTTTAGATAATGGAGGATGGAGAAGGAGGAAAAACGAGGAAATCTACCTTTTGATGCGACAACCAACTATCCTACAAAAGATAAAGAGCAAAAGAATATAATGGGTGGGCCATGTAGCCCATATGCCAGATGGAAGAGAGGCGAAGATGGCACTAGAGGGGAAACCAAACACCAAACGCCCAACTGGACGACCAAGGCAGCACTAGATGTACGACCTGGCGAAGGACCTAGCAGCCCTGGGAATTGAAGACACCTGGAGGAACAGGGCACAAAACAGGAAGGAATGGAGGCAGTTTGTGGAAGCAGTGTGTGGTTGCAAGGGGCTGTGATTGCTGGGTATCTATCTATCTATATTTGTTTATCAGATAACACACAGATTAAAGAATAAGTGCAAGAATAATGAAGCAGAAAAGCTAGCCACCTCTATAGAAACAAGATGACATGGGAAATTAATCTGCAGAAAGCAGGCGTAATATGCACAGATATCCAGATTACACCAAATTTCATAAATAATTAAGTATTTGATGTAAGAAACTCGAAATAAAATTAGGGAACTGCATCAGAGAAAATAGCATCTTAACTTCAAATAAACCAAAGCTACTCCAGGAATTAGTGGGAATGAATTAGTAGACAACTAACCAAAAACACAGCTCAAGAAAATGCACTGAAAGCTACAACAGGACTCTTCCATCACGATTGAAGGACAATTAAGTTACACCATGAAAGAAATAATGAGAATGAGAATGGGTTGAAATTACAAAAGGCATGACCAAAAGCAATTTTTTTTCACACTGTTCTACACTGGCCTTCCATAAAATCACCACTGTCACCTAACATTACAACTACATTAAAATGGGATGGAAAATTTTTGTCTTACTACCACCAATTCAGAATGGTGTTGTACATGTGAAACAGGTAAACAAACAGTAGTATATTCTTAGTATATATCTTCAACTTAATAACAAGAGAGATAAACTAAAAAAAGAATAGCATCACAAAAGGAGGCACTAGCCAGTTGACAAACCAGTTTGGAACAAGTTTAACAAATTCTATTACTTGTCAAAGTTGAAAAAGAAAAGGGAGAAACTATTGCTCTACCTGAAGAACGTTAGATGGGTTCCACAATTATTCTTATATTGGCATTATGATTTTTCTGCATTATAGGAATATGAAGCAAAGTGAAAACGTAATGTTATAAATATAATTGAATGTTACTTGCAACCGCACATTGGTCATTATATAAGAGGTGATCAAACAGTTTCTGTATGAGGGCTTTGCTGCAGTTTATATGCAATGTAGCACAATTCTGTTGGAGGTACATAAGCACCAACATGAAGGCAAGTGATTAGGGTGGCATTCATATCTTTCCAACGTGTGTGTGGTAAATGAGCAAACGCGAACCATGGCAACTTGTTAGCAAATGCATCCAAACAGGATCAACATGCAGTTATTCTTTCCTTGGCTGCTGAAGGACAAATACCAATAGGCATCCATCAGAAAATGAAGAATGTGTATGTGGCAGCACGTCTGTCAAAAACTACTTCCACCAAATAGTCCTAATCTCTCTCCATGCAATTATCACACCTTCAGTCCCTTAAGAAAGGTCCTGTTGGATGAGGATGTGCAGCAGACAGTTACAGGCTTCTTCACGCACAGGATACGGTGTTTTACCAAATGATTATCTTCAACTTCGTGCATTGGTCGGACAATTGCCTCAATGCTACCACAATTTTGCCTCACTGGCATTCCGGTTCTAAAATGTGCAGCCTTCAAACAGAAATGTTTTGATTGCTCCTTATATTTAGTCCTGTGCATCATGCACCTTGTAAAAAAATTAAACATAAACATAAACTTGTAGCATTACAGACACTGTAATTGAGCATGGTGCAAAAATAAATTAATAAAATTCGTGCGTGCGTGTGCGAGAGAGAGAGAGAGAGAGAGAGAGAGAGAGAGAGAGAGAGAGAGAGAGAGAAATAGGTATTGCTCAAAGTCTAGTGATTTTTCCGATCTTTTGTGTACATCAATGGGCCATTTTTCGACTGGCCAGTTGTTAGTGGTCCTCTTTTTATTTATGTGCAATTGGAGATTTTCCTGGTGAACATGTAATTTAAACCCTCCTCACGTGTACAGCCAGGTATCGTCATCGATACTGCAAGAATTTTCCGGAATAAGACTCGCAGCTTACAGGAAAATAGAAGTTCCAACGAATCACAAGAAGAGGAAAATGGATGAGCTTCTTCAAACTCTTTTGATGAGAAATATTGTTAAAGAACCTCTGCTGTAGCAATAGCAGTAATATGATTTATGAAAGATACACAATGAGGGAACACTGAAGAACTTTTGTAAGTATCATCAGAGCACCAACATATGAGCTGGTAAAATAAGTAACTGCTGTACTAAGCCCATACATTACAATGTAGCAACAACACATATGACACTGGACAATTACTAGGGTGCCACTCGATAAGACTATAGAATTCATTGGTGGGAAGGTTGGAGACAAAGTGACTAGACTGTTTGTGTTTGAATCAATATATTTCATTTTCAATGGAAACTACTATGCAACACGCCATTCTACAACCAACATGTTCCTATTGCTTTTTAGATTTGTTGTGTGGCCATATGGGTGTGAAACAATGAACAAGTTCCTGCAACAACAGAATTCTTTCCACTTCAGCATACAGTTAACCTTGGAAGTGGAACAAGATGGGATCCTCCCATTTCTGGATGTTCTAGTGAGGCAGAAATGTGATGGCACACTGGGATATGAAGTGTACAATATAATTACTCACACCAATTTATACCTACATACTTCCATTTGCCATCACAACTAGCAATGTGAATGGATTGTATGCACATTAGTCCACAGAGCAAGAGCCATATCTGAGGAACTTCAACACCCAAAAGGGGGGGGGGGGGGGGTTGGGTTGTTTGGGGGAAGAGTTAGGGAAGGACATGGAAGGAAGTCGGCCGTGCCCTTTTGAAAGAACCATCCTGGCATTTGCCTGGAGCAATTTAGGGAAATTGCGGAAAACCTAAATCTGGATGGCCAGATGCGGGATTGGACCATTGACCTCCCGAATGTGAGTCCAGTGTGCTAACCACTGCACCACCTTGCTTGGTCTTCAACACCTAATGACTGCATTCTAAATAAATGGATGTAACCACCAGCAAATATGATGCGCTCTGTAGCAAGTGACAGGTACACAAATGGCCACCAAGGAAACTATTTACTAATGGAAAGTACATCTAACAAGATCAGCAGGACCCTACGAAGGCATAACATGAAATGGGCATTTCATCAACCTCAAAAGGCCTTGTCTCTATCATGATTGGTGAATGCCAACTTGGGCATCCGCAAGAAGGGAACCATCATATCCCCCGCCACTGATGGAATGAAATTTCACCTTCTGAGGGTACTAGCCAGTCATGTTATCTCTTTGTAATTTGATAGTTTTCTCCAAGTAAATTTCCCTTTTAATACAATGAACAGCTTTTCATTACATTGAGTTACCATCCATTAAAGGTCGAAGAGGCACATGACAAATTTGTTAACAGTCACAAAAATGGGGAAGAGAAAAAAAACCATGTGGCATGAAATTACAATATTCCTGCCAGAAAACTCTCAGGCATATGACGAACAGTTTATTTCACAATTGTTTTATGATCCTCCGTATTGCCATGAACTCTGACAGTGTCATGTTTTGGAACAGTATACTTCACATTGGATTATGGCAAGTGCTATTTGCAAGTGACACTTATGCTAAGGTCAATCTGTTACAGATGCCTGGCAAAAATGTCGTCACTTCATAAATAAAGTGCAACTGAAGCCCCAGTTGAAAAAAAAAAAAAAAAAAAAAACCTATTACTTTTATGTATTATAGAATAAATTTGCTCGAAGGCAGCGTAACAAAAATTTGAAGAAATACTGAATACAACAGTTGTTAATGATATTCTGCAGGTCACCACAGAAATGTGTACCAAACATCCCAAAATATAATTTACTTTAGAAATTGAAAAATATCACTCTCAGTTATCTGGATGTAACCATCTCAAAAGCCTTTGGTAAACATAAATTCAGAATCTTTGGGAAACGAACATGCATTGATATTATAAGCTGTGTCAAATAATGTGAAGAGTGAAGGTGGAAAACATGCCACATCTTGTCAAGAGCATGAAAATACAGAGAGAGAGAGAGAGAGAGAGAGAGATAGATAGAGAGAGAGAGAGAGAGAGAGAGAGAGAGAGAGAGAGAGAGAGAGAGAGAGAGAGAGAGAGGTATACTGACACCGCAGAACTATGCTGCTCACTGCATCCCAACAAAAAAAAAAAAAAAAAAATGATGAGACCAATTAGAAAATAAATCCTTGATTAACAACAGTCCAAGTGCCATATCAGGAACCTGACTGGTTATAGATGCCAATATGAAAGCTTTTACCTGTTGACTCCTGCAAAGAAGAAAACAACATCCAGCCACTGTTAATAGTGTTATTTATTACTGACATCAAACTGACAAGGTCTTCTTCAGATGACTGTTCATTTTAATATTACACTTGCTTCTTTGCAAGAATCCACTTGTACTTTGTACACAATGACGATCTAGAAAAATGTCAATTTTCAACAAAATAGCAGGGAGAAAGTTTGTGGAAATACAGCATTAAATTTTTTAGTAGTAGAACTAGAGTTGTAAACTACTATCGACTACGGTAGTCTTCCCAGTAGCTTTGGTCAGTTAAAGTCATATCCATATTACCTGCACGTTAGGTGTGATGCATACCTATTGGGTGTTACCTCATAACAATCGCCTTCTTTATGTATGCGATCAGTGTCTTACTAGATTGCCCTAAAAAGTCAGAATCATTTAAAAACTGAGCGAGGATATATAAAGGCTGGCTAACATATGGATTTTTTTTAGTTCTACACTGCTATCCTCCTGTCTGTTATTTAAGAATAAACAGTATTTACAGAAAAACTGAAATAGCCAATGTTTCATTCAGGTTTTCTTTGAAAATTGCTTATTTTTAACGTGATGAACAAGGATGTTATATTAAAAATAAAGAAAACAATACATATTTTATCATGTAGTGCTAGAAAATGCAATTTCCTCTACAGAAAGGTAGAATAATAAAACAAAAAAGCAAAACAAAAATATATCACAAATCATTTCAATACTTTGCCAAACTTCTATAAAACGTTTTTCTGTCCTTCATGAACAACTTTCACATTTATCAATCATAACAAGAGACTATCACCTTTGGTCATGATGAAGATTCTACTCAGTACAAAATAACAACAATAATTATATATGTATTTCTTCTGTTTGTGCATGTAAAATGAACTTGCATCAAAAGTACACAATCAACTAATTTTTATTACATCTAAAATGCAATTTGTATTTTGTAAGGATACAAAATACACAATGACCTAACACTGAATGATGTGTGGTTTTAATTATGTCCAAAGAAAATAAGCAAACAAATGAACAAACAAACAAAAAGCGAAGATAAAATGCCAGTTCCCAGTTTCTCTATTACACATTCATTTATGTTTCTTTTACTACCAATCTTCCCATTTCCTATGCCACTTACGTAGTGTACCAAAACTACCAAACTATGTTTTGATAGAGCGCAACTCTATGTTGACCTTTAGTCAACAAAAACCACTTCTCACGAATCTTACATTTTAGAACACAAGAGGGAAGCATATTTTGGCACATAGGCCACGCGCCACCTCTAATGCATGTTTGAAAGACCTTCTCCGTGGTTTGGCCTTTGGATGAGGTCTAGAGAAATGAAACTGAGAACTGAGCATGCAGATGCACTGAAAAGGTGCTTTCTGAAAATGGCACTTAGAGGATTTTCTATTTCCACTCCTCGTATTGTACCAAAGGGCGCAAGGAAGTTTATTTCTATTCAATGTAGCATTGGAAGTTACACCGGACCCTCCCCTTCCCGCCCCCCTTTACCAAAGGGTGGGATTGATAAGAAAATTGAGATCTTCAGGAAAATTGCACAAGCAAATGGACTGAACAGCTCTGCAGTTATATGTATATGCAATAAATTACAATGTATGCAACATGAATCTAATTAAGGAAGAAATACTTTTTTTTTCAGCAAGACATACTGTGGCACAACTTCTGATAAAATTGAAAGGTCCCGATGTAAATTAAACTTAAGAGTTATCTTTATAATAGAGAATAGGCTGAGAAACAAGATTCATCACTGCATCTCACGTGGGAGGGGGAGGGGAGAGGGGGGGTAAGGTAACATGTGATGACTACCAAGAAATATTACAAGGGGCAGAGGGGTCAGGCATGTGAAACACGCTTCAATGAACATATTCAAAGTGAAACTGAGCTAGGTGCATATTTTATCAACACATTACCATGAAATCATTGGTATTGCCAATAGCATGGAGATTTTGTATGGATCCAACAGGAGGCAGTATTTTGATATACTTAAAGATGGCTCCCTCCTTCTACTAACATTAATGTTAGTATCATGTCAGATGGTCGTAGATGGCCTTCAGCCTGCAACATATATGAACATACTACTCCCTCGTTCATCACTCAACTTACTGCTGTATGTGGTGTACCCTAGTGGCCACTTGACATTCCCCCACACTATTACCATTTCACTCCTTTGTTAATATATAGTAACACTGTTCACTAACAGTTATAGCTGTTTTCATAACCCGATACTGTCCATCACATTTCTCTTAATTTAACCCCACAGTCTTTAACATTAGTTTTTCAAATTGTGTTTTCACAGATAGAGGACACAAATAATGTAACTTAAATGTGTGGGTTAATTTTGCACTTTCTGCCTTACAAAATGTACTGTGTAACATTTATTATGAGGCTCTTTCCTACATTTGTATTTTTACTTTTATCTTTTAACATATCACACATACTAAAATGTATTAGGTTAACTAGCATAATTTTTATTTTAATAATTCTCACTATTTTATAATGGAAGATCTTCTTTCTACTGAATCATTGTATTGGTCACTGACATTTACACACGTCATGTGATTATTTTATTTATATTTATTTTATGTTCTGGATACACAGGACATGGAGAGTGTCAGTTTTACACGTTTGCTGTGATTACATTAGGCGGTATTATGAAAATAATACTAATCAGTTTCATATTAAAGTATCTACAAGTTAGATTCTATAACAGAAAAATGAATTTTGCAGATAGACAAATACTACAGAATACCTAAGGTAGAAAGTAAATACATTTAGAAAAACAAACATGGTCATAAATACAGATCTGGGAATGTAGCTGAGAGTTACAAGTACACTGATAGCATGATACCATATGCTGTTGTTCAGGAACTCTCCTATAGTGTAAAATGACTCTTGCAGTAAGAACTGAACAATTTTTTTAATAAGAGCTCATCATCTACTGAGCATTTAATTTGTGACAGGTGGACATTAACAATTTTACAGGCACTGAAATGTATCAAATTCTGTATCATACTTTAGTTTGTACGATCAAACATACTAATTGAATACAAAGTTCTTGGGTTTCCAGTGGTGTCAAGTGATTAAATTTACACAAGCTTTCGGCCAAGCACTCCTTGGTCACTGTCGAGTCATATGGCTGCTGGTACACACCTTATACACTCTAACTGCCAGCTGTGACATCATTAGTGCTTGTGGCATCATCACATACAGAGTAAGTGTTTGATGTACTCACTTCAACCCCATGATCATTGGACCCCATGCATGCTGAGCTGCAGGCCACGATCTCCATTTAGGATGTTACCATTGATTTTTATTTGAATAGCTTCTTTAATTTGTCAATCCCAGATTCTATTAGTGCAATCCCACCAGACATTTCATAAAATTTTATTTGTTGTTTGTTTTCTAAAGCATGCTCAGCTAAAGAAGATTTCTCAGGATCATGTAGATGATAAAACCTCTCATTCTCCTTCCTGTGTTGTTCCACAATGCATACCGTTTGTCCAATGTAAGATTGGTCACACTCGCAAGATATCTTTTAGACACCTGGTGTATTGAAATCTGCTAGATCTTTAACTGATCTCAGTAATTGAAAGATTTTTGTTGGAGGCCTGAAGATAAAATTGCTGAAAAAAACACAAGATTAAATTCATCTTCAGGCTTCCAACAAACATCCTTCAATCACTGAGCTCCGTTAAAGATGCAGCAGGTGTCACAACACCTGGTGTCCACAAGATATCTTGCAAATATGGCCAGTCTTACGTCAGACAAACTGTACACACAGTGGACTAAAGCAGGAAGGAATACGAGATGTTTCATCACCAACACTATCCAAAGAAATCTGCTTTAGCTGAGCACTCTTTAGGAAATGGACACCAAATAAAATCTGATGAAAAATCTTTTGTGACTCACACTAATGGCTTCCAGGATTGTGAAATTAAAGAAGCTATTGAAATAAAAATGACCGATAACACCTTAAGTAGAGACGGTGGCCTGCAGCTTCACACAATGTGGGATTCAGCAATATCGTGGTTGAAGCAGGCACATCAAATGCCAAGACAACGTATGCCCATACACGGTGATGCCACGAGCACATATAATGTCACAGCCAGCAGCTAGTGTATATAAGGAGTATATCAGCAGCCCACTAGCAATCATACCATTTGACAATGGCCAAGGAGTGCTTGGCCAGTTGCTCATATAATTTTAGTCACTTGACATGGCTGGAAATCAGTGGAAGCAGTGAATTTTGCACAAACTAATTTGATAGGAGTAGCAGCTAATAAATGGGTGACACATTAGTAATTGTATCCAAGCAAAGATGCATTCAGAAAATGTGATATGTTTTTTATTTATTTATTTATTATTTTTATTACTTTTTGAAGACAATACTTCAGCTGTTAAATGCCCCCTCACAACATCATAGAAAATTCAGATGTGAGAGAGAAAATGTTGCACAACAATCACTTTTATAGCCACATGTATTAGAATGCCACTTCGAGGATTCAGATAGGTGCTCTGGCCCCAGATCAAATCCACCCACTGGATTAACAAAAAAGGGCTATTGTGCCAGCCGTGAATATGGTTTGTAGGTAGTTTTTCACAATCGACTAGATGAATAACAGGCTGGTACCCAAGTACAGTTACACGATCTGCTAACATGCACCCTTTCACGTGGATACCACTACATGTAAACAGTTTGGGGTACACATATTCCTCCCCAGAAGTAACAGGGTGGTGACAGAAAGAGTAGCTGGACACTCCTTAAAATAACCATGACAAATCAATAGTAACCATGCCAAATTTGAGTAAATGTCATATAAAAACAAACAGAAAAGAAGATTATTAGTGAATGAAAACAGGAAAAGTCAGTCAACTTTTCGTATTTTCATCTCTAAGATCTGACTTTATCTGTAGCAAAAATTGCAGAGCTTAGACATTTAAGATTATCTGTAACATGACTTCCAGTTCAGATTCTTATCAATACAAATGGCTATGAATTTTTAATAATCTGTTTCATTTACTGAAATACCATTGTGACTTATTTTTAATAATATTGTCAAGCCTTGTGAGTTTGATCTAAATTCAGTGAAAAGAACTATTTTTGCTTCTTGGATATATGATAGAAGCTCACTAGCATATAATGAAAATGGAACTGGATCCCACATGTGTAGATGTAGATATGGTACAAATGCAGTGAGTGATCAGCTCCACTCTCAGTTTCATGCTCCTTCTACAATTAATCATAATGACGTGGAACAGCTAATTTTACATGCACATATTACATATTCATCTGTATATATGGCTACATGCTACCTTTTTTTTTTAATACACAGATGTGAGTTAGTAATTCCTACACACCACTTTTTACACTTCACAAAATGTAAATTATTCTATTTAACAGAAGGAATAGTAGAGGAGAAACTTTTTTAGTTTGTTCTCAATTTTAAATTTACTGTCAGGCATTTTACATCATTGATGAGTTATCAAAAACCTTCATTGCAGTATTATACACCCCTTTTTTGTGCCAGTGAAAACCTCAATATGGAGTGATGAATGTATTTATTTTCTAGTAATTATGTACATCATTGTTCCTTTTGAATTGCAGTAGTTTATTTACAACAAACTTCATAAGAAAGCAAATGTAATGTGAAGCAGTAGTCAAAATGCCTAACTCAAACAAATGTCTACAAGATGAACGTGGGTAAGTAGCACATATTTTTACATGTCATTTTCAAGCAATGAAGACTTTCTTTCTTAAAAATTTGTTACCCGAGAATAATATACCACATGACATTACTGAATGAAAAAACACAAAATACATCAACTCTCTGCCCAAGATTTGCAATGATTCAAAATCTAAATTTAGTTGAACTAATTTGTTTTTGGCATTACAAAATGTGTTTTTCTCATTTAAATTCTCATCAATATGGACACCTAAAAATTCTGAAGTTTTCACTCTTCACTGTAGTTATTACTTCCTCACAATATGTTACACTTTTCACCTGCCAAGATATCTGTGCATATGAAAGCACCAACTTCCAGGATGGGGAGGTGTGCCACCTTGGATCAAATCCACCCGGCACGTTAACAACAAGGATTGGTGGGCTTGTCAGCCTAGATGTAGTTTTTAGGTAGTTTCCCCACATCCCACCTAGTGAATTCTGGGCTGGTACCCAAGCATCACCACAATTATACAATTCACAAACATTTATAAAACTTTTGCTCACTTTCATATGAATATCAGGTAAACACGTGGGGTACGCATATTCCAACCTAGGAGATAACAGGGGAACAGAGTGGTGACCCTTAAATTAACCATGCCGATCCGTTGCTAACCATGCCGATCCGTTGCTAACCATGCCGATCCGTTGCTAACCATGCCGATCCGTTGCTAACCATGCCGATCCGTTGCTAACCATGCCGATCCGTTGCTAACCATGCCGATCCGTTGCTAACCATGCCGATCCGTTGCTAACCATGCCGATCCGTTGCTAACCATGCCGATCCGTTGCTAACCATGCCGATCCGTTGCTAACCATGCCGATCCGTTGCTAACCATGCCGATCCGTTGCTAACCATGCCGATCCGTTGCTAACCATGCCGATCCGTTGCTAACCATGCCGATCCGTTGCTAACCATGCCGATCCGTTGCTAACCATGCCGATCCGTTGCTAACCATGCCGATCCGTTGCTAACCATGCCGATCCGTTGCTAACCATGCCGATCCGTTGCTAACCATGCCGATCCGTTGCTAACCATGCCGATCCGTTGCTAACCATGCCGATCCGTTGCTAACCATGCCGATCCGTTGCTAACCATGCCGATCCGTTGCTAACCATGCCGATCCGTTGCTAACCATGCCGATCCGTTGCTAACCATGCCGATCCGTTGCTAACCATGCCGATCCGTTGCTAACCATGCCGATCCGTTGCTAACCATGCCGATCCGTTGCTAACCATGCCGATCCGTTGCTAACCATGCCGATCCGTTGCTAACCATGCCGATCCGTTGCTAACCATGCCGATCCGTTGCTAACCATGCCGATCCGTTGCTAACCATGCCGATCCGTTGCTAACCATGCCGATCCGTTGCTAACCATGCCGATCCGTTGCTAACCATGCCGATCCGTTGCTAACCATGCCGATCCGTTGCTAACCATGCCGATCCGTTGCTAACCATGCCGATCCGTTGCTAACCATGCCGATCCGTTGCTAACCATGCCGATCCGTTGCTAACCATGCCGATCCGTTGCTAACCATGCCGATCCGTTGCTAACCATGCCGATCCGTTGCTAACCATGCCGATCCGTTGCTAACCATGCCGATCCGTTGCTAACCATGCCGATCCGTTGCTAACCATGCCGATCCGTTGCTAACCATGCCGATCCGTTGCTAACCATGCCGATCCGTTGCTAACCATGCCGATCCGTTGCTAACCATGCCGATCCGTTGCTAACCATGCCGATCCGTTGCTAACCATGCCGATCCGTTGCTAACCATGCCGATCCGTTGCTAACCATGCCGATCCGTTGCTAACCATGCCGATCCGTTGCTAACCATGCCGATCCGTTGCTAACCATGCCGATCCGTTGCTAACCATGCCGATCCGTTGCTAACCATGCCGATCCGTTGCTAACCATGCCGATCCGTTGCTAACCATGCCGATCCGTTGCTAACCATGCCGATCCGTTGCTAACCATGCCGATCCGTTGCTAACCATGCCGATCCGTTGCTAACCATGCCGATCCGTTGCTAACCATGCCGATCCGTTGCTAACCATGCCGATCCGTTGCTAACCATGCCGATCCGTTGCTAACCATGCCGATCCGTTGCTAACCATGCCGATCCGTTGCTAACCATGCCGATCCGTTGCTAACCATGCCGATCCGTTGCTAACCATGCCGATCCGTTGCTAACCATGCCGATCCGTTGCTAACCATGCCGATCCGTTGCTAACCATGCCGATCCGTTGCTAACCATGCCGATCCGTTGCTAACCATGCCGATCCGTTGCTAACCATGCCGATCCGTTGCTAACCATGCCGATCCGTTGCTAACCATGCCGATCCGTTGCTAACCATGCCGATCCGTTGCTAACCATGCCGATCCGTTGCTAACCATGCCGATCCGTTGCTAACCATGCCGATCCGTTGCTAACCATGCCGATCCGTTGCTAACCATGCCGATCCGTTGCTAACCATGCCGATCCGTTGCTAACCATGCCGATCCGTTGCTAACCATGCCGATCCGTTGCTAACCATGCCGATCCGTTGCTAACCATGCCGATCCGTTGCTAACCATGCCGATCCGTTGCTAACCATGCCGATCCGTTGCTAACCATGCCGATCCGTTGCTAACCATGCCGATCCGTTGCTAACCATGCCGATCCGTTGCTAACCATGCCGATCCGTTGCTAACCATGCCGATCCGTTGCTAACCATGCCGATCCGTTGCTAACCATGCCGATCCGTTGCTAACCATGCCGATCCGTTGCTAACCATGCCGATCCGTTGCTAACCATGCCGATCCGTTGCTAACCATGCCGATCCGTTGCTAACCATGCCGATCCGTTGCTAACCATGCCGATCCGTTGCTAACCATGCCGATCCGTTGCTAACCATGCCGATCCTCCACCAATGTGGGGCAAAGGCACACAAAAAGGCGATGAATGTGTTACATTTATCATTGGTGTAGTATCTCTAGATGTACACATCTGAATGTGGTGTGTCTTTTTGAAATTGAAAGCACTACCATTCACAGAAAACCACTCTACAGTAATTTTAAGAGTGATATTAACCTTTTTTTTTTTTTTTTTTTTGCTGTATGTATGTTTGGACTAACTACAATATTTGTGAAACCAACAAAGAGAATTAATTCTGCTTGTTACATATTAGACAGGTCATTTACATATATGAAAAAACCATAGTGGGTCCTAGATTGAACCACATAGAAATCCTGATGTGATTTTTCCTCTGCTTACATTGGTTCAATTTTTAGGTAGAATATTCTGCAGCCTTTTGGTTAGATATGACATACATTGGTTGGCTACACCATCAATTCTGTGAAACCTTAGTTTATCAACAAGAATATTGAGATTCACACGGTCAAGTAGCCTAGATACAGAAAATACCAACCAGTGCTATTTTCATACTTGATGCTTGTAAAATTTGGTGAGTGAATGTGTGAATGGGGTTCTCACTTGAACAATACTTTTGAAATCCAAATTGTAATTTACTGGGAAAGTTATTGTTGGTTAGATGGGATTCTACTATAGAATAAACCACCTTCTTAAAAATTTGGGAAATTATGTCAGTAGTGGAACCAGTTAGTAGTTATTAACACGTCTACTGTCATATTTCTTTTGGAAGGGTTTAACAATGGCATATTTTCACCTCTGGAAAAATGGACTCAGTCAGTGAAGCATTACTTATTTAAGAAAAAAGAAACAGTACTTCTCCTAGAGGAACAAGTCTCTAGTATTCTGCTGGAAGCACCACCGAATCCCAATCAGCTTTTATTTTTCAGAGACTGTATAATTTTCTTATTTTTATGAGGTTAAGTTGGCTACATGACTGAATTTTATGTGAGTTTCCTTTTCAACATATTTCTTTGGCTTTTTCCTTCAACTGTTGATCCCAACATTTTCTACTACATTTAAGAAATGGTTATTACATTGGAACCTCGATTTTGCATTCTCTGATTTTACATTTTTCGTGATTTTACGCCACACATTTGTAGCCCCTGTGTAATCTCTTAAGATAAATGCTAAAAATTCCCTGATTTTACATTTCTTCCTAGTAAAATTTACATTACTTCTACGTCTCACTTGAATTCATCCTGTTTTTTTCCTAACGTCATTTGATGGAACTGAATGAGTTATACATGGCACAGAAGACAGACAGTTCACACCACAGGTGGTTGTGGAGTTAAGAGAATATTTTACGCTATTGTAGAGAGGAGAGACATGAGAGAGGAAATGCTGACATAAACCACAACTGGCATTGCCAACACAACTTGCAACATTTAGCTTTATCATGCAATTATGATACAACTACTGCTAGGTTGCGGCAGCAATGGAAAATTAGGACAGCTGACGAAGTTTCTTGGACCAAGCCAATAAGTGGTGACGAGATCCAGCCACCTACCCACCTTTTCTTGTGCTACTTATAAATCAGTCTCTTCTTTTTGCATGTTTTTCCAATGTACTGTATTCAGCAACAATACTGATCATCAACCTTTTAAATTCTCACACCAAGCCTCAAAGAATATGCTTGGCCAGTTCCAACTAGTGAGCTCTTATTGGTTGGCAACTTATTGTATCATCCAACAGCCAGCGCAGCCACCATACCACACTAACACAAGTAAAATGATCTTGCCTGTTGGATGTGTGGAGAGGGTAAGTGGTTCTTCAATGCCACGAGTGCAGGTAGGACTGAAAGCATTTTGCAAAGTGCTGAAAATATTTTTTTTGTGCAGACCACATGCTAAAGCAGAGATGTCATACAGAAACAGAACAAATGTTTTGTGATAGCACGTTTTAAAAACTTCCACATTCAAATCCCACACAATACAGTTGCAACTACTACATACACTACTCACATATATATTTTGCACCTCACACTGTAGATTGGAAATATTGGCAATAGTGATAAATGACTTGAAGCGAAACAGTGGTACCCAAGCTTTGAAGCAAAACTGTAGTACCCAAACTTTCTTTTAAATTTACAGTTTACACTGTGTACAGAAATTCACTGAGACGGCTTCTCATAAGCTTGTAATGTCAATTGGGGAAGTAAACTCATTTCTTCACATCTCTGTTTCCCTCACCGAGAGAGGGGAAAAGACAAACCTCACATATTAGATTTCAATGCCTTTCACCTTGTTTCACAGTTTTCATCTTAATTGACCATGTTCATCAACTTTTGCTTTTTTTCTGGATGAGCACAAAGGAAAATACTCCCAAAATGCATGTCTTGATGTAAATTTATTACTTTAGCATGCCAGAAAATAGTTCAGTTATCTTGTACCCAGATACCAATATCAATCTTTTGACAAGTTGCACATTTGTGATTTTTTTTAAAATAACTAATGAAATTCATTACCACAAATTGTTATACAAACACTGTATTGCAAATTTAATTTCCTTCATGTGTATTGATTTCATACAATGTATTGGACAGGATTGCAATTTTTAATCAATTATGCCCATTACATATGTTTTTGCTCATATTTTGGGGGTTTTAATGTTTTCGTTAATTCTGCATGTTCCTCAATTTTGCATTTTTAAGTCTGAACTGCACAGAAATGTAACACAAGGGTTCCACTGTATTAAACACACCTGTTAACTGTGGCTGATCACTGATACCACTTCCATTTAATCAAAAGTGCTGTTATCCTGTTCTGTAGCCTGTCCTCCTGTCTCTTGTTTTATTACATTCCACAGAGACTTAAATCTTGTCAGAGTTATTGATTTCTGACATAATGTGTATGTTCCTTGATTTTTTAGTGGCTTTTCTTATTAATTTTGATTAGCTTTTGTAATGTGCAATTACTGCAGAATCTTTACTTGTTCTTGCCAACCTTTCTTCTTTCATGAGGCTCTTGAATCCCTCTAGTGATCCATGCTTTTTACATGGCTATTTAATATCTGATTAGGTTATGCAGAAAGCTATTTTTAAATAATGAAATGAATTTATCATGGAATAGATTAAAATTTCAGTCAGCATTTGATTCATTTAAATTTCATCCCAAGTCATCTTTTATTAGCACTTCTTAAAAACATTCTCATGGAGTCACACTGTAAGGCAATATCTTATGCTGTTTCATTGTGTACATTCCCCATGTTTCTTAATGCAACACAGACTGGAAATATGCCTGTTGACTGCAATGTATTGCATATGTGAATTTGAAATATCACATACATCTGAAGAACAAGATTTTAGTATTTTACTTCAAATATCGTCAGCACTGTGAGTGATGTAGTTAACTACATTCTTAATTTCATTGGAGAACATGGAGTAATTTTAACTGCCTGCATATATTCTATTGCTTTAACCATTGGACTAACCACACCAAGCTACTACAAGAAATTATTATCAAATACATCACTTAACTGATTTCTAGTATTTATTATTGGCTGTTTTCTTCAATAGCACAGTACTCACATTCCTTAACTAATTTTCTAGTTTCTTTTTCAACTACTGCTCATATAGATTTAGCTACATTGTCTGAGTTATTGATTTCAGACATTATACAGACAATTCTTTTTTTTACTATTTAATGTCTTTCTTAAGAGAGTGCAGTTTTTCTCATAATATGTAATCAGTCCTACTTCTCTTCTTGTTTGCAACCATTTCAAACAGCTTCCTTTTCATTGTTCATGATATTTTGATTTATTCTTTATTGATGTGTTATCAGTGCTAAATTGTGTATTCTTGAGAGACTACGTCTTAAAGACTGATAGAAACTCACCTATATAATACATTAAAGCTGGAACTGAAATCTGTGACATTATACATACCCCCCCCCCCCAATCAGCTTCCTGTAAGGCTGTCTTCAAAATTTTTGTTACCTATTCATTAATTGTTCTCTATCAAATAGCTTCATTGTTACAGTTATTTAGAATGGCTAGTTGGCATCAAGGTAATAGAGGCCATTCAGTAGCTGATAAAAATTTACATCACTGATTAAGCATTCACCCACAATAGTGTTGGCTGTTAGTGTGCTCATTTCCTATACAGGAGAATTAGCAACAGATATCATTGTATAACTGTTAGTAATGTTTCTACATAGTTGCTTTAAGCTGAATATTTCTGAAAATTAACATTAAAATCTCCACAGTCTATCATCTGCTGTCATTCATCTGGCAATTGAAATAATAATTACTCAAATTTTTCAAAGAATATTTTATGTTCTCCAATGTAGATCTATGTTGTTGTTGTGGTCTTCAGTCCTGAGACTGGGTTGATGCAGCTCTCCATCCTATTCTACCCTGTGCAAGCTTCTTCATCTCCCAGTACCTACAGCAGCCTACATCCTTCTGAATCTGCTTAGTGTATTCATCTCTTGGTCTCCCTCTACAATTTTTACCCTCCACACTGCCCTTGATGCCTCAGAACACGTCCTACCAACCGATCCCTTCTTCTAGTCAAGTTGTGCCACAAACTCCTCTTCTCCCCAATTCTATTCAATACCTCCTCATTAGTTATGTGCTCTACCCATCTAATCTTCAGTATTCTTCTGCAGCACCACATTTCAACAGCTTCTATTCTCTTCTTGTCTAAGCTATTTACCGTCCACCTTTCACTTCCATACATGGCTACACCCCATACAAATACTTTCAGAAAAGACTTCCTGGCACTTAAATCATGTAGATCTATATATTGTAATATATTAAAAACAAAGATTCCAAGACTTACCAAGCGGGAAAGCGCCGGTAGATAGGCACAATAAATAAAACACACACACAGAATTTCTAGCTTTCGCAACCGATGGTTGCTTCTTCAGGAAAGAGGGAAGGACAGGGAAAGACGAAAGGATGTGGGTTTTAAGGCAGACGGTAAGGAGTCATTCCAATCCCGGGAGCGGAAAGACTTACCTTAGGGGGAAAAGGGACAGTTGTACACTCGCACACACACACATATCCATCCGCACATACACAGACACAAGCAGACACTTGTAAAGGCAAAGAGTTCGGGCAGAGATGTCAGTCGAGGCAGAAGTACAGAGGCAAATAAGTTGTTGAAAGACAGGTGAGGTATGAGCGGCAGCAACTTGAAATTAGCGGAGGTTGAGGCATGGCGGATATCGAGAAGAGAGGATATACTGAAGGGCGAGTTCCCATCTCCGGAGTTCGGATAGGTTGGTGTTGGTGGGAAATATCCAGATAACCCGGACGGTGTAACACTGTGCCAAGATGTGCTGGCCGTGCACCAAGGCATGTTTAGCCACAGGGTGATCCTCATTACCAACAAACACTGTCTACCTGTGTCCATTCATGCGAATGGACAGTTTGTTGCTGGTCATTCCCACATAGAAAGCGTCACAGCGTAGGCAGGTCAGTTGGTAAATCATGTGGGTGCTTTCACATGTGGCTCTTCCTTTGATCGTGTACACCTTCCAGGTTACAGGACTGGAGTAGGTGGTGGTGGGAGGGTGCATAGGACAGGTTTTACACCGGGGGCGGTTTACATCATCATTTATATATTGTAATAATTATAAAAGACTTTTTGGTAGCAGTAATTCACAAACACACACTTCCAACTGATTAAATACGCATAAACTACTGGTTTCAATAGATATGAACTACATATTATTTTTAACATACATGAGAAAAAGTCCTTTCTCAATATTCCCTACAGAAATAGGCTGTCAATTTACAATCTCCTCTGTTTAACATATGGATTCCTGTCATTACACAACGCTCAGACAGAGACAACATGTTAACTTTTGACATTCTATACTGTGTATACAGATAATAAATTAATTAACTTCATTTCTAGTCCTCTAAGAGTCTAATGATCCTGGATAACTTTATTCGAACAAGTTTGTGTGTGCCACTTCATCTATCAGTACTTTGTTTTTAGCAGTAAGTCTATGCTATTTAGTATAAAAAAGGCTCAACTCTCAAACAGGTAACCACAGGAATTATATGAGGGCTATTCAGAAAGTAAGGAACGTTTCCATCTGACGCCGCTAGGTGCACCCCGATCGCGTATATTTTGGTATGTGCGTGTTGTTCAGTCTGTATCCATCCGTACAATGGAACGTCTCTGTGCATCCGATTTTTCGATATTCGAATTTGAAATGTGTGCTGCAATTGAAAATCTGGCCAGTTGTGAGGTGCTGTCTGTGATATGGTTTTTGTTGGCAAAAAATCTAAAACCTATAGAAATTTATCATGAACTGTGTGAAGTGTACAGAATCAACGTAATGAGTGAATGTTCTGTCCGGAAATGGCGCATTCGATTTAAAAATGGCAGAATCAAAGTTCATGATGAAGAGAAGAGTGGACGCCTGAGTACTGTGATTGATGATCTTGTCGCTAAGTTGATGAAATGATTCGTGAAAACCGTCGCCTCACAAAGCCGGAGATTTTGCTTTCTTTTCCACAAGTTTCACAGACTTTGTTGTTTGAAATTGTCAATCACCACAAATTTTGTGCACAATGGGTGCCCAAAACACTTACAGAGCACCATAAAGAACAGCAAATAAGGGCAACGCTGATATTTCTGGAGGCCTACCACAAACATGGCGATTCATTCCTAGATTGAATCGTAAATGGCGATGAGACTTGGGTGAAACACATCAATTGCAAGGCAAAATTACAGTCCATGGTGGGGTGGCACACAAGGTGTCCCCCCCCCCCCCCCCCAAAAAAAAAAAACCAAGAAAATGTTTGCAAACCTTGTCAGCAAAGAAGTTGATGGCGACGGTGTTTTGGGATAGGCAAGGTGTGCTTCTTATTGATTTTCTCGAACGTGGAGCAACCGTAAATTCTGCCCGGTATTGTCAAACTTTGCACAGCCTTTGAATATCAGTTCAAAACAAATGCTGAGAAAAGCTCACAGCCAAAATTTTGTTTTTGCACAACAATGCCTGACCTCACACAGCACACCACACTAAAGAACTCCTTAACTAGAATGAAATTTTCACTCTACAGCGGAGTGTGCGCTGATATGAAACTTCCTGGCAGATTAAATCTGTGTGCCGGACCAAGACTCGAACTCAGGACCTTTGCCTTTCGCGGGCAAGTGCTCTACCAACTGTGCTTGGGTAGCTCAGTTGGTAGAGCACTTGGCCGCGAAAGGCAAAGGTCCTGAGTTCGAGTCTTGGTCAGGCACACAGTTTTAACCTGCCAGAAAGTTTTAACTCCTTAACTCATTCAAATGAGAGATTTTGCCTCATCCACCGTACAGCCCTGATCTTGCACCAAGCAACTTCCACTTGTTTCCCAATATGAAGAACTGGCTTGCAACGCAGCGCTTTCATGACGATGTGGAACTCCAGGCTGGCGTGACTCACTGGCTGAAGTCTCAGGTGGCAGATTTTTACAACGAAGGTCTTTCAAAGCTTGTCCACTGCTATGATAAGTGCCTCAATGTCTTTGGTGACTATGTGGAAAAGTAGTATGTCAGTCGCTCTTTCATATCTGTATAATAAAATGTATTTCTTGTATTTAGATTTTTTTTTTTTTTTAATGCCAATCGTTCCCTACTTTCTGAATAGCCCTCGTACTATTGGTGATGATGCCTCACTTCCCATACTTTCAGCTAGCCATCCAGATGATTGCATTTACTCTTCCTATTAAGGTGTAAGCAGTGTCTCATTCTCATCTCTGAATGGCAGCAATGGCACAATAACAATGTGAGCCCTTGCCAAAGTTAGCAGCAACTCAAGTCAGTTCCTACTAAACTCGCCTAATAACATTCTTCATCCAGGGTTGATCATGCTGCTGTATAAATTCAACAATTGTGTGTGAGGTGGTTGCATCTAGCTTATTCAGGTAATTCTTGGTACTATATAGTCTATCCTTCTGCAGGCTGTTGCCTGATCTTCCAATTACACATGTGATCCTCTCCACTCAGGTCCCTAGTCAGTGCCTCAATATCAACTATTACTTGGCCACGGTAAGCACTATTTATAACCTGGTACCCTGATCTTAGTTTTTCCTGCAGCTGCTGGCCTACACCCCTGTTATGACTACTAACTAGCAGCAATACCTTTCTTTTTCTACTGAATTTAGTTTCTGGTTTGTCTCTTAAAATTCTTATTAATGGTCTGCTGTGGCTTACTTTCTTTTATATCTGTATCAAGCGTCTTCCATCCAACAGTAAGCAGTCAATACCCATAGTTCAAGTGCATGGAACTTTTAACAAATACGATTAGCAGGAGATACTGAACATACAGAGAAGAGGACAGCATGAACAGGTCACACGTTTGTTTGACCAACAAGAGTGTGTCATTGAGATGCTGAACTATCAGATTCTTAAAGATTGATGTAAATTATTGGTAGAAAGTATACTAACAACGCCTCATGAAGTGGCATCAATGATGACTCTACAAATATACAACAACCCCCTACATGTCACTCCCACAGGGACTGCGAAGATAACATTAGTCACAGCATGCACAGAGGCATTTAAACACTCACTCTTCCTGCACTCTATATGTGAATGGAACAAGAGAAAGCACTAATAAACAGTACAGTGGGATGTATCCTCTGCCATACACTTCACAGTACAGATGTAGATGGACATGAAGGTAACAGACCTCTCCCCGTTTCCTGTTACATTTGCAAACAAGACCAAGTTTATCCAGTGTTTATTGTAAACAAATTTAAACTAGGTAAGGTGATTTCCCTTCTAATGAACTTTTACTGTTAATACAGAATATGACTGGAAATGTGGTATTTTTGTAATGTTATCTGGAAAAGGCACTAACACACCTATTTGCTCTTTAATATTGTGAATACCCCAATTAACAACTTAAATATATGGCAACACAAAATGACAGTATATTGTCTGCAACTAAAGATGTGCTTCCTCACTCCATTCCACCCTGATAGATATAAGCTGGCACCTCGCTACTGAATAAAAATTAAGTGTGTATAAAATTTATGAAGAAAAATATCACAAAGAAACTATTATCTAGCTATATAGTTTGAAATACCTAGAAAATTCCTCTGTTACTATGTATCTAACTTGTTTAAAAGCAAGATAAATTAACCGTTCATTACAGTAAAGAGAAGTCAATACGAGTATTTGTAGGAAATTATGTTCCAAAATCTGTCAGTCATGGTCTTGACAACAGATTTTTACTACAAAAAACATAACCACTTTGGCAATGGACTGGTCTCTGCTGACAGTGTGTGCACACTATTAATCGTGGAGAGGAAGATAAACACTTAAAACTGTTAATGAAATTACACATAAATTCACAATGCTTAATTTTCCCTTACCCTGCAAAATCAGCATTGAGGCAGGTTGCGTTGGATCTAGTTCATCAATGCAGTTACTATCCTTATCATAAGCATCAAGGATGGGAGTTGTAGGTTGTGCTGCAAGTACATTTCTGTCTTCAGGAAGCCTTGTCTTTGCAGGGGTCTGTGGTAATGGATGAATACCAGGAACTCCAGGGCTGACAATGACATTGCCACCGCTTACAGGAGAGCCATAATTTTGTCTCAAACATTTTTTATGCCTCATATTTTCTGTTCTTCTCAAAAGATCTCTCACAACACGACGGCCTCGCATGAGCATACACAAACTTTCAGTATTGGTAATTTTTCCAGCACTAGCCTCCCCTGTTTCGTTCACTTTTAAGTTACGTTTACAGAGCTTCTTTGCTGTTCTACTATTACTTCTTTTGGCTGATACAGGAATTCGTTTTGGTGTGACAAAACTGTCACTACTGTCAGTCTTATTAGCAGACCTAACAGTTGATGCAGGTGTATGGTGACTTTCACAGTTTTTAGGTTCAATGTCGTCCCACTGTAAAAACCCATCAGCTTCATTTAATTCGGGGCAGTCAGCAAAGAAATCATGTTGAGGATTGTAAGTCCTAATGCATTTATTGGCAGATCTTTTTGAATGAGAATTTTTTTTGCCTGTGGACAGTGGAGTACCAATCAATGCCACAGGTGACAAAGCACTATCATTTTCTTCATCACTGTCACTATCTCCAGATTCTTCACTGCTTGAACAATTATTGCTTTCCAGCACTTCCACGGCTTCTGCTTCATTCTCCTCAGCACCTGATCGTAAAATGGAAGAAATCTGTTGTCTTCTGTGTCCCACACTGTTTACACTGTCACAGTCTCGTCCGTACCTTTCACAATCTTCGGCCAAACATGTTTGCATTATACTTGGAGACTCAAATGACTCATTACAGAAACTCACTGAACTAACTTCTAATGCATTTTCTTCAGAAGTTTCTTCTTCTGCATGATGTGCTTCCAATTCCTCATCCATGGCCATCTGGAACAAATAAGAATTATAGTTTACTCTTGCTCTTTCGCTCTTGCTATACACTTGACACACATTAAACACAATGGTATACACTATAGTTAACAGCACTTTAAAGAAAAGTAAGAGACGTTCAACTGTTACACAAGGATGCAACAAGCATGATCAGCATAATGAAATGCTTCGCCTTTTACATTTGGTAGCTTTGTTTCCTTTTTTTGTTCTACTTTTTTATATATGTTTTTCGGAAACTTATTGTTGGGAGGGTTCACCTTGACGTAAGCAAAGCAATGAATGAAATGCATACTTTCTGTAGGTTATACAAATAAACAGCGCATTACCTTAGAATATTTCTTTTATTATTAAAAAATTATCTACATGCAAGAGCTCGCATTAAAACCTAGGATATCATGAAGGTCTTTTAGTCACAAAATTACTGATACACAGTAAAATGGCGAATAAACAACACATCTACTCATCTTATGGTGTGTGCCAAGAGGGCATTACTGATACCTCATACCTCCTCCCCCTCTCCTGTTCCATTATGAAATAATGGATGAGAAGAACAGCTGTAAGTAACTCTCCTTATGAGCCCTGATCATCCTGTTGTGGTCATTTTGCACAATATGGAAAGGAGAAAGCATTATGTTGCCGAACACTTCTCAGAATGTACACTCTCTAATAACAATACACTCCTCCATGGCCACAATTTCTTCTCTTAGCATCTGCTTGGTGATCCACTCCCTAACACTATTGTGCTTCAAAACTGTGACAAAAGGTAGTGCCCTACTTTGGATCTCCTACCTCTGCTAATTATCATACCTCGTAATGGTCCCAGAAAGACAAACTATACTAAAATTGTTTGTATACTAAAATTGTTTGTATGGATGAATTAAATTTATTTAGGGTTCTTCCAATGAACCACAGTTTCAAGGTTGCTTTTCCTACCTGCAGTTCTACATTGTCATTTGATCTTAAGTCACATGTAACCACACAAAGAAAATGGAATGACCATAACATAAAATGCAGATGGCAACATTTATGAGAAACTCTCTCAAGAATAAACACAAAATCATAATTTCTCTGTGGCGCAGGTTCATTCTTCCAGAAATAAAGTAGAATAAAAAAGTAAATATATGAAAGAGGGTGCGAGGATAACAAAGATTAGGACTGTAACACAGTCATGAAAATTACGGAAATCTACTAAGTGCAAAGACTGCTTTGATGCAGCTCTCCACACTGAACTATTCTGTTCAAGTCTCAACATTCCTGTGTAACTACTAGAGCTCTGCATTTCGATGAAAACAACCGCTCGAGCATTTCCCATTTCGTGCCGCTGCTCGACGGCTGGGATAGCCCACGCTGCGATACGGCTGTGGCTGTCTAGTGCACCATGTGGCCGGTTGTCCTCCACCTCTCGGTTATCGGTTGGACTGTCGAGCAGTGCTGGGCTCTCGAGCATACTCACAATCTCGGCCGGTGACAGTACAACCGCCGCACGCTCTAGAGTGCCGAATCGCATTAGAAACCATGTGTAAACGCAGTTGATGACCTGGCTTTGAGCAGCGCAGAGAGCGTTATGGATGAACCAAGTATAAGTCGTAAACGTTCCATTCATGAAACAAAGAGAAGTATTATGGAGAGAATTATGAGCGGCTCATTAGTCCTGAAGAAGAAAGACATGTCGGAAGGGCAGGCGAAAAGTGAAGCTTGGAAATCGTTTGCACTTGTAGTGGATCTTGTCACGCAGGCTTCTGCTGGTTTCGTGCAATGTACCACATGTGATACCATACTTTCATACCAGTCAAGCACAACAGGTATGATTCAGCACTGCAAAAGTAAATGTGGAGCAAAAGTCCACCGGCCAAGTAGCATAAAGAAAGTAGTTGTTGATAGGTTGGTCGATATCAGTGGAATAGATTTGCTACCATTAAATACTTGTAGTAAGATTGGTTTCAAGAATTATTCACAAGAGCTCATCAATGATGGCGCCACTTATGGCAAAGTCAGTATAGAATATGTTGTTCTGCACCCTACCACTGTATTGCGGCATATTAAAGAAAAGGCAGACAAAATACGGGTGACAATGGTACCGAGTTAATATGTGCCTTGAAGGACAAAATGTGCACTTTAGACGCTGATCGGTGGTCTTATAACTACAAGAAGAGAATTTTTTGACTGTGACGTCGCATTATGTGAATGATGAGTGGCAGCTAAAAATGCTTGTTTTGATAACAACCGAGTTTCTGGACGTACCTAAGACAGGAGAGAACATACGGCATGAAATCGAAGGGCGGATGCTTGAGTTAGGAATTAACAAGAATGATCTTACAAAATGTTACCTCGTCACCGACCAAGGAGCTAATATGAAGAAGGCACTTAAATCTTACGACCGTTTGCCTTGCTTTGATCACTGCTTGATGACTGCGCTTCGTCACACATTTCAAGAGACGTTTTTAGAAGACGAAGCCCCTGAAGTCCTGTCGTGACTACTGTCAGCAAAAGCTATAGTAAGCTATTTGAAGAGATTGCGTCACTCGGGGCGTTTGCGGCACTCTGTGGAGCAAGAAGCTGTAACTCGGTGGAACAGTATACTGTTAATGCTCAATTCCGTCATAAGTCAAATCAACAATATTCGAGATCTACTAGAATCCCAGGGGCAATCGACACTCTTGGAAACCTTCCAAGAAGGGTGTGTACGAGACATTGTCCCTTTTCTAACCCCCTTTAAAGAAGCATGTTTGGATTTGGAAACTGCAAAGATGACAACGCTGGAATTTGTGCTGCCGTGGTACAAGAGTGTTACATCATTGTGAACCAACAGACGGTGACAACGAGGTAAGAACACTTTCTATAGGTTACTATCTTTTATAAAACTGTTGAATTATCAGAGTGCAGTTATGTATATTGGGTTTCCTTTTCAGCTCATGGCGAAAATGAAAAGGAGGGCAGCATACTTCATCACAGAGAAGTGCAAAATTGAGGCTATCCATTATATTGCCATGGTTATGGCCATCACGGCATCATTTCAAGAAACTCACAGCAGACGAAAAGCAAGCCGCGTATGCTGAAGTTCGACAATTGTACTCAAAACTGCCGGTAAATGGTAAGGTTCATTCACTGAAACCAATTAGTAAACGAATGTTTGTTTGTCTAATCTGCCATCTTTCATTAGATCAACATTTATTATGTCTATAATGTGATATTTGGGAAAGGTTTCGCAGCTTAAACATTCCACAATGCACTTTGATGTAATTCGTGCGATATATATAAAATGTCACCGTAAATATAGTCATTTAGTAACCAGTAATTCTAACTACGGCGTACACATATTTGAAGGTGACAGGAATATCTTACGGATGTTTTCTTTCATGTTTAGAGTACATTCAAGCAAACAGTGACCAAGTTCTTCCCATGAAAAAGTCTACGATGGACTGGAGTTTGGATGAGGGCGACGAAGATGGACACACAGTTACTACCAATGAACTCGACAGGTACCAAATCCAACCGTAGCTGTGCCAAAGGCCAAATTTTGCAGTGGTGGAAAATGCACACAGGGTTATTTCCAAGGCTGTTGGTAGTAGCCAGAAGAGTTCTCTGTATTCCTGCCACTACCGCTGCCAGCGAGAGAAATTTTAGCCAGGCCGGTCACCTGCTGTCCAGCAAAAGATCGGGCCTGGAATCAGACAAGGTGGATGATCTCTTATTGGTATATCACAATTACACAAGTATTCGCAACATACCACGCAATCACAAGGAAGGAAACATTTCTCAAACTCTATAAATGTATCCACTTTCATTAACTTCACAGGAAGAAGTTCAAACCGCCAGCTGTAGTAATAGCTCCAGGAACACAAATGACGCCTGTGTATCAGGGAGCACCAATGACAAAAAACGAATTGTATAGTCATGATTCACTTTTAACGTTATTTACAGGTCATAATTTGTTCAGAAATTAACGTTTGTGCAACAAAATTTCATGAGTATTACTTTTAACTCCGTCATTCCTTCCCGATCCTGCATTCAATGTTAGTACAAAGTACACGTGGCGGAGTTTGGAGATAGGCTACACATAGTCCATGATTAGACTACTGTGTCCCTGTTTGTCTACCGAACAGAACAAAATACTAAATACAGACATTACAGTTTTTAATGTTACAATTACTGGAATACATGATAACCTCAAAGGTGAAACTTCAGTAGTCTGCAAAATATTAACAAACATCAAATGTAACATATACAAGTGTATTATTTAGGCCGTAGAACTGGTAGTAAACAACGAAAGACATTTGTAAAATGTGAAGCAGTGGCCTCTGATCTCAAGGAGTGTGACAAAGCACCGCTCGCTGGCACTGAGTCCACGGGTTACTGGCTACCGGCCGAGCGTTTCGTGCACTCGGCCGAGCGCTGGCGATCGGCTTCCCACAGCTGGCGGAAGAAGACACTCTGCCGCATACTCCCGAAAGCCAGAGGGATGAGCGGGACTCGCCAGTAAAAATCGGAATAATGCAGACCTCTAGTAACTACCACAACCTTAATCCACTCAAATCTGCTTTTGCAGTCAAGTTTTGTTCTCACTCTTCAATGTGTACTCCCCCTGTCCCCACTCTGTCCCTCCCTCCCACTTATCTCTCTTAACAAAGTAACTCTTCCTTGATGCCTCAGAAAGTGTGCATCGATCTATCTTTCCTATTGGTAAAATTATGCCAAAAGCTCTTTACTCTCCAATCAGATTCAATGTCTCTTCATTAGTTACATGATCTACCCACATAACCTTCAAAATTCTTCTGTAGCACATTTCAAAAACTTCTATTATCCTGTTTCATGTATGATCACACTCCAGACAAATACTTTCAGGAAAGATCTGTTGCAGGTGCATGGCTGTGGCCATTTACACCTGGAATGACAAATTATTATCCTGGCTGCAGTGAAGTAAAATTTTGGAATGGTGTTATTGTGGCAGTAAGTCTGAAATACTTAAGAATCTAATAAATTACCATTATTTATATACTGGTGTCTCATGCTATACCAGCATGCCTTGAAATCATTCCTTAAAGCTCAACTACATTTATTACTACATCATTGTTTCTGTGATTGCACAGCTCCATGGAGATAAAAAAAATTAGGAAACTTCAGAAACAAATCAAAAGTATTAATCACCACAGTGTTCATGAAGGAACCGGAGGAACAATTCACACTGCCATTCCTTGATATCACTGTGTTACATGAATGCTGACACCTTAGTTCCAGCATCTAATAAACACCTACTTAAAGAGAGTTTTACCTGTACACCCTTAGCTACTGCCATAGTCATTCCAGAATATGGAAACTATGACAATTTTCAGCAGGCAATAGCTGCAACCACCCGCAAATATCTCAAACCACTGCGGAAATGATACCTATAAAGCACTTTATGCAGTTGATAAGAAATTTTTGCTTTTTGTTGCCTTTTGTTTGGGCAAATTAACACATCTTCAAAAGACACAAAGTGTTACAACTTTAGAATAAATTTCTTTTATTTCCATCAATGATCAAAAAACATTTGGTCCTTAGTCTACCAATTTTACAACAGATCTGAAGACTGTCATTGCTGACCAAAACGGGTAGTCTATGGACCAAACGTATTGTGATCACTGATGGAAATGTTGTTGTTGTTGTTGTTGTTGTGTGTCTTCAGTCCAGAGACTGGTTTTACACAGCTCCCGATAATACACTATCCTGCGGATTCTGCTTAATCTCCGAGTAACTACTGCAACCTACACCATACCCTTTTGAATCAGCTTAGTGTATTCATCTCTTGGTCGACCTCTACAATTTTTATCCTCTACGCTTCCCTCTAATACTAAATTGGTGATCCTTTGATGCCTTAGAATGTGTGCTACCAACCGATCCTTTCTTTTAGTCAAGTTATGCCACAAATTCCTCTTCTCCCCAATCCTATTCAGTACCTCCTCATTAGTTACATGATCTACCCATCTTCAGCGTTCTTTTGTAGCACCACATTTCAAAGGTTTCTATTCTCTTCTTGTCTAAACTATTTATCGTCCATGTTTCAGTTCCATACATGGCTACACTCCATATAAATACTTTCAGAAACCACTTCCTGACACTTAAATCAATAGTCGATGTAAACAAATTTCTTTTCTTCAGAAACGCTTTCCTTGCCAAAGTCAGTCTACCTTCTACATCCACTCCACTTCGACCATCATTAGTTATTTTGCTCCCCAAATAACAAAACAAACTGATCTACTACTTTCAGCGTATTTTTCTAATCTAATTCCCTCAGCATCACCCGATGTAATTCGACAACATTTCATTATCCTCGTTTTGCTTTTGTTGATTTTCATCTTATACCCTCCTTTCAAGACACTGTCCATTCCGTTCAACTGTTCTTCCAAGTCCTTTGCTGTCTGTGACAGAATTACAATGTCATCAGCAAACCTAAAAGTTCTTATTTCTTCTCCCTGGACTTTAAATCCTATTCCAAATCTTTCTTCTGTATCCTTTACTGCTTGTTCAATATACAGATTGAATAACATTGGGGATAGGCTACAACCCTGTATTACTCCCTTCTCAACCACTGCTTCTCTTTCATGCCCCTCAACTCTTTTAACCACCATCCGGTTTCTGTACAAATTGTAAATAGACTTTCACTCCCTGTATTTTACCCCTGCCACCTTCAGAATTTGAAAGATAGTAATTCAGTCAACAATGCCAAAAGCTTTCTCTAAGCCTGCGAATGCTAGAAACATAGTAGGTTTGCCTATCCTCAATCTATATTCTAAGATCAGTCATAGGGTCAGTATTGCGTCACATGTTCCAACATTTCTAGGGAATCCAAACTTATCTTCCCCGAGGTTGGCTTCTGCCAGTTTTTCCATTCATCTGTAAAGAATTCATGTTAGTATTTTGCAGCAGTAACTTATTAAACTGATAGTTCTGTAATTTTCACACCTGTCGACACCTGCTTTCTTTGGGATTGGTATTATGATGATGATCTTCAAATCTGAGGGTATTTCGCCTGTCTCATACATCTTGCTCACCAGATGGTAGAGTTTTGTCATGGCTGACTCTTCCAAGGCTATCAGTAGTTCTAATGGAATGTTGTCTGCTCCCGGAGCCTTTAAAAAAAGTATTATATCTCCTATTTCAGCTTCATCTATGTCCTCTTCCAATTCCGTAAATTGTCCCCAAGTACATTGCTTTTGTGTACACCCTCTACATACTCTTTCCATCTTTCTGCTTTCCCTTCTTTGCTAAGGACTGGTTTTCCATCTGAGCTCTCGATATTCTCCAAAGGTCTTTTTAATTTCCCTGTAGGCAGTATCTATCTTACCCCCAGTGATATATGCCTCTACATCCTTACATTTGTCCTCTAGCCATCCTAGCTTAGCCATTTTGCACTTCCTACCAATCTCATTTTTGAGACTTTTGTATTCCTTATCGCCTGATGCAAATAAAGGAATTTCATTCTACATTGTCTGGATAACTGTTTTAATCAGCGATAATGTCACAGCTTGTGTTATATCTGTTCTCATCACAATTCCACCAAAATCTGACAATGAATGATTTTACTTTGACACATTTCACACAAACTGTTCATGAAGTACACTGTACTCCGTGTACCCAAAATGGTTGCCTACTCAAACTATCTTCTTAGACACATACCTAAGCACAGACACAAATCCTGTAATAAAATAGGTTCTCTACAAAAAAGACTGAACTGATCACATTCATAGGCCAATAAGGAACTGCTTCAGTAAATGAAACACTGTTTAAACCATGTTGATAACATAACCTCTCATGTTATGTTTTATACTGGATGCTACAACAGAACTAAAGGTGGAATATTTATCTTCACACACAAAGACACAACCACAAACACCAATCTATCTGGAAGCCAAAGTAGCTTTAGAACTAACAGAAATCATCCCAACTAAAAGCCATGAACATATACTTCAAATGGAAAAAACGACATGAATAATTCCTGGAATGAAAATTAATTTACTAAAATTCCAGAAGTTACATTAAAGTAGCATGCAGACAAGATATTTTTTGGTGTCCAACTAGGACTTAAATTTCTGCTCTTCATTATCGCTAAGGGTGGTAGTTTTAGATGTGTTCAGTGCCTGGACTCCCAATCTGTTGGGCACAGTTACTAGCAGAGTGCAGTTTGAATCTGACGATGACGATGATGATGATGGATGAAATGACGAGGACAACACAAACACCCAGTCCCCGGGCAGAGAAAATCCCCAATCTGGCCGGGAATCTAACCTGGGACCCCGTGATCCAGAGGCAGCAATGATACCCACTAGACCAAGAGCTGCGAACTGCAGTTTGAGTCTGAGCTCTAATTCTAGTTTCTCTTTCTTTTTCCCCCACAAAAACAACTAAGGTCATATGTACCCATATCAGAACCTTAGAACACCCTAAGACAAAAAAGGAATTAAATGCAACTACATGTTGAGCCCAACTGATGGAAGGAAGAGCACTAAGAACAAGGACTTTGTCTTGGAGAAAGGTCTACAAAATATGCCGCAGAGAAAACAGAGGTCCCAAACTAAAAATCACTACATCAGATATAAAGGCTAAACACAGCCGACAGCCTGTGCATCATTTGCTGAAAGTCTTATAACCCACATGGCAAACATGCATTAGAACACAAATAGTTAAAAAAAAAAAGGGATTCGGTCAGGAATAGCTGAACCGTTAAAGGTTGGTGACAAAGAGCACAAAGTGATCAGGGATCACCACTTAACAAGTTGTGATGGCTAAAATGACAGTGTCCAATATGCAACCTAGCTAAAAATGATCTCGCAGTGAGAGGATTGAGAGGTGGTCAGCCAAGCCTCTGGGAGAGGTTTAATTCACCAGAACTTGTTCTCACAAAGAGAAAACCTGCCGTAATGCCAAAGTGACATCACCTGCTGACAGACAGCAACACGGAGATCATCAGAAGGAATGGAAGAACCAGCAAGCCGAGTAGGAGGACTGCAGCCTTGGCAGCAGCATCAGCAGCCCTATTTCCCATCAGACCACTGTGACCAGGGACCCACATAAATATCACAATGACTCCCTCAAGAGTGAGCAACTGGAATGTTTCTTGGACCCATTGCACTAAGAGATGGACTATGTGCAGCACACAGGCTCTGAAGGGGAAAAAACCAGAACACATGACACAATTGAAAGCCTGTCACCAGATATACTGTGTGACCTGATACAGGGCAAAGAGCTTGGCTGTAAATACTGAGAAGTGTTCCACAAGCTGACACCGAAAATGGTCAGTGCCAACGATGAAGGCACACCCGCCACCACGGTCAGTTTGAGAGCCATCAGTGTACACAGAGGTACTATCGCTAAGTTCCATGCAAAGCTTGAGAAACTTACAGCAATAGATCGAATCTGGAATGGGATTCTTACGAAGTGACTGAAGTCCAAGATGTACATATGTGAGGAGGGATTCACACCCATTGGAAAATGGCAAGTAGTGTGAAGTTAAGCTGCTGGAGCAATAGCTGAAAGTGAACTCCAGGAGGTAACAGAGAAGGGCTTGCCCAATACTTGTGGTCAAAGAAGTCACTGAAGAAGCACGCATAGGATGGGGGGCCAGGCACAGCAGACAAATGGCATGCATGTCTGTGGAGGCGAACTTCGTGGCAGTACAGCAGTGGCAGTTCGGCAGCTTCTGCACAGTGACTCTCAACCGGGCTAGTGTAAAAGGTGCCAGTGGCCAAATGGAAGCCACAATGGTGGAATGTATTTAGAAGGCATGAGATGGATGACATGCAGATGCATAGAAGAAAACCCATAGTCTAGTTTCAAACAGACAAGGGATCGGTACAAATGGAGGAGGGTTGTCTGATCTGCTCCCCAGAAAGTACTGCAGAGGACATGGAGGACAATGAGGAACCAGATACAGTGGGCTGCCAGGTGAGACATGTGGGAGGACCAAGAAAGTTTCCTATCAAGCATGAGCCCCAGGAAATTTGTAGTTCCAGCAGATGGAAGAAAAACAGGTCTAACATGTAAAGACAGTGAAAGAAACTAACAGCACTACCAAAAATTCATACGAACGGTTTTGCCAGTGGAAAATCGAAAGACATTGTCCGTGCACCATTAGTATATGCGAACAAGATATTGATGAAGACACCGCTAAAGGAGCCAAGTCCATAATAAACTGCAGCAGATCACAATATCATCAACAAAATGAGAGCCAGAGATGCTCGGCAGGAGACACGCCGTAATAAGGTTGATTGCTACAGAAAAGAGAATGACACTTAGGATGGAGAACAGAGGCAGCCCTTTTCTTGAACAAATGTGTGACAAGCCACACCTACCTTTAAAACTCTTTCTTTTAAAAATTTTTGAAGAAAACGGGACAGGTAGCCCCTGAAGCCCCATGTGTAGAGAGTACGAAGGCTACCAGTCCTCCAGCAGGTGTCGCAGGCTTTCTCTAAATCACAAAATATGGTCACGGTCTGCTATTTCCACAGAAAACCATTCATGACATGTGTTGACAAAGTGAATGGTCAATTGCAGAACAGCACACTTGAAATTTACACTGTGCAGTGGTGCGAGACTCAAGACACTTTACCAGTCTGGCATGAATCAAACGTTTCATCATCTTGCAAACACGGCTACTGAGAGAAATGGGGCAGTAGCTAGAAGGAAAGGGTTCGTCCTTAAGGTGCTGGTCCTTACTGGGCTTAGGTATGGGTATGACAGTGGCTACGTGACAGCATATGGGAAATTTGTCATCTGCCCAGATGTGACTGCATGATGCATGAAGGAGAAATTGCTTGCCTGCAAGAGAAAGGTGCTGCAACACTCGAATGTGGACATCATCTGGAAGATCAAGATAAAGTCAGAGCATGGTCTAGCTCCCTCATAGTAAAGGCAACATTGTAGTATTCATGATTCTGGGAGGAGAAGTGTATCACCCAAGCCGTCTCCACTTGTTTCCAATGGAGGAAGGCAGGGTGACAGTGAGTGGAGCTCTAAATGATTGCAAAATAGCAGTCCAAGGTGTTGGAGACAGCAATGGGGGGGTCCACAATGACATCATCTGCTTGCTATAGTTGGGCAGGAAACTGAGGAATGGGTCTTGGTCCCAGAGAGCCGTTGGAGGTTGGCCCATATGACTGAAGAGAGAGTGAAACTGTTAAAAAGAATCAGTAAATTACATCCAGCTAGCTTTTTTGCTATCCCAAAGAATGCAAAGACACTGCTTGTGCAACTGTTTATAACGAATACAGCTCGCCATTGTAAGATGATGGTCAAAAAGGCAGACAGCACATCTCCGGGTGCGAGTTGCTTCGCAGCATGGCTCAATCCACCAAGGGACCGGGTCACAGCATGGTGAAGGTGAAGTGCGAGGAATGGAACATTCTGCAGCAGCAAGGACAAGGTTTGTAAGATATTCCACTTGGTCATCACACGAAGACTGCCTGGCAGGAGTAAAGTCTCCAGTCAGCCTTTGAAAGTTGCCAATTTGGTTTACACGTAAGTAGGGTAGGAGCCATCAAGCACATAGCAAATAGTCGCCTGCTTACATGTCTGAGAGAACAGGCTGCTCAAGACAACAAGCAAGCTGGGCAATGCAGGAGACGTCCAAATGGGAATAGGTGAGCGTGGAGTCTTACAGGAACGTGGGTGCTTCTGTGTTAAGATAGAAAGATTAAGTTGATTAAGAAGGTCAGCCAAGAGGGCACCTCTCATATAGGTTTTGGAAGAGCCCCAAATAGGACGGTACAAATTAAAGTTACCAAGCAGCAAAAAGTGTTGAGGGAGTTGCCCAATAAGCTGGAGGAAGTCTGCCCAGGTAACACCGAATGTCGGAGGAACGTAAACAGAAAAAAGGGAAAAGGTGAAGTGAGGAAGAAAATATTGACTGCAACAGCTTGAAGCTGGGTAGTCAGGGAGGTGTTTTGACTATAAACATCACTCTGGATGAGCAGTATGACTCCCCGATGAGATGGAATGCTGTCCTTGGGGTGGGGGTGGGGGATGCAATGTTTTTTCCTCAAGACACAGAACAAGTGGCCACTGCAATTTCAAGAGCAGCTGTAATTCCTCCTTATTGGATCTAATGCCGTGAACATTCCACTGGGGGAGATTCATGACAGGGAAAGGGAGGAGGGAAAAAATGAAGGGGTGGCACCATGGTGGCTGCCAAGAGCCAGCCTTAGAAGACTCACTGCTACAGTACACAGAGGCTAGAGGATCCTGGTCCATGAGATCTTCAGAGATGTTGGCATTTTCTGTCTGTCAGCCTGTGGAGTCCAGGGTGAGAGTATCACACGGCGACAATGTTGAAGACAATATGTGAGTCGGCGAAAGAGAAGACTGTTTGCCTTTTATTTCTTGGAGCCTTTGCAATTGGCAGGTGAAGAGTCAGATGTTTACTGGTTGGAGGGACTCTTCGTAGGGTAGTCCTTCTGTCCTTTCCAGCCTGCCAGTTGTGTTGAATGTGATTTCACCACCAGAGGCAAAAATTTTGTGCCTTGTTACACAGCTTGAGGAGGAGACAGAAATGCTACCATGACACTGAGTGACTTTACAACTGTGGTGCTGAATTTGAGGTCCCAAGTTTGCATGGCCATGTCCTCTGTGGAGTGCGGTGTAGCAAAACGTGTCATATGGTAAAACATTTGCGAGCAACAGGATAAGGCACTTTTTCCTTCACACAGATGGCCCACTCAAAGATACATGGGACATTCTCAGGATGAGGCTGCTTGGTCGCTATTACAATCAATATGGGAGGGGAAGGGGGGGGGGGGGAGGGGGAGGAGGAGCGGGACACGTACCCCGTGGTCATCCCTACCACAAGAACCACATTTGGGTGGGTTTCGACAGGACATTCGAGTGTGTTTATAAAGTTGACACTGGTAGCGGCACATCCAGTTCGGAATGTATGGTTGGACCATGAAGACTTCACAGCCTGCTTTGATCTCTGATGGAAGCACTACTCTATCAAATGAGGGAAAAAAGAGTGTGTGGAAGCACGAAGGATGCATCGACCTTTTTCATCACCCGATGCACTGCAGTGAGGTGATCAGAGAGGTAAGTTTGGGTGTTTCCTTCGGTCAGACCATTGAGCAGCTGAGTGTAAATAAGACCAAGCATTTGATGGGCCTCAACACACACAGGATAGAGGTGGAGGAGCAAAACTGCAAGCAAGTGCCGCGCTTGAGAATCACAAATAGTCTCCAACAGCAAAGTGCCATTGCCTAAACAAGAGGAGGATTTTACAGGGCTGAATGTATTCTGTGGACAGACTGTTCTGAATAATAAATGTATTAACCGTAGCAAAGGACTGACCTCCTTCAGTACGCAATACCACGAGAAGCCGAGTTGCAGCTCGGGGAATCTGAGTCTTTACTCTCATTCTGTTTACATTTAGTAGACATAATAGACTGAGAAGGTGATTGACTCATTGTGAGAGAATCCCTCATGATTGCCGGGTCTCCAATGGTGTGCTTCTTCCAACTAGGCACAACAGGAAGATAACAGCTCAGGCAATCACTCCTCCTGGGCCTGGCCTGTACCAGGGGGTATGCGTGAACCCTACCTGTCAATCCAGAACTGGGAATTATGCATTACCCAGTCACCTATTATGTGTCAGACATGTGGACCGGCCATCAGGAGCGCACAAGGAAGAAGAACAAACAAAGAGGAACCTCAAACCTGAGTTAGGATAGGAAATAGAGGACAACGGAAAAAAAACCAGTGGATGGACTGTTCTGATGTCAGGCTATTTAAAATTCAGAATACATTCCCAAAAATATTCCAGGCATGTTCCCCAAGACAGGGGAAAAAGAAAAGCAGAAGAATAGACATGCAGCAGGGGAGGGAAAAGGTGCTGCAAAGGGTGGGGCAGTGTGATAGCCAAGCACAAACTCACCAATAGAGCGACCCTGGCAGAAGCTGCACCCTGAAATGGAGCCAGTAGGCCACATAAAACCAAGACCCAACCCAACCACCGACACACCATACATCCCAGCAGCTTCCAGGGAACACTGGTGACGCCGATTGGCCGATAACTATCCACATCGAGCTGATTTTTACTGCGTTTTAGCTCCAGAATGATAGTGCTCTCCCGCCACTGCAATTGAAAGATGCTATCGCACCAGATCTGTTTGAAAGTGACGAGGAGATGTCACTTGTAGTCAGACGCGAGATGTTTAATCATGCGACTATGGATCCAATCCAGCCAAGGAGCTATGTTGGCGCAATGTGCAAGCCCGCTGAGCTGCTCCCACTCTGCAAATGAGGCGTTATAATAGGGTTCACTGTGGCATGTAGTGAACGAGAGGACTTTCCTTTCCATCCGCTGTTTGAGGGTGCGAAAGGCTGGGGGTTGGTTTGGTTGGTTTCCGATGCAGAGGCTCGAGCCTAGTGTTCAGAAAAGTGCCCAGCAATTGCATTTGCATCAGAAGAGAGCATGCCATTGATGTTAACCCCAGGGAAACCTGTTGGGGTCTGATACCCAAAAAGACATCTCATCTTTGTCCAGACTTGGGAAGATGATGTATGGCATCTAATGGTTAACATGTATGTCTCCCAACACTCCTTTTCTGTCATTTTATTAGCAGGTGAACGTTGGCATGGAGCCACTTAAAGGCTATCAGGTGCTCTAGGGAAGGATGCCGCTAATGTTGCTGTAGAGCTTGCTGATGCTCTTCAATTGCCTCAGTGACTTCTGGCGACTACCAAGGGACTGGTTATCGCAAGGGGCTCCCTACAGAATGTAGGACCTCATTTTCCATGCAGAAAGCATCAATGTAATGACCTGCTCATTCACAACATTGACGGCACCACGTGGGGGAGATTCAATGGTGACAGCAGAGGTGAAGGCTACCCACTCTGCCTTGTTTAAAGCCCATATGGGTAGGCGTTCGTGAGAATGATGGTGGGGGAGTGACAGAAAGAAACAGAAGTGGTCACTACCACACAGGTCATCAAGTGCTCTACAGTTGATAGATGGGAAAAGTCCTGGGCTGCAAATTGATAAGTCAATGGCTGAGTAACTACTATTAGCCACATTGAAATGTGTGGCAGCCCCAGTATTTAAGAGGCAGGGGTCGAGTTGGGACACTAAATTTTCGACATCTCTGCCATGACCTGTGAGCACGGCGCAACCCCACTAGGGGTTATGGGCTTTAAAATCTCCCGACATAGGAAAAGTGCAGCCAACTGATCAATCAGTGCAGCCAACTGATCAATCAGTGCAGCCAACTGATCAATCAGTGCAGCCAATACATTCATGATTACTGCACCATCTGTAGGGAGATACACGTAGCAGACAGTTACTTCCTGCATCGTCTGTATCCTGACAGCCACAGCTTCAAGATGAGTTATAAGGGGCACAGGTTCACTACATGCCGAGTTCAGAACATTAATGCAAACTCCACCTGACACTCTATTATATTTGCTACGGTTCTGGTAATATCCCCTGTAGCCACGGAGGGCAGGGGTCCGCATTGCCGGAAACCATTCCTGGAGGGCAATGCAGAAAGCAGGTGTAAAGGTTAACAGTTGCCACAGCTCAGCCAGATGATGAAAAAACTGCTGCAATTCCACAGGAGGATGACATGACCGTGTCACTGGGAAGGCATGAAACACTCAATGAGGCAGTCTACACCTCAGGGTCACCTGCTGCAACCGACTTACTTCCTGAACAGGCTATATCCATTGTGTCTGAGGGTCTGGTGAGATCTAGATCCTCAGCAGACGCCAGAATCTTCACTTCATCTTCAGACGCAGAGCTTGTAGGCAGCGGTGGTGTGGGTGCCACCGCAATTCCCTTGGGCTAGGGGGTCTTCTTTTGGGATTTCTCTCACTTGCCTTTGGGTTTCTCTGGCTGGGAGGACTTCACTGATTCAGTCTGCGGGACCAAGGAAGATAATGAGGCCCTATGACCAGCTACTTTTGGACACTTCAGCCACTGGCGGGTGTCATCTTTCTCACTAGCAGAAACCTGGGAAGGGAGTGACCCAAGGGACCTCTTCCCAGCAAGAGGAGCTGAAGAAGAGTCATGCTTCTTCGGCTGGGAAGTGGGGAGACAGTACTCCTGAGGTAGGTGGTGCGGGAGCAACAGAGAGGGAAGTGCCCCCCACCATCAAGAGGGCACGTGTAGTCTTCCGGCTCTGAGAGCTGACTGGAACTCGCAGAACTGATGGGGCTGCAACTGTTTTTGTAGCAGCGGCATAAGAGGTAGTCATAGCCACAGGATGTAGGCGCTCAAATTTCCTCTTGGCCTCAGTGTAGGTCAGTCGGTCCAGGGTCTTGTATTCCATGATTTTCCTTCCTTGCTGTAAAATCCTGCAGTCTGGTGAGCAAGGGGAATGATGCTCTCTGCAGTGACACAGATGGGAGGCAGGGCTCATGGAGTATTGGGATGGGGTGGATGTCCACAATCTCTACATGTGATGCTTTCAGTACAAAGGGAAGACACATGCCCAGAACTTCTAGCACTTACTTTGGGCCTATTCTAACCCCCGGGACTGACAGAGGACAGACATGTACTTTTACCTTTATGCAAGCGCTTCCATGCCATAGATGGAACAGTATTTGCAGAAGATGCAGATTTTGATAGAGGATGCACCAGTGTGCATGCCCATGCCAATTTTTGCTACAAACCTGACACTGTTAGCTAGCAGTGTCCAATGGCGAGCACTCACCTGAAGATGGCTAAATGGTTGCCAGTCGAAGTATTGTGACAGGAAGTCAATATGATCGGGCAGCAACCCCAAAACCTCATAGAATATTCAGTACACCATGAAACTTCAAGAATCACAACCAAAACATTTCTGGGGTAGACTTGAGAGATACCTGATAATCAGCTCAAGGAGTTGCTACAAACATAATATGCATTTGAGATTGGTGGAATCAGCAATTTCCTTACGGCCCCAAAAGGGTCCCATCTGAATCATAGAACTGGGACCACACCACTGAGGGTGCTGAAAGGAAATTGTAAGTACACAGACAAGAAGAGGCACGTGAAGGTCCTTACACGGAACATCCAATCGTATCCCAGCTGATCTACCTGTTTCTGGGTAATTTGTAAATGGTCTGAACTGCTGGTTGTGAAACAGAGTCGAATAAAGCGGAAAGGTAGTCAGCTGACAGATTATGACTGTACAGTTCATCAGGAGCTGCTGGCATGTGACCCTTGTTGGTGCGAAACAGCTTTCACCCGGAGGCTGTAAAATGGTCTTTGTACAGAAGGCTTCAGTTGCAAACCACACACCACTGTGGTTTAACAAGCTCAGTACACTTACGATACTGCCAACCTGCATGTAACACATCGATAGTCCATGGTGGATAAAATCAAAGTTTTGTTAACTTATTGTCAAATAAATGGACTGCAAATCCGAAAGTTTCAACAACTTCAAGTAACTTTTAAACCAGGTGAAGTTATGGGTGTAGATGCAGTCCTCAGTCAACAGAAGTGCATGGTGCAAGTTTGCAGAAGAAAATTTATATCCATGATTCAGGTACACTTCTGTACTTTCCATAAGATTCCCTGAAGATGCACTTTGTGATGCACAACTGTAATACAGGTAAATCTCATCCAGATACAATGACGGTGACATCCTATGTTCCACTGCAGTCATGATACCATAGACTGCAATGGCAAAGAAGGTTACGCTCAGAACCAATCTTTGAGGGACCCAGTTTCCTGTACATATTAGTTGCTGACCTACATGCAAAACCGTCAAAGGGATAGAAAATTCTGAATGAAAATGGGTAAGTAGCTCTGGACGCCCGACTCTTGTAGAATACTCAGAATGTGATGGCACTAAGTGGTATCTTATGCCTTCTGCAGGTCAAAGAACACAGCAATCAGGTGATGTGCAAAAGCGTCAGGCAGATTCTACATAAATCAGTTGGTCTGTGGTGGACTCGAATCCCAAAACCAACTTTGAAATTACGACAAAAGTCCTCTGATTTCCAGGCATCGAAATAGTCAGTGGTTGATCATTCTTTCAAATAATTTACACAGTCTGTTTGTTAGACAGTCTGGTCAATAATTAGTCAAATTTGAGGGTAATTTGCTGGTTTCATGATAATAGTGATAATGATAATAGTGATAATAATAATAATAATAATAATAATAATAATAATAATAATAATAATAATAATAATATCCCATCATTGAGCGGAGGGAGGCATGGAGGGAGTTCTGTAGAGGGATGGTGTCTGTGTTGCTGGAGTCGCCTTTGAAGCTCTCTGATAGCAACAGCTATTTCTTCAGACTACAATAGCACACGTTTCCCAAAAGAAAAGCCTGAAGAACAGGGGATCATGTACCACTCCTTTAATACCCTCCTCTTGAATAATTTCAAAAGCTGATCTGTAGGTAAAATCTTGCCAGTTGGCTTTCTGGCATGGCCAATGAGGTCCATGTTTCATTGGGCAGTGGTCTGAGAAAGAGAGAGTGATAGGAACGTGGTCACTGTTGCAGAGGCCCCATGGATGTAGCAATCGATCAATTGTGAGTGCCTGGGCCGCAGACTGTAGTATCTATTACTGAAAAAATGTTCCATGGGCCTTAATGAAATGTGCAGTAGATGTAGTGTCAAGTAGGCAGACTTCCAGTCCTGAAATTAACCACATTATTACTTGGCCCCTGTTAGATGTGGTTTGGCTGGCACACAGAGCAATGTGGGCACTGAATTCCCCCTGTAGGAGAGAGGATGGAGGCATCTGTCCCACTTGTTCCACCAGCTAGTGATGTAATACAGGGTAGGACAAATAAAAGTGACCAGAATGAGTGGTATGATTGGATGTGAATTTGTGGCAGCATTAACGGAGGAGGAAAAGATCTGCAGTTACTTCCAGCAGGATGGAGCAACTGCCCCTACAGCCGGCCAAACTTTTGAGCAGATTTACACAACCTTTACAACTAACAGAGTTGTTAGCAGAGGTTAGTCTGGCTGCAGTCCTAGCTGGTCACCCATGCCACCTTATCCGTCAGGGTGCGATTACTTTGTGCAGGGAGCCCTTAAGTCTAAGGTGTATCACAATGATCCATATTGTCTTCAAGAACTGCAGCAAAACATTCTGAAAGACACTGCAGCAATTCTAGCAGCCCAGCTTCAATTTGCCTACAGCAACTTGTTGACCAGAGCCCAAAAGTGCCAAGAGACAAATGGTGGTCTCTTCGACAACTGCTATAGTCAGATTAGTATTGTATTTCCTTTCCTTCATTGTGTTTCTTTGTACCCTGTAATTCTGTTCTCTGAGCCACTTTTACTTGCCCCATCTTGTATGTTTTGTGCGGGCAGATAGATATTACATAATGTTACCATTAGTGATATGCAGACACAAACAGCTACAGCTTTTAATGCAGCAGGGACCTATGCTCACTGAAAGTGTCAAGAGTATATGACTGTGCAGACTTCTAAAGATGTCTTCTCTGTGTTAAAGAAATTTTTACAGTAGGGTTTGTAATAGCTGAGAGTTGGGTTTCTGTGAACCATGTCTCCTGAACTGCCACACTAACTGCAGAGTAAGTAGCGATTAACTGACAGAGTTCCGCCAACTGTGAATGGTAGACATAACAGTTAAATTGAAGAAACATCAGACGGGAATCTGACAGAGCAGCGAAGGGGAAACGGGAGTACAAAATACTGCGCTGGTGACTTGAGATTCACCTGAGTGTGTGATTTTTCTTTGGTAATCACAGACTTGACCTCAGCGTGTGGGTGCAAGGAGCACAGATCAACCAGAGCAGCAGGATTTGGTTTGACTTTGGTTTCTTCTGTCTATTCCTGGTAAGGTTTTGGTTTCTGTAAGGATTTTCCTGTCTTGACTTATGGAAGAGAAGAGAACCATTCCTTTTCTATGACCCACAGCCTGTGGCTCTTTCAGCCACTGATTGCTGGTAGACTGCTGACATGTTTCATTCTGGGAAGGGAGCACCTTGGCATTTGTCCTCTTCCCAGGTGCTGCCAGAGAAGGTTGAGACCTCTCTGGCTGCACCAGTGGGGTAGTTACCATTGGTGCCTGGGGGTTGTACCTTACCCCAACTGGCAAGTGGCTAAGGTCATGAATGGCTGAGGCATTGTCATCATGCTAGATGTGGATTCTGATATTGTTTCCAAAGTTTGACACAATATTGATTGGTTGGTGTCACTCAAACCTTTCCTTAGCATTTTGATAAGACAGGCAGTCAAGTACTTTTTATTACCAGTGCATTACTGGGCATGTCAGTGAATGACCGGGGAGGGGGCGTTGTCTTTGAGGCATCTTACACATGTAGGGTGCTGTTTGTATGAGCTACCCTCATGCTTTGTCCTCCTGACATCCCAGAAGTAGTCTCATTAGTACAGTGGAAGGATATGTAAGAAGAAGAAGAAGAAGAAGAAGAAGAAGAAGAAGAAGATACACTGATCAGCCAGACCATTCTGACCGACTACCTAACAGACAATGTCCAACTTTGACACAGTAGCATTGGCAACGCTTCATGGTGTGGAAGCAATGAGACTTGGTAGGTCACTGGAGGGAGTTGGTGCCACATTTGCACACAAAAGTCACCTAATTCCAAATTCCAGAGAGGGGCACATGAACTCTGACACCACATTCAATCACATCCCAGATGTGTTCAGTCAGGTTCAGATCTGATGAGTTGAGGGGCCAGCAAATCAATTGGCACTAGCTACTGTGTTCCTCAAACAACTCCATCACACTCCTGGCCTTGTGGTGTGGCACATTATCTTGTGGAAAACTGCCACTGCCTTCAGGAAACATGACTGTCACGACAGGGTGTATGTGGTCTGCAACTAGTAGATGATATTCCTTGATCATCACAGTACCTTGCATGAGCTACACTGGACCCAAGGATACCCATGAGAATGTTCCCAGAGCATAATGGAGCTGATGTCAGCTTGTCTCCATCCCACATATAGGCATCAAGGAGCTCTTCCCCTTGAAGCTGATGGTTTTTTGCCCACCCATAGGCATGAGGGAGGTATCAGGGTTCATAACATCATGCAACACTCTGCAAAGGGGCAACGTCCAGTACCAATGGTCCAATGCCCATTCCATTCATAGATGCAGATGATGTGGTGATAACATTGGTACACGCATGGGTCGTAGGCTGTATGCGCCCATCGTTAGGAGTGTTTGGTGCACTGTGTGTTCAGACACACTTGTACTCTGTTCAGCCTTAAAGTCTGATGTTTGTTCCACCACAGTTTTCTGCCTGTCCTGTTCTACCAATCTGCTCAGCCTACGGTGTCCAAAATCTGTAATGAGGAGTAGCCGCCCAACCTCATAATGTCTGGACATGGTTTCACTTTGGTTCTGCCAAGTGTCGAAGCCACTCCTTAGGAACCCCACGAGTTTGTGCAGTTTCCTTAATGTTCATCCTGAGCCTCCAGGCCGTCACAATCTGCTCTCGGTCAAACTCTGACAGATCGCTTGCATTCCCCACATTCTACATGTGGACAGCATGCTCGCTGATACTACATGCAGTGTGTGTGTGTGTGTGTGTGTGTGTGTGTGTGTGTGTGTGTGTGTGTGTTCTCTCTGTACTTTATAGTTTTTTTGGGTATTGTCTTACAATGTTGTATAAAGCAACTTTCTTGGTTTGATATAGGCTATTAGCTGGACTTAAATTTTTGTGAGATTGTTTCATTCTTTGATGGAATTAGAAAAGAATAGTTACCACAGTGCCTAAATAGTTCGACACACACAGTTACATCATTTTATTTGCTGTGGTAATGGCCAGCATTATAATCAAATGGATGGTGGTGTAATGAGAAGCCCATTAGCTCCAGCTGTTACAAACCTCTTTGAAGATATTGCCTTCGATATGGGCCCATTAAAGCTTAGTGGTTTGTTTTGAAACATTATTACTTTTTTGTTTAATGTTTGAGTTCCTTTAGAATGAGCCACTTATTTTAATCACAAACTCCACAAAGAAACAATATATTGACACAGCAGAGTAATAATTCTCGGAAACTTTAATAACAGCCAGCACAAGTTTTGTGAACTGAACTCACAAATCATTCAGATTGTATCTTTCTGGTTCGCAGACAGTTGTTCACAGCATAGCAGATTGATAATAGGCAAGATAAATATGCTTTCCTATTTGACAGTCAGTGCAGAATGTTTGTGAGTGCACAAAGCCACCCTCTGTTTCTGAAGCCACCCTCTGTTTCTGATCAAAATCCAGAAAATGTTACATCCAAGAAAGTTTCACCATCAATTTCCAGTCCTAAAAATATAAAATGTTCCTCAATTTCACTGATTCTTTGATCATTTTTTGATGGTAACATGTCCATTGTGAGATATGTACTTACTTCACAGTGAGTGCCTCAGTAGGAAAATACTTTTTTTTTTAAATTTAATAGTCACGTTTAGTTGTAGGTGGGTTGGCGGTTAAGGGAATGAACATCGAAGTTATCAGTTCCTTGTGCACGAGTTAGTTCATCTGGAGTTAGTGACATCTGCCAGCAATTTGAACCAATTATGGGAGTACCAACCAATGTATTGATGGTAAAACTGATGCCAGAGCTGAGAAATAATTTACAGAAAAGTAAAATCGGCAGTTCATTCCCTAGGATACCCACATGACTTGGGGCCCAGAGAAAGACAACTGAGCAAGCAGTACAACTAAGATCAGCAAGGAGGTTATGGATAGCAAATACCACAGGATGACAAGAGTAATCTCAATCAATGACCTGGAGACCACTTATTTAGTCACTATGAATTAAAACACTTTTAAGGTAAGTGTGTTTAATAAAATTTAGGGCTCTGTTGATAGCTATCAGCTCCACACTAAGTTCCTGGCAACAATTATTGGTCTTGATCAACAGGAGATTTAAAAGCTTATTCCATCAGTCCCCTACCCACACTTTTAGAGCCGTCAGTGTAAATTACAGTAGTACTCTGGTCCTCATAAAGAACTGAAAGAAACAGACGCCAGATGGTCATGGCAGCAACTGAAACTTCAGGACCTTGAAATAAATCAATGCTAATTCACAAGCTGGTTCCTAACCAAGGAGAGATGTCCAAGAGAACATGCAGAGCTGATTCTAAAGATGCCCTGGCAGAGGGCCTTGAGGCCAATTCCAACTGGTAACTCCACCCGAGGGTGGGTGTCAGGAGATCAATGCCCCTCATACACAAAAAGAATGTGGTAAGTTGGATGGTTAGGAAATTGTTGGATGGTGATTGCATACGTGAACAAGAGATGGTACCATCAGAAGTGAAGAGGTGAAGATCGCCACTTTGGCAAGAAAACAGCCTACGAGTCTGGTCAAGAAGGCACCAGTGACCAGTGTTTCTTCATAATGATAGACTTTACCTAAAAATTTCAAAGCTGAAGGTGCTGTCAAGCAAACCTGGCAACCACATTCTAACTGTGACTAGACAGGCACCCAAAGAAGTGTGGGCCAAAAAAGCAGAGCGCATCAAGTTTCCACATGCAGTTGCTCTTCAGTAGACAAATATGGGGCAGCCACATCAGCTTTTTATCAAAGAGGAATACCAGAAAACGGAACTGTGAAACAATGTCCAAGTGCTAGGTGACCAAGTAGAGATTTTGGTTAGGATGGTCTGTAGTATGATGACAGAAATGCATGACTCGCATTTTCACAAGACAGAACTGGAGGTGGAGGTCCTCCAGACAGCTCCTCAGAGATGTCATTGAGCAAAGGCTACTAAGTGGGAGCTACACCAAATGCAAAAGTTGTCAACATACAGTGTGGGGGCGACCAGAGGTCCAACCAAGATCTATAGCCCTTTGATGGAGATTTGGAAGAGTGTAGCACTCAGCACAGACACCTGTGGGACGTTGTTTTATTAGGCCCATGAGGAGCTGAGTGATGTACCAACTCTAAGCCAAAATAACCAGTGTGATAGAAACTGACAAAGAAAAATCTGTAGAGATCCTTGACAGCCATAGTCATTGTCGGTAAAAAAAAAAATGATGGTGCCTAGCCATGTAGTATTCTTTTTGCAGGTCAGAAGACCACAACAAGGTGTTAGCATTTACAAAATGCCTGTCTGATTGCTGTTTCCAACCAAACCGGATGGTTGGTTGTGGGTCATCTCTCCCACAAACCACACCGGTAAGCAGACAAAAGGCCACAGGATTCAAAGACCCACCATAACTAGCAGGTTAACCACACGTTCAAGCAGTTTGCAGGTTTATGAGGATAATCAGTCAGTAGCATAGACATTGGGTTTTTGCATGGCTTAAGGGTTGATACAATGACACTATCCCACCACTGGGGCAGGAAGACACCATCTACCCAAATGTGGTTCAAGATACTGGGTAGATGAACTCTTCCAGAAACATTGAGAAGTTGGATTATCTGATCGTGAATCAAATCAGGGCCTCGAGCCATCATCTACGATGAGTTTAGAGCCCGAGAAAGTTCCTAGCCAGTGTAAGGTTCATCATATAATTCAGCTCGGTGGTGTGTGGAGGGTGAAGCATAGAGAGGTGTCAAACTCGACATTTATGCTTTTGAAAGGTAGCCAGTAAAAAGAGGATGCCGACACTGTTGTAAAGTGGGCTGCAAGGTGTTCAGCAAGAACTGTTGCTGGTATAATGATTATCCTTTGGCGGCTAAGAAACTAGAGAGCTTGCCACACCTGGGATGAAGAAGCTTACATTCCCATGGAAAAGTACTGCTACAAGCATTGCTTCTTACGGCATTTAATCAGACACTGAGTCTCAGTGCAGAGTTGCTGAAAAGTGAGGAGAGTGATCTGGAAAGTACATCACTTGAGACATTGCAGGGACCTTCAATGATCCTGAAAGGCTGCTGCAATGTCTTTGGCCCATTACGATACTTGCCGGTGGTGGAGAATGTCTGTTAAGAGAGGAACAGCAGTTCCAATGACACAGGTGATTGCATCAGAGAAATCTACCACTATCTTGTCGATGTTATCCGACAGAGGGACAAAGGTGACAGTAAACATATGTAACTGCCAGACTTTCGCTCTTCAAAGAGAGCCCATCACAGAGTCAGGTGGTGACAAGAAATTGATAGCGTCACTGGAAAGTGGTCACTGTTGCAAAGTTTGTCATGGAGTGACCGATGTAGCAAACCCATGAGACTGGGAAGGAACCTTAAGGTTAACAGCCAAAAAGGTGCCATGGGCTACAGCGAAGTGGGTAGATGAATCATCACTGAGGAGACAGAGCAATACTGGATAGAAACTGGTCAATCAGAAGACCCCTACTACTTCCCTATGGCAGGTAGGGGTAAATACATTTTACGAATGGTGATTTGCAGGGGTAGTTTGCACACACATCACTAATGCTTCTAATGTTGTAAGGAGGGAAATTCACTCATTGACAACATCTGTGTGAACCTCTGTGGAGTCCCGTCCAGACAACCCCTCTGGGCCAGTATGATTCCGACACAGTGCACAATAACCTCAGCATATTGGGTAACAGTCATCAGTGAAGTGTGTTTCTTGCAGAGCAAAACAAGCTGCAGTATAAGAGGAAAATAGTTGCTGTATTTTCAGAAGGTGATAGCAATATCCATTCCAATGCCATTAGATCATCACATTGAGGGTGTTCTAGGTCCTGGTTAGGCATGAAGGGACCAGGTGTGGGGGGGAGACACCACATCCCAGGACCACTGTGTCATTGGTCGGGGAGAGAGAACTACAAATGTTGGCTCGGAGTCTGCTGGCATGGGGAGGGGGGGGGGGGGGGGTGCTCTAGAACCTCTGGGGTCACCGGACTAGCCTTCTCCAGATTATTCTCCTCCTCTTTTGTAACTTTTGGTAGCCAAGATTTGCTGTGGTTCAAGAGCAGGCAGCCCTAGAACCCACAGGCTGTGACTCCTTCAGTCACTAGCTGCTTGTTGTTGTTGTTGTTGTTGTCTTCAGTCCTGAGACTGGTTTGATGCAGCTCTCCATGCTACTCTATCCTGTGCAAGCTGCTTCATCTCCCAGTACCTACTGCAACCTACATCCTTCTGAATCTGCTTAGTGTACTCATCTCTCGGTCTCCCTCTACGATTTTTACCCTCCACGCTGCCCTCCAATGCTAAATTTGTGATCCCTTGATGCCTCAAAACATGTCCTACCAACCGATCCCTTCTTCTAGTCAAGTTGTGCCACAAACTTCTCTTCTCCCCAATCCTATTCAATACCTCCTCATTAGTTACGTGCTCTATCCACCTTATCTTCAGTATTCTTCTGTAGCACCACATTTCGAAAGCTTCTATTCTCTTCTTGTCCAAACTAGTTATCGTCCATGTTTCACTTCCATACATGGCTACACTCCAAACAAATACTTTCAGAAACGACTTCCTGATACATAAATCTATATTCGATGTTAAATTTCTCTTCTTCAGAAACGCTTTCCTTGCCATTGCCAGTCTTCATTTTATATCCTCTCTACTTCGACCATCATCAGTTATTTTACTTCCTAAATAGCAAAACTCCTTTACTACTTTAAGTGTCTCATTTCCTAGTCTAATTCCCTCAGCAGCACCCGATTTAATTTGACTACATTCCATTATCCTCGTTTTGCTTTTGTTGATGTTCATCTTATATCCTCTTTTCAAGACACTGTCCATTCCGTTCAACTGCTCTTCCAAATCCTTTGCCGTCTCTGACAAAATTACAATGTCATCGGCGAACCTCAAAGTTTTTACTTCGTCTCCATGAATTTTAATACCTACTCCAAATTTTTCTTTTGTTTCCTTTACTGCTTGCTCAATATACAGATTGAATAACATCGGGGAGAGGCTACAACCCTGTCTCACTCCCTTCCCAACCGCTGCTTCCATTTCATGTCTCTCGACTCTTATAACTGCCATCTGGTTTCTGTACAAATTATAAATAGCCTTTTGCTCCCTGTATTTTACCTCTGCCACCTTTAGAATTTGAAAAAGAGTATTCCAGTCAACATTGTCAAAAGCTTTCTCTAAGTCTACAAATGCTAGAAACGTAGGTTTGCCTTTTCTCAATCTTTCTTCTAAGATAAGTCGTAAGGTCAGTATTGCCTCACGTGTTCCAACATTTCGACGGAATCCAAACTGATCCTCCCCGAGGTCTGCATCTACCAGTTTTTCCATTCGTCTGTAAAGAATTCGCGTTAGTATTTTGCAGCCGTGGCTTATTAAACTGATAGTTCGGTAATTTTCACATCTGTCAGCACCTGCTTTCTTTGGGATTGGAATTATTATATTCTTCTTGAAGTCTGAGGGTATTTCACCTGTTTCATACATCTTGCTCACCAGCTGGTAGAGTTTTGTCAGGACTGGTTGTCCCAAGGCCGTCAGTAGTTCTAATGGAATGTTGTCTACTCCGGGGGCCTTGTTTCGACTCAGGTCTTTCAGTGCTCTGTCAAACTCTTCACGCAGTATCGTATCTCCCATTTCATCTTCATCTACATCCTCTTCCATTTCCATAATATTGTCCTCAAGTACATCGCCCTTGTATAAACCTTCTATATACTCCTTCCACCTTTCTGCCTTCCCTTCTTTGCTTAGAACTGGGCTGCCATCTGAGCTCTTGATATTCATACACGTGGTTCTCTTCTCTCCAAAGGTCTCTTTAATTTTCCTGTAGGCAGTATCTATCTTACCCCTAGTGAGATAAGCCTCTACATCCTTACATTTATCCTCTAGCCATCCCTGTTTAGCCATTTTGCACTTCCTCTCGATCTCATTTTTGAGACGTTTGTATTCCTTTTTGCCTGCTTCATTTACTGCATTTTTATATTTTCTCCTTTCATCAATTAAATTCAATATTTCTTCTGTTACCCAAGGATTTCTAGCAGCTCTCGTCTTTGTACCTACTTTATCCTCTGCTGCCTTCACTACTACATCCCTCAGAGCTACCCATTCTTCTCCTACTGTATTTCTTTCCCCTATTCCTGTCAATTGTTCCCTTATGCTCTCCCTGAAACTCTGTACAACCTCTGGTTCTTTCAGTTTATCCAGGTCCCATCTCCTTAATTTCCCACATTTTTGCAGTTTCTTCAGTTTTAATCTACAGGTCATAACCAATAGATTGTGGTCAGAGTCCACATCTGCCCCTGGAAATGTCTTACAACTTAAAACCTGGTTCCTAAATCTCTGTCTTACCATTATATAATCTATCTGATACCTTTTAGTATCTCCAGGGTTCTTCCACGTATACAACCTTCTTTCATGATTCTTAAACCAAGTGTTAGCTATGATTAAGTTGTGCTCTGTGCAAAATTCTACTAGGCGGCTTCCTCTTTCATTTCTTAGCCACAATCCATATTCACCTACTATGTTTCCTTCTCTCCCTTTTCCTACACTCGAATTCCAGTCACCCATTACTATTAAATTTTCGTCTCCCTTCACTATCTGAATAATTTCTTTTATTTCATCGTACATTTCTTCAATTTCTTCATCATCTGCAGAGCTAGTTGGCATATAAACTTGTACTACTGTAGTAGGTGTGGGCTTCGTATCTATCTTGGCCACAATAATGCGTTCACTATGCTGTTTGTAGTAGCTTACCCGCATTCCTATTTTCCTATTCATTATTAAACCTACTCCTGCATTACCCCTATTTGATTTTGTGTTTATAACCCTGTAGTCACCTGACCAGAAGTCTTGTTCCTCCTGCCACCGAACTTCACTAATTCCCACTATATCTAACTTTAACCTATCCCTTTCCCTTTTTAAATTTTCTAACCTACCTGCCCGATTAAGGGATCTGACATTCCACGCTCCGATCCGTAGAACGCCAGTTTTCTTTCTCCTGATAACGACATCCTCCTGAGTAGTCCCCGCCCGGAGATCCGAATGGGGGACTATTTTACCTCCGGAATATTTTACCCAAGAGGATGCCATCATCATTTAATCGGACAGTAAAGCTGCATGTCCTCGGGAAAAATTACGGCTGTAGTTTCCCCTTGCTTTCAGCCGTTCGCAGTACCAGCACAGCAAGGCCGTTTTGGTTAATGTTGCAAGGCCAGATCAGTCAATCATCCAGACTGTTGCCCCTGCAACTACTGAAAAGGCTGCTGCCCCTCTTCAGGAACCACACGTTTGTCTGGCCTCTCAACAGATACCCCTCCGTTGTGGTTGCACCTACGATACGGCCATCTGTATCGCTGAGGCACGCAAGCCTCCCCACCAACGGCAAGGTCCATGGTTCATGGGGAGAGGCTGCTTATGGGCCTTAAATCTGTAGGTTTCCAGTGACAGGGGTCTCAAAATGGAGCCCTGATACTGGAGGAGGAAGCTGCTTCTCCAAGAAGGTACAGGAATTAGTTCCAAAAGATGGTGTCAAAGTAACCACTAGAGATGAGGACAGAGGCAGATCTGGTTTGAAAACTGAGGATGGGGTACGATGGATGAGGGCAATCGGCCAAATTTGGAGGATAACATTCCATGCGATTGACACACACAAAGGTGCCTGTTCACAAGGATGACCTCTGTGGAGGTGAACGTCTGTAATTTTTGCCTTTTAGGTATGGCATGTAGTGGGATGACATATGATCAGAGCTTTGGCATCAAAAATTCCTCATGGGCAATGGAATGTAAGGTGTCATATCACATCTGTACATCACAACTTTAACTTCTTCTGGGAGGGCATTTCTTTCGAAGGCTAAAATGAAAGTGCCTGTATCTGTTCAATTATCCTTGGGACCTCTATGTATATGCTGGACAATATGCAATACTCGCTCTTTGAGATTAGCTCATAGCTCATCTGTCTAGAGAGTGAATGGTAATTCCTTGCACCATATTTAAAGTTTTATATGGAGCGATAGTCATTGGTGTGTCACCCAGTCATTCACACCTGAATAGGTTGAGACTGTGTACCACAGGAGGCGTTAATTGATAGTGATCTACTGCACATTTTTCCTAAGGAGTCAACTTCTCCAAGTTTGTCTTCTATTTGTTCCACAAAAAAGAATGATTTCATCACTGTAAAAGTACCTCCTTCTGTTCTAATGCACATCACGTACTGAGGAAATTGATTTGCTCTCAGTTGTTTGGCTTGTCCCTCTTCCCACAGGGTAGCCACAGTAGGCTAAACACTAGGATTATGAACGTCAAAATATTGAGACCTATCTGTTGAGACAGCCCGACAGTACAACCACTTTGTTGGTTTAGTTCTAAATGTTTGATATGTGAAACATGTCCTATGCTGCCTACTCCATTCAAGTGGTCTCCCCAATGGCACTACACAGCCACAGCAGAGGTTGTGTAGGCCGACAGACAGGCACCTGCTCCTTGGAGTATAAGGGGGGGGGGGGGGGGGGGGGGGGAACCTGTCACAACCACCCTCTTCACAGCACCCCAGTACGATTTACATGTGTTCCTCATTAGTTGTAGACAATGCTCTACTTGTTATTCATAACTCATAAAGGAAACAATCGTGGGCTTTTCCCACAGCTCTGTTATGCCCAACTTGTGTAAAAGTACAGCATGATACACCCACACTAATTATTTTGCTAAACTGTAGAAGATATCATCACCTATACTCACACATAACAGAATGAAATGTTTTGCAACTGCTGCTTCTCTTCTTAAATGAAGCCATGAATATGTCAAACTTTATGTACTAAGAGTTATTACTATTATCTTATGGACAATCCTCTTCATAAGCTTTGAAAATACATGTAACAAGGGGAGTTGGTGAGTAGTTTGCATCAACCTTTTTACTGTCTGGTAAGTGATCATTGCTGAAGCACTCACTGTACCAGTGGCTGAGTATACCACTAATATATGGTACACTGATTCTTATAGGCATAGCTGATTAGTCATCATCCCACTGCAAAATTTCAAAAATTTCACTTGTTAGCTAATTCATAACTGATTCATTTTCCTCTTTGCTTGTTTCCACTAGCTAAGTGTAATACCACTGTCTCAAAACAACAGCTTTAAAAAGCTATGCATACTTGCCTGTTCCTATAACATTATTATTTAACTTGGTAATAGCGGATAGGAAATATACATTAAATATTCTGTGCAACTCTGGTGAGCCAATTACATTACTGTCATCCCACTGGATGTTCCTATCTATTGCCATAATGAGTGGTTTTAAGCTGTATGATATTTTCAGTACTTTTAGCATCGTTTGCAGTGAATTTCTGTAGGTGGACTGTGACTGCCCTCCAAATTATGACACAGCTGCTAAACTGACACTGATCTCTAATACTTTTGACTGTCAGTTTCAGCATTTTGCAACAAATTGTACAAGTCAGTTTTTGCACAAACATAATGGAACTAAACAAAGTTCACAGCAAATAATCACATTGTAAATATTAGGTACATGAGTCTTGAAATCAACTCTGAAGTAACATGGCCAGCCAATATGATGCACAATAGCCTCGTAACATTGAGGAGTGGTCATCAGCAAAGTGTGTTTCTTGGAGAGCAACACACACTGCAGAATAAGAGGAAAGTAGCTGTTGCAGTTCTGTCAGGTAACAGCAACACTTTCATAATTGATATGAAATAAATTGAGAGGATGTCAAAAGAAAATGGGATAATATGTTAGAAATCACTACAATGAAATGGTAAAAACTGCTGCATAAACAACAGCGTTTAGTGCAGCCTTAACTCCATAGATAAGACTTACAGAAACACAGTCATTCCAAGGCTATGGTTTGGAAAGGGGTGGCCATATGCTGCACTTACACATGGTAAAACCGTTCTCATTGAGTGGGTGGGCTTCCTTTCAAATGTCTCAATGAAAATTTTACTTTTTTGTGCATATAGTGACTGAGTACTTATTTGTTCTGTTTAAACAAGTTATCAATGATTTCATGTGAAATACAGACTTATCTCCAGTGTAGGTTGAGGTATAGGTTAGGTTGAAGATAGTAATTTGATTATGAATATGCAAAGTCTACAAATCTGAATATGAAACCAAATGTAAATATAAAGTGAAATATCAACACAAAATCTTAGTTGTTGTGACAAACTGGGCTGTTGCATTCCCTTTGTCTATGTGAGGTTAGACGAGGATAATTTTATTTGCTATCTGAGTACAGGTGTTGTTAAACTTTCTGTGATAACTGAAAACTTCTATAAACCACCCATCCTCTGTGTTAATCAGTTTCTTATATTTTGAGTCCATTACTAAAATATCATTTTCCGTGAACAATACAATTTGCTTGCACTTCAACCACTTTTATTTCAATGTTGCCACCCCTGCCACAATCTTATAAACAGTCTCACTGATCCATCACAGACAACTCTAAATCAGCAGACACAGCTGACATTCCCATGACCAATTAGAGCACAATTACCAACATGTGCTTTCACGTTAGTGCGTAGATGACCACAACTTTTTTTTCCTTCAGAAATCTGTTTCCACAGCTAAAAAAAAATCCATTGTATTTGTAGTTGAGGTACCTTGGTTAAAAATATACAAAAACCAAATATCACAAAAAACAAAAAATAAACAAAATCCCTATCCTCACCTACATCCAATAACCACCAACATCAACCCCACCATCGTTCGCACACTTCTCAACCAATCAAAAACTGAAAGATTATCAACACCATCTGGTACTTACAATATCATATGGGTAGGGGAATCATCTTATATAAATGATATTGCAGATTGGCCTGTCAAGATTTTTCAACCCAGGTTCTCCACTGCATCAACGGCTACAAATTTTCCTCCAAACAGTACCACATTAAACCTTAGCTGCCATGGGGAAGACCCACTTCAGTTACTCTCTTAGGTTTTCCACATCTGACATTTAGTACATCCCATCAATAGCTCATTGGTTCCGACTACCACCACAAATTTTATGGGAGTATGGTAATCTCAGGTCAAAACGCGATACTGTGCCAATAGACCTATGATGACATTAAAATACAGTGACACAACTTTAACTTGGTACCAACTGACATCACTAACAATATAATAACATTATTAGTGTATAATAAAATCAAACAAACTACCAGAAACTGGACAAGAATATCTGTTTTTGTGCTGATGCAATTTAACTGGAGATTATATACACACACACACACACACACACACACACACACACACACACACACACACACACACACACACACACACACTCTAATCAACAAGTGACAGGGCAGAACACACACATGAAAGAAAGATGTAATCAGGCAAGCTTTTGGAGCCAGTGGCTCCTCCTTCAGGCAGAAGAGTTGAAGGGAAAGGAAGAGGGGTGAAGGAAAAGGACTGGAGAGGTCTAAGAAAATGGGTAGAACAGCAGGTCAGGGGAGACTTACTGCATGGGATGAGAAGGAAAGAGTCACTGCTGAGGACTGCATCAGATGATATCTGAAAATCTGAGAGCTTAATGGTGGAAGACAGGGTGATACGCAAGGCAGGGATTACTGCTTAAACACCATACACAAGTTAAACAAGAGTGAAAAGCTAAGTGCAATGTACATAACAGAGGTGGGAGGGGGGCAGCGAAAAACAGACGGGTAAGAAATAAAAGATGTAGAAAACTAAAACAGAGTAAAGAAAAGAGTAGTTACTGTGAAGAAATGCTGAGATGGAAGAAATTAACGTAAATTAAGGCCAGACGCGTGATGAGAACCATGGACATGTTGTAGTGCTAGTTCCGACCTGCTGAATTGTGAGAAACTGGTGTCTGGGGGAAGAATCCTGATGGCGTGCATGGTGAAACAGGCACGGACTTCACAATTGTCACGTTGTATAGCATGGTTTGCAGCAGGATATTGCGTTTTGCAGGTATGCACCCTCTGCTTATGCCATTTATCCTAATTGTTAATTTGGTGGTAGTTATGCTAATATTAAAGGCCATACAGTGTTTATATAACAGCTGGTATAGGACGTGTCATTCCACACTGCCAGTTACAGGCTGCTATACGTGGTTGTAGGAGGGTGCGTAGGGCAAGTCTTGTAGCAGGGACGGTCATAGGAGTAGGAGCCATAGAATAGGGATAAGGGTGAAGAAGGAGCATAAGGTCCAACAACAAAATTGCGAAGATTGGGCGGGCAATGAAAAGCAATTACAGGTGCCGTGGGCAAAACTTCTGACAGAATGGATCTCATTTCAGGGCATGATTTTAGGAAATCCTGGTCTTGTAAAAGTAGCTGATTAATACATTCCAGACCAGGATAATACTGAGTCACCAGGTGTGCTCTGGAGTAGTTTTTTGGAGGGATCAGCAGTACCAGGACTGGATGTGATGGCCCGGGAAATCATCTTTTGAAGTATGCTGGTGGGGTAATTACATGCAGTGAAAGCTGAGGTGAGAATGGTGGGGTATTGCTGTAAAGAACCTGCATCCGAACAAATATGTTTGTCTTAAATGCCAAGGCTGTGTGGGAGGGAATGTTTGACATGGAAAAGATGGCAACTGTTAAAATGTAGCTACTGTTGTTTACTGGTAGGTTTAATGTGGACAGAAGTGTGTAGCTGACATTCAGTGAGGACAAGATCAACAGCAAGGAAAGTGGCATCAGATTTGGAATACAACCATGTGAAATTTGGAAAAGGCTACTCAGAGAATCCAGGAATCTTAACAGGTCAGCCTCACCATGAGTCCACATGGTAAAGGTGTCATCAAAATTTTTGTGCTGGGAACGTTCTACTTACTAATGCCTTCAAACATATTTAAAACTTTAAATTATCAGACTACAGTGGTAAAATGTGGCACAAATTTACATATAGAATGTGTGACATTCATATAAAAAAGATTGCAAGACACATTTGTTGGCTTTGCCAACTCACAAATTGTCTTCTTCCACCAAACGTTAGCCTATTGCTACAGGACAAATCACTCAGCTACGACAGACTTTTTTTTTTTAACAAAAGTAACTTTTTGTCATGCCATACTGGATTCGCAGATTCTCAACCAGACTAATAGCTTTCAAATTAACAAATACTTCTAACTACACTACAGTTCAGTCTGTCACCACCCCGTCATAACAAGAAACAAATAGGACCAACACCCAACACAATTCTGAATAAATTTCCTATCAATGGACAGCCATCTCCATTAGACCCATATAAGTATAGTAAACAACATAATCTAAGACACCACCCACAAGAAATAAATGACATTCTGTAAACAAAACATATAGCCAACTTTGACAACTGAAATATACAAACCAAAAGAACCTTTATGCAATCTATTTAACATATTATGTCATATTTTAAAGAATGTATCACACCGGATCAGTTGCTCACTAAATCCTTGGCTCCACCACACAGCCAATACACAACACATTTGTTTTACAAGCAACACAGACCCAACAATTTTACTGACATCCAAATTTTCCAGGAAAAACCACCACCTCACAACGCACCTGCTTCAAAAGCCCCTCACCATACACATCAACTCTCAAATACAGTGTACCACCCATACACCTGTATGGGATCACACACTTTAATATCATTACATGATGGGTCAAAGCCAAGGCCCGGTACCAGACATTCTGGCTGACTCATACTGACAGTCAAGTAACAGTCTCATTAAATTTTTTGCTCTGTTAAGTTTTGCTATACCAGAATCATAGAAACACCATCCCAACTCACCAAGCAAATTATGGGCTAAAGTTTACAATGGGCTGCCCAAGCACAGACGTTGGTAACACCTATGTGTGTATGATTAAGAGCAAATGCATTACTACATTTGACGATAAAAAGTGATTACTTATCTTCACCCATCCAGCCACATGTTTTAATTAAAAAAATAAAACCATATGAAATATTGATTCACAATTTTCCCAACCGGCCCTTTGTAAAGTTTTACCAAATTATGCATACCAACCCTTCACAGGCAGTGATTCACACGCTCCAGCCATAAAAAACAGCCACTCTGATCAAATCTGTGCTTTCAAATCTTGTCACTGCATCATCAACACCTACATGAAATATTACTTCACTTTAGTTGTACTTACAGTCATGACATAGGCCTACTTGTAGCCAATCATTCTAAGGGACACAGACATTGAACTCTTTGTAAGGCTTGGCCAGAAATTTAAGGATATTGACACAGTGCATAGGGATTTGTGAAAAAAGTGTTTCAGAAACCTAACCATTAACGAGAACACCAGTCATGAATGTCCAACACGGAATTTGTGCAAATTAAACTTTATTGACATTCCACTGTGACATGCCTGCACTTTAAAAGTAGGGCGAAAGACATGTTTTCAGAATTGACGATACAGGAGGAAGGGAAATCTCTCATGAACCATAAAACTCCCATGATTACTGATGTGAAACACACAGCTTTCACAAACTTAAGCGAGCTTTTACATACTGATTTTTAAAATAAACATATGTTTGTACACCACGGGGACGAAACACTTAGGTGCCATTCAGAGTATTGTTTACACAGTCAAACCTACACGCTGAGTGAAGAGGTTTATCAATCAATAAATTATTTTTACAGGAAGTAGGCAAGGAAGGGCTTATCAAGTAAAAATAAGCACATCTTGTAAACAAATTACTCAAGGTAGAGAAACAAAATACACACTGCACTTCAAATAATCAAAACTAGGACATTTACTACAGTGTTGATGCTGGTTTGTAACATCTGAAAGCATTTTTGTATATACTTTAATTATATGGTGTTAGAAATGCATTATATAAGACAAAAGCCTACAAATACATAACCAAAATCATACATCTAATGAAGATATAAACAGAGGAAGTTTGAAAAACAAAGGTAAAGGAAACAAATTCATTTGAGCAGAAGCTTTGGAAAAATTTGCCTCAATCAACTGGCATTTCTACACTTTTTTAATTAGAACTACTTCTTACTTAGAAAACGAGTTGCTACAACAAGACAGCGTGTAACATAATTCTTCTTGAAAAACCATCTGAGGCATTTACTGAGAACTTTTCATGGGTAATGACACTGGTGTGGCAGAATTCCTGCATTGTAGCCTCTGGTACAAGCTGTACATACTAAATGAGATAAATATAATTAATTACGACACAGCACTGGAAGTAGGTAATGAACTACCATTCATTGGGAATCAATGTTTGATGTCTCAGTTCTCATATACAAGGATGTGATTATATATAATTACCCTACGGGAATAAGTACTTCCCTTTTCAATGTTGCATCTCACATTTTTGTTTTTACTGTCTGTTGCACGATATAAATAGCTGATGAGTAATGGCTGAAAATAGTCATCAATAATTTATGTCACGCAACAGACTGGAAAAATAAACTTTCCTCCCTCCTCCCCGTAAGTTCATTTGGATGGAACGATCTGACAATACTGCAAGATCTAACATTTAAATGGGGCCCACTCACAATAGTATAGTAATTACAGATATTCATATCTTGGTTATGAGAGGAGAAACTTAAAAGGTGTATTTGTAGTTAATGGTACTTCATGAACAACCTGCAGAGCTGCATCATAATTAACTTTACTTCACTCGGCTAGTAGACCCTACATCCAGCTTATGCCAGTTGGTCAAAAGTGAAGCAAATCTACAGACTTAACTATGTTATTCAACATTCAATCCCTCGGCAACGAATTTGGTGCGTCCACATTAGCACCAAATTGAAAATCTAAGTGCTGTGACTACTGTGATGAAATTAAGTGTAGTGCTTCACATAACACAAGACCACTTCTTAGATCAACGGACCAACAAACTGCTTCAAACACGCGCACTTCAACTCGTCTCAAATTTAATATCGAACTTTCAGTGAAGTCAACAACTGGTGATCCACAACCTAACGCCTGTGTAAAAGTATCAAGCGTGCTTTAATCTACGAACTACAGCCTACATAACTTCGCACTATATGAAAGAAAGGATGAAAACTCTCATATCCAAAGCGCAGCAGAATCAAGTTTTGAATCTAAAATAAATGGAAATCAGTACGACTAATGGTACCGTTTTCTGAATCACGTTACACGCGGGGAGTAAATAGGAGAGAATATTACTGTCTGTTAAAATAGGTGTCACAAAAAATTTTACTTACTGTGTTCAAGAATCTGTTGGCGACATTCATCCGTAACTATGTTTGCATCATGATGCACTCCTACGGCAACCTCAAAAAAACAGCGGCCTCAAGGTGGCCAATTGCACGCAACACAAAATTAGAATGGACTGTACATTCATACACGTCATATAGTACTTAACGTGTAAGTCATCAAAAACTTTTTCTTCAGACACTTTGCCTGAGTCTTTAATTTCTACACAACACATCATTCAAACTTCAGCGTAAACAGCTGCAAACCTGCGAGTATAATGCACATATACAAAGACCTTCAGTGGCAAAGGCATTCTGACCATAGCGTCTTTTTACGTTTTATTTGTCCAAACTCTACGATATATCTGCACATAAAAACTGCGCAGACAAGTCGTTGCCTGTGAAAAGGAGATTTGGGCTCAAATGAGTTGTGCTCAAACCTGGCATTTGGAACTGGAGGTCTGAGCGAAACTCCTCAAATCTGTGGGTACCAACCACATATGCACAGACAAATCGTGTCATGTGACCAGGAAATCGCCGCAAATCTACCGCGCGAAACAAATTTGAATCTTCGTTTAGTCAAGTGTTTCTCGTATGTGTGCACATTGAATTTTAAAAGGGCAGATACACATCAGTGCCCTAGAGAGTTCATTATTGAAATGTATAGGAGCCATACATGTTTGTGGAAACTTAAGAGTAAAGAATACAGCAATTGAGATAAGAAGGCAGCCTCTTACAGTTTCTTACTAAAGAAATTAGGAGCCGTTAACCTTATGTTAAGAACGCAAACGGTAATAAAAAAAACTTCCGTTGCGGTCTGTTTACCGCAAAGAGCTAAGCAAAGTAACGAAATCCATCTGATCTGGTGTCGGGGATGACGAAACATATAGGCCACGTTTCTGGTATTTTGACCTCCTCCAGTTTCTGTGTGGTTCCAATGAAGATGGATCATATGAAACACAGTTTACAGTATATCATCTAGATAAGAGTAACTTTTACTTATCTTTAACAACCCTTTTCATTTATCTACAACATGATGGATACGACTGCAAATATTAACAGAAAGCTCTACAGATAGTTTCACGTTGACAGGCCTTTACTGCAGATTCAAAGAAGGTTGTTGGCGGTTTATCTATATATTTTCACGGCAACACCCCACCATCCAGACTTCACAACCCTTAGCGAGGTGGACAAGCTAGCTGCCTGTGAAATCCTGCTGCTGGGGCTGGACTACAGTTTAAACAGTCTGTCAGCCACAGTGGCGAGCTAAATTTCTTCAAGTTATAGTGCTTTGGCCTCGACATGACCAAACGCGAGGTCTTGAAACAACAAAGTTAGGCAGAGCCATTAAAAATACTCATTACTATGACCTTAGCAATTCCTTGTCTTTGACTCCTGCCAATGCCGAGATATCCTCCATGTCAATTCTGTAGGCGCATTTCTATTACTGTAATGTGTAGAAGGTCGTGGGTAGGAATTACCAACTCACATCTGTATAATTAAAAAGAAAATGCTCTTTCAAATTGCCAGCATGTTGCCATATTAATAAATTAATTTGTTCAAATGGCTCTGAGCGCTATGGGACTTAACATCGATGGTCATCAGTCCCCTAGAACCTAGAACTACTTAAACCTAACTAACCTAAGGACATCACACAACACCCAGCCATCACAAGGCAGAGAAAATCCCTGACCCCGCAGGGAATCGAACACGGGAACCCGGGCGTGGGAAGTGAGAACGCTACCACACGACCACGAGATGAGGGCAAATTAATTTGTTATGTCAATGTAAAATTACTAGTTCCACAGCATAACAATTCATCATGCAAAGAATCTGTGAAACATGAAAATACCTCATTAACAGTTGCCAGTCCTATGTGCGTCAGTTAGCTAGTCGCAATCGTCCAATAATTGTTGGTCTCCAAGCTGCTCCAACATGTGATGATTCTGTGGTATGAGCCAGTGACATCAAGAGGGTTCCACTTTGAAGGTGACTTCGTCATACCTCTGTGCGTCTCCAGGGTGTCCTGGGTTTGAGCCCAGTGCACCAACATGCCACACATCTGACTGATCACAAGAGTGGCTGGCTGTCCAGTGTACATGCCGCCTGCTTCATGAGTGTTGATGTCAGTCTCACATATGCAAAGACACCAGCTGCTGCTACTTGTCCGAGGTAGCTCTCCTGCCATTGCCAAGCACATCACTGTATGCTATGCTGAGATAGCAGCTGTTGTTTGGGGCTCATTGTACACACCAAGCCACTACTATCAGCCTCTGTACAAGCATCTTACCGAAAAGAGAATGTTATTGCTATATGAGCTCCTTGGATTCAACAGTCGCTTGGGAGCTGGTAATACACAAGCCACTGATCTACACACAACATTCTGAGACGACCATTCTTGATTTACTACTCACATTCTCGACGACGCTGTACTTGCACATGGCCTATAATTATGCACAAAATAGACAAACTTCACCTCCTATCTTCTCCATTTGTTCAAAACATTAACAGAGAATTGCTTCTTTTTCCTTAATTTCCTCTCTTGTGCACTGAACAGTTGTTTTAAGTAGGATTCCCCTCAGGTGAAATCTTCATCATCATATTTTTCTGATCATCTTTCAAAACTAAACTATTTTATTAGAAATAACCTAATTTTCATTAATGAACTTTTGCTATCATGCATGTAATATATCTTCGATGTGATGTACACTGCAAGAAACATTGTTATGTCAACATATGTCCTCATAGCATCCATTTGACTTCTTCCATATCATGTTGTATACTTCTGTACATTGAATGATTGAGTGGGTCTATAAAGATACAATACAATACAATATAAGTACAGACTGTCCTAATACGCATTGATACTGTCGCAAGATGAATACTTTTACTCATCCTTTTAAAGCTTTTTTCCATACATAGTACATTAATGCTCCACATTCATTGCCATGTTTCCCAAAAATCATTTGAATCAGTAACACACTGATGCTTATTAACATAAGTGCAATCATATGAGGAATTAAACAATATTTGCTTCTGGTTTAAGGATTTATTGGCAGGGACGACGTGGCATTTTGCCTTTGATGGATAGTCATCAATGTGTGTCTAAGTAAATGCAAGTGTGCCCCAGGGTAGTGTCGAATAGAATATAATAAAATATTTATAATCCTTTCAGGATGTTTTCCACACAGTCGGCTTCATCAGTGATAGTTTTTCATTTATACAAGTACTTGCTAAAAAGAATCTAAAGTCAAATCACATAAACATCTCTTTTGTATGACAGCCAGTTTCACAGTTTTTCCTGTCAGCTTCAGTTCTTAAATGTGTTCATTTTGAGTTGGACTTAAAGTTGCCATTTGGATAAACACAATACATTATACATGGTTTGTTATAACTAAAATACTTAAAAACATAAAACACCTGGTGCAAATGGCTATGGTCACATGTCAACTTGGTGTAAGATCCAACTTAAAATGAATACATTTCACAATAAAGAACATTTTAAGACCTGAAGATGACAGAAAAGTATATCAAAACCGATTGTTTTAAATAAAGAAATATTTATGTGATCTCGGCTTTGGATTGTTTTTAGCAAGTAAAACAGATTGCTCTTTCTGCCTTCTCAAAACGAGAAAATTTAATTATACATGTCTATCTCAATATAAATACATACATTTACAAGTTATTCTTATTGTATTTCAGCCTACATACACCAAAAAGAAGTATATAATTCTCCTTTCCAGTTTCACAATATATACCCACTATATATCTACATATTATGTGATTAATTACATAAGCATGTATTATTTGTGTATGTAAACAGTATATGATAGATTTTCTGTTAGAACTAGGGCCCTTTAGACGAAATTAAGCATCTATTAGATGCTTTTATTGAAATGAAACTATACAATTCATTTAAAGACTTTCCTTAAAGTAATTTGAATAATGTAAATAATGAATTATTTTTACTATTTTTGGAGATTTATTGTATAACTTCAAACTGAGATATTAATGGCTCTAGTGTATGACTGATGATCTTGATGTGAAAAAGTATATTGGATTTCAAGTTTAACTTCTTTATGTCCCTTTTAGCATATTTATATATATGGGAGTCTGCTTGTTTTGAGTTCTTTGGAATGGTTTTAACAGGTTTCTCAATACACAATGCTGTGATGCATCTGATTTCTTTGCAATCTGAATTCACAATTTGACCCCAATGAGTCTCCCCATAACAGAACCCCATTCAATTCAATTAAAAAAGGCATAGTATGAGAATAGTAGTAAATTTTGCTTACAGAACAGAGTAACACATTTTCAGAAAAAAATATGGTCAAATGTTTTGTACAATGGTTTGTCAAGAAGTAAAGTAGATTAGACAAACATTTAGTCGACCTTTCAATGATATTCGAAATTGTGCACAACAAATGAGGTGTCAAATAACAATATGCATTCTGATGTTTGAAGCAAAAACGCTTGAGACTAAAAAATTGGTGGAATTTGTGTACACCTAAGACATAGATAGAAATATGTCAAGGCCACACAAGAGCAGGCTGCACAGTCTGCAGAATCCCCAGACAAATGTCTTATAGTACTCTTTAAAATTCTAAGTTAGACACTGTGCTTTATACTCTCAATTCTCATTTTCTGCAACATTGTCCATAGTTGAATAAAATGTTTCTCTATTCTATTTTATTTGATACTTTGAAACGAGCCATTGCACAAAATATCTGACTATTTTTCACATTTTTTAAAAATTTTCAAGCTTTGTTCAGAAAGCGTGATCTTTGTTACACGTCATCTGCTTTCCCAGTGCCTTCTGCTCTCAAATTTTCCTGAGTTTAGTACTTGATTAGAAGGACGACTTTTTGACAGTTGAGTATCACATGAATGAAACTTATTATGCGCAAAATAGTTAGTCCTGGAACACGCATACTTTTTGATACTTCATGTACACGGCTGGCAGCAGCTGCTCATGAAATACTTCAATCTCCACAAATAACTTATTAGGATTTTTTAATACTCTGATTACGTTTTAGCAATTAAACGTTTTTGGCACAATTAGATCTCATGCTGGTCAGGTTGACACCCCTTTTAACAATTTCACACTCATCATTTTTTCTCAGTGGCCCTGGTAGTAGTGCTTAAGTACTATCCAGCACATTTTGTTTATATCATGATTGTGGGCCCAATGTTTTTACATTTGTGATGCATCATCAGCATCATGTTACAACAAATCCTGCCCCTTTTTTCTCTACACTCCTCCCCCTTTCAAACAGTCATAACATAGCACTAAATTACATGTAAAAATGGCATCAATATCAAAGACACAAAGAAAAAAATTACATTACCTTCACAGAGGCCAAGTTCAAAGATATTTATATAAAATGGTAGTATTTTCAAAGATATTAGATCTGAATTTTGTACTCACAGACATCCACACCTGTCTTTTATTTATACATATTTTCCTATAGAGGCAGCAATTGGCGATTTGTTCTAACGAATTCTGACAAGCAACAGTGCTTACCCAGCAACACAATGCATTCTGAAAAGTCCTACTACAGTGACTCGATGTGTCAGGACGAGTTCAGTCAGTTTGCACTTCTTAATGCCTAACTCATCACTAATGTGCAATTACGATTGTGAAGCAGTAACATATTTTATATTACATCTTTAGAAATGACATTCAATTTATTTTCAACAGACATAACACACATCAGCTAATAACTGCTGACTGTCAAAAGTTTTCAGCAAGAGATTGTATTTCATTATCATGTCAATTATTGCCTATCACTTTCAAAGATATCGAAAAAAGTAATCACTCGACCATTTCATTCGAGTCAATGCAATGGGTGTAATGGATATGTGTTGACGATTTGTGAAGACATCTTCTTCATCATGATCATCCTCTTCATCTTCATCATTGTTATCAACAACAGCATAATCATTCCCATCATCATCATGATCATTATCTTACTCATTATAATCACCTTCTTCTTCTCCTCCAACATCTTCACTTTCTGGCTTCATAAATACATTGTTTTGTTTGACTTAAACATCTTCATCTTGGCCAGTCTTCTTCTTCTTCTTCTTCTTCTTTCAGAATTTTTGTCCTCCTTTGAATCAGTCTCTGAGAAATGGTTCTGATGGGAAGTGGAAGTGTATGCTTCTTGATTCCCATTGTCTTCTCCAACAATTTTCAGTTCAATATGAGGCACAGCTGGATTAGGGTCTGAAATGGTGTACTCTTCCACACCAACAACAATGTCATCATCTCTCAATAATGATCCACCAGTTTATATAATGCTGGCTTAATGATACGCATATATGTTGGAATTTGGCGTAGCTATGGGCTAGATATTTTTTCTTATGAGTGGTGGTAGCCTTGAGAGTTTTAACCTCAGTATGAAGATTCAGTATTGTGTAACTATTTTCACATGGGTTAATTTTAAATACTAGAGTATATAATCCTATCATTTCCAGTTGTCTTACATTATGAATTATTAAATTATCTCCTTCGCCATCTACCGATAATCCACATTTCTGATATCATTTCAAATCTGATGCCATATACAGAATCACTATTTTGTCAGCTCATTCAATAAAATATGATGCTGCCAATTTACCCACAGTCTCTGCTATAATTTTCTTTTTTTCAGCTCATCATCATCATCATCATCACCGCCACTACCACCACTATTTTTCACATTGTATATCATCTGTTTCTTCTTCTTATTCTTCTTTTACTTCTTACCCTCATCCTCCTCCTCGATTGTCTCCACCTTTTATTACATAAATAAATTGTTTTATTTGACTTTAACATCCTTGTCTTCTTCATCTTGGTCTTTCCCCTCTTTTCAGAATAGTTGTCCCAATCTTTATAGTGGCTGAATACAGGTTTAAATAGATTTGAAACTATAGAGTCAGCTTCAGCTTGCCTTCCTCGCAGCAAACCCAGTTTCCCATGGATACTTTCCCAAGATTTTAACATCTGACTTAAGACTACTCTTTTGTCTAGTGGAACTGAGAAGGATTTTGATGACATCATTTACCTGTTTATTCGTCTATCCATTTACCTGATGGTGATAAGCAACAGGAGTATAAATCAGCTGTTGATTTTGTTTCTCATTTTGAAGTTTTGTGGAATACTAGTGGAAGCAAAACTCGTCTCTGGCAACCACGTATTTCTAATTCCTTAATTACAGTACATAAGGAAATGTTAGTGTTTAACTATTTAGGAGGGGATGTGTTATACTTTTACAGAATTGTGAAAGAGAAATCAGTTCATTCTGAAAATCCAATATCTTCCTCTGGACCACTGTCCTCTCGAAGTATCTGAAACAAAATTGAGGTATCAGTGGCATGATCTATATGTTCCTTGACTTCAGTCCAGCTTTGCAATTTATTAACATAAATTGTGGACCAAGCATTTCGAAATGTTTTTTAGGTTTGATATAGTCAGATCAGTGATTCTGCAGCTCATCTTTCACACAAAAATGCTTCTGTGTTTCCTTTCATACAGCTGATGTATGTGATATATGTAACAGAGATCTTTTGTTTTTCAAAACGTTTCCAGTAAAAATACACACATAATGTCTGCACTTAACACTAATCTACTAGTGCAATACTGTGAACTCAATTCAGCAAGAATTTTGTCCTCAACTATTGCTTGTTCATTTCGATAGTAAGTTCAGCATCTGAGATATGCATAAAAATACGAGTATGGAATGATTAGTCAGAGATGTGAGAATAACATTATTTACTCTCATTGACAAGTGCACTTTAAGCTGTTAGTTAAATGAGCAGCAGTGCCCACGTGTATTTTGTCAAAAATAAAGTGAGTGCCATTATTCAAGGTGTAACATAAAATATGTAACTGCACCACACTGGCGATTGCACATTAGTGATGGGGTTAGGCATCAGCAACTGTGAACTCACTGACTATGCATTTTACAAACTTTGGCTTGTGCTGAAATATGACTTTGAAAAATGCATTGACTTACTTTTGCTTCTAGGAAATTGTCGGAACAAGTCAGCCTCAATAGGAAAGTATGTATAAATATGAGACAACTACTAGCAGAAGTAAGTCATTGGTCTCATTACTGCCCTCTTTGATTTTAAAGGGCTCTGCACCATAGACAAACTTCCATTTTGCATATTCTGTGGTGCTCAAAGTAGCATGGTTGCTTTTGGTGGTTTCATTCCACAGTGGAGAACTCCATACATTAAGTTGCATGTAGCTTCTGTAACAAGTTAAATGGAAACAAACAGATGAAACTTCTTGGTGCTCTTTGAAGTAGTCAGATGCAAAGGCTGCCATTAATGAAATAGCTGGCAATTAATAGATATCCTGCAGAAAAATAAAAACAAACCACAATAAAAGGGAAGTCCACCAGTTTACCACACCATAGGTACACTGAAAAATTCTTTACTGTATCACAAAACAAGCAAAAGACCATGCATTATACACAAAAATTTAGAATTCCAAGAACAAAGTAAGGGCATTTAGTAACATAATTAAACACAAAATAGTCCCATTCGGCAAGGCAAATGATATTCAATTACTTGATGACAATGGTGGTGAGAAAAATTACATGAAAATCAAATCATTGGTTACTAAATTCAATGAATTCCAATTAAGAATATCTGCATACACCACGACAAACCATTTACAAAATTTACAAAATTCAAGACAACAAAATGATCTCTAATTGTAGGGTAATCTCCATCATTTCTGTATACTCAATTTTTTAGGAAAATATATCCCACAGAATGTGTGCTGATCTCATGTACCTCCATACTGCATCTAATGTCGCCATTGGCAGAGGACAGTATGTTGGTCAGATTAGATTAGATTAGTTTTTCGTTCCATAGATCCGTGTTGAGTAGATCTTTGTGGATGTGAAACATTTCACCATTTTTTTAATTTTATATATATATATATATATATATATATATATATATATATATATATATATATATATAAGCTGAAATAACAATAGTAATAGTATAAATATATACAACACATCATTTGTTTCTATTAAAAATTCGTCAATGGGGTAGAAGGAGTTGGCCACTAGTAAGTCTTTCAGGCTCCTTTTAAAGTGATCTCTATTTGTAACTAAATTTTTTATGTTTGCTGGCAAATTATTGAAGATGAGTGTTCCTGTGTAGTGGACCCCTTTTGAACTAAAGTAAATGCTTTTAAGTCCTTGTGCAGATCATTTTTGTTCCTGGTATTGTATGTATGAACAGAGCTGTTTGTTGGAAAAAGAGATATATTATTTAGGACAAATTTCATTAAGGAGTAAATATACTGAGAGGCAGTAGTTAGCATACCCAGTTCTTTGAAGACGTTTCTACAAGACGTCCGTGAGTTTACTCCACAAATAATACGTATTACACACTTTTGGACTCTGAAAACTTTTGTTTGACTTGAAGAGTTAGCCCAAAATATTATGCCATATGACATTATGGAATGAAAGCAGGCAAAGTATGCAAGCTTTTTCACTTTTATGTCGCCTATGTCTGCTAACACTCGAGTTGCAAATACAGATTTGTTAACGCTTTTCTGCAGTTCTGAGGTGTGCTCCTCCCAACTGAATTTATTATCAAATTGTAATCCCAGGAATTTAAGACTTTCAACCTCTTCTATCTGCTCTTCTTCGTACTTTATGCATATGCTGGGTGGAAACCTCTTACAGGTTCTGAATTGCATATAGTAAGTCATTTCGAAGTTTAATGTCAGTGAGTTGGCTTTAAACCATTTATTAATATCCATGAAAATATCATTAGCAGATCTTTCTAGAACTAAACGAGACATGATATTTATTGCAATACTTGTGTCATCTGCAAACAAAACGAACTCTGCTTCTGGCAGTGTAACTGACGAGAGATCATTAATGTACACAAGAAAAAGCAATGGCCCTAACATGGGTCCTTGTGGGACACCACATGTAATTTCTTCCCATTCTGATGATGACTTAATTCACTAGTCCCTTGCACTGACACCCTTTGTTACCTGTTAGCGAGGTATGACTTAACCATTTTGCAGCACTGCCCGTGACACCATAGAATTCTAATTTATTTAAAAGGATGTTGTGATTTACACAATCGAATGCCTTTGACAAATCACAGAAAATACCTGCTGCTGTAACTTGTTATTTAATGAATTAAGTACATTTTCACTGTAGGTGTAAATAGCCTTTTCGATATCAGAACCCTTCAGAAATCCAAACTGTGTTTTTGATAATATGTTATTTGTGGTCAGATGGTTGAGAAGCTGCCTGTAGATTACTTTTTCTAAAATTTTTGAGAATACTGGCAAAAGTGAAATCGGTTTGTAGTTTGATGGCATCTCTTTATCCCCTTTCTTAAATAGAGGCTTAACATCTGCATATTTCAGCCAGTCAGGAAATGTTCCAGTTATAATTGACTGGTTACACAAGTAACTTAGAATTGTACTAAACTCACAAGAACATGCCTTAATTAACTTTGTTGATATTTCATCGTAACCACTAGAATGCTTTGTTTTTAAAGATTGTATTATGGAAGTTATTTCTTTTGGTGATGTGAGTGACATATTCATGTACCTGAAGTTACTTGTAAAGGCTAGTTTCAGATATTCAAGGGCATTATTTACTGATCCTGACAATCCCATTCTATCAGTAATGGATATAAAGTATTTGTTAAATAGATTTGCCACACTATGCCCATCGGTTACTAATGTGTCATCTACCCTTAGTGTCATCTACTGGTTCTACCAGTCTCCTCTTTCACTATATCCCATATTGTTTTTATTTTGTTCCCTGACATTGCTATCTTCTTCTTGTAGTGTATTTGTTTAGATGTATCAATTACGTTTTTAAATATTTTACAGTATTCCTTGTATTTAGCTAAATCATCAGCATTGGAGCTATTCTTGGTCACCAGATACATTTTCCTTTTTGTCTTACAGGAAATCTTTATTCCTTGTGTGATTCATGGTTTTATTATAGACTTCTGTTTAATTTGAGTAACTTTTAGAGGAAAACAGTTTTCAAACATGGTACTGACATTGTTCATGAATGTGTTATATTTTTCATTCATGTCATGAGCATTATAAACATCTTTCCAGTTCATATCTTTGAGCAGTTTTCTAAAACACTCAATTTTTGGTTGACTGAATACTCTCCTGTACTCAGATTTAGCAGTCTTGATAATCTGCTTAGACTTAACATCTAAAACAAGGAGTTACATGTCATGATCTGATAGTCCATTTATTACAGGTTTTATGATATGATTTTGTTACTTTGATTTGTCTATAAAAATGTTATCAATGGCTGTCCTTGAGGATTTAGTGATCCTAGTTGGAAAGTTTACAATGTGAGTTAGATTAAAAGACAACATTACTAACTGCAGTAAATGTTTACTGGAAGATTGATTTAGAAATTCTGTATTAAAGTCACCAGCAATCAAAATTTCTTTGTTTCTTACTTTTAAATAACCCAAAAGAGCTTCTAGATGATTTATGAATAGATTATAATTTCCTGCTGGTGATCGGTAAATAGTTACTATTATTTTTTAATAAATGTGGCAACTCCTCCTCCCTCCATATCTACTCTGCAGAGATAGGAAGCTAGCTTAAGTCCTGAAATGTCTAACATATCTATACCAGTGGTCACTTGATGTTCAGAGAGGCAGATTGTGTCAATTTGGTTAGACGAATTCATTTCATCGATACAAATGAGTAGTTCATCAAGTTTATTTCTGAGTCCCAGAATGTTCTGGTGTAATAAAGATGACTGATACTGCATACTAATGGGATTATAACTGCTTTGGTGAAGATGAACTGGCAGTTTCTGATTACTTTCTGTTAAACTTTGTTTAAATGGAGGCTGTATGCTAAAATCTGACTCCTGTTCATCTATTTTCTCAAACTGAACGTGTCTGCCAGTCTCTCTTAAAACTCGTTTTCTATCCCCAGTCCCTATCCTAAAAAAGGCATCCCTCTGACACCTGTGACCACTGATATTTTACCACTTGTGACAGTGTCCCCTCTTAAGTTTTCTGCAATAAAGCCAGACAGTTTTCCCTTCCATTTCCTATTGAGGTGAAGGCCATGTCTAGTGTAGTCTTTCCTATCAATAGCATCCACAGGAATCAAATCAATATGGGACCCTATATCCTTCCTAAGCAGCCACTCCAACTCCAAGTTCACCCTCCCTACAGAAGAGTTCAAATGAGGCCGATCATGGCGTCTCAACACAGACACAAATCCCACACTCGTATGCTTCGTTGCTGATGCTATCTTCACCAGGTCACTCAATAGCAGCCTGTCTAGATCCAGAATGCAGGGTTTACTACTACTTCACTACTTCTCAACAGAACACTGAACCACCTTTCTAAGGTTAAAATGCTAAACAATAGCTCAGTTTGACTGATCTGATGAATTCAGTTCTGGTAGAACCAAACAAGAAAAATTATAATGTTGTCATTGTTGGTCATCTTCCTACGACCTTTGATTATGCAGATCACTAAATTCGAATAGAAAAACTAAAATGGAATAGTACTAAAGGTGCTCCCTTTGTATAAATAATGTCTTAGCTTAACAACGGAAAACAGGGGCCACATTAATAAATTACATGACAGGTATAAGGATGCAATGGATTTGGCGGAACATAAAATATGGTTTTCTTTGAGGTTTTTTGCTTGATCCACTCCTATTCTTGGCCCATGTAGAACATTTGCGTGGGATTTTGTAGGACTCTTCAAAAAAGTGACATTACAGATGACATGCTAATACTGATAAATAGTGAAAACAGAATGTTACACAATTCCAAATAGATAAAAATAACTTAAAGGCATCAAAAGTAGATTTCAATGAGCGAGACCTGGATGAGGTTACACATATGGAATTCTTATTCATCAAGATGGTAACAAACTGAAGTGGCACAGGACACAGATAAGACAACCAAAAAGCCCAGTTTTGCCTGCTTTGGCCTTAGAAATTTCTTTCTTTCCCTGTGCCGATTTTTCAGGTAGGATTACTTTTCTACAGCATAATCTTCTAGGAAGGGCAGTTAAGACAAAAAGTATTTATTCTCCAAAAGTTAGAACCAAGAATACTGTGCACAGTTAGTAATCTGACACATTGCACAAGAATTTTCAGGGGTCTAGAGATTCTTACACTAACATATCAACTGTAGTATTTGTGGTTAAAAACAAAAGTGAATCTCAAATAATCCATGCTATTCACAGTCACAGTACAAGAACTGTAAACAGATTCCACAGTGAACATGCATCTATGATTGAGACTGACATTTTACGTTCTGGTGCTAAAGTTCATAACAGGTGGTCAGTAGACATAAGGCAGGAAATCGAAAATTAACAGAAAATCAAAATAAAAGAATATCTTATTGGTCATTATTTTATGTGATTTATCAGAGTATATTTGCTCTGAGATGTTTCTTCTTAAAATTAACATTTGTGTTAAAAACTTCTTGGCTTTGCCAGTATGTAGTAAAAGCTGAAACTGGTGTGTCCCAGATCTGAGTCAAGAGGCATAAAACAAATCTTTGATCATATAAGACGACGCAATGCTCATTCTTTTCCGTGAATTCTTGATGTAATTGATCGTTTAGTTTAGCCACTATGTACAATTAAAACACTGACACAGCAAGAACAACAAATTGGGTGTACAACTGGTATACTCGTTATATGTGAAGCAGTTAAGCATGGGAAAGTCGTAAAACAGTGAAATATAATTTACAATTATTTATTTGCTCTAATGAGTTACACAAATCACACTAAAATTAGCAGAGAGTGAAGTTCTCTGAAACTCAAATCAAAACTGCAAATTGACTCGAGCACTGTGTGGTGATACCAAAAGGTGAAGAAGTCTATATGGAGAGAGTGCAACAAGATCTCATCTGTGGAGATCATAAAAACAAAGTTAATATACAACAAGACACCAAAAATTGCGGCGAATTAAGCAACACAAGTTGCGTACGAAAGTAAGCAAGTAACAAGCTACTCAGAAAGTACCTGTTGTTGTTGTGGTCATCAGTCCTGAGACTGGTTTGATGCAGCTCTCCATGCCACTCCATCCTGTGCAAGCTTCTTCATCTACCAGTACTTACTGCAACCTACATCCTTCTGAATCTACTTAGTGTACTCATCTCTTGGTCTCCCTCTACGATTTTTACCCTCCACGCTGCCGTCCAATGCTAAATTTGTGATCCCTTGATGCGTCAGAACATGTCCTACAACCGGTCCCTTATTCTTGTCAAGTTGTGCCACAAACTCCTCCTCTCTACAATTCTATTCAAAACCTCATTAGTTATGTGATCTACCCATCTAATCTTCAGCATTCTTCTGTAGCACCATATTTCGAAAGCGTCTATTCTCTTCTTGCCCAAACTATTTATCGTCCATGTTTCACTTACATACATGGCTATACTCGATACAAATACTTTCAGAAACGACTTCCTGCCACTTAAATCTATACTCAATGTTAACAAATTTCTCTTCTTCAGAAACGCTTTCCTTGCCATTGCCAGTCTACATTTAATATTTCTCTACTTCGACCATCATCAGTTATTTTGCTCCCCAAATAGTAAAACTCCTTTACTACTTTAAGTATCTCCTTTCCTAATCTAATTCCCTCAGCATCACCCGACTTAATTCGACTACATTCCGTTATCATCGTTTCGCCGTTGTTGATGTTCATCTTATATCTTCCTTTCAAGACACTGTCCATTCCATTCAACTGCTCTTCCAAGTCCTTTGCTGTCTCTGACAAAATTATAATGGCATTGGCGAACCTCAAAGTTTTTATTTCTTCTCCATGGATTTTAATATCTACACCAAATTTTTCTTTTGTGTCCTTTAGTGCTTGCTCAATATACAGATTGAATAACATTGGGGAGAGGTTACAACCCTGCTCACTCCCTTCCTAATCACTGCTTCCCTTTCATGCTCCTCGACTCTTGTAACTGCCATCTGGTTTCTGTACAAATTGTAAATAGCCTTTCGCTCCCTGTATTTTACCCCTGCCACCTTCAGAATTTGAAAGTGAGTATTCCAGTCAACATTGTCAAATACTCCCTCTAAGTCTACAAATGATAGAAATGTAGGTTTGTCTTTCCTTAATCTAGCTTCTAAGATGAGTTGTAGGGTCAGTATTGCCTCACGTTTTCCAACAATTCTACAGAATCCAAACTGATCGACCCCGAGGTTGGCTTCTGCCAGTTTTTCCATTTGTCTGTAAAGGATTCACCTTAGTATTTTGCAGTTGTGACTTATTAAACTGATAGTTCAGTAATTTTCACATCTGTCAACACCTGCTTTGTTTTATTATATTCTTCTTGAAGTCTGAGGGAATGTCGCCTGCCTCATACATCTTGCTCACCAGATGGTAGAGTTTTGTCAGGACTAGCTCTCCTAAGGCTGTCAGTAGTTCTAATAGAATGTTGTCTACTCCTGGGGCCTTGTTTCGACTTAGGTCTTTCAGTGGTCTGTCAAACTCTTCACTCAGTATCATATCTCCCATTTCGTCTTCATCTACCGCCTCTTCCATTTCCATAATATTGTCCTCAAGAACATCGCCCTTGTATAGACCTTCTATATACTCCTTCCACCTTTCTGCTTTCCCTTCTTTGCTTAGAACCGGGTTTCCATCTGAGATCTTGATATTCATACAAGTGGTTCTCTTTTCTCTGAAGGTCTCTTTAATTTTCCTGTAGGATGTATCTATCTTACCCTTAGTGAGATAAGCCTCTACACCCTTACATTTGTCCTTTAGTCATCTCTGCTTAGCCATTTTGCACTTCCTGTCGATCTCATTTTTGAGACGTTTGTATTCCTTTTTGCCTGCTTCATTTACTGCATTTTTATAGTAAATCCTACTAATCCAATTTGCGACACTCAGTTGTTCAAATCAGCAAGCATGTGCGAAGCAGCACCAGACAGTGGTTGGAGATGACTCTCGACATCCCAGAGACAAATGCCCAGAATTCAAGCCAGAGGTTCTCCACTCTCAACTTTCAAAACACTGTACATGGAGGGGATGAGTCCATGCTGTTGGTAATGTGGCAATGTGACAGACAAAAATATCACTTATTTCACAGAGAAACAGTATAGCACATGCAGAAACTTCCCACTGTTGGTGTACCAAACGCACATTAACAAAGTCAAGGTTGATACTGGCCTGGAGCAGTGTTTCCTTTATTGGTTGGGCTCTTTGCACCAAGGCCAGCGATGGGGTGAATTCAACTGGATAACTAAAATTTTTGAGTGAAATCAAATGTCAGCCTCACACAAGCTGGGTGGTATTGTGGTGTCTTGGCTTCTGACAACCACGCAGAAAGTCAAAAACGTCAAAATCAGTTATTGTAAAGGCATGGATATTGCAGCATGAGGACCCTGCCCACAACTAGGCCATGGCTCTAGCTCTGTCTACAATAGCAGGAAGTAAGGAGCAACCTCACTTCCATGATACTACCCATCTCCCTGGGGAGGTGTGCCTCTCCTAATGAGATTCACTGAGCACCTTCTGCTAAGCACACACCAGTAGTACACCACCCTAGTGCAGAAAATGCAAAGTTTTTTCCCCAAGCACACAGCTCCAATACTCACAAAATAATAACTATGAAATAATGCAGAGAATGAATCAAGATCACATAGAGAAATGAAACAGTAATGTCACAATGGACAACAGATACTGGTCGCTGTAATGCTACAAAAGTGGCTTTGTCTAAGTAGTAGATAAAAACAGTTGTTGAGTAGTGTTGGCAGTTGTGAAGAGACTTTTTAAAAATTAGTGGTTCTTCTCCTGTTATACATAAAATAAACTAGAAGCAAATTCTATAACTGACAGTGTAAGTAAATTAGAAATATTAATGATTTTTTGTTAGTTTACTTTACAGAAGTGGCAGATGATGACTGGTTTTGGCTTGTTCCATGTTATTTATGGCCCCTTATGGTAGGATTTACAGAACATAATGTGTTGAAAAACGAATGTATGAATGAATCAATGAGGGGATGAATGAATTTACATAATTATACTCATGGCCCTTGTCACATTGCAAGTAGAAGCTGTGATTAAAATTGTTGCCAGAATCAACGAATAACACAGCGAAAATTTGGATTTCTGCAGGAAGAGACTTTAACAGATTCGCTAACTTCTCTGGTGCCAGACTTGTGCATGCAATAGCAAAATCAATGACACCTTACACAGTTAGAAACCGGTATGATCTTTACAAATTTATTTATTGATTTATTGCTTATTTAGTCTGGTCAGATTAGAGCCGTAAAGCCATCGCCTGCATCTGACCAGGAATAACACATATGGAGAAATGTTACATAGCAATCCGAATAATAAAAAATTGCATTATTAATAAAAATAATATTTGGCAATTACAATACACTACTGGTCATTAAAATTACTACATCAAGAAGAAATGTAGATGATAAATGGGTATTAATTGGACAAATATATTATACTATAACTTACACATAATTACATTTTCACGCAATTTGGGCTCATAGATCCTGAGAAATCAGTACTCAGAACAACCAACTCTGGTCGTAATAAAGGCTGTGATACACCTGGGCATTGAGCCAAACAGAGCTTGGATGGCATGCACAGGTACAGCTGCCCATGCAGCTTCAACACGATACCACAGTTCATCAAGAGTAGTGACTGGCATATTGTTACAAGCCAGTTGCTCGGCCACCATTGATGAGACGTTTTCAATTGGTGAGAGATCTGGAGAATGTGCTGACCAGGGCAGCAGTCGAACATTTCCTGTATCCAGAGAGGCTCGTACAGGACCTGCAACATGTGGTCATGCATTATCCTGCTGAAATGTAGGGTTTCCCAGGGACTGAATGAAGGGTAGAGCCACGGGTCGTAACACATCTGAAATGTAACGTCCACTGTTCAAAGTGCCGTCAATGCGAACAAGAGGTGACCGAGACGTGTAACCAATGGCACCTCATACCATCACCCTGGGTGATACGCCAGTATGGCGATGACGAATACACGCATCCAATGTGCGTTCACCACGATGCCACCAAACACGGATGCGACCATCTTGATGCTGTAAACAGAACCTGGATTCATCCGAAAAAATAACGTTATGCTATTTGTGCTCCCAAATTCGTCGTTGAGTACACCATTGCAGGCGCTCCTGTCTGTGATGCAGCATCAAGGGTAACCGCAGCAATGGTCTCCGAGCTGATAGCCCATGCTGCTGCAAACGTCGTCGAACCGTTCGTGCAGATAGTTGTTGTCTTGTAAACGTCCCGTTTGTTGACTCAGGGATCGAGACGTGGCTGCACGATCCGTTACAGCCATGCGAATAAGATGCCTATCATGTCAACTGCTAGTGATACGAGGCCATTGCGATCCAGCACGGCGTTCCGTATTACCCTCCTGAACCCAACGATTCCATATTCTGCTAACAGTCATTGGATCTCGACCAATGTGAGCAGCAATGTCGCGATACGATCCGACCGTTAGCAAAGTCGGAAACGTGATGGTATGTACTTCTCCTCCTTACTTCGAGGCATCACAACAACGTTTCACCAGGCAACGCCGGTCAACTGCTGTTTGTGTATAAGAAATAGGTTGGAAACTTTCCTCACGATGTCGGTGTCGCCACCGGCGCCAACCTTGTGTGAATGCACTGAAAAGCTAATAATTTGCATATCACAGCATCTTCTTTCTGTCGGTTAAATTTTGCGTCTGTAGCACGTCATTTTCGTGGTGTAGCTATTTTGATGGGTGGTAGTGTAGTAACACTAATAATGATGATAAAATAATGGAGGAATTAAGGATAATGTTGGTTAGTTATTACATAACTCACTCAATAATAATAATTTGCATTATTATTGAAATGTAATAAGTGGCAATTGTAATAATAATAGCAGTAACACTAATAATAACATGACAGTTGCACTAAGAATGACATTGATTAGTTTAGCACTTTTGAGGCGTTGTTTGGTATTAGAGGAAATGGAAGGGATGGTAAAAGAGGAAAATATTTAAAGAAAAGTGACAGTTTCTCCTAGGAAAGAAGAGAAATTCAGTAGAGAAATCTGTGGACAAGGGGAGGGCTGACAGGAGTGAGCTGCTGAATACGTAGCTATTGCTGACGGAAGGTGGACCATTAGCTGTGTTTTGAAGTTTAAAAGGATTTTAACTTCTCTAATATTTTGAGGGAGATTTTTCCAAACACGAGCTCATGATGCAGAAAATGATTTAGAGAACATGACATTGCTGTGCAGTGGTATAGAGAAGATTGAGTATGAGTATTTATACTGTATTGTTCAGATAATAGTGTTAGGCTTGAAGATAATGAGGAAGTAGTGCAGTGATTCTGAAGGCAGTACAGCAAAAACAGGGTATGATAAGCTTTACACTTACTGGAATGTGGTCGTGATAATAGTTTGTAGGTAGGAGGGATATGGTAGAAACAGCTCACATCACAATGTATCACACATAAACATTCATCATAGTTCCAGCTGAAGTGAGCTCTCATACAATAGTCATTGGAGTATAGGATCACAATACTCAAGGATAGGGAGTATTAGTGACTCTATTAGTTCCTATTTAAGCTAGAGAAGAAATATTTTTATATATTTTTTGTAGTGAACGAAGTGATGCAGAGATTGTCTTGTAGCTTGCAGTTGTGTGTTCAGTCTAGTCTAAATGATGCGCCAGATTCATCCCCAAATTCTTTCTAAAAGAAGAAAAATTTGCTTCTGTGCTGTTTTGGATTAAGTGTGGAAGAGATTCCCTGAAATGAAGAGTAAGAAGTCTTTTGTGAGCAACTAAGATCGCTTGCATTTTAGATGGGTTAAGTTTCAAACCTATGTTCTACACCCATTTCAGTAAAGCAAGTAATTCAGGCATTACATCTTGGATGATTGTGTGCAGATTTGTTGCGCTTGTCCTTAGGTATAACAAAATGTTATCAAGGTATAATTGTTATTTGCAAGGGGAGAGAATAGTCGACATGCTCCTAATACACAGGTTGATTATAATTAAGCTTTCAAAGCGTTATCGAAATAACACCACTGGTCAGAATGACATCAAATTGAAACAGAATATTATCGAGGAAGGGGGAAAAGGTATGGCAGAAAAAATTGTGTGAAACTTGATCAATAGCTGGCGCTGTGTGTGTCAGTATGCGTAAATGAAAACACCTGTCATGCGCATGACCAATTGAATTTGGTATAAACTCGCCGGGTATATGGCTTTTCCTCCTTTCGCGTCTGCGACGTTCGCCGTTACTGTCCCAATGTAGGATCGCGCTCTGCTTGTAAAGCTGTATTACAAGAATGATGACTGTACACACGTCTCTCTGCAGAAGTTCAGAACACTGAAGGGTTTGAAAAAAGGTGTTGGTCCAATGACTGCTGTGGGTCTGGAGAAACCGATTCGGAAATTCGAAAAGACAGGTTCTTTTGGTGTGCAACCTGGTAGAGGGGGAAAACGAATTGATTCGACTTCAGTGGAAACAGTGGGCACGGCAATGCAGGAGGAGACGAGTGGCGGTGTTCAAACGTGTGGTGCACGGAGAATTGCCCGAACATTGGACATACCTGTGAGGACAGTGCATAAAATCCTATGAAACATCCTTCTTTGCTATCCATTCAATATTACCCATATGCACGAGTTACTTCCTGTTGGCCTGCCAGCAAGAGAGACCTTTGCTTTATAACTTCTTGCTCGCTTGGAAATGGACAGTGATTGGCCGAGGAAGATTTTGTGGACAAACGAAGCCCACTCCCATCTGCCAAGGTATGTCAATACACAGAATTGTCGAATATGGGCAACGGAAAACCCACACGCAAATCAACCAGTACCACTTCATTCTGAAAAGATCAATGTGTGGTGCGGGTTTAGGCATCATTTATCATAGGGCCATATTTTTTCAAAGAGTCAGGTGCTTCCGGTCCTGTTACCTGTACTATCACTGGTAAGCACTATGAGTGTCTTTTGCGTAACCACGTCATTCCAGCTCTCCAGCAGCGAGGATGTGTGGATGGGATCATTTTTATGAAAGATAGCGTATCTCCGCACATTGCAAATCCAGTTAAGCAGCTGCTGAAACGCCATTTCGGAAATGCTAGAATAATCAGCCGCCATTTCCCTACAGTCTCCTCGTCCCGATCACCTGATCTTAATACGTATGACTTCTGGCTGTGGGGCTACCTGAAAGATGTTATGTTCAGGGCCGGCCGGTGTGGCCGAGCGGTTCTAGGCGCTTCAGTCTGGAACCGGGTGATCACTACGGTCGCAGGTTCGAATCCTGCCTCGGGCATTGATGTGTGTGATGTCCTTAGGTTAGTTAGGTTTAAGTAGTTCTAAGTTCTAGGGGACTAATGACCTCAGATGTTAAGTCCCATAGTGCTCAGAGGCATTTGTTATGTTCAGTGCTCCGATTGCAAACTTAAATGCATTGAAGGAACGCTTTGCTCAACACATTCTGAATGTGACACCGGAAACACTTAGATCAGTTGTGGAACATGCTGTTTCTCGATTTCAACTTGTTGCAGAAAACGGTGGACAACGTACTCTCTCTGTTTTGCGCCAGTCACACTGAAATTAATAATCCGATTTGATTTTGATTGATGCTTTTTAAGCGGTTTTTAGACTCAGGACATTTGAAAACTGATGTGATTGATGTTTTGTATGAGGAATTTGGCCGCAGGACAACTAAAAACCGATTTTTCCCATTCGATGTGTTGTGACCTTGCCATGGTCTTACGTAACTAAAAGTATCACACCTGTACACCCATGCACACTAAATAGTAGTTTGTTTAAAGTCGAATGTACACCTTAGGCATTGTTGTATGACACTTTATCATTTGAAGTCGACCTCTATTACATTTTGTAACTATTTTTCTTCTGCCATACGTTTCGTCCCTTCTCCGTTAATATTCCGTTGCAATTTAACGTCATTATGATCGTTGGTGTTATTTCTACAGCTGTTTGAAAGTTTAGTTATAATTACCCTGAATAATGAGAAAAGTTATTGGCCCAGTACTGAGCCTTTTGCTAAACCTATTGCTACAATGTTCCATTGTGACCTCTTTGTCCCGATAATTACACACTGTTGGCAGTATGAGTGGAACTATTGCACAGTGCGTGAAGAAAAGTTTGTCAAAGTCGACTGTGTCTAAATTTTTGCTCAAATCTAAAAAGCTCACAACAGTTGCTCTTGTTTGTCCAGAGACTGTTTTACTTCATCAATTACTTTTATGGCAGCAATCACTGGGCTGTGGTTTTTATGGAAACCAGATTGAGATTCATCCAGAAAGCTGTTTGATGTTAAATAATTGGTAAGCTGATTGTGAACATGTATTCTAAAGCCTTAGGTAATGCTGGTAGAATGCAAATGGGCCTTTAGTCAGAAAGTTCAATGGTAGTCTCCGTTCTGGGTAAAGGTATTATGAATCCCTTTTCCCAGCTATTGTCAAGAATTGGTGGTCAGAGATTGTTTAAAAATATTCATTATTATGGGCAGTAATGGATTGATGTGCAAATTGATTATTTTTATTGTAATATTGTTGTGTCCTGCAGCTGCTAAACAAATTCGTGCAGCTGACTTCCTGATTGTCTTAAGGCTTACCAGTTGCAGAAAAAATGTTTCCTTTGTACAACCCACTGATACTTCAAGGGAATCGATGGTTTGCATCCTTGTGCACGGGTCATGTGAAGATGTACGCATGGTGAAATACTCATTTAGATCCTCAGTACGAATTGGAGGTTCAACTGCAGATTCAGGTTTGCCCATTTCTAGACCTTGTAGACTTTCCCACAAGATGGAGGACCTGTTAAAGTCCTCATTTAAGGAGTTATCGTACCTGAGATCTGCATATCTTAAGGATTGACGAATTCGTTTGTGTAGTCGTTTGTGGTGAGATGATTCTCACAGGTTAGGTGTCCTTTATATTTCCTGTGCGCTACATCTTTGATACTCATAGGGTGTTGAAGTTGATTGCTAACCCATGATGCAGGTTTTTTCTGGATTCCTACAGTTTTTATCAGAGCCTGTTTGTCATATAAATTATTGTGTCTCTCAGTGACATTATTTATTTCATGTCATTTCACATCAAGAGATTTCATAGGCATCAGCTGCAAACACAGATATCTTCAGGTGCTTAAATTCTAAAAGTGGTCAATTGTAGTTTGCTTTTTAGACACTGCAACGAGTAAGTCCAAAATAAGCCAGGTGGAGAGTGCGAATTACTTCTGGTGACCTAGTGGCACAAATATCGATATTTGGACCAAGGGGAAGTTGTGTAAGACCTGAACAGGAAAATATGCGGTTCGGGCAATAAGTGGTGTGAGTTCACTATCTTCTTGTCGACCTCTGTTCACGAGTCTGGGTATTTTGACCTTGGCCTCTCAATGTGTATATTCCTTATTGTCGATTCTTGTTACCAATATTAGTTTATTCCCAAGAATAAGCAGCTTTCACTCAGTTAATACTCGGCAGAAATCAAACCTGCATTTGGATCGGACTTCCTTAACTCTTGTGCAAAAAGTTGTGCAGCATACTGCTACATCCATTTTCAATAAGCTACCACAAGAACTCAAAAATCTTAGGAGTAGTCCACGCGCTTTCAAATCAAACCTGAAGAGTTTCCTCGTGAGTCACACCTTCTATTCTGTCGAGGAGTTCCTTGAAAAATTAAGCTGATTTTTATTGTATTGAGTTTACTTAAACTTATGGACTGACTTCTTTCAGGTTCATGAACATTTATTTTTACGTTGTAATTTCATGTACTGAAGCGTCCTATGACCTTGGAGATTTGCTCCTCAATTTGGTCCTACGGAACTTGGCGCGCAAACAAAAAATAAATAAAACAAATAAATTTGGAAACTGAAGGATTATTGTTTCTAAAAGTTATATTCACATCTCTAACTACTCCTTATGTGTTCATACAAAGATTCAAAACCTGAGAGCGAGATTCAAAGCTAGGGAGCTATCCAGCTTTGGGCAGACTGTATATTACACAGATAAGACGCATTCTATAGAAAGGTATAATTTCAATGAACATGTATGTGTTCTGTTTGTCTTCGTTTTTGGACTTGAGCATGAGACTAGGGAGTAAGTCTGCACATCACAGGATGAATTACCTAAAACGTGAAGCGAAAATGTAGCGGAAATGGAAAGTGCTGTTGATGTGCGGTTCTCACAGAATGGATTGGTAGTCAGGGGCTCATGTTGTTAGCCAATAAACATACTGTACTAATACTTATGCACTTTTTATACGGACTAATGTCTGTTGACATTAACAAACTAAACGTAGGGAAATCAGAATATTAGTGGTGTTTGTTGTAGAATTCTAATGTGAATCGATTACGAGATATATTTTGAAAAGTTTGTTTGTGTCATTCATCCTATATAGTTACTGGGTACTCGTGTGTTCCTTGAGTGCATTGCGACTTGCTAGTCAGATAGTATGCTACAGTCCAAGCAGTAGGCCGTGAGACGATGTTGGAATTTGCCAATACAGAAAAAGCCAACATGATCACGATGTAGGGAGAATGAAGGAAGAATGCAGTTCGTTCTTGTATGGTGTATGTGGCAAGATATCCCAACAGATGTCATCCATCTCGGCAATTATTTATCAACCTCTTCAACCAGCGCATGAAAGTTGTTGTGTAACAGCGAGACAACGTAATAAAAGGAAACAAATGACGACAGAAAAGGGGGAAATTAATGTTTTTGCTGCTGTTGTAGTTGATCCACACGTTAGCTCCCACACAATCCCACGAGGAAATGACATCAGTCAGACAAGTGTCCTACTCATTGTCCATCAACATAGGTTTCATGCCTATCATATCTGTTGCAGGGAAGCTATTATGAAAATCACTTTAACTTCTGTTCATAAGTATTAATACAGGATTCTCCAGTTGTATCACATACCTTGTTTAATGATGAAGCCACTTTTACCAGTCATCGCCAGGTTAATTGCCCGAAACATGCACTGTTGGCCAGTTGACAATCCCCACTGGCTTTGCCAGGTCTAATGCCAGCCTCCACGAAGTGCAGATCTCTAGTGTGGTAAGTGAACCATCAGTTCATAGGCCCATTTTTCATAGACTGTACACTGAATGCGCCTATCGGAACCTGACCGAACGAGATGGCGCACTGGTTAGCACACTGGACCCGCATTCGGGAGGACGACGGTTCAATCCCGGCTCCGGCCACCCTGATTTAGGTTTTCCGTGATTTCCCAAAATCGCTTCAGGTAAATGCCGGAATGGTTCTTTTGAAAGGGAACGGCCGATTTTCTTCCCCATCCTTCCCTCACCAGAGCTTGCGCTCCATCTCTAATGACCTCGCTGTCGACGGGACGTTAAACACTAATCTCCTCCTCCTCCTCCTATCCCAATCTCCTAATAGATCATCTTCCATGGATGCTAGAAGATGTTCCCATGCAGACTAGGAGGGCTGCCCATTCCTTAGTGCACAAAGTACTATAGCATTTCTTCACAAATTGTTTCCAAGCCATTGGACTGCACGTGGAGAATCCACCCCATGGCTGATCTGTTCCCCAGATTTGACGTTTGTAGACGTTTTTATGTGGGGCAAACTGAAAGACGCCGTTTACAAGGACATATCAACTACGACTGATGATACACAACAATGTGTTACTGCATCCTGCTTGAACATCTCACCTGAAATGCTAGCACATTTGCAGCAGTCGTTTCATACCAGCCTCGAAGCGTGTATTTTGAACACATGTGCTGGTCAGTTGTCTCGTTACTGGTCAAAATCCACATAACTAGTGTATATATTTGAATTGCTATTTAATGTGTGCTAACACAGGTATAGTACAAGTATCAGTGTGGGAACATTACAAATCACGTTATCTTGGAAACGATTGACACTAGAATCCTGCAACAATACCACTTCTAGCGAAACAGGCACTGTATCGTTTGAGTGATACAGAGGCGAACGAGTGTGCCGGTACTTACCTGAGTTCACTGCTATTAGTGGCCACATCACCATAATGCATCTGTATGTGGAGCACAAGTATTGCAACATAATTAAGAATAAAATTAAAAGTTAAAATTGCTTTTTCAAATTTTGTCATCATACACTTTAATGTAATAACGTTTTAAATGTCAAGTGTTAGAGTGATTACATCAATAGTTTTCATAAATACATCATTTTAAGAAAAAAGTAGTGGCGCTAAATAAGAAAGCTAGAGAGTCAGAAATTGGTCTTAATGTGCCAATGCAGGTCAAAATTAACTGGTGCAAGTCTCAATATGATAAAATAAAAACAGTGGACAAAATCCACGTTTTTAAGAAAAATTGGTGGTGCTAAATATTAGTTTTAGAAATGTAAAAGTTTGTATGATGCTTCAGTTCGGCCTAAAAGTAATAACTAAGTGACCAAATTAAGCTACCTGTAATAGTTTTCGAGTACTTTAATGAAAACTAAATTTGTAACTGAAACATCCCAGTTAGTAGTAGATTAAGTATCTGTAACTTTCATGCTAGAAAATTTTGGTTACAGCACATGATAAAACCTACAAATAATAGAGCTATAACAAGTTTTAGGACCATACTATTAATAACAACCAATACAAGGTCTCTTAAAGTTATAGTTCCGAGGTAACGATCTACCGTCAATTCCACTTTAAAAATCCTAGAAGGAAAAGATTTTATGCTGACTAGTTGAAACTTTTTTCTGTGATTTCAACCAACTTACCTACATGCATGTAAATATTCAGGGAGAGGCGCCTTGTCATGGTCCGTGCGGCGCCCCCCGGCGGGGGTTTGAGCCCTTCCTCGGGCATGCGTGTGTGTGTTGTCCTAAGTTAGATTAAGTAGAGTGTAGGCTTAGGGACCGATGACCTCAGTAATTTGGTCCCACAAAACCTTACTACAAATTTCCAAATTTATTAAGATGATTCTAAATTAATTCATAACTTTGTTTCTAAATATTGTGTGTACAAGAAAGTGGCCGTTTAGAGACTGCTGCCGTGTGCATAAGGCGGATGGCAGCAGGTGTTCCCTTGGCCGTCCGCTGCGCCCGGGAGGCAAGACTAGGCTTCACTTCGCACCCAGCCGCTGTAAGATCCGCGTCTGGCAAACGCAGGATTGTGCGCTGCATCGGATGATGTCAGAGAAGGGCTGTTGCAAAAAGCTAATTTTACCCGCCGCCTTACACAATGAAATTCCAATTTACCCTACTTTTACTCTGCTGATGTCAATAGGCATTGTTCCACTTCAAAAAGTGTATGTCTGTGCAAAAAACACACTTTGTGAGTATTGTTAGAATCTGTTGATTGGCTTACAGCATGAGCCCCTGACGTATAATCAGTTCTGTGAAAACAGCACGTCAACAGCACTTTTCCATTTACGCAAAATTTGCGGTGCAAGTTTTAGGCGATTCACTCTGTATGCTGACACACTGCGACGTCGTCTTCTATACCGTCATGCCTCAGAAGGACATAGCCGTTGACGCTTATAGACATAGAAGGAATACTGAAAAAGAAGTGTGACATTAAAGCTAATGTCCTGAAATACGCATCTGAACTTTGTCAAATGGGCCTATAAGGATTGCACCTCTGCATTCACGAGTTGTAGTGTACAGTCACCACAGGTTTGAACCATCCTCCTGCCTAATGCGAGTCCAGTGTGCTGTCCACTGAGTAACAGCGCTCGGTCATTTTCGTCCAGAAACGGAGTTCCTCGAAGGTTGTTCGACAGAGAGCGGAAAAGGTCAAAATCTGGGGCCAGAACAGCTGGAGAGTAAGGTGGGTGCGCAATGACCACCCAACACAACTACTGTACAGTGTTTTTGTCAGTCTAGCAGAACGTGGGCTTGCGTTACCGTGGAGTAGCATCACTTTATGCTATGTTCCTAGTCGTTGTTCTTGGACTGTATCTGCAAGAAGTTTCAGTTGTTGCCAACAAAGTCAGCAGTTATGGTTTACACCTTGGGGAAGCAGTTTGTAACCACCATCACTGTTCCACTAGATGCACATTATCTTTTGTGGATGCGCGTGGGTCTTTGTTGGGGCTCAACCATTCATTTGTTTTCCAAAGACACCGTTCCTCAAGACCAGTAACGATACAGTAGAGGTAGGTATTCTTAACGAGCCAACTGATGACGAGCAAGTAGAGACGCTCATATGACCAGCCGCTCATTATTGTGATTTTTGCTTGGAGCATATGGTACCCATATACCTGATTTTTGAACCTTCCCTATAGCGTGCAGATGTCGAGAGATGACGGAATGATCACGATTCATAACACTTGCCAGTTCTAGAGCAGACTGATACGGATCATTGTGGATTAATGCGTTTAAACAACCTTTATCAAACCCCAAAGGTCTTCATGAGCGTGGAAAGCCACTAATTTCAAAACGAGCCTCCTTAAAATGAAGAAACCATTTTCTTGCCATGCTCTGTCCAATAGCATTATACCCATACAAGGCTCAGATGTTTCTTGCTGTCTCCGCTGCTGTCACCCCTCTATTCACCTCTAACAGAAGCGTTGTAGCCCGTGAGTCCTCCCTCGGGCATGGGTGTCTGCGTTGTCCATAGCGTAAGTTAGCTTAAGTTAGATTAAGTAGTGTGTAAGCTTAGGGACCTATGACCTAACCAGTTTGGTTCCCCCTGCCCCCCCCCCCCAAAAAAAAGGTTGTGGTTTTCCCACAGGGCACTCTATTTTCTAGCATCCACAGCTCTGCTCCGTATTTCCAAATGATAAAATGGCAATATGTAAACTCAAATAGCTACAGTGAACAACAAATAAACACGTAGCAACTGGAATACCATCGCGCAAAACAAAAAAGCTTCAAACTTATACACAAACCTAATACATAAGTAGCACTGTGTCGCATGAATTTCATCTTAACATCAATGCTCAACTGATTATTATTAACAAAAACAGTTGTCTTAAACTATTATTGTTAATAATTTATCTGTCTACTTTTAATTCAAGTACCCAGTGCCACGACAAGCATGCTACCTGAAACACGACATATGCCTTTCTCATTCAATTACACAATGCATGCTTCAGACGCCAGGAAAATTCGCAAAATATTCCACGAGCGGGAAACACACCCAGTGCAACAGGCTGTGAAAGTGAAAACGTAAGTGTTAGTGACAGAGGTATCAGTGAGACATAACGTGAATCAGCCGCAAAGCCTCCAAAGTAGATCGCCACCTTCATCTTCGTCACACACGTCATTGGGCCACGGTCGATCTGAAAATCCACATGAAGTGTAGCGGTTGGCATCTGTTTACCTAACTGTTAAGCAGTGGTTGAGCGGCAGTATTGTTACTGTAGTAGTGCTTTTAAGGTGTTACGGTGGTTTAATCAATTTAAAAAATGCAAGCATTGCAGAGTACGTGGTCTTTAGAATCGTAGTTTACAGGTGTAGAAACTATTTGGGAATTCCATCGAACTGGTGTAAATAAATGTTGTTGTATTAGTAGTAGATGCAGTCGCTATACATGGGACTATTGGTCCCCTGTTGGTACGTGAGCAGACCTTTATTCTTTGTTTAAAACACTAACATAACCATCGGACTGGTGGCGGGAATCTGTAGTTTATACTTCTGTTGTATTCTGTTCACAGGGTAATTCATTCTGTTTCCTCAAGTTTAATTTCCAGTTTTGGGTTTCAGATTGCTTTTTGTCCCGTTAGTATTGTGTTTGTTATTTTCTTTCTTTCTTTTTTAACTTACATGTTCTGCAAGCTGTAAATTGATGGAAATAATGTAACTACTTGCATGAAGTAATTTTTAAAACTCTGTAAACTGCAATCTTTTTTAGATAGCAAAGTAAAGGTTTAGCAAATGCCCCAATAAATAAATAAATGACATCGGCGTTGGAATGCGCTAAGTGTACGGCCTTTCACCATGTCTCTTGCCCACCTTGTCACACCAAACGGCCAGCACAAAGCCCGACACCATTCCAGTCACATCGGGACCAACGAAATGTAAGGACTGTGTGGCATGTACCACAACATGTGACACTGCAGGTCTTACGAGTTGCAGCGACCATCTTTTGCAGAGAGTAAGTTAGCATTTGAACCAATATAATACCCCTTAACTTCACATTTAAATACTGTCAAGCTCTTGATAACACATGGCATAGTTAAGGACTTTAATGGGTACCTTTTTATTCATACACTAATTTCCCATCTGGACCCAGATATAGCTGAGGGTTCTCGATTTATGTCGGCGCAAGGAAACTATAGTGTGATGTCAAAAGTTCATTGTGGAGCCCATATTTCTTGTGGGCTCCGAGCTAAAAGGTTGCCGAAGCATTCAACATGATGACAGCACTTGTCTCTGTCCAAAACTACAGCTGACTGGATTGCTCAGGAGTGTGAAATTATATGCATTGGAAATCAGAAGTTATAAATATGTTTTATTTATTTTTTAAATACGTAAAAAACAAAATGTTTTAATACTATCATTTTCTTCATGTGAGGCACCACAGCCATTTGTTTGTTAAAGGACATCAGCTGCTTTTTCACAAGTATTATGTTTATTATGCCTTACACGATTGGCCCATGTCGGCCTTAAAGGCCAGTTTCAAGCACAGTAGGACTCGATTTATTGCACAATTATCTTGTTAATAAAAGGCGATAGAGCAGATTTGAAAGCGAGCGCATAGCGTGCAAGATTCAGAATTAAACCAGAATTCTTAGTGTGTGCAGTAATAGTCATCTTTAAAACCAATAGAACGTTGTAGGACCCTATATGTGTTCGCTTTCGTTGTCGAACACCAACTGTCACTTCTGTCCACGTCGTGTATTAACAGAATAACTGTACAATACATCGATACATGCTGCGCTCGAAAATGGCCTGTAAATCCGAAATGGACCAATCGCACAAGGTATAATAGATTGAATATTCGTGAAAAAAAAAACATCTGAGGTGGAAAACTTCAAAAAGTCAATCATTACAGTTATAGCTCTTTCGAACATATTGAATAAAGAGAGTTTTAATGTTTTATACTCTTACAAACATGTCAGAACCACTTCACAAAGAAACTGGCGAATGAAGATAAAGTATTAATTCTTGTGCAAAATTTATATTCCGTACTTTGTTTTTGAAAGCTCTTCCACATTTTTTAAGATTACCTCACTGTGGCTCTAGGGAATGAACAAATATGTAACCTAAAATCTAAAAATCTCAATACAATTTCATCCCAGTTCTTATCGGTAGATAAGAAACAGAAAAGGACTTTCAGTTAGATCTAAATGTTTACAGGGGACTTCAAAAAGTAAGATACACACTATTAAGGCAGACCAAGTAATTTTTACTCAATTTTCCACTCACTTAAAGTGACATGGTTACTTTACACTAGTTTTCATCATAGACACTAAGTGCGTATAAACAATGGTCGGAACATTCTACGTACCATGGGTGCAGTACACTATTTGGCAACATAATATCCAGGTATATGCAAACAATGGTCCGATCCTTCTACCAGTCGTTCAGTCCCTCGATAACAAAAATCCGCTCCTCGCTCACAGAGCCATTCGAGAACCACTGTGTTAATGTCCTAATCGTAGGAAAATCTCTTTCCCCCTTCTGTTCTTTCAGTTTGATGAAAAGTTGGCAATTGTATGGTGCGACACCCTGACTTCCAAGTCAGCATCAACCACATCTGTGCAGCTTAGGTCAAGTTGTTGAAACTCATTTTACGACGGCTGGATGCGGCATTGCATTTGGTCTATACACGTTATCCCCACAAGGATCCTACTGTCGGGCTTGCTTCTACTATGGAGAAGATTTCTAGTTATTGCACCGTTTCAATCACACTGGATGCACCTATAATCCGTATCGCAGCAGAACTGTGGGTGCAAGAGATGTAGAACATTACTCTTCTCTGACAGTGCACTATTCATGTTGCACACTAATCTTAAAGTGGAGCAACATGTATAACTTACGTTCTGAAGTCCCTACATGCTGCACCCTGACAAGAACAGTGACACAGCTTAGAAATACAATAGGTCTACTTGAATTCTATAAAACTTATACTGAAATGGTATAAGTTTCGTTTGAATTTCAAGTAAGTGGTTTTGGTAGTAAATCCGATTATATTCTATACAATAGTAATAAGGACATGTAGATCTGTCCTCACAGAATGTGAGGAGTTATTACGAAACTATTAATTATTTTTTGAATTGTGTCACTTTTCTTGCTTTTCTAAAAACTATTTTGTTTTTTATGATCCCTTGCCTAACACTTCTGCCACTTCTCGACCTTAAATAATGTATTTTTTAACTTACTGCAATATAATATGACATTAGAGCCTCCATCACATAAAAATAGTACTTAAGTTCGAATAAAAAATGTAAAAACAAGTTGAAATTGTTTTACTAGAAATATTCAAAATGCAAAATTGCAAAATTATAATTTATGAAAATTAATACAATTAATGAAGAACATCAATTAGGTACAATTTAAGGAAAACAATTTTAAAAAAAGATGAAATCATAAATGGGCTTATGTAATTTAGGAATACTTTTTGCCGAGAAAAGTAATTCTCTAACTATCTTTATAGCAGAAATTTCCAATTTTTGCTTGTAAGCTCCAACGCAAAGCTCCAACGCACGAAATTTCGTAACATTTACAACTGCCATCGTGAAAACTGTGTTTCTTCAGACATGTGTCCATGTCAAAGGACACTGAATGTAAGATACAGACGCTGTATAAACATAGACATTGTAATAATTAATGAAATTAAGAATTGCATTAAACATGGACAGCGTCAGCAACTCAAAATGTGTCACTCTTCTTCAATGACCCATGCACATCTGGTGTTCCTGCTGTGGTGAATCATGAAGTACCCCACAGTTAAACTAACACAACTGCCTTAAAGTGGGCAAACTGCGAGACTGGGATGTGACATTTTTCGTGCACATAGTGTCACATGCAGTTTTCCGTGTCAAACCTAAAATTACCATATTTTTTACTTGTGACAATCTTCTCGCCGGGATGCCATATTAAACTAGGAGTGTTGAAACTAAGATATGGTTACAGTGAGGTAGTGCCATCAAATTTACAGATCTTGCAAACGCACAGTCCCTTTCCAGTTGTTTGCTTACCTCAAACCTAGAAAAGAAATAGGTTGCTAATCTAGACACTGCGAACTAGAGTCATTTGCGCCATGTGATAGTAGGTGCTAGATTTGGGGCATTCCAAGTATAAATAAAAGCTATTTCGAAATTCCTCTATACTTGTTACACACGTGTAAATGAATTGGGTGCATTACGTTGTACAACCGCGGCTGCTTCCTAACTGTGACTGAAACTTATAGTAATACTTAGAAAAGTAATGCGCGACGCACAGTGACTAATACGACGCTATCATTTGATGAGGGAGCTCCAGGAAGAGTGTGTAAATGACAGTGAGCTATGAAGTCGCTTCCAAGATACACTGGAGATGAAGACTCATTTAAAATTACTTAGTTACTGGAAGCCCTCAGAATTTAAGAGAATATGCCTTGCCCATTCTCCGGGAATCACTCATCCGAGAAATGTAGTGACTTATGAAATCACGTGTTTCGTGCTGATTCAGTCAGATTCATTTTAAAATGGTGGTATCAGTGGGCGCAATGTAGCCAAGTTCAGTGATTTCCATTCAACACGGCACTTCGCAACTCCTGGGAGAGCAGCACGTTGTCACAATCCAGATGCTCAAACAAATTGTGTATGTGAAATGTCAACCTCCCTACCTGTGATTACCCTGTATCAATAAAACATATCATGACATGAACACTGTAAATATCAACTTCAATCATCGTAATTATTCTTGTTTCGGTAAATTCAGCAACAGCCATAAAGTAACTGACACAAACGTTAACAGTTACCACTGTACTGCTGCACGACTAGCAGTTTTCTTGTCTTCACGGTTCTTCTTGCGAAGACGTCTCCCACAGCCAGTACTTTATTTATGTACAGCTTTATGTTAGTTTGTAAAGCAAGCAAGATCGTGGTTTAGCGCCTGATCAACGAGAAATTCGTTAAAGGCGGCACAAACTGCGACGGAGAAAGCTGAGAAGGAAATCGGTAGTGGTCTTTCGTAGAAAAAAAATGGTTCAAATGGCTCTGAGCACTATGGAACTAACATTTGTGGTCATTCGTCCCCTAGAACTTAGAATTACTTAAACCTAACTAACCTAAGGACCTCACACACATCCATGCCCGAGGCAGGATTCGAACCTGCGACCGTAGCAGTCGCGCGGTGCCGGACAGAGCGCCTAGAACCGCTAGACCACCGCGACCGGCTTTCACAGAAACCATCCCGATATTTCCATTAAGCAATTTAGGGGAAAGCATGCAAAACATTTTGCTTACGCATTGTAACTTAACGCTTGTTTGCTTCTCTCTATCTTACTGATTCTTCCTAAAACTTCCTACCAAAACTTCTCAAAAATAATTACCAGGCTAATTCCTAACTTAAGCTCATGTACTGTGAAAACCTCCGACTACACTGAATTATAGAGAGACTTAATATGTTTTGCTCAACACAGTCTACAAATTGAAGGTAACTGTGTCTATAAAAATGCAGTGCTATCCTGAATGTAACCTGACTTTTGAAATAAATCTACAACTGATCTTACAAAGAAATTCCTGGCCTGAAACTGTATTTTCGCTTACCATGTGTCGAGACAAATATTTTTGTAAATTTCTCGGAAGCAACACTCAGCATGTGGTACCAAAGCAACATTAAAAGCTAGGACTGAAAATTTCATACCGCAAAGTGCAATGTGCGTGCATACATACATTCTAAACTGAATGAAGGGTGGGAACTAATCATTCTTCAAAGTATGTATGCTACTAAACTATGCTCAATTTTATAATGCGCATAACTTTGCTAGCGCTCTCAGGCAGAGGCCGTGTAGCAACACAAAGATATTGTACTAACGGTCAAAGATTACTCAGCTAAATGGTTTTGCTCTGTGTGAGCTCTGAATATGATATTTAAGTAAGAAACAGAAATTTCCAGAGTGATCAAAGAAGATGCATACCTCGCACATACAGAGAAAGAGCATTCATCGTATGACTGCAGAACAGTCATTGGAAGCAGTGACTTCCATAAAATGTCTAGGCGTATGCACACCTAGGGATTTAAAGTGGAACTATCAAATAAAATTAATCGTGGATATAATAGATGTCATACTGAGATTCATTGGAAGAATGCTCAGGAAATGTAGTGCACCAACAAAGGAAGTAACTTACAAAAACTCGTTCGACCAATGCTGAATATTGTTCGTCAGCCTGGGACCTATACCAAATAGTACTTGTGCAGGAAATAGAGAACATCCAAAGAAGAGCAGCACATTTCGTTACAGGTTCATTTAGTAAGCGCGAAAACGTCACAGAGATGCTTAGCCACCTCCAGTAGCAGATGCTGCAAGACAGGTGTTCTGCGCAGGGTGTTGTTTACTTTGCAAATTCTGAGAGTGTTCGTCCCTGGAAGAATTAACCAATATATCCCTTTCTTCTATGTATATCTAGCTAAAAGATTACGGAGATAAAATTAGAGAGAGCCCACACAGAGGATTTCAACAGTCGTTCTTCTAGCGAACCGTTCACGACGGGAACAGAAAAGGGGAAATTGACACTGAAACAAGTAACGCGCGCCACATATCGTAACTTGGCTTGCAGACTGTAGATGTAGCCAGCCGGTGTGGCCGAGCGGTTCTAGGCGCTTCAGTCTGGAACATCGCGACCGCTACGGTAGCAGGTTCGAATCCTCCCTCGGACATGGATGTGTATGATGTTCTTAGGTTAGTTAGGTTTAGGTAGTTCTAAGTTCTAGGTGACTGATGACCTCAGATGTTAAGTCCAGTAGTGCTCAGAGCCATTTGAACCATTTGAACTCTAGATGTAGATGTAGAGAGCGTCAATCTGAGTAGCCGACAAGAGATATGGACCAGTGTTCTGCAAAACGCGCGTCTGGTGTGTTACCACTCCCTCAGTCACTCCACTCGGTGTGTTTACGAGTACTTCAAGTCAGCTGTGCTATGCCTCATTTGTCTTGGATCCCTTTTCTGGCTGTCAAATACTTGTCAAGACGTTGAACAGCTTTCTTTGTATCACTAGACTTTTAATGAGTTTCACAAATCCGTTCCTTCCGAAGCTAAAGTAAGAGAGTACCTTACCAGCCACAATTTATGGGAATATTTGGACTAAAGGCTGTAATATACGGCCAGAACTAATGTTCATATTAAACAGGCTTTTAACTTAATCAGTACGTACACAGATAATACAGTACGGTATCAAAAACCATGGGACAGCGATGTGCAGCTGTACAGATGGCGGTAGACCCGCATACACAACGTATTAAGGCAGTACATTGGCGGAGCTGTGAGCTGTACTCAGGTGATCCATGTGAAAAGGTTTCCGACGTGATTATGGCCGCACGGCGGGAATTAACAGATTCCATGTCGGAAACGGTAGGTAAATTCAATATTCCGAGAGCGTCATGCCGAAAATACCAGATCTGAGACATTACCTCTCACCACGGTCAACTTGGTGGCCGACGGCCTTCACTTAATGACCGAGAACAGCGGCATTTGCTTGGGGTTGTCAGTGCTAACGGACAAGCGACACTATGTTGAATAATCGCATAAATTAATTTGCGACGTACGACGAACGTATCTTTTTGTACAGTGTTGGGAAATTTTGGAGTTAAAGGGCTATGGCAGCAGACGACCGATGTGAGTGCTTTAGCTAATAGCACAACAACGTCTTCAGTGCCTCTCCTGGCTTTGTGAGCATATCGGTTAGACCCCAGACGACTGGATACCCTTGACCTGGTGAGATGAATCCCGATCTCAGTTGGTAAGAGCTGACGGTAGGGTTCGAAACCGTGAAACCATGGACGCCGGTTGTCACCAAGGAACTGTGCACGCTGGTGGTGGCTCCATAATGGAGTGAGCTGTGTTTATGTGTAACTGACTGTGCTCTATTCAACTGAAAATATCATTGACTGAAAATGGTTATGTTCGGCTGCTTGGAGACCATTTGCAGCCATTCATGTACTTCATTTTTCCAAACAACGATGGATTTTTTATGGATGACTATGCGCATGTCACTGGACCAAAATTATTCGCGATTGGTTTGAAAAATATTCTGGACAGTTCGAGGGAATGATTTGACGACTCAGTTCGGTCTAATTATTCCCATCGAAAATTTATAGGGCATAAAAGAGAGGTCCATTCGAGCACAAAATCCTGCACTGGCAATACATTCAGACCTCAGAATCAGGCACGACGCTTTAACTTATGTACTCCTTTCCTACTAACTCTATTCGTACCACATTTTGCAGACAGTAATCACATATACCACTGAATGTACCTACAAAATTACATCATTTTACGACATATTGTGGACGGCTATAGAGGCAGCATGGCTCAATATTTCTGCAGTGGACTTCAAACGACTTTGTGAGTCCATATCACGCCTAGTTGCTGCACTACACCAGGCAAAAAGAGGTCAAATACGGTGCTAGGAGGATCCCTTGACTTTTGTCACCTTGAGACGTAGCGCCCTATACCGATCCTGCCTTGGAGGTGGTTAAGTGGGAGATGTGTCTCAGAGCTGGATAGTGACAGATGGTGACGCGAGACTGGACGCGCACGTAGTTTGTGTATCAGCCGAAAGAGGACAGTATTGGATAGGGGGACTGTGATTTTAGTTTCGATTTTGCCCGCTAGAGTGCACTAAATTAATAGAATGGTTTTCATGAACTGTTCTAGTATTTTCATAAAGTGTTATTATGCATTTTTGTGTATGTAAAATGTTATAAATGTGTTTTAGCAGTATGAATGATGCGTGAGTGTGGTTTAGGGTTAATGTGAAGATAATTGTTTAACGAGTTTTGTAGAAGGATTTAGTGTGGGTACATTTCGAAAAAGTATGGATATGAACAAAGGGGATTTTTGTAGAATAGATTTGTAAAGTGAATTTATGGTAAAGGGAAAGTTAATTCAGGTATAAATAACAATAGTAAATAACTTTATGCATAAGCAAAACTTCAGCATATTAGATAATTACGTCGGTAAAAAGTGCAGTCGTTAGGTTTACTATTTTGCGATTGGTTATTGATGAAAAGCGCGGACTGACGCGGGATAATGTTGTTTTGCTATTGGCTGTTCAGTAAACTGACCAATGGTAAAGCAATATTCTTCACGCGCCTTTCTCTGCTGGTAGAGTAGACTTAGAGTATTCTAGAGAAGAGTCGGAGCCTAGCCATTTAGTAGTTCCGATGGAAACGATAAGTGTGGTAAAGTGACGGCATAAATTATTCCGATGAGCGTGTAGAAATTTCGGAATTATAAGTGAATTTTGCGACGAGAAAAGACTTATATTCCGCGTGGCGTATTGAGCAGGTCGGTGGCTAAAAACTGTGACTGCATTTGGTACCGACAGACTTAATATTTGGAGAGTATTCTCAATCAAAAACAATCAGTATTTTTGTAGCTGTTACGTTTTCTGGAAATGCAACACCACAAACTTGCTAACGTGAGTGAAAGGGATTGTGAGTGACTGTGTTAAGACTAACACGGGCTTGGCAATGATACTTGTTACCTAAGTTTCAGAATATATTAATTGGGGACAAAATTTCCAACCTTTCATTTGTGTGAAAACTTTCTCCCGAATCGTAGATTAGTGACATAAATTGCAGCCTGGTTCACGTCGAAGTACAGTAGGTTTCACTCGGCTTTCCTACTGACGATCCGCTGAGACATTGCTCACAGGTACGTGCAGGTTCGTCGTAAAGTGACAGAAAGAACTGCGCCGCCGCAAACTCACTACTTTTCTGTGTAAAGCTCTATATTCTTCGACTTAGATAAAAATGGATGCTGAAAAGTGTAAGAGGAGGTCCAGTGACTCTATTGAAAGCTGTATTTCTCTGCTAAGACGTACATTAATAAAGTAATTTCCAAGTAATCTCATAGTTACTGATGTGAGTAAATTAGTACTGATTGTGGATATTGTTATATTGCAGTGGCTGCTTCTACCAGTTAACGTCTAATTCGACTCTTTATACATTTCTGAATGGTGTATTAATATATCAAATAATTAATTAATTTCTTTCTCCTTGTCGAAAATGTTTCTACTTATTGAAGCTGGTTGAAACGAAAATACATGAGCGGTAAAGAAGCATTCAACTTGCGACGGAGATTGAAAACATCATTAATCACAAAGTTGGAACGATTACCTTGTGGTATAGAAAAGACAGTGATTGGTTGTTGTAGCCTGCATATGTGATCACACGTCCTGATGTAGAATACTCATGTACATGCATGCAAATGCATCCAGTGGTCGTTTCATTTTTATGCGTAAAAATGTTTTTACATGATTTGACAAGTGTCAAATATTCCGAGACTATAAACAGCTACATGTGATTTCCATGCGTGTCTTCTTTACTTACGCGCTCTTTGTTTTAATATGTGTTTTCCAGTATATTCCGGAGGCTGCTCTGAGTATGTGTGTTTCTGATGATGTTGTTGTTGTTGTCTTCAGTCCTGAGACTGGTTTGATGCAGCTCTCCATGCTACTCTATCCTGTGCAAGCTGCTTCATCTCCCAGTACCTACTGCAACCTACATCTTTCTGAATCTGCTTAGTGTACTCATCTCTCGGTCTCCCTCTACGATTTTTACCCTCCACACTGCCCTCCAATGCTAAATTTGTGATCCCTTGATGCCTCAAAACATGTCCTACCAACCGATCCCTTCTTCTAGTCAAGTTGTGCCACAAACTTCTCTTCTCCCCAATTCTGTTCAATACCTCCTCATTAGTTACGTGCTCTATCCACCTTATCTTCAGTATTCTTCTGTAGGACCACATTTCGAAAGCTTCTATTCTCTTCTTGTCCAAACTAGTTATCGTCCATGTTTCACTTCCATACATGGCTACACTCCAAACAAATACTTTCAGAAACGACTTCCTGATACATAAATCTATATTCGATGTTAACAAATTTCTCTTCTTCAGAAACGCTTTCCTTGCCATTGCCAGTCTACATTTTATATCCTCTCTACTTCGACCATCATCAGTTATTTTACTTCCTAAATAGCAAAACTCCTTTACTACTTTAAGTGTCTCATTTCCTAATCTAATTCCCTCAGCAGCACCCGATTTAATTTGACTACATTCCATTATCCTCGTTTTGCTTTTGTTAATGTTCATCTTATATCCTCCTTTCAAGACACTGTCCATTCCGTTCAACTGCTCTTCCAAGTCCTTTGCCGTCTCTGACAGAATTACAATGTCATCGGCGAACCTCAAAGTTTTTACTTCGTCTCCATGAATTTTAATACCTACTCCAAATTTTTCTTTTGTTTCCTTTACTGCTTGCTCAATATACAGATTGAATAACATCGGGGAGAGGCTACAACCCTGTCTCACTCCTTTCCCAACCACTGCTTCCCTTTCATGCCCCTCGACTCTTATTACTGCCATCTGGTTTCTGTACAAATTATAAATAGCCTTTCGCTCCCTGTATTTTACCTCTGCCACCTTTAGAATTTGAAAAAGAGTATTCCAGTCAACATTGTCAAAAGCTTTCTCTAAGTCTACAAATGCTAGAAACGTAGGTTTGCCTTTTCTTAATCTTTCTTCTAAGATAAGTCGTAAGGTCAGTATTGCCTCACGTGTTCCAACATTTCGACGGAATCCAAACTGATCCTCCCCGAGGTCTGCATCTACCAGTTTTTCCATTCGTCTGTAAAGAATTCGCGTTAGTATTTTGCAGCCGTGGCTTATTAAACTGATAGTTCGGTAATTTTCACATCTGTCAGCGCCTGCTTTCTTTGGGATTGGAATTATTATATTCTTCTTGAAGTCTGAGGGTATTTCGCCTGTCTCATACATCTTGCTCACCAGCTGGTAGAGTTTTGTCAGGACTGGTTGTCCCAAGGCCGTCAGTAGTTCTAATGGAATGTTGTCTACTCCGGGGGCCTTGTTTCGACTCAGGTCTTTCAGTGCTCTGTCAAACTCTTCACGCAGTATCGTATCTCCCATTTCATCTTCATCTACATCCTCTTCCATTTCCATAATATTGTCCTCAAGTACATCGCCCTTGTATAAACCTTCTATATACTCCTTCCACCTTTCTGCCTTCCCTTCTTTGCTTAGAACTGGGCTGCCATCTGAGCTCTTAATATTCATACACGTGGTTCTCTTCTCTCCAAAGGTCTCTTTAATTTTCCTGTAGGCAGTATCTATCTTACCCCTAGTGAGATAAGCTTCTACATCCTTACATTTGTCCTCTAGCCATCCCTGTTTAGCCATTTTGCACTTCCTGTCGATCTCATTTTTGAGACGTCTGTATTCCTTTTTGCCTGCTTCATTTACTGCATTTTTATATTTTCTCCTTTCATCAATTAAATTCAATATTTCTTCTGTTACCCAAGGATTTCTAGCAGCCCTCGTCTTTGTACCTACTTTATCCTCTGCTGCCTTCACTACTACATCCCTCAGAGCTACCCATTCTTCTTCTACTGTATTTTTTTCCCCTATTCCTGTCAATTGTTCCCTTATGCTCTCCCTGAAACTCTGTACAACCTCTGGTTCTTTCAGTTTATCCAGGTCCCATCTCCTTAATTTCCCACATTTTTGCAGTTTCTTCAGTTTTAATCTACAGGTCATAACCAATAGATTGTGATCAGAGTCCACATCTGCCCCTGGAAATGTCTTACAACTTAAAACCTGGTTCCTAAATCTCTGTCTTACCATTATATAATCTATCTGATACCTTTTAGTATCTCCAGGGTTCTTCCATGTATACAACCTTCTTTCATGATTCTTAAACCAAGTGTTAGCTATGATTAAGTTGTGCTCTGTGCAAAATTCTACTAGGCGGCTTCCTCTTTCATTTCTTAGCCACAATCCATATTCACCTACTATGTTTCCTTCTCTCCCTTTTCCTACACTCGAATTCCAGTCACCCATTACTATTAAATTTTCGTCTCCCTTCACTATCTGAATAATTTCTTTTATTTCATCGTACATTTCTTCAATTTCTTCGTCATCTGCAGAGCTAGTTGGCATATAAACTTGTACTACTGTAGTAGGTGTGGACTTCGTATCTATCTTGGCCACAATAATGCGTTCACTATGCTGTTTGTAGTAGCTTACCCGCATTCCTATTTTCCTATTCATTATTAAACCTACTCCTGCATTACCCCTATTTGATTTTGTGTTTATAACCCTGTAATCACCTGACCAGAAGTCTTGTTCCTCCTGCCACCGAAGTTCACTAATTCCCACTATATCTAACTTTAACCTATCCATTTCCCTTTTAAATTTTCTAACCTACCTGCCCGATTAAGGGATCTGACATTCCACGCTCCGATCCGTAGAACGCCAGTTTTCTTTCTCCTGATAACGACATCCTCCTGAGTAGTCCCCGCCCGGAGATCCGAATGGGGGACTATTTTACCTCCGGAATATTTTACCCAAGAGGATGCCATCATCATTTAATCATACAGTAAAGCTGCATGTCCTCGGGAAAAATTACGGCTGTAGTTTCCCCTTGCTTTCAGCCGTTCGCAGTACCAGCACAGCAAGGCCGTTTTGGTCAATGTTGCAAGGCCAGATCAGTCAATCATCCAGACTGTTGCCCCTGCAACTACTGAAAAGGCTGCTGCCCCTCTTCAGGAACCACACGTTTGTCTGGCCTCTCAACAGATACCCCTCCGTTGTGGTTGCACCTACGGTACGGCCATCTGTATCGCTGAGGCACGCAAGCCTCCCCACCAACGGCAAGGTCCATGGTTCATGGGGGGGTTTCTGATGATGTCTGTATCGAAATGCCGAATTGTTTCTGCTGTGTGGCGTCCACGATTACGTTGGCCAGCTTCAGACAATCACGGTATTAGTTATTTCCTCATCTTATAGATCAAATTCACGACGAAGGTTATGATGTGGAACATGTCGACAGAACTACGCAAGGGTATCATAATCAATGGCGTAAAAGTATACAGTGAAAGTACACGATAGTAGAAGCAAGAAAACCTCAGTAAAAATGTGACCTCAGTGAAAGTACACGATACTAGAAGCAAGAAAACTTCAGTAAAAACGCATACCTTAAGAACAACGAGAAATTCATCTTCGATACTGTGAAACAAATCTCTTCTAATGCAAGCTGTCTGCTTTCAACATTTTGAGGGCTGGTAGCACGGATCAAAAAAGAAAAAAAGTGTAGTAAACGTGCGCTCTAAAGTGTATACGTTAAGAGCTATGATCAATTGTTCATCTTCGCTAGAATGGTTCAAATGGCTCTGAGCACTATGGGACTCAACTGCTGTGGTTATCAGTCCCCTAGAACTAAGAACTACTTAAACCTAACTAACCTAAGGACATCACACACATCCATGCCCGAGGCAGGATTCGAACCTGCGACCGTAGCATTCGCTAGAATGAAACACATCTTCTCTACTGAACAAGTGCTCATGTCTCTTAAGGAACACACTTCGTTTATAGCCCATGTTTACTGCGACTTTTTTCTGTGTGTTGGTCCATACTTCCACCTCTAAAAACATGGAAAACAAAGAGCTTGCAGTAGAAGATATTTGTTTCACAGTATCAATGATGAAGAAGTGCTACTCAACAATAATTATTCTGTGGTATGGAAGGAGATGTTACAGAGAAACATCTTTAGTCTACATTTGAAAACATCTCTGCTATCAGTCGTTTAATTTCATTGGGTTGATTGTCAAATTTCACTACCTTCGTGATAAAGTGAGACTCATTAAAAGGTAATACAGATCATTTTTCCTTCTAGTATTGTACTTTTGAATATCTCTATTACTCTCAAACCTAGATGAACTGTTGATAGCAAATGTCATTAAGTGAATAAATGTACTGTGAGGCGGTATTTAATATTCTCAGGTGCTTGAAGAGATACCTACAGAATGTGTGAGTGTGAATGCCAAATGTATTTTTTTTTTTTTTGGTGAATACTTTTTTGCCTAAGTGAGGATCTACCCCAGAATATTACGAGGGTCGTTCAATAAGTAATACCCCACATTTTTTAAAAAAGCCATTGATATACATAGACAAATGTCTTTGTTGGTGCTTCATGTTTGACGTTTGTTCTTTGCGCCAGTGAAGTTACGAACCGTTCTGACAGATGGCAGAGCTGTAGTACAGCGTCAAAATGGCGTCTACATACGACTCATGTTACAAGCAGCGTGCTGTTACTGAATTCTTATGTTTCCAAAAAAAAAAAAAAAAAATAAAAGAAACAATAGTGAACATCCATAAACGTTTGTATGCAGTGTATGGCGATTCTGCAGTTGATAGGAGTACAGTTGTGCGATGCGTAAAGAAAGTTACAGCTTCAGGAAATGCAGTATCAGAGCTCGATCACCAGCCATGCTCAGGACATCCTGTCACAGCCACTGCTCCAGCCATGCTGGATAGTGCGGATGTTATTACACTGAACAACAATTTGAAGTGAAAGTGTGTAAGTTGCATAATTTTGAGTTAGTTATGTTTATTTCAGTATAAAATGATATACAATCATCATCTTCATAAATATTTAGCTCTAGTTTTTTTTAAATTTATCTACATTTTTGTATAAATAACTCACTAATTAAATATGCATTCATGTTCCAAGATTCAGCATAGCAAATTTTAAGTGAATAACTACTTGAATTATGTTATGTGTTATGCATTGATAAATTTCAATGCCTTTCTGCAAGGACAAAAGTAAAATATTAGGAAAAATGATGATAGTATTACATTAATGAAAATACTTTGGACCAGAACTATGTAAAGCACAAAAGAAAATATATAAATAAACCCATCACAAATGTATATAAGGGATTATGAATGTTAAATGTCCATAATCTATAGTACACACAATTACATATTTTGTTGAGAGATAAATGCAAAAGATGACTGTTTTCGCTTGGCTTGACGTTTATACACATACTCAGGAACATCCCTTATGACAATCCAGCAGTAATCCACTAAAATATTGGGGCTCCACTTTCCAGTATACCTCTTCTCAAATGTGGCAATATCTTGATGGAATCGCTCCCCATGTTCATCACTTACTGCACCACAATCTTTGGGGAAGGAGTCAAGATGACTATGTAAGTAATACATTTTCAATGAGATGTTCCAACCAAGTTTTTCATAAGATGACATGTTATCTACAGTCTCCTTGTAATTTATTGTTTGTTTGTTCCCTAAGAACTGTAAACAGACTGTCTTAAAACATTCCCATGCACCCTGATCACCTACTTTGCACCCAAAATAACAACTGTAAGCTTTTTTTAATCAATGGAGTAACTTACTGTTTTTGTGAAGCAAATGTCACTTCTCCACACACATAGCAAAATGTGTCAGCACTGTTAACACAAACTCGTGGCATTTTTGTTCTCTTCAATAGCAATCAACTTGAACACCTGGGTTGCTAATCTGGAAACAAATGTGCAAAAATTATTACATGTCTAGGTAAATTCACTGAAGCTGAAGAGGAGGGAGACAAAAAGATCACTAAAATTGGTTTCAGCATGTTTATATCCAAAATATTGCACACAAGTAAGGCCAGGGACAATAATATAATCCATTGTTACTAGTTATTATGACTTTGACAAACCATTATAATATTTGATTTTAAACTTAACATAAAAATTCGTATATCATTATCTCACCCTAATACAACAGTGTAAAATGAAAACTAGAGCTAATTTTTAATTGTCTTTATGATATTCGCAATAAGCACATTAGGATTGATAAGAATTGGCTATTTTCATTCGATTTACATTTTCATTGTTGCACAGTGATTCGTGCTGACTGGCTCATCACAACTCGACAGTTGGCTCTACAGTTGTCAGTCAGCAAAGGAAATGCATCTGAAATGATCGACACTCTTCAGACATTCAAAGAGGCGCTCACAACGGGTTCCACAAAATTCAAAGAAAGGCCATTTCATCTGAACTGTTGGAGCGTTTCGAGACCAACAGACAGTCCTTTCTGTCATGAGAAGACACTTTGAAGTTGATGAGAGTGTCAGTCATGCAGTGAAAACATGGCTATGCCTACAGGAGAAGAGCTTTTACCAGCAGGGAATATATGCTCTTCCACAACATCGGCTTACAGCAATAGAATGTGATCGAGACTGTGTATAAAGGTAGGACATGGACAAGACCTGTTGATATTATTGTCTTCAAATTTTGACTCTTAACAATAAATATGTTCCGAGAAAAAAAAGTGGGGCATTACTTATTGATTGACATTATAACACTTGTGAGACTGCCTCTGATCTATCTTCCTACTGCAGTTGTGTAAGGATGCTCTATGCGTGTTTTAGGAATTTGGTGTTGAAACTATGGCCTGCAAGGTAGGAAAATACCATCTCATGCATGCAGAGTTCAGAAGAGTGCAGAAGTATTGACTGTGATGTAATCATATGATGATCTCAATGTCGGTTCCACTACACACCCTATAACGGAAATGTTATTGCTAACAGAAATTAGCATACGGGTTCAGGCGTAACTATATGTTAGAAAACAGTGAAAATCTTAGATTTTCGCTATCAAGGTTTATTTTTACTCTAAGTACGTCTTCATGACATAGCAGTGTTAGCAAAATTACATACAGGATGGTGAAATATTGATACTGGGTGTTGACAACAGTGAAGCAAAATTCCTAACTATTATAATGTTCTTTAATGATAAGATGGTTGGTGACCATGTCAGGAGTTGATAAAAATGCAAAAACCTTTTCTTATAATCTACATTATGCCTAATGCCTAATTTACTCCTCTTAAGAAATTCTTTTCGTGGTTCAGCGTCCTATCTCTGCATTACAATTCTTGTTTCTATATCAGGTTCCAGTTTGTTCCTGATATCTTAAGCTCATGAGACTCCTTATGTTCGTTATGTGTGGTATTGTGGTATGTCATCATGCTATTAGATCATTAGCTTTGTGAACTCTACATATCACGTTGGTAGCTACATATAAAAGTTTAAGGTACTTCTCAGTTCTCTGTCTCTTCTTTTTCTCAGACTGTTGTCACATCCTGTCTGAAACATACCTCATGGCTTCTTTGATATTATTTTCTGATGCCTATAAGTGATTAATCGTCATTCCCTTTAATACGGCTTACATCATGAAGTCCTAAACTTTTGCCTGTCTTTGGATTCTTTAGTTCTATGGCGTTACCACAGGTCCTTTGTCTGCAGCGAAAAGCTTATGATTCTTTTGTTTGTGAAACTGTGTGATGTGAAGTTTGGAAGGTAGGAGACGAGGTACTGGCAGAAGTAAAGATGTGAGGACAGGGCGTTAGTCGTGGTTTGCTGGCACGGTAGCTCAGGGTGTTCGATCAGAGTAGGCAGTGGCCCTCTGTAATAAAAAAAAAACTAGTGGCCCTCTATAATAAAAAAAACTGAGTACAGGAATCAATGATCACTTGAACTGATGTCATGTGACGTCCGACCAGACCAAATGCAACGAACAACACTGAACAAAATAACTAAATAAAATAAAAAAAAGATGATAGGGCACTTGCCCACAAAAGGCAAAGGTTCCGAGTTCGAGTCGCGGTCCAGCACACTGTTTTAATCTGCCAGGAAGTTTCATATCAATGCACACTCTGCTGCAGAGTGAAAATCTCATTCTTTTGTTTGTGTTTATAGGAAAGATGGTGAGCTTTCACAAACACCATCTGCCCTACTGCGAATGTCTTTTTCATTACTGTCTTATCCACTCTTTCCTTTCTTTTCATGGTTGCCCTTTTAATGTTTGTTAATGCTGTGGCTGTAATCTGTTTGTGTTGCCTGCATGGTACTGTGGGAAATCTTAATGTTTCTTTGGTTTTATCAGGGGCTGCAATGTTTTTAAGTACTGTGATGGGTGGAAGTAGGGTAGTGCTCTGGGACATTTGATTTATAATGTCTTGGAAATCTCTCATGTGTATATCCCAAGTGTTATGTTTTTTGCTGGCATACAATCGACATAAGTAGCTATGTCTTTCATTGACCATGTCACTGGATTTGCACTGGGTTAATATTTTGATATAAAAATAGGTTTAATTTTGTGCTATTTCAACAAGTCCTGCCATTGTGCTGATTTGTATTGTGGTCTGTTACCTGAAAATATTCGTTCCACCCCACCAACTTGTTTGAGAAAATCCTGTTTGAGCACATCACTTATTGTAAGCCCTGTTGCCCGCTTTAAAGACGTTAAAGTGACATATTTTGAAGTTAATTCCAGTACCACAATTATAAAAGTGTAGCCCTTCTTTGTGCGTGAGAGATGTCCCATTAAACCTATTTGTTTTAATCTGTTAGGGATTATTGGAAACATAGGTGGTTTTGTCTGAAATGTGGCATGTTTTGTTCTCATACATATTATGCACTTTAGGAAAACTTTCCTTATTCACTTTTCCGTATCAGGGAAATGACTTGTTCATTTTAGTTTTAGGAAGCATTTTTTTGATCCAAAGTGGGCATTACTCAAGTGTGTGTACCATATGTATTTTATAACTATTTGGTAATTTTTGTAATTCATCTGCCCTTCCTCTTCGTATTCTTGGAATAAAACAACTCCAAACCTTTTTTTTGCACTATCTGTGGCCATATAAAAATTTTGTGCCCTGTTGGGGTGAGCTAGTATTGGTGCTGTTGCTAATGTATTTTTCAATTTAAGATATTCTTTATTAGCTTGCTGATCCCATACCAATGGCGTATTTTTTCGAGTAAGTGCACATAGGCGTGGTGTTGCGAGAGTGTCAATCCATATAAACTTTTTTGTAAAAGCTGATTGGTCCTAAAATCCCCTCAGTGTCTTTTTACTATATAGGGTGCCAAATTCTTTAAAAGCTGTTAATTTGGTTGAGTCTGGTATCATTTCCTTTTCTGATATTATATGCCATACGAATTTGACTTCTCGCATACAAATTTGGACTTAGTGATGTTGACTGTTACACCATGATCCTTTGTGGTCTGCAAAAACTCGCTTATTGTGTTGTTGTGCTGTTCCCATGAGGGCTCCGCTATAATGACATCATCACCATAACATAACTCAGTATGGTGTTAAGCCCCCTAATGAATGCCACTGATGATATATTCAGGCCAAATGGTGATCGTTTAAATTGGTAACATCTGCCAAAGACGATGAATGTTGTATATTTTCTACTTTCAGGCACCAGTTCAGTCTGTCAGAAGCTAGAATGTAGGTTAATGGATGAGAAAAACTATGCGCCATGAAATTTTTGAATTAGCTCTTCTAACTTTTCCGGACGATCTGTCTCTGTGATAATGATGGTGTTTAACTGTTGAGAATCAAGCACTAATCTGATACTGCCATCTATACTATTCACAATATGCACAGGGCTATTTTATGTTGAGGAGGCTGGTTCAGTGATGTCATCGTCTAACATCTTGGATATCTCCCTATATACTTTATCCCTGTAACTTAGTGGTTCTGTATAAGGCAGTACTCTAAATGGTTCGTGTTCCTTGATTTCAAATTTCTATTGGAAATGTTTAATACTACCTGGCTTTGGTAAAAACACCTCTACCTTATCCCGAAAAATATTTTCTGATTCACCCTGAATGTCTTTTACCTCTAGTAATTTCTCGTCGATTTCTTTACGTATTTCTAACATGAGTTCTCTAGTGAGATGAGGTGATTACCCCCTACGTAAGTACCGTTCTGGTTCGTCAGCATCCATGTCCAATGTAATTCTTAATTAGTTATTCGTTACTGGTATTTCTTCTAATTTCAGACTTTGCCCGAAGAGAAGTGTAATGCTCCCAAACGTCACTCTACTCTTTCCCATGTCTATCACAGCTCGTCTTTCATTTAGAAATCTGCAGCTATTATCATGTCCACCGTTAATTTCGGTATGTTCAAAAAGTGTTCAAATGTGTGAATTCCTAAGGGACCAAACGGCGGAGGTCATCGGTCCCTAGACTTACGCACTAATTAAACTACCTTATGCTAAGAACAAAACACACATCCATGCCCAAGGGGGACTCGAAATTACGCCGAAATCGCGGTTAGCTCGCTTTCGCTGTCTGTGACTACATTAATTGGGATTTCCGCTACAATGGCCTTCACAACAGGTTGAATCTCGACCAATTTGCTCTGCTCTCCCTCATCTCCCTGCATTAAAGCATCCTTTATTGAATCATACGTGACTGGCTTCGGGATTTTTACCTGTTAATTAAAACCTTCTGTCGAATATGTTTCGACCACTGTCTGTCTCTCATCTACAACCACTTCTTCACATTTAACTTCATCTTTCCTCATTAAGCTACATCTGCCTCTACTTTCTTCGCTGAAACTCCCAAATAGTCGCATGTAAATGCCCTTATTACATCTCTATAACTTCCATCATTGTACACATTGGAACCTGTGCCCAGTTGTAATTTATTCTCAATTTCTGTCGACTGACCATTGTCCTCCTTTAGTTCGTTTTTCTTGGTCTTAGCCTCAGATAACTCTGCAATTCTAATTCCTTCATCCCTATTTTCTTCTCCCATTGTGCCTGTCTCTGGTCGTTCATTTTCTTTATCTGTATCCTCCCAATTAGTTTCTCCCCAGCACGATGTTGTTGTTTTCCTGCTCTTGTTTAATCCCTGCGACCCTATTTCCTTATCTATTACCTGTCGTGACAAAATATTTATTTCTCTCGACGGTATGTTATCTTCTTGGAATCGGCTCTCCCTAGTTACGCTATTAAATAACTCTGCAATTTAACTATTTTGCCTTTTAACTCGACTTCCGTTATGGCTGTTTCATTTTGTTCTGGTAGTCCGTTTTTGGCGAAATCCTCACAACAAATTCCTGTCCAACCTGATGTTTGCAGTATCTCAACTTCTTTCAATCCCTACGGTTCTGTTCCTTCATCTTTCACCTCTCATGTCAATGTGTTTATTTCTTTCGTTACATTTATGCTGCTTGCTTGGGTAGGTGCGCTGTTTTCCTTGACTTGGGCACTCTCTCGTCAATTCGAACGTTTATTGGGGTTTGGTGGCCTGATCTTCACGTCTTCTTTCGATCTTTCCTGTCCTTGTTCGACTTGGTTACACGGGTTTCGTTGATGGTAATTTGTCAGCCTGTTTGTCCTCCAATACCCACTGCGATTAGCGTTATTCCCCCTGTAATAGCTATTGCCATTCCTAGGTAAGTAACCGTTGCCATATCTTGTTCCGTACCCATACCATTTCTTTGTTGGAATCTATTGTCACTTCTCTGAGCGAAGTTATCACGCCGTTCGTAATGGTCGACATTCCTTCGTGCGTTCTCTGGCGCATTTCAAGGTCTTTCGTTCACGCGGGTTTCGCTCTTTTCTTGCCTCATCTTCCGAGAATATGAATTCTAAATCTCTCAAAATTCCATTGAAAACTTCCACGTCGTTGCCTCCACGCACAACCAGTGATTGTTGGTATTTTAGTGGCAGCTTCATGGTACACAAATTAATCAATTCTCCATCGCTGTGTGGCACATCCAAGCATTGGTTTTTCTCTGTCGTTGCTTCGAAAAATTTTACAGGGCTCTTTTCTCCGGAATTCTAGAACTGCAGCATGGATTTTGCAGTAGTTCATACTTACTCCATTTTGCGCTTCACTCGGCCAGTAGCGTGAGAGAAACTTATCTCTGAAATCTTCATATGATCGACATGTAGCTGCTACGTTTTGCTTCGTTTCTGCTATTGTTCGAGACATGTTGGCACATGTAAAGTCTAGTTTGTGTACTAATGTCCAATGTTCTGGTAGTCCTACTTTGAACAGATCAATGAAGGTTCGTGGATGTAGTGAGTTTCCTTCACGGAAATGCTGAAACTTTCTTACAATGAGGAAATGATCGTTGTCATACCTCGCTGTAGTACCGAACGAAATTCGAAAACCGTCGCAACTTCTGTTCCAGATCATTTCACGTGTCAGTCTTTCAGGTTCTGGTAAATCCATTGGATATGGTCCACTGTAACTTTCGCCTAGTCTTGTGTGGTATCGTTGTAACGGAACGCAATGACTTTCTTCCATCGGCTCTGCGTGCGCGAGTGTCGATATGCTTCAATCTATAACCTTCGCGCCCTTGCCTTTCCCTGAGACGTAATAGCTAGGTATCATGCCTGGCTAATCTTGCCGCTTCATGTTGTGGTCCTAATTATTCCGAAAAATATGCTTGTGGTATCCGACGTGTCCGTGGTGCCGTCTGCTCTTGGTGAGATTCGAAACGTACCTGTGGCATCGCAGGTGGTTGGCTATCGCGTAATTTCTTCTCCGCCTGTGATTGGAGTTGTATTTGCGTGAAATATTTTTTCATGCCTTTAGAAACTTCTTGCTTTTCTGATGGCGTTATTAACTTGGAAGTTGTTACGGATTCAGACCTTGTATGATCTTGATCACTTCGCTCTTGTATAGTTCGCGACAGTTCTTCTCTAAGTTTTTCGAGTTGATTCTTTGTTTTCGCTTCTATTCTCACGATGCGAATATCGTACCTCTTGAGAACCGCTTTCGTGATGCGTTTTTGCAGCACACTATCTTCGATTATTAGTCGTGCTGTACCTGCTGCTTGGGGTGTAATTTCATTCATCTGTTTGGTTATCTTTGCAATTTCATCATATCATCATGTAACGTTTTATTGTCATCACGTAATGTTTTGATTTTGGTCTGTGCGTCGTCACGCAACGTTTGCACTTCCATTTGGACCTTGTCAATGTCTGTTCTTAATTGTGTGTGACCTGTTACCAAAGTTTCGTTCACATTTCTGGGTTCTTTTGCCTCTTCCTCTATGTGACCTAACTGTTGTTTGATCTCACGCAGTTGTTTTGTTGTTTCTGTATTCTGCTCACTTATCTCTTATTGCAGTGTTTTGCTGTTCCCACACTCTGCCCAAGTATCTGTTGTTGCAGTTGTTTCGTCTGCTGTTTCATCTCTCTGTTTTTTATCGTTATGGTGCACGTTAATTGCTGGAGAATTTCCGGCAAATTAACGAGTCCAAGTGGATACGTCTATCAGTGCACTGCACGTCTCTATTTCCCTACTGACTTGTATAAAGCCAATAATATTTACCATTGGTTGATACAAACACAAAAATTTATAACGAAAAATTTTATGAGGATATTTATTTTGTTGTTCTAGTAATTACATATGGTTGACTACCTTACCATGGTATTTTACCATCCTGGCAGGGTCGTCATTATCTAACTCGTGTGAAACTGTCTCTGATCTATCTTCCTACCACAGTTGTGGAAGGATGCTCTGTTACAGTTTGAGGAATGTGGTGTTGAATGTATGGCAGGGCCGCACAAGGTGCATGCACCGGTGCATCGCACAGTGCAGAGTGCAGAAGACGGCTGCGCTATGTTGACGACGGTGCAGACCCCCCACTGTTCGGCTTTGCGCAACAGCGCTGCCTCTCACTTCCTTAGCTTGTGTCGCTCGCACCGCCTGTCTCGACCTGTTTCAAAGCTTTTACCCTGTTGTCTTCGTCATTGCCAAATACTAATGTACACTAGGTGGAGAGCTTAGTTTGGTGTACCGGTACAAAAGAGATTTATATAATAACTGTAATGGTAGCAATTTTAAATTTGGTTTCAACACAAATGTATCTTCCTATGTGCTCTTTATTTTATTTGCAATTATGCTACTAAGATCTGGGACAAGAGATTGGCCGACAGCAATTCTGAGAGAATTTTTAAAATTACAATTAGAAATACTCGCACGCAATCTAGTTTTTGTACAAGACAAAACAGAAAAATAACCTTTCACATACACAAGTGGAACCAAACATAGAAATAATCTTCGCTGCTTCTCTGTGTAACTTGAGAAATTCTTCCTTCGGCAAATTCTGGTAGAATTGGAGCAAACCTTTTGTACTGTAAAACACATCCTTTCGCTGAACATCGCTTTGCAAATCAATTAGAACGAAATGTAAATCTGAAGGCGCACTTTCAATATCCATCGAAAAAGGTTTCACAAAAACATCGAGAATTGGCTCCAGGTAGGTAATTTCCTGAAACAGTAACAAAGCCAATGTTAATAAATGAAAGTAATGTAAGCCGTTGTTTCGAAGTACTAAAATGCGGCCGGCCGCAGTGGTCTCGCGGTTCTAGACGCGCAGTCTGGAACCGTGCGACTTCTACGGTCGCAGGTTCGAATCCTGCCTCGGGCATGGATGTGTGTGATCTCCTTAGGTCAGTTAGGTTTAAGTAGTTCTAAGTTCTAGGGGACTGATGACCACAGCAGTTGAGTTCCATAGTGCTCAGAGCCATTTGAACTAAAATGCGATAGATTTTAATAAACATGTAATGTGTTCTATTGGTTTTAATGTAATGTTACACTTGCATATGTAACGCAATCTCCTTTATTTAGCTGTATGTCATATATCGGCACATTACCTGGAGTCGGTCGTCAAACGCATTTTCAAGGGATTGTAGCACCTCGACGTATTTTTCAAAGCGCGCTCCTTCCTGTACAGGTTCTGTCAAACAAAAACGTAGTACCGTTTTGATTAGAGCAGTTATAAAAATCAGGCTGTTTTAATAAAGGTACAATTTATATCTCGCTTACCTAGTTCAGGAAAGTGTTGCGTATTTTTCTCTGAAAGGTTGTTTTTGGGGAGCTTCAGTTTATACTGGAAAGCGTTTATTTTGCTGATCATATCGTTGATGAGATTGTTTTCTTTTTGGAGTTTCAGACTTAAATCATTTAGGAGAGCCATAATGTCTGCCAAAAATCCTAAATCAACTATCCATTCAGGGTCATGAAAAAGTGGCTCCGGACGTCCTTTTCTCTCCAAAAACTGAGCCACAGTGTGACGTAGTCGAAAAATTCGGGAAATCACTTTCCCTTTGCTCAGCCAGCGCACCTCAGCGTGGTAGGGAATATCTGGATACTCCTCTTCAAATGAAATCAAAAATTCTTTGAACTGACGATGAGTGAGTCCATGAGAACGAATGTAGTTCACGATACGCACCACTACCTTCATCACATCTTGAAGACCAATAACGTTCGCACAAAGAGCTTCTTGGTGTGCAAAACAATGAACGGAAGGTCAATTCGGCATGTTAAGTTTTTTCCGTAGTAGGCCTTTTGCTTCACGGCACATTGCTGGTGCCCCATCTGTGGTTACGGAAAACAGCTTTTCCCAAGGGAGTCCTATTCCTTCAGATACCATTTCAACAGCTGCTAAAATATCCACCCCTGTAACAGGGTCCTTCAACGAAATCATATCCAGGAGCTCTTCCGTTACATGTAGATCGTCGTCCACGCCACGCAAAATATTGCTAACTGAGCCGTGTCGTTAATATCCGTGGACTCATCAAGTGCGATGGAGTTTTTAATTTGGCTGTCAGTTATTCATGCAAATTCTCAGCAATGTTGTTGAATCTCCGATGTATTGTCATTCTGGAAAGTCGTATTCTGCTGTACGCGGGAGCTAATGTGGGATTCATTGTCTCTACTACGTCCAACATAATGTTTTTTTATTAATGGCCCGTCCATAAATGGCCTCCCAGCTCTTGCTAATCGTAGAGCAACTTTGTAACTAGCCCTGAGAGTCCTTTCGCAACACCCCTCATCTTCTTCACCCTCAAGTAGAGAAAAAAGATATGTTAGAAATAATTTATGAGAAAACGAAAACTAAGGAATCTAAACAAATGTTATTTCGTTTCGCATGACCTTTAACCAAAATATACATGCTAAAGTACTTGCAACAAACCTCGTTTGTAGATACAGAATTCTCTTCTGCAAGAGTTTGCAAATTCTTCCTCTCTGGCATCCCCAGTTATATAACTATACTTGTTCTGAATGCAATTTGCTGTAGTGCCTTTCAATTGACGATTTTCTGACACACGCAGTTAGTGTAACGCAGATTAGACATTTGGCTTTATCGTCACAACGCACAAAAAAGTAGGAGAGTTCCCATTCCGGTTTAAATTGACTTTCGGCAATTTTCCCTTTTTTTGGAGCAGATGGGTTCCATTATTCTGATAATTGTCTTGCGCTTACGTATTCCAATGTTGACTAAGCCGTCTGGCAGCGCATTCGGCAGCGCGCAGCGTCGGCCCCCACATAGCAAGCCGTGCCGAGTTGGACCGATGCACTGTGCAGGCACTCGCTGCACCTCGCTTTGCACGCGTGCGGTTTTCCGTGTTTATGCGGCCCTGATGTATGGCCTGCAAGGTAGGAAGATACCATCTCACGCATGCAGAGAAGAGCGCAGCAGTATGGACAGCGGTCTACACTCCCTATAAATTGTGTACGGGATGGTAAAATATTGATACTGGGTGTCCACTACTGTACAGCGAAATTCCTAACTATTATTACATTCTTTTATGGTAAGAACGTTGATGACCATGTCTGGATGATCAGGCCTTCTTGTTACGTTGGACATCTCACGTTTGTCCTTCAATTAAGCCCAACAATCGTGAATATTTTTAACTAGAGGTCATGGCTAAGTGTACGAAAATTAGGAGAGACAGACGACAGCAGTTCTGAGTGTTGACTGAATATCACTTGCTAGCGTAGTGCGAGCGTGTGTGTGATTACCTTGCGTCGGCGGTGGCAGTGGTGGCTGGCGGTGTGAATCTGAGAATCTATACTTAATCTCCCTCGACTGTTAAACACCAGTGTGATACACTTCCTACGTCTTTGCTGAAGCCGAGACTCCTATTTATTCCACAGCAAAGTTAATTGGCATGGTACATGCTATTTGGCTGGAGTAATGTGTACATCGTTGCCCTCAAATCGCTCGCAAGCATTAACTGCCAGTGCTCGGTGTAATTCTCCACACTTGGAGACTTTGCAGTTTAACTCCTTACAAGTTAAGACGAGCGTGTGAACAAGTATTCACATAACGACTCTTGAAATCGTCTAAGCACAGCGCGAGTCGCATTGCTCAAACACTTGACGATTTTCTGCAAGAGAAGAAGCCAATTACACTGTCTGCTATTTGCCTATATCAAAGCTGGTGGCCATGTTTTTTTCTATCTGGTCAATCAGGGCGTTCAATATTGTTATAACTCCACCCACAAGAGTTTTTGTAGCCTATCACAGGCGTCGTTTCTTTTGTAGGGCAGAGTTTAATTTCTGCTACGTAATACTGAGATAAGCAGCTTTTTCTTTGATGTGTGTTTTAACGCAGGTGGCTACAGTGAGTCACCAATGTTTTGCATTGGGTAACTCCGGACGTTTATCTGCGATCTCTGGTCGTGTTCCTGTAGAAAGGCTTTCCAAAGGGTTATCTTTAAGAGCAGGGACAGGGGCTGCTTTTGCCAGCAGTCTACGCAGTGGCTGTGGCGTCTCATTGTATCCGCTATGTATCCTGTGGCAAGGGTTTCAGCCAGGTGAGACGGTGTGCTGTCTTAAAAGTCTCTTGTAGCTCAGTTCAGAGAAAATACTTGTGTGCAATTATTAGTGTGAGTGTTAGTGGTTCATATTCGCGAAATGTCAGTTCGTTTATTTGCTCCATTTTGTCCATCAGTAGAATTCGTATATTATCACATAACTACGTCGTGTGACATATCGACTTTGTTAGACTTGTTTCAGGAATTCAATGTAAGGTGTGTTATTTGTTTGATACCTTACATCACCAGTGAATGGAAACATACAAAGTATGTTAACTTACTTACTTCTGTATCCTCAAAATTGGCAATTATTCTTCTGGTAAACGTAGTAGCAACTAACATTTGGCAGCTGTGATGTATGGTTTTTCCAGTTTAAGTTCTCATCAATATGTGCATCTAAGAACTTACAGGTTTCTAAGCTGTTTATTACTTCTTATTGGTTTAGTGCTTTGATAGGAGGTGGGATATTTTTGACAGCACACAATTTTTAAAGCTATCCCATTTGTGCAAAACCATTCAGCACCTTTGACGAAAATGTCATTTATTCTTTCCTCTGTTCATGCTTCTTTGCTTGACTTCACAGAAATTATTTGCATCATCTGCAAACAGGACTCTTTCTGCCTCCTGATTCAAATAAAACAGCAGGTCATTAACATAAACAAGAACAGTAGTAATTCAATGATGGAGCCCTATGGGCTCCCATTGCAAATTTTTCCCCTTGCAGAAGATGTGGCATCCCTCTTTGTACTGTTCGGACTGTCTAGATTAATTTTCTTTACTCAATTTTTGTTGAACAAGATGTATACCAGGCATTTGCTCCACCACATAATCCATAAAAACTTCTTTGACACGTATTATGATTGACACTGTGAAATTCCTTTGATAAACCATAGAAGATCCCGGTTGGTGATATTTTATCATTTAAATATTTTATTATGTGCTCAGTAAATGTGCAAATGGCTGATCCAATAAAATGGCCCTTTTGAAATCCAAACTGTGATTAGCTACTTATCCCACAGGTGGGTGGCAAACTGCAGTATGTTACCTTTCTCAAACATTTCAGAAAATGTTGTAAGGAGTGACACTTGCCTGTAGTGATTGTCAGCTATGGAGTAATGCTTTTTATAGAGAGCGGTAACAGTGGTATATTTAAATCTTTCTGAGGAAGCACCCTGGTTCAATGATGCATTAAGCAAGTGACAAAGAACGTTACATATTATAGATCCAACACTTTTTACTGTCTTGCTGGAGACATTACTCATCCCTTATGGACTCTTAAGAGTCAATATGATCTTTGTTATTTCAGATGGCAAGGTGAGATTAATTTTTAATTAACTAAAAGTCCTCTGTGTTGCTTCTTCAGTGTGCTATTGTGCTTTCTCTTTTGAAATATTTGCATATGTTTTCTCACCTATTTTGCATTCATGGTTAAACTTATCTGCTACACATGAAATTTCCTTTGCAATGCTCTCATTCTCTCTAACAGAAATAGTGTCATTTTCTATTACTTCTTTCCTGGTCTCTGTTTTAACAATATTCTATATTGGTTTTATCTTGTTACCTGATTTGTAAATTTGAAACAAGTTTTTCTTAATATGTTACAATACTGTTCTTAATAAGAAAGTATATCTGTGTAACTACTTGTTCTGGTTATATTTGTCAACTCTTTTTTTCATTTTTATCGTTGTGAAGGGACTCTGATACCTGAAGTGATCCAAAGATTCTTTAATGACTTGCCATCATTATATTTAATTATCTGTTTAGGAAAATGGCTCGTAAAATTGATACAAGCTCATTAAGAAATAAGTTCAATTTAGAGTTAGCACTAGGCTCATTGTAAACTTCATCCCAGTCAACATTTTTAAGCTTTCTTTCAGCCTCCCTGTTTTTTTAGACTGTTTCTCAACTGCACTTTGAGCAATGTAACATGACTAAAGATGTACTGTGATTTGACAATCCATTTACTACCCTATATGGGCATATGCATTTTTAACTTCTGCTTGTTAAATGAACGCATTATCTATAAGCATATTACTCATACTATCTCAAGCAACTCAGTAAGGGAAATTTATGACTGAGATCAAATTATAAGTGACTAAAAGCACCACTAGATCACTTTCCTATCAGATAGTTCGAGAACGTATATTAAAATCACTACACATTTCTTTCTGTTGGAGAGCACTCCGTCTTCAGGCCACAAGTGACCCATCGGGACCATCTGACCGCCGTGTCATCCTCAGTTGATGACGCAGATAGGAGAAGCACGTGGTCAGCACACTGCTCTCCTGGTCGTTATGCTGGTTTACTTTGACCGGCAACACTACTATTCGGTCGAGTAGCTACTCAATTGCCATCACGAGGCTGAGTGCACCCCAAGAAATGGCAACAGCGCATGGCGGCTGGATGGTCACCCGTCCAAGTGCCGGCCACGCCCGACAGCACTGAAGTTCGATGATCTCAAGGGAGCCGGTGTAACCACTGTGGCGATGCCATTGCCTCTGGTCGACAGAGAGTACAATAATTCATCAAACATTCTCATGAAAATTTCTCAGTTATCCAATGTTGACCTGTATATGGTAACAAACACCAATAATACATTTCCCAACAGTAACTCACAAGCACATACGTCTATATCCTCGTTTATGCAGAATGTACTTATTTCGACGTTTTTACATTTAGATCCCTTTTTTATGAATTTGACAGCTCCTTCTTTATCCATATTGTATCTGCATGAACATGAACCGGAACCTAAGGGAACTGAAGCGTCTGAGGTGTGATACTACAGAAAAATGTTGAAAGTTAGATGGAATGATGAGATAAGGAATGAGGAGGCTCTCCACAGAATCGGTGAATGGTGGAAGATATGGAAAACACTGGCAAGAAGTAGGAACAGGAAGAATGGACATGTGTTTATAAGGCATCAGGGATTAAGAGCCATGGTACTAGAGGGAACTGTAAAGCGTAAAATCTGTAGGGGAAGAAAAATATTTGAATACATCCAACAAATAGTTGAGAACACCAGGCGCCAATTTTCGCCTCCTGTTCAATTTTCTGGCCTTTCCGTCATAACCTACAAGTCCTTGGAAGAGCCGCACTGATCACCCCTCTCTCTTCTCCATTAAAATCGCCCCAATGAAACGATAACCTTCATTTTTTTTTCAAACACTCCCTTTGTAACTAATCTGTTACAGTATCCACACTTACCACACTTGGCTGATCGATTTCAACGTTAGATACAATGAAACAAATGAAAAATTGTCATTCTGATCGTACAATTCTCATAAGTAAAGTGAGGCCTACATTTACAAGTGTAGGCTTTCGTGTTACGTTTGTAAAACAGCATAGTTCACCAATACACTTAGTCTAAGTTTCATCACATTCGATGGATCGTTTTGAGTGATAGCAATCTCTGTGTTATTTCTTTGATTTATGGACAATAGTGAACAACAGGGATGCAGTGTCAAGAGTACACCCATCAGTGAAAATGCCTGTCGGGTTGCCACTTATTTGATGCCTTTGCCATTACGAATCATTTCCCGTCATGAGACCTATTTGTTACAAATTGTTGTTATTTTCTCAGAAATGACACCATGACACAATGACTTCTTAAAAGTTCAAGTGAAATGTCATTGAAAATGAAAAAAACAGCAGTGTCCATTTTGTTGTTGTTGTGGTCTTCAATCCTGAGACTGGTTTGATGCAGCTCCCCATGCTACTCTATCCTGTGCAAGCTTCTTCATCTACCAGTACCTACTGCAACCTACATCCTTCTGGATCTGCTTAGTGTATTCATCTCTTGGCCTCCCTCTACGATTTTTACCCTCCACGCTGCCCTCTAGTACTAAATTGGTGATCTCTTGATGCCTCAGAACATGTCCTACCAACCGATCCCTCATTCTAGTCAAGTTGTGCCACAAACTTCTCTTCTCCCCAATCCTTTTCAATACCTCCTCATTAGTTATGTGATCTACCCATCTAATCTTCAGCATTCTTCTGTAACATCACATTTCGAAAGCTTCTATTTTCTTCTTGTCCAAACTATTTATCGTCCACGTTTCACTTCCATACATGGCTACACTCCTACAAATACACTCCTGGAAATTGAAATAAGAACATCGTGAATTCATTGTCCCAGGAAGGGGAAACTTTATTGACACATTCCTGGGGTCAGATACATCACATGATCACACTGACAGAACCACAGGCACATAGACACAGGCAACAGAGCATGCACAATGTCGGCACTAGTACATTGTATATCCACCTTTCGCAGCAATGCAGGCTGCTATTCTCCCATGGAGACGATCGTAGAGATGCTGGATGTAGTCCTGTGGAACGGCTTGCCATGCCATTTCCACCTGGCGCCTCAGTTGGACCAGCGTTCGTGCTGGACGTGCAGACCGCGTGAGACGACGCTTCATCCAGTCCCAAACATGCACAATGTGGGACAGATCCAGAGTTCTTGCTGGCCAGTGTAGTTGACTTACACCTTCTAGAGCACGTTGGGTGGCACGGGATACATGCGGACGTGCATTGTCCTGTTGGAACAGCAAGTTCCCTTGCCGGTCTAGGAATGGTAGAACGATGGGTTCGATGACGGTTTGGATGTACCGTGCACTATTCAGTGTCCCCTCGACGATCACCAGAGGCGTACGGCCAGTGTAGGAGATCGCTCCCCACACCATGATGCCGGGTGTTGGCCCTGTGTGCCTCGGTCGTATGCAGTCCTGATTGTGGCGCTCACCTGCACGGCGCCAAACACGCATACGACCATCATTGGCACCAAGGCAGAAGCGACTCTCATCGCTGAAGACGACACGTCTCTATTCGTCCCTCCATTCACGCCTGTCGCGACACCACTGGAGGCGGGCTGCACGATGTTGGGGCGTGAGCGGAAGACGGCCTAAGGGTGTGGGGGGCCGTAGCCCAGCTTCATGGAGACTGTTGCGAATGGTCCTCGCCGATACCCCAAGAGCAACAGTGTCCCTAATTTGCTGGGAAGTGGCGGTGCGGTCCCCTACGGCACTGCGTTGGATCCTACGTCTTGGCGTGCATCCGTGCGTCGCTTCGGTCCGGTCCCAGGTCGACTGGCACGTGCACCTTCCACCGACCACTGGCGACAACATCGATGTATTGTGGAGACATCACGCCCCACGTGTTGAGCAATTCGGCGGTACGTCCACCCGGCCTCCCGCATGCCCACTATACGCCCTCCCTCAAAGTCCGTCAACTGCACATACGGTTCACGTCCACGCTGTCGCGGCATGCTACCAGTGTTAAAGACTGCGATGGAGCTCCGTATGCCACGGCAAACTGGCTGACACTGACGGCGGCGGTGCACAAATGCTGCGCAGCTAGCGCCATTCGACGGCCAACACCGCGGTTCCTGGTGTGTCCACTGTGCCGTGCGTGTGATCATTGCTTGTACAGCCCTCTCGCAGTGTCCGGAGCAAGTATGGTGGGTCTGACACACCGGTGTCAATGTGTTCTTTTTTCCATTTCCAGGAGTGTACTTTCAGAAACGACTTCCTGATATTTAAATCTATACTCGATGTTAACAAATTTCTCTTCTTCAAAAACGCTTTCCTTGCCATTGCCAGTCTACATTTTATATCCTCTCTATTTCGACCATCATCAGTTATTTTGCTCCCAAAATAGCAAAACTCCTTTACTACTTTAAGTGTCTCATTTCCTAATCTAATACCCTCAACATCACCCGACGTAATTCTAATACATTCCATTATCCTCGTTTTGCTTTTTTTGATGTTCATCTTACATCCTCCCTTCAAGACACTATCCATTCTGTTCAACTGCTCTTCAAAGTCCTTTGCTGTCTCTGAAAGAATTACAATGTTATCAGCGAACCTCAAAGTTTTTATTTCTTCTCCATGGATTTTAATACTTACTCCGAATTTTTCTTTTGTTTCCTAGAGTGCTTGCTCAATATACAGATTGAATAACATCGGGGAGAGGCTACAACCCTGTCTCATTCCCTACCCAACCACTGCTTCCCTTTCATACCCCTCAACTCTTATAACTGCCATTTGGTTTCTATACAAATTGTAAATAGGCTTTCGCTCCCTATATTTTACCCCTGCCACCTTCAGAATTTGAAAGAAAGTATTCCAGTCAACATTGTCAAAAGCTTTCTCTACGTCTATAAATGCTAGAAACATAGGTTTGTCTTTCCTCTATCTAGCTTCTAAGATAAGCCGTAGCATCAGTATTGCCTCACGTGTTCCAATATTTCTACTGAATCCAAACTGATCTTCCCCAAGGTCGGCTTCGACTAGTTTTTCCATTCGTCTGTAAAGAATTCGTGTTAGTATTTTGCTGCCGTGTCTTATTAGACTGATAGATCGTTAATTTTCACATTTGTCAATACCTGCTTTCTTTGGGATTGGAATTATTGTATTCTTCTTGAAGTCTGGGGGTATTTCGCCTGTCTCATACATATTGCTCACCAGATGGTAGAGTTTTGTCAGGACTGGCTCTCCCAAGGCTGTGAGTAGTTCTAATGGAATGTTGTATACTCCTGGGGCCTTGTTTCGACTCAGGTCTTTCAGTGCTCTGTCTAACTCACCACACAGTATCATATCTCCCATTTCATCTTCATCTACATCCTCTTCCATTTCCATAATATTGTCCTCAAGTAGATCGCCCTTATACAGACCCTCTTCTATATACTCCTTCCACCTTTCAGAAAGTCGTTTCTGAAAGTATTTGTATGGAGTGTATCCATGTATGGAAGTGAAACGTGGACGATAAATAGTTTGGACAAGAAGAGAATAGAAGCTTTCGCAATGTGTCCATTTTATGCAAACGTATTACTATGTTTATTAAAAATAGAGCCCGATGTGAAATGTAAAGTAATGAGAATATAATTCAAGGGAATAAGCATCGATAAGGTATCGCATCATAAACACAACAATCATATTTTGTGAAATGTCATTGAAAATGAAAACAGCGGTGTCCATTTTATGCAAACGTATTACTTTGTCTATTAAAAATAGAGCACTTACCGAAGTGAAATGTAAAGTAATGAGAATTTGACGTGTGGGATGGTGCTCTATCTTGGTGAAAGAGGTCTTTTGTGTGTGCCAAACTTGGTCTTTTTCAGTCAACGGAAGTTTCAAACGGTCCAACAATGATGCATAACAGAGTCCAGTCATGGTTCTGTACTTCCTGGATAATCCCAAAAAACAGTGGCCATCATCTTAGCAGCTGACAAAATGGTCTTTGCCTTCTTCGGTGCACTTTCACCGACTTTGTCCACGGTTTTGGCTGACTTTTGCACTCGGAAATTTATCCACTTCTGTTTGGATGTTTACGGTAGTCAAACACTTCAGATGAAAATGTTTAATAACTACACGAAACTCGGTTTTCCCCATTTTAAATCTCAGTCAGCACATCGACTAACTCAGATGGCTGTCAACAATGCACCGTACGCTTATTTGATTCTTGAAATAATCAGGCTTACCAAGAAAAACTTTCCATTCTTTCATGGAAATTTACCAGGCTTATCAAACACCCTCGTATATTGTTGTTACATCAATACAAATGAACCCCCGAGACACTCTAAAAGTCTAAAGCATTGAAAGTCTTCAAGGTTTTGACAATCACTACGATATTAAAGCCATGTTTCTTATACACACATCAAAAAAGGTTTTGCATCACCTCGGTTCCGAGAGTTCCGGAACCTGTACAGAAAATTGGAAGAGAGACCAACATAAGCATCATTTCCGCCCTTTTTACTGCTCATGAAAACCACACATTGCATGTTTTACCACCATACAGCGAAACCTTCAGAGATGGTGGTCCAGATTGCTGTACACACCGGTATCTGTAACATCCAGTAGCACGTCCTCTCCCATTGGTGTATGCCTGTATTCGTCGTGGCATATTATCCACAAGTTCATCAAGGCACTGTTGGTCCAGATTGTCCCACTCCTCAAAGGCGATTCGGCGTAGATCCCTCAGAGTGGTTGGTGGGTCACGTCGTCCATAAACAGCCCTTTTCAATCTATCCCAAGCATGATCGATAGGGTCCTTGTCTGGAGAACATACTGGCCACTCTAGTCGAGCGATGTCGTTATCCTGAAGGAAGTCATTCACAAGATGTGCACGATGGGGACGCGAACTGTCATCCATGAAGACGAATGCCTCGCCAATATGCTGTCGATATGGTTGCACTATCGGTCGGAGGATGGCATTCACGTATCGCACAGCCGTTACCGCGCCTTCCATGATCACCAGCGGCGAATGTCGGCCCCACATAATGCCACTCCAAAACAGCAGGGAACCTTGCTGCACTCGCTGGACAGTGTGTCTAAGGAGTCGAGCCTGACCAGGTTGCCTCCAAACGCGTCTCCGACGATTGCCTGGCTGAAGACATATGCGACACTCATCAGTGAAGAGAAGGTGATGCCAATCTTGAGCGGTCCATTCGGCATGTTGTTCGGCCCATCTGTACCGTGCTGCATGGTGTCGTGGTTACAAAGATGGACCTTCCTGTTGACGATGGGAGTGAAGTTGCGTATCATGCAGCCTATTGCGCACAGTTTGAGTCGTAACATGACGTCCTGTGGCTGCACGAAAAGCATTATTCAACATGACGGCGTTGCTGTCAGGGTTCCTCCTAGCCATAATTCGTACGTAGCGTTAATCAACTGCAGGAGTAGCCCTTGGGCGCCCTGAGCGAGGCAGGCCATTGACAGTTCCTGTCTCTCTGTATCTCCTCCATGTCCGAAAAACATCGCTTTGGTTCACGCCGAGACGCCTGGACACTTCCCTTTTTGGTCCTGGAGGAGGTTCGAGTTCTCCCTCGGGTGTGTGTGTTTGCTCTTAGGATAATTTAGATTAAGTCGTGTGTAAGCTTAGGGACTGATGACCTTAGCAGTTAAGTCCCAAGATTTCACACACACTTTTGAACTTCTCTTGTTGAGAGCCCTTCCTGGCACAAAGTAACAGTGCGGATGCCATGGATCCGCGGTATTGACGGTCTAAGCATGGTTGAACAACAGACAATACGAGCCGTGTACCTTCTTCCTGGTGGAATGACTGGAACTGATCGGCTGTCTGGCCCCCTCCGTCTAATAGGCGCTGCTCACACATGTTTGTTTACAACTTTGGGTGGGTTTAATTAACTTTCTGAACAGTCAAAGCGACTGTGTCTGTGATAGAGTATCCAAAGTCAACGTCTATTTTCTGGAGTTCTGGGAACCGGGGTAATGCAACACTTTTTTATATGTGTATTTCAAGTTTTAGTGATCTCAGACGCCATAGTTTCGCTCTGCGGATATTGATACAAGTCGATATAAGTTGTCGGAGCTAAGATTGGACCTCAGAGGAATGTGACGTGTGGAGAAAGCAGGAAGGAGAACTTCTCGCTACGTTGAGAAAGGACGTAACAGGGGAAATATTCACTACGTTTACATGCGACACGTCTTCCGGAAGACGAAAACCGAATTTCGGAAACCGTTTTTCGCTATCGTGTTTACATTTTAAGGCCTGAAGCGGATTTGCTAGCCCAGTCAAATATGGCGGCTGGAAAACAGTTGATGCAGTTTCTGATTCAGTCAACACAATCGTTATTTCGCTTCATTTAAATATTACAGGTAGACAGCTTCATGCTCAGTCTAATATTTCTGCTTCTGCTTTACTGCACAATAAGTTTTTATTCATCGAATATTCTGAAAACAAGACGCAACTTGACAACCCAGCACGTTTCAAAACCCGTTGCATTTACATGGTAGCAATAATCGATTGCGGACTTGTAGAACAGGCACCTAGAAGCGGATTTCCAGAAGCAATTTTGAAGTGTTTTTATGACCATCCAGAAGCAGTATTGGGAAATCGTTTTACGAAATCCGGTTTTTGGTGCCCCATACAGATGGGTTCATTATCTGTCTGCTATGTATAGATGCCGCTTTAAGTGTGTGCGCACGCAGATAATCAGTAGCTATGGTATAAATTACACACGAAAGCAACAAGGTTATGTGAAAACATATCATAGAGTTGTTCATGTTCAAACGCACTCGTTACGCTATTTATTTTTGAGTTGACACACACAACACGAAACGCTGCACTGCTATGGTGCTACGACTGTTAGATCACAGAAGTTGACAGCAGTCGTAAACATAAAAGAGTCGACGCGAAGGGTACCGACATGAACAGATAACTAGAGATCCGAAGAGCAATTTTGCATCGACAGCTTATAGACGTCGTGCCACTTCTAGCTGCTGCAAAACTTTACAGTCTAGACAGTCAATGTAAGTGTTCAACAGGCAAAATTTAATCTCATATTCATTACAAGTAATAGTTGCCATATTTTAATCGTGAACGCTGTAAACCCCCTAAGTAGAAGATGAAGGAAACTTCACTGTGTTCTCCCTACCCACGATCTCATTCCAATGTTTACAAAGAGTAATGCAAAAAAAATTGAAACTTTGTGGTACGTTCCATGGGACCAAACTGCTGAGGTCATCGGTCCCTAGGCTTACACGCTATTTAAACTTAATCTAACTTAAACTAACTTACGATAAGGACAACACACACACCCATGCCCAAGGGAGGACTCGAACCTCCGACGGGGGAGTCGCGCGAATCGTGGCAAGACGCCCCAGACCGCAAGGCTACCCCGTGCGGCCCAGAGTAATGCAGTATATGTACAATTAATGAGGTTACATCGTAAACTTCGATGATGTAGTGCTCTTGAGGTGAAGTGATATGTTAACTACTGTCGCTGTTTGCCACGGTAAAACTCGCATTGCTATTAACTGGTCTATTGAGAACTATAAGTAACTTTTTCTGCTATAAAATGCAGGTCGTAGTAGACATCCCTCACCATATGACGCATGTTCAATGTCAAATTTACGTTAATACTATAACTGAAGTAACATGTAATGCTCATTTCGCAAACTGTGTAATAATTTAAGCATATGACGTAGTTTGTCTAATACGCAGCTACTAAACTGCAGGAGTAACACCGTTCAAGAGTTCGCACTCTGATATTTGTATGCTCCGTCAGGTGGATGGTTCATACACTCTGGTAAGATTGTGCTGGGAAGCAATCCCGTTTAATATTTCTTCTTCATGACTTCGCAACAACTGATGTTTATGACATTCGGGAATGAGAAGTGAACCCTCGATGTTAGTCATGTCTCAAATAAATTTTATATGAATTTTCTAATGTAATCAGCTACGTGTCCCGACCCTAAATTCATCATCGTGATGAAGGAGACCCTCTTTTATTTCTCATTAACCATGCCAACCGCTCTTGTTCTGCACCACAAAGAGGTTTTCGAGTACACTGACACAGTGGTGACAAGGAAATGCATATCGCCATTTTTCCACATACTCTAGGGCGAACTCGAGTGATGAACGTTTTTCTCGCGCAAGAGGTAACTACACTATGTGATCAAAAGTATCCGGACACGTGGCTGAAAATGCCTTACAAATTCGTGGCATCCTCCATCGGCAATGCTGGAATTCAGTATGGTGTTGACCCACCCTTAGCCTTGATGACATCTTCCACTCTAGCAGGTGAACGTTCAATCAGGTGTTGGATGGTTTCTTGGGGAATGGCAGCCCACTCTTCATGGAGTGCTGCAGAGAGTATAGGTATTGGTGTCGGTCAGTTAGGCCTGGCACGAAGTCGGCGTTCCAAAACATCCCAAAGGTATTCTTCAGGACTCAGGTCAGGACTCTGTGCAGGTCAGCCCATTACACGGATGTTATTGTCTTGTAACCACTCCTCCACAGGACGTCCATTATGAACCGGTGCTCGATCGTGTTGAAAGATGCAATCGCCACCCGGAATTGCTCATCCAGTGGGAAGCAAGAAGGTGCTTAAAACATCAATGTAGGTCTGTGCTGTGATAGTGGGACACAAAAAAACAAGGGGTGCAAGCCCCCCTCCATGAAAAACACGGCCACACCATAACTCCGCCGCCTCCGAATTTTACTGTTGGCACTACACACGCTGGCAGATGACGTTCACCGGGCATTCGTCATACGCTCACCCTGCCACCTGGTCGCCACATTGTGTACCGTGATTCGTCGCTCCACACAACGTTTTTCCACTGTTCAGTCAGCCAATGTTTGCGCTCCTTACACCAAGCGAGGCGTCGTTTGGTATTTACGGGCGTGATGTGTGGCTTATGAGCAGCCACTCGACCACGAAATCCAAGTTTTCTCACTCCCCGCCTGTCATAGTACTTGCAGTGGATCCTGATGCATTTTGGAATTCCTGTGTAATGGTCTGGATAGATGTCTGCCTATTACACATTACGACTCTCTTCAACTGTCGTCCGCAGCTCGTGGTCGTGCGGTAGCGTTCTCGCTTACCACGCCCGGGTTCCCGGGTTCGATTCCCGGCGGGGTTAGGGATTTTCTCTGCCTTGTGGTGACTGGGTGTTGTGTGATGTCCTTAGGTTAGTTAGTTTTATGTAGTTCTAAGTTCTAGGGGACTGATGACCATAGATGTTAAATCCCATAGTGCTCAGAGCCATTTTTTTCTTCAACTGTCGGTGATCGGCGATAGGCAGTCAACAGAGGAGGTCGGTCTGTACGGTTTTGTGCTGTACGTGTCCCTCCACGTTTCCACTTCACTGTTACATCGGAAACAATATACCTAGGGATGCTTAGGAGTGTGGAAATCTCGTGTACAGGCGTACGACACAAGTGACACCGAATCACCTGACCACATTCGAAGTCCGTGTGTTCCGGGGAGCGCCCCATTCTGCCCTCTTACGATGTCTAATGACTATTGAGATCGTTGTTATGGAGTGCCTGGCAGTATGTGGCAGCACAGTGCGCCTAACATGAAAAACGTATGTTTGTGGGGGTATCCAGATACTTTTGATCACATTTCGGTACGTATGCGACAGCACAAAAAGGGGATTTTCTGGTGCTCATACGTCGAGTTCTGTCGGTGATAAACAAGTAGTGTCAAGTGTTTTGTATAGCCCTTGGGCTAGGGGCCATTTGCATACGCAACAGAAAGATTGTCTGTGTCGTTACCCTGCAGTACAGGGTCAAAGTATGAACATTACATACTTCCTCCTGCTTAGGCAAACGGAGCAAATCGGTTGGTTCTTTTTTGCATTTGATGTGGTCTTCGGTGGGGTTGATGGGACTTATGGATGCACCATTAACTCATGGGCGGTTCTTCGGAAAATTCCAAAAAAAGGTGTTTTTTTTACTATATTTTCCTTGTCATAAGTGGACCAAAACCCAGCCGAGGATTCCAGGATGGCTATGCACGGCATATGGCTGAAGGTTTTACGATATATTCCTAAAAAGTAGATCTCGAACATCCTTAAAAATTTCATGATATCTTTATCGGTTTCCGAGATACAGAGGTTCAAATTACCCTACTTCTACACTTAAAATCAGGTAGGAGCGAAATCTAAATAATGAATAACCGCAATAAATTGCTCAACTTTTAAAAAACCAGTTACGGATACCCAGACAGCTATGTGCAGCAAATGGCTGTAATTTATACGATAAATCCTAAGATCCGGATATCTAAAAATCTTGAAAATTTTCTTGTAAGGTGTCAGGCAAATCCAACACCTTCCATGAAAACCCTGACATGATAACAAATAAGGCAGTATGTCACATAGCTCCGAATAAATCCTGACATTAAATTAAGCAAAGTAATACGATCAACGAGTGAGCAAATGGAATACCATAGACTAACACAAGAACGCCTAAATGCATGTCATACCTTCCCACCATGAAACAGACGCAGTTCCGAGGGAAGAAACGAGAACAGAAGCCGAGAGCAGAGTCGTGTAGGCTAGGAGGTCCTACAGTAAGGGACGGACACCCACGTCGCCAGCTCACCGCCAGGACCACAACCCAGCCCATGTTAAAAGATAGAGCCTTCCAGAAAAACAGTATAGATCTTACGATAACACTAAAAGTACCACACCAGCTGAAAGTTTTAGTATGAGACTATACGCGTCTCTGTTATGATGCAAACGTTAAAAACATTGCCCCACCACGAAAAGTATAACGTTTCTCATTGGATAGACAGAATATTGGTAGGCGGAGCTCAAAGTTAACATTGAGACCCTGATTGGTCAGTTGAAAACTCAGCCAGATACCTTTTTTTAAACCAACTTCGGTAAATTGTAGTGAGAAGAAGTTAGGAGAGAGTTGCTTCCAAGACGGCGAGATGCATGGAGCTGCGCCAAACCGCCGCCCCCTGACGCTGCCTAAACACCAACAAGGTAATGAACGCACACGGTGCTGCCATAAGGCTTCACTCAGAACTGCAGAAGTATCATCTGTTACAACCCCTTTTTGTGTAATACTAGTACCGATCGTCAATTAAACTTTGTGATATTCACATTTGCTACTAGAAGTTAAAATCTGAAACGCGATGATTTTTCTGTTATATAATTATTGAGAAGCCACATCAGCCACTGTAATTTACGACAAGTTACGTAAGTAATTAAAGATAATTGAGGGTCACTGTAGACCATTTTTGATAGTTTTCTCTTTTAGAAACTTCATTTAAACCTAGATTATAGATGTGATGTGGCATAGGTCACCCTTCGATCCATTGTAGAACTTGGAAACCCATTCAGGGAATATTTGTTCACATTTTTGTTGAACGCAGTTGTTTTTTATCATCCTGTATTAAAATATTTCCTTTTATCAATAGTGCAATTTATAAACAATGTTTTGTGAGTAGAATAAAAATTCCAATGGTAAACTTAACTAATTTTTCGAGGTTATTTTACCAGCTAACTACAAATAAGAAAGCCTTGATCCCCTTCCACTAAATTGAGTTAGTATTAAGATTCTTTAACAGGGAGTGCAGTGGAGCTGACGCTGAAATCATTAAGTATTTGATTATATCATCGCTTCTCTCACTGAACTCTTCTGAACTCTACATGTCATGTGTGGTCTGGCGTCTCCTTACCAGCAACAGGTCCCAGGTTCAAACTAGTCAATTCCCTAAAAAAACACGCTCAGAGCGTCGTTGCGCGAAAGTGGTAGGGAGACACGACTTAAAACAAACAGACACCATGCAGAATGTTAGATTCTTCATATCTTACTCCTTTTCCGAGGTACAGAATTTCAAAATTACGTTCGTGAAATCTGCCATGAGGAGAAAATGTACTTTATAAAGTGACGTAGCGCGGGGAAATAAACTGTAAAGAGTCTCCGTTATCCTAGAAGCACAATGCTGCAGTACGAAAGCACAATCAAAATTATTTGCACATAAAATCTGCCCTGGGGTGTAAAATTAGTTTTGTGTTATTTCAATTTCATATAAGTAAACTATCTAAATTTTAGTGACTGGTACAGTTCTTTTCATATGAGTTACATGCCCTGCTGCAGCAGGGAAAATTAGGGAAACTGTGGAAAAATGCTCCTATCGGAAAAAGTAGACAAAAAAGCACAAAAATTTTGACAGTCCCCTTCGTTCTGTCCTACCACTATAGTCTCGTCTCATAGTCACTGTATTCCTCTTGCTCTCTATTACAGAAAATATGTCATTCCTTCCTTCCTACTGCTGTCGTCTCTTCTCATTGTCACTATCTCTCTGTTCCTCTCTGTCAGTGTCTCTTTCTCTCATTATCACTAGCTCTCACCCACTTCCACTTTTCATTTCTCTTTATTCTTTCCACCACCTAACCCCACCCTCCTCCCTCACACTATCTCTTCACTCTTTTTCCAGCAGTGTTCTCTCACTGCCTACTGTGTTCCACTGCCATTTTCGCCCTCTCTATACCACAACCACTGTCTACTATCTTCCAGTATTTATTACTTTTTCGTCTCTTTGTCACTGCCACTCTCTCCTTCTCCCTCAGCATAAAAAAACCGCAATTATGTTCGGACACCAAATTTTTTTGGGAAAGTTTTTAAAGGTGCTCAGGAAAGTAGACTGAGGCAATAGGTACCCCACTTATCAGTCGGAGGCTTTTAAATAACCAGGAACATATCTGCATTTTTTGCGCTCCCATAGGTGCATTTTTCCGCTGGTTATACTACGTTCGTAATCCATTCAGTCTAGAATATTTGTGGGCGACTAAAAAGTACGAAAGCATTGTGTTCTAACGCTCATAGTTGTTGGGATCCGTTGTGTGATCAAGTTTAGTGTAAACACACTCCCAGAATGAAATGAACAGAGATAGGCCATCGTGATTTGCAGCAGGGTGAATTATTGATCAGACTTCGTTGTCGGCCTCGACCATGGGGGTGCGCTTATAGGGAGAGTGCTTGACGCCGAACGAGAAGCTGGGCGGGTTCTTGGCGCGGTTGTACTCGGGCAGGTAGGCGCCGGGTCCCGGGTTCATGCCCCGGTCGCCCGGCGGGTAGTTGCGGCCCACGACGCTGTAGACGGGCGGCCGCTTGCGGGACACGGACATGTCGACGGCCGGGTAGCGCGCGGGTCCGGGCCCGATGTCTGGCCGCAGCGGCTTGGCGCGGCTCGCCCTGCAAGCAAGCACAACTGCCATCCTGCCGTGTGCAGGCAAAATGCAATATTCCTAACTTTCAACTCATACACCAAGGATAAGATTCTTCCATTTTCATAAGCTCAAAATCTGGCTCACATGTACGGGAAAAAAATCAGAATATAAAAGAAGAAGTTTTGCTATTATCCTGATGTCAGCCGAAAGTATACTAGTGAGGTATACGCTGCGCATATGATGTACTCAGTGAACATAATGTTGGCAGCACGTGTACACAAAAAATGGTTCAAATGGCTCTGAACACGATGGGACTTAACATCTATGGTCATCAGTCCCCTAGATCTTAAAACTACTTAAACCTAACTAACATAAGGACATCATACTGTCATCACGAGGTAGATAAAATCCCTCACCCCGCCAGGAACCGAACCCGTGAACCCGGGCGTGGGAAGCGAGAACGCTACCGCACGATTACGAGCTGCGGACACCTGTACACACCATCAGACTTTAGGCATTATGCGTTAGCCGTTAGCTGCTTACCATTTTCTAATACTACGAACTGACTGGCTGAAGGTAGGGAGGATAGCGGACTTGGGATACACACTGAGACGACCAAAGTCATGTGGTAGCTATAAGCACGTATACAGATGGCGGTAGTATCACGTACACAAGGTACAAAATTGCATTACATTGGCGGAGCTGTCCTCTGTACTCAAGTGATTCAAGTCAAAAGGTTTCCGATGCGATTATGGGTGGTTCAAAAATGGATCAAATGACTCTAAGCACTATGGGACTTAACATCTGAGGTCATCAGTCCCCTAGACTTAGAACTACGTAAGGACAGCACACACATCCATGCCCGACCGTTGCTACAGCGGCCGGCGATTATGCCAGCACGACGAGAATTAACAGACTTTGAACGCTGAATGGTAGTTGGAGCTGCACGCATCGGACATTCCATTTCGGAAATATTCCCAGATCCATAGTGTCAAGAGCGTGCCGAGAACACCAAATTTCAGGTATTATCCCTCACCACGGACAACGCCTTCACTTAACGCCCGAGAGCAACGGCGTTTGCGTGAAGTTCTCAGTACTAAAAGACAAGCAACACTGCATGAAATAACCGCAAAGCTCAATGTGGGACGTAACACGAACTTATCCATTAGCACATTGCGGTGTAATTTGGCGTTAATGTGCTATGGCAGCAGAAGACCGAGTTGAGTGGCTTTGCTAACAGCACACGTTGCTTTTAGCACCTATCCTGGTCTCGTGATTATATCGATTGGATCCTAGACGACTGTAAAACGTGGCCTGGTCGGATGGCCTGCAGTTACTCGGTTACTCGGAGACCATTTGCAACCATTCATAAACTTCATGTTCCCAAACAATGATGGAAATTTTGCGGAGCACAACGCACCATTTCTCCGGGCCACAATTTTTCTCGATTGATTTGAAAAACATTCTGGACAGTTCGAGCGAATGATTTGGCCACCCAGCTCGCCCGAAACGAATCCCATCGAACATTTATGGGGCATAAACGAGAGGTCAGTTCGTGCACGAAATCCAGTACCGGCAACATTTCCGCAATTATGGAGGGCTATAGAGGCAGCAGTCTCAATATTTCTGTGGAGGACTTAGAAACAACTTGTTGAGGCCATGCCACGTCGAACTGCAGCACTATGCCAGGCAAAAGGAAACTGAGCACGATATAAGGATGTATCCCACGACTTTTGTCACTCCAGTGTAACGTGTACAGTGTAATGTACTGTATATAAGTATACAGAGAGTCCATACTTAAAGCTCCAGTTACAACGCAATAGAAAGATAACCATTGCTCAGATCGACGTCAAATGTAAGCAGCATATTACTGACGCGACGGGTAGCGTCATGGAACACAAAAAATTTAACGAAAATTTTACAAGTAGCTAGCCCTGTAAGCATCTTAACGTAAATGACAGATGACTCGCAATCTGACGTTGAACATTACACAAACCGCACTGTTCAATGTTCATGACTGCACAAATTCGGCAATCAACAATTGTGGCTCTGTGAACTAGGTAATCCTATTCACCATGGAAAATCGGATGGAAAAAGTCGGTTATCCTCAGGCCGAAAACCATATAAAAGGCAAATGTCATCGGTTTTTAGTTGACCAGCGGCCAAAAACGGCATAAAAAGTGAAATGACATCGGTTTTTAACTGTTCCAGACCCAAAACCGCAAAAAAGGAAAATTACATCTGTTTCTAACTGTTCTTTAGACTACCCCAAGAAACCGTCGATATGCTGTCCGCTGCTTTCTGCCACAAACTGAAATCGAGAAACGCAAGTCTCACAGCAGAACGGACTGTCTCGGGGGTCACGTCCAGAATGTGTTGCATAATGCGTGCCTACAATTCAGCTAGGTTCGTAACTGAACACAATATCTATCAGATAAACCCCAGCCAAAAGTCACACGGATTACGTCAGGTGATATGGACGGGTAGGATGTAGGGAAACGAGGACTGATAACTCCATCATCTCCGAAATGCTTCTGCAGCAGCCGCTCCACTGGCTGCGTAATGTGCAGAGGAGCACTGTCTTACATAAAAATGTTAATACCGACACATCCACGCTGTTGAAGGGTTGGAATGACGTTGGTGTGAAAAAGAATCTCATAACGCGTACCAGTGAGGGTACAGTTAACAGGACCAGCAGAACTCATCTCCTCTAAAAAATACGGACCTACAATAAACGATGCTGTCAATTCGCACCACACAGTTACCTTTGCAGAATGAAGTGGTACCGGGTGACGTGCGTGGGGGTTTTCCGTTGCCCATATTCTGCAATTCTGCGTATTGACATGTCATTGGAAATGGTGATGGGCGTCGTCTGTCCATAGAGTGTTCCCTGGCCATTCATTGTAGACTTCCATGCGAGCAAGAAATTCCAGAGCGAACGTTTGTCTTGCTGGCAGGTCAGCAGGAAGCAACTGGTGAACATGGATGATTTTGTTTGGATAGCAATGCAGTATGTTTCGTAGGATTTTCTACACCGAGCTGACATGCATTTGCAACGTTACGGCAATTCCCTGTGCATTTTCACATTAAAATTTCGGAGGCATTACTTTACAAAACGCCCTCGTATTTACAATTTTGTTTTGCTCTCTACATAACAGAAAATACTTCATTACAAAAGATACTGATGTGTACTGCTTACAGCATTTACGCCTACATCTAGCAGCGTCATCTGCTAGCACATATCCCGCGTATTCCTACGTCGAGCAATGATGTTACTGGTCTAGTTTCAGGCTGGTTTGTAACACTGCAAATTTGTTGTCGTGAGATACGACAAAATATTGCACCACTGGTGTTAAGTACGTTCTTCCGACTGTACATGTGCCTTTTTGTGTAGCATTGCCAATTTCTTCTGGTTTTAGAGTGTTTTTATTATTTTTACCAGTACATTTTCGCTAACTATGTCGAATCTTATGTGGTTCCTGAGGATGATGGGTTTTAGAAGATGGCCTGTTTTCATGCATTTGTGGTTTGACAGCATGTCATGTTTTTGCCACATTGTACTCCATGAATGTATTGCCTGGGATGTAGTTGTGCATATTTTTTTACAGCTTTTGCCACGTAGCTGTTAGCTAGCATCAGAAGTTTCAATAACGAGGTGTGCTGAAAAGCAATGTTTTCCAATTCATTATGTGAAAACTCTTAAAAGATTTTTAGATAAAAAATACGCTGCTACCATTGTACATCTTTATTCTTCATGTCTACGTATTTGCAGCCCTATGCAGCTAGAGGGTTCCGAATTGTGACGTGTAACGTGGTGGTGTGTGATGTAACTATGCCGGTGCGTAAGAAAGCGTAATTGACTTTTGAATTCGAAGAGTTCTACATACCATGGAGCACCCTCTTCTTCAACATGTCAAAGCCAGAACACAAACGAGCGTTGCGACACCTGTAACATGACTCCTTGGTTTCACTGTTCTCGATCGTCATTTACTTTTGTAAAAATACAGTTTTCATTTTGCATGTGTGAAAGTTTTACAGTGTGTAGATACATCCTTCCCACTTGTTTTCAAACTTAGTTGAACCTGTTTCCGTGAGTGGCACCGTCACAGCATGTCTTCAAGATGGCTGCTATACTTGACGTTCGTCAGAAACAACGTGCTGTCACAGAATTCCTGTGCTGTGAAAACGAGACAGTTGGAAACATCCACAAGAAGTTGAAAAAGGTGTATGGAGATGCTGCTGTCGATCGCAGTACAAAATGGTTCAAATGCCTCTGAGCACTATAGGACTTAACATCTGTGGTCATCAGTCCCCTAGAACTTAGAACTACTTAAACCTAACTAACCTAAGGACATCACACACATGCATGCCCGAGGCAGGATTCGAACATGCGACCGTAGTGGTCTCGCGGTTCCAGACAGAAGCGCCTAGAACCGCACGGCCACACCGGCCGGCGATCGCAGTAAAGTTAGTCGGTGGGCAAGCAGATTATGTGACGAAAGCGGGCACGGCAATATTAAGGATTGTCCTCGCAGTGGCAGGCCTCGTTCTGCACACACTCCAGACAATGAGCAGAGAGTTAACGAATTGGTGACTGCTGACAGACGCATCACAGTGAACAAATTGTCACGCTACGTTGGGATAGGGGAAGGAAGTGTTTCCAGAATACTGAAAGTGTTGGCGTTAAAAAAGGTTTGTACCAGGCGGATTCCCAGGATGTTGACAGTGGCTCACAAATAAACAAGAAAAATGGTATGCAGCGAACTTTTGGAACAGTACGAGAATGGTGGAGAAAAATTTCTTGAAAGAATTGTGACAGGTGATGAAACATAGCTCCATCAATTTTCACCAGAGACGAAGAGGCAATCAATGGTGTGGCATCATGCAAATTCACCTGCGAAAAAAAAAATTCAAAACCACACCTTCTGCTGGAACAGTTATGGCTAAGGTGTTTTTCGATTCCGGAGGACTCTTGCTTGTGGACATCATGCCAAGTGGAACCACCATAAATTCTGATGCATATGTGACGACACTGAAGAAATTTCAAGCTCGACTGAGTCGTGTTCGACCACATCGGCAAAAGCAGGATGTTTTGCTGTTGCAAAACAATGCACGGCCACATGTCAGTCAAAAAACATGTTAGCGATCACAAAACTCGGATGGACGACACTGAAACACCCACCTTACAGTCCTGACTTGGCTCCATGTGACTATCGTCACTTTGGGAAACTGAAAGACTCTCTTCGTGCAACAAGGTTTGAAAATGATGACTGCCTTGTGCACGCTGCCAAACAGTGGCTCCAACAGGTTGGTCTAAAATTTTACTGTGCGGGTATACAGGCGCTGGTTCCAAGACGGGGTAAGGCAGTTGAGAGGGATGGAAATTATGTGAAGAAATGAAAATATTGTTCCTAAAGGATGTCTCTACACAGTGTAAAACTTTCAAACATGTAGAATAAAAGATGGACTTAAAAAGAAAATAGTGTGCATTTCTTTTGGAGTGACCCTTGTACGAGTATGTAGGCATGAAGAAAAAGATGTGGACTGTTAATAATATCTGTTTTACTTAAAAAACTTTAAGTGTTTTCACATAAAAATTCGGCCATTAATTTTCAGCACGTCCTCGTATGTACGCATGCGCTCGTGTGTGTGTGTGTGTGTGTGTGTGTGTGTGTGTGTGTGTTGTTGTTGTAAGTAGGGGCAGGCTACTGTGAGCAGTTAAGCAGAGATGTTCTGGGGGGGGGGGGGGGGGGGGTGAGGTTCGCCGGCGTACAGCAAGTAGTCAGTGAGCAGTGAAGCAATATGCATAAATAGTGTGTCAAGCCAGCGGGGCAGCAGAGCAGATCTCGGCACTCACATGGTGTAGGCGGGTGCCGACGTCTTGATTGGCTGGCTGGGCCCCAGGTATTCGGGCAAGACGTAAACGTTGGGCGCCGGGTTGAAGTCCTCGCTGCGCAGCTTGGTGCGGTCGCCCAGGCTGTAGGCCGGCGCGCGGTCCGTCCGCATCGGCGGCACCTCCTCCGTCAGGTAGGCGGGGGGGCCCGGCACGTTGAGGCGCGCTGCGGCACACAGCAGGGTCAGAGCGTGGGAGTTTAACGTATCATGATGGGATGCAGTACAGTCACCTTTTTCCAGTAATATTTGGCAGAATTCAACCGTATTTTTGGCCTAGACACAAGTCAGCAAAGTGTTTCGAGAGAAAGTGATCTCATTATCAAGTAGTAAACCTCAGCTCAAGAGGTTAAGGGGGGTAGGACGTCAAACGGGCCGACTTGGAGCAGGAGAGGCACCATACATTTTAATTTCCACTGTCTATACTTTTACAAATAAATTCTTAAAACTTTGTCAACACGACCAGGAAGGATTCAGGATTCAAACTCATAGCAATGTAAGTTCAAAAGTATAACAAAATAAATTTTTTTTACGAGTGAAATTTCATCATTGTTTCACTTACTATTGGTTGCATTTGTTGCTATAAGTACACGTTTTTTCACAAGTAAGAGAGATTCTTCGATGAATTTTGCACAGCATACAAGCCATACTTACAAATGTATGAAACTCTAGAATTTACTTAATTAATTAAAAAATGAATGGGCTGCTGCATTTTAAACTTCATGTTTAGAAAAAACTCAAATTTTATGGTTAATTATCTCAATTTTTAGCACAGTTTTTAATAGATTTGGAAAATTCTAGACTTTCATACACCTGTAGGTATGGTTTGTATGCTGTGCAAAATTCAACGAAGAATCTCCCTTACTTATGAAGAAAATTGTACCTATAGCAACGAATGCAGCCAATAGTAAGTGAAAAAATGATGACATTTCACATGTAAAAAAATATATTTTGTTATATTTTTGAATTTCTACTGCTATGAGCGTAAATCCTGAACCCTTCTTGGTCATGCTGACAAAGTTTTATGAATTTATTTGTAAAAGTATAGATAATGGAAATTAAAATGTCCTGTGGTGCCTTTCCTGCTCCAAGTCGGACAGTTTGGCGTCCTACCCCCCTTAAAACGCTAAACAGTCTACTAACGCAATTGCGGCATATAAAAAAATTAGATAAAAACACATTGGAGTATAGGTCCTCGTCTTACATTAATATCGATGACATGTCAGTGGCAACTCTCTGTGACAGGTGGAATGGACACCAAACTGCATTAGTGTTGTTCGTGTTCATTGTTGTTACTCGGCTTGTACGGATATATACACGGAGGTGACAAAAGTCGTGGGATATGTCCTAATATCGTGCTAAACCTCGTTTTGCTAGGCGTAGTGTAGCAGCTCAAATGTTGAAAGGTGTGTGAATTTCTAAGGGACCAAACTGCTGAGGTCATCGGTCTCTAGACTTACACGCTATTTAAACTAACTTATACTAAGAACAACACACACACCCATGCCCTAGGGAGGACTCGAACCTCCGGCGGGTGGGGCCCCGCGGTCAGTGACGTGGCGCCTCTAACCGCGCGGCCACTCCAAGCGGCCTGCAGCAGCTCCATGTGGCATGGACTCAACAAGTCGTTGGAAGTCCCCTGCAAAAATAGCCATGCTGTCTCCACAGCCCTTCATAATTGCGAACGTGTTGCCGGTGCAGGATTTTGTGCACTAACTGACCTCTCGATTATGTCATACAAATGTTCGATGGGATTCATGATGGGCGATCTGGGTGGCCATATCACTCGCTCGAATTGTCAGAATGTTCTTCAAACCAATAACAAACGATTGTGGCCCAGTGACGTGGCGCATTGTCATCGTTCTTTGGGAACCTGAATGGCAGCAAGTGGTCTCCCAATAGCCGAACATCGCCATTTCCAGTCAATGATAAGCCCCATTGGACCACAGAACACAGTCCAGTCAATGTAAACACAGCCCACACTATTAAGTAGCACCATCAGCTTACATAGTGCCTTGTTGACAATTTCGTCCACGACTTCGTTGGGTCTGCGCCATATTCGAATCCTACCATCAGCCTTTATCAACTAAAATTGGGACTCATTTGACAGACCAGGGTTTTCCAGTCGTCTGTGGTCCAACCTATATGGTCACGAGCCCAGGAGAGACGCTGCAGGCGATGTTGTGTTGTTAGCAAAGGCACTCGTGTCGGTCGTATGCTGCTATAGCCCATTAATGCCAAAATTGCACCGCACTGTCCTAACGGATACGTTTGTCGTACATCCGAATCGATTACTGAGTTATTTGACTGACAAGTCTATACGCGGTGTTACAAAAAGGTACGGCCAAACTTTCAGGAAACATTCCTCACACGTAATAAAGAAAAGATGTTATGTGGACATGTGTCCGGAAACGCATAATTTCCATGTTAGATCTCATTTTAGTTTCGTCCACCGACGCTCAATGGAGCACGTTATCATGATTTCATACGGGATAGCCGGCCGCGGTGGTCTAGCGGTTCTAGGCTCTCAGTCCGGAACCGCGCGACTGCTACGGTCGCAGGTTCGAATCCTGCCTCGGGCATGGATGTGTGTGATGTCCTTAGGTTAGTTAGGTTTAAGTAGTTCTAAGTTCTAGGGGACTAAGGACCACAGCAGTTGAGTCCCATAGTACTCAGAGCCATTTGAACCATTTTCATACGGTATACTCTACCTGTGCTGCTGGAACATGTGCCTTTACAAGTACGACACAACATGTGGTTCATGCACGATGGGAGCTCCTGTACATTTCAGTTGAAGTGTTCGTACGCTTCTCAACAACAGATTCGGTGACCGATGAATTGGTAGAGGCGCACGAATTCCATGGCCTCCACGCTCTCCTGATCTCAACCCTCTTGACTTTCATTTATGGGGGCATTTGAAAGCTCTTGTCTACGCAACCCCGGTACCAAATGTAGAGACTCTTCGTGCTCGTATTGTAGACGGCTGTGATATATTTCGCCATTCTCCAGGGCTGCATCAGCGCATCAGGAATTCCATGCGACGGAGGGTGGATGCATGTATCCTCGCTAACGTTCTGTTGCTGTGTGTTTCCATTCCATGATTAATGTGATTTGAAGAGAAGTAATGAAATAAGCTCTAACATGGAAAGTAAGCGTTTCCGGACACATGCCCACATAACATATTTTCTTTCTTTGTGTGTGAGGAATGTTTCTTGAAAGTTTGGCCGTATCTTTTTGTAACACCCTGTATAAGCGCCACTGCTCATGGTAGTTAAATGAAGGTCGATGGCCACTGAATTGTTCGTGGTGAGAGGTAATGCCTGAGATTTGGTATTCTCGGCACAGTCTTGACACTAAAGATCTCGGAATATTGAATTCGCCAACGATTTCCGAATAGAATGTCCGATGCGTCTAGCTCGAGCTACCATTCCGCGTTCAAAGTATGTTAAATCCTGTCGTGCGCTCTTAACCACGTCAGAAACCTTTTCGCATAAATCACCTGAGTATAGCTCTGCCACTGCACTGCCCTTTTATACCTCGAGTACATGGTAATACCCTTATCTGTATAAGTGCATATCGTTAGCCCATGACTTTTGACACCTTAGTGCTAGTTGCGTAAACAGTGCCAGATGTTGAGCGATCGCTATGAAGGACACGGAGATGCCATGTACTCATGTTCGGGAGTGTTACACAGGTCTGCGACTAAAAACGGCATAGGATTTTTTTAACGTTTTGTTATGGATTTGACATCCCATAAACAGGAAAAATATTCAAAAAATTCTATCACATAGGTTTTCATGTATATTGCTGTATTTATGTTCATTAGTAATAAACCTATGTGGTTTTTTAAATTTAATAATTATTAAAAAGTGTATCAATTATAATTGATAAAATAAACTTAAATTTAAAAAAATTACAATGTTAACTATTCTTTGTTAGCACTTTCAGGTTTTACCATGAATTCTTGGGCGCCAGAAGAAATGCAAAGAATCTTATCGTTCAGTTTTATCGTGTTGCGACAAGTTAAATGACGATTTGTATCTCGCATGAAATGGAGAGAAACTCTCAGCAGACATATTTCTATTCAAATGAACAGTGAGGTTGTTTCTGTCTAGTCATGGCTACAAGAGGTTGTGTTATTTCTCCAAACAGTTTTTATCTGTAGTGAAAACACTATTAAAAGTCAACAGAGAAACATAAGTGATTTTGTGACGAAAGTTTATTTTGCTTACTTTAAATCGAAACCTGCTGATCAAGATAAACAATGGGCCCCGCATAAGGTGTGTAGAAGATGTGAAGAAGATCTTCGTTTGTGCTTTAAGGGTAAGAAAAATGTATTTAGATTTGGAATTCCTATGATATGGCGTGAGCAGGAAAACCATACCACTGATTGCTACTCCTGTTCAGTTGACGTAAAGGGATTCAATTCAAAAAAACAAAAGAAGCATAAGTTACCCTAACCTTGACTCAGCTACACGTCCAGTGCCTCATAGCTCTGAAATACCTATCCCACAGCCACCTTCCAGTTTGGGTGAATACCCGAGTGAGTTGGAGGACGAAGTTACATTACCTCCTCAGGGTAAATCAAGTTCAGATTTTTCTTCAGACGTAGATGAAAGGCCTCAACTATTTTCTCAAAGTAGCTCAATGAGCTAGTAAGAGATTTAGGTCTTTCAAAAGATGCAGCCGAACTGTTAGGTTCCAGATTAAAAAATAAAAACCTTTTATCATCTAGCACCTCATTTTCATGGTACAGACACCGAGAAAAATAATTTACCCAGTTTTTCTCAAAAGAAGGAAATTTAGTTTTTTGCAATGATGTGGAAGGACTCATGCGTTGCTTTGATATGCAGTGTGACTCATCTGAATGGCGCATATTCACTGATTCATCCGAAACTAGTCTTAAAGTAGTATTATTGCACAATGGAAATAAATTTTCATCGCTTCCGATGGGATATTCTGTGCATATGGACGAAAACTATAACGATTTGGCCATTATCCTGAAAAAAAATCAAATATCAGGACCATCAATGGATGGTTTGTGGGGACTTCAAAATACTCACGATGCTTTTGGGTCGGCAGGCAGGCTATTCTAAATACCCTTCCTTCTTATGCTTGCAGGATAGTAGAGCCAGAGAACAGCACTGGACTAAAAGTTATTGTCCACCTCGAGAAACTTTAAAACCTGGAGAGAACAATGTTATCAGTACTACTTTGGTACCACCAGAAAAGGTTTTGTTGCACCCTCTCCATATCAAATTGGGGTTGATGAAACAATTTGTAAAATCGCTGCAAAAGGATGGGGACTGTTTCAAACATATATGTGCCAAATTCTCGGAGTTAAAAGAGGGAGTTTTCACTGGCACCGATATAATAAAACTTTTAACGGACACCGTCTTTGTGGAAAGTATGAATTGCAAGGAAAAAGAAGTTTGGGTATCGTTCAAGGATGTAGTGTGAAAGTTTTTGGGAAATACTAAGGATCTTGTCTACAAAACCATTGTTCAACCGATGCTAGCAGCATACGAAGCTCAAGGCTGCAAGATGAGCTTGAAGGTACATTTTTTACAATCCCACATAGACAGTTCTCCTGCTCCTGAAAACCTGGGAGCTTACAGTGAAGAACAGGGGGAGCGTTTCACCAGGATGTCCGTGATATCGAGAGACGGTACCAAGGAAGATGGGATATCACTATGCTTGCTGACTACTGTTGGATGGTTAAGCGGGAAGCTAAAGATGGAAATCGGGAAAGGACTCGGCGAAGTATCAAGGAAAAGAAGAAAAGGTTTCATGAAAAACATGAATAAGTATAATATTGTTACTATATGTCTCAAAATAATGTTTCATTGGATGTAAAAAAATATTATGTTTCATAATTTTGAATAAACGAGTGATTTTACCAATTTCTTGTGTTTGAATTCGCAAAAAAAATTTATGTTATAGAAAAAAATGGACATAACTTCTGAAATCAGCGCAGTCTAAAACATATAATTCAGTAAAAATATCTCATGCAGCTGACTCTTTTTTTCAGACCTGTGTTATCAGCACCTGACAGAATCGTTGTGCCCTCAAATGCTGGGTATAAGAAGTGTTGTTAATGGGAGGAAGATCCGAGTACCAGTATTACGTTTCGCAGATAATCAGCAGTTAGGTATAAATTACACATAGAAGTAACAAGGTTATGTGAAAGCATATCATGCAGTTGTTCATGTTCAAACGCACTTGTTACGCTATTTATTTTTTATTGGCACCTACAACAAGAATTCGCCGCACTGCCGTAGTGCTACAGCTCTTATATCACCTGAACGTGCTGGCAGTGGATGCAGCGTCTCAGCCGCCACGTTACAAGCCTGCAGGTCGTGCAGCTGTGAAGTCAGACGTGAATGGCAGTGATGTCGAGGAAGCGGCTCTTGTGTGTAAATCCTGATTAACGGAATCTTTGCGAATTAGTGCCTGGCCCAGGAAGCTTACTCAGAGTGATCTGGTCTGGTCTGGCCCAAGTTCTGCCCTAAATACTATTCGATGCTAGGACACAGCTGGACCTACTTTCGATCACGTGTCTTGCCGAAGAAAATAGGCATGTGTGGCCCGTGGCCTCCAAAATGATTCAAATGGCTCTGAGAACTATGGGACTTAAGATCTGAGGTCATCAGTCTCCTAGAACTTACAGGTAGAACTACTTACACCTAACTAACGTAAGGACATCACACACATCCATGCCCGAGGCAGAATTCGAACCTGCGACCGTAGCGGTCGCGCGGTTCCAGACTGTAGCGCCTAGAACCGCTCGGCCACTCCGTCCGGCTGTGGCCTCTAGTGGCGCTTGGGTTGCCTTCTGGTGGATGGTCGGAGCGTGGTTGTCTGTCATTTGGAAAACTGTCCCCTGTGTGTTAGGCTTCTGCGCAAAATTTATGTGATGATGGTTGTTGGTACCACAGGCTAACAGCCTTGGCATGACATCAGAAACAATAGAAATTTTCTGGATGTTATCCCACAGTCACCTGCATTACTGCATCTCGCCATAGCAGTTGTATTCGAGTGGGCTCGGGGAAGTTCAGTTTAATTTGGGCCAGCATGCAGATATGGTATGATCCAGTCAGGTTAGAACTGCGTCTCACCACTGCAAGACACAAGGTGTCCTTTTTCACAAGTTCACTGATAACGTGTCTGGCAGCACAGGCTGCTGGCGATGGCCCTTGTTTGTAACTGTAAAGTATCGCAAATTGCAGAGCAGCAAGTGCCGTTATCACAATTAAAAACATTGTCTGAGAAAAAAGTGAAATACCCAGAGAGGAACGACAAAACGAAATAAAAGTCTCAGGATGAGAGGGTATGTAACATTATTTCAAGATTACAACGAGTCAAATTTACGCAGAACTTGGCAGTAGGAGCCTACTTATCAGAACTATGTTGCACCCACTCTGGACTGAAAGCATGCACTGACTTGGTTGGGAATGGTGTCATAAAGCTAGTTCAATACTGTTGCAACTGGTCTTTTATATCCTGGATGCTGGCACTGGAATGAGGTAGATTTTGAGTTGATCCTAAACATATTCTGTCAGGGACACATCTGGGCAACTTGCTGGCCATTAAAGAATCTCATTATTATGCAGATAGTGCATAGAGACAAGTGACATGCGCGAATGACCATTGTCCTGTTGAAAAGTGGCATCATGATATTGTCACATTAGAGGTAACAAATGATGATGCACGATCTCTGAAACGTGCCGTTGTGCCGTCAGAGGTCCCTCAATTATTACCAACCATTACCTCAAGTCATACTGAACAGCTTCCCACACCATAATGCCAAAAGTAACACCACCGTACCTCTCCATAACATTGGAAGTATGGGACCTCCCCCCAAGTCGTTGCCATACTCGCAACGATAGTCAGCTGGAGTAGTGTAGAACTGTGACTCATCACTGAACGCCATCCATCAACTGTCTATGTTTCCCAGTCATGGAACCACTCCAAACAAAAACGGTCATGTTGTGATTTTAATGACACCCTGAGCCTATTACATGTTTTCAAGTGGCAGATGCAGATGTGAAGCGGTTTTGGGTGCGCTTGGTGCACAATATTCCTTTCTAGTGTTCAAACGTGGTGATCTGAACTTTGATGGCGAGTAAGCCTGCCCTGACGTCCTAACACAGCCCAATGTCACATACGAATGTCCCATATATCTGGATATTGCTCGATTCGACCTGTTAGTCTAATAGAGACCCACAAGCCCTTTCAAACTCTGTTAGATGCTGCCTCACATTAGTACGTGGCAACTCCGTGCTCTTCGCAGTCACCACTCAACATCTGACACTGTTCACACACCTTATATTCTCTACCAAGCCTAGTAACAACAATAATACACGAGCAACGCTAAGATACTCTGGTGGCCATTCTACATGTCACAGAGAATTGCAACTCAACCGCCGATGATGTGTACGTATACGAAGACATGTTGACATCCGATCATGTGTACTGGATGCTTCATTTTCTTTTTTTTTTAGGTAGTGATCTGGAATGACATCCTTGACATCTAGTTTCATTGGTTAATGAGACACGTTGTTAAGCGACTAGCCTTCCATTCCTATCGAGTTATTCGTTTGCGCTACCAGTGACAGAGACGAAAGAAAACGAGTCTGAGTTTGGAGACGGCACCAGTTCGTGGGCAACACACGCGCAGCACGTGTTATCTACGTGCGATACGAGCTGAACCCGCCAGCTAGGTGCTGCGGCAGCGTACGCACGGCCGGTGAGTGAATGCAGTTGTATCCTACAGGGGCACCCCCATCACCTGCCACTGTTGTAACCTCTTCACCGGAATCTAATCGTTTCCCGACCACACTTTCCTTTCTATGTAGGGGCTAGGTGGAAGTAGGAGAGCGCCAAACCTGCTGAACAAGGTGGATGTCACAATCGTTCTTCCCCCAAAATCTTCAGTGTTCCCACTGCCGAAGCACATTTTCGGGTATCCACACTGAAAATGATTTTGTTTCTCCGGCAGTCTCGAGCTCCTTCTCATGTCTTTTTTTATACGATTGTTCCATGAAATTTGCGTAGTTTGGGCAATTTGTTTTTACTCTTTTCAAGATGACCTGGTAGATTAAAACTGTGTGCCGTATCGAGACTCGAACTCGGCACCTTTGCCTTTCAGGGGCAAGTGGTCTACCAGCTGAGCTACCCAAGCATGACTCACGCCCCCTCCTCACAGCTTTACTTCCGCCATCTCTCCGCAATATCCTTTCTTTCAAGAGTGCTAGTAGTGCAAGGTTCGCAGGAGAGCTTCTGTAAAGTTTGGAAGGTAGCAGACGAGGTACGTATTTTACATGGTGATTAGATGGGTGACATGTATAGACAGAGTCAACGACTCGCACGTTAGCTATAGATAATGTGATTTAACGTACAATATTTTCTGAAGAAGGCGGTTTTAAAATCGTCGAAACCATCGTCAAGGTTCAATAAACCCGTATTTTACAACTGGTTGGCTGTTATTTCTAACCCATTGTAACTCCTATACATTTTATGGATGTGATTGCTTCCAGTGATTGTTCTGCAAACGTGTCATCATACTGTAGTGGATCTTTCTGCCTATATATGTTTAGAATCAGCTGCCAATCCACGCACCAAGTGTCAGTCCTCTGCAGGCCTTCCTATATTTCGCTACAATTTTCTACGCCAAGACTTCTCTGTACACAGTAGCAACATCCGCAGTAATCTTCATGGAACTTCCGACGTTATTCACCAGTTATTCAAAGGTTTTCAATTACTTTAACAAAATTTGGCCATTGAAATATTTCAGAGGTAAGAGGTGAAAATTTGTGCTTCAACGGACCTCGAACCCGTATCTAACGCTTAAAAATGTTCAAATGTGTGTCAATTCCTAAGGGAGCAAACTGCTGAGGTCATCGGTCCCTAGACTTACACATTACTTAAACTAACTCATGCTAAGAGCAACACACACACCCATACCCGAGGGAGGACTCGAACCTCCGGCAGGAGGGGCCGCGCAACCCGTGACATGGCGCCTCAAACCATGCGGCCACGCCGAGCGGGTTTCACGCTTAACGCGAGAGGTTGCCTTAATCGCATTTCTTTTTCTAGGTCCTACATCAGTCTGCCCAATACTCGTGAGTAAGGAATGAACAACGTTAAAAAAAAGCGACTCGATGAGGGTCTTATTTTTCCCCCTAAAGACTTTTTCTTTTCTCAACTGCACAGGGAAGGGAACTACAAAAAAAAAAGAAGATCTACTTGCCACCGCCGCTTGTGTGCTAATAAAAAGCGAACTGCACTTCTTCAGTCCCTGGAACCTACCAAGCCCTATCCCTAAACGAGTAATCTATTATGGGAAGAAAACACACAGGGGAGTGATGAAAATGAAAGGAATTGAGTAGGGACTTTCTTTCCTTTTTTCTAAGTACCAAAATTCTGGGAGTGGCTTGCGCCTTCTAACGGTGGAACGTCCCAATGTGCCTTCTCGAAATTTTTGTGGATATTCCGTTTGTAGTTCGTTCAGAGAATCATGTCAGCAAAATAAACGGCAGCATTTCATGGCTTGGACGTTGCAGTCGGAAGGTTGGTCGTGAAAGGCGCTTCATACAAAATTCCAAAAGAAGTGCATATATCTGGAGTTGCGAACAATTGCGCAGTGTCCATAATTAAGGTACTTCCAATAACCAAGTTACGATTTCTCGTCTCCAATTCACGGCGTAAGTTTTCTTTGCAGAGTAATGAAATGCGTCAGGGAATAACACGTCCGGAAAGTGATCTGAGCACGTCGGGTAATGCAAGCCAAGATCTGCTGCGCGAGCCTCCAGACGACGGACCACATGAGAATTGATGGGCGTCTGTGTTGTCCACACTACAGTGAATGCTTAGGGTGGTCGGTGCAAACGAAATTGGTTCACCTGTTAGAAATTGACGGCGATATAACAGGCGGATTGGACGCTGATGTAGAGAAAGCCTGCTTGCTCCACTTTCCATACAGGAAGCCATATGACCTGAGGAAACTAATTTTCGATTGGAATGTGGGGCTGATGCATTTGTAACTCACTATGTACAGTCTTTGTCCAGAGTATTCGTGGGAGTGATTAGGACTGGATGATGTAACTTACTTCCATAAAGGAATTCCAAAAGCGATAAAAGGGGAGTGGTGGAATTTCTGATAACATGACTGGCACTGATATGGACACCAGCTCATATTCATGTAAAAGCAGTCTAGTGAGACTTGTCGGACAATGGCCCCGAACTTTTAATTGAGAGCTAACAAAAGTGCCATAACTCTGACTGGCACGTGGAAGAAGGCACCCCATCAAGCTAACGTGGAAGGGAAAGGTAAGGATACTGAACTTTGAATAACATCCTGGTACGGATAAAGAATCCCATCACCATCAACATATGATGGGTGAGGGTAATTGGGACTGGGCTCAGTTGGGTCATGTGAGGGGTATGAGGAGCGTGGTAGACATTCACGCATCGCGCAAGGCATCTACGCCGTTGATCAACGAGTCCAGCCCTGAGCTTCTGGAGGAGACATCTGCTGTTTGTTGCCGCCGAACGACGAAGATCATTCGTAAAACCAACGCCCAAGCAGGAAACAGGGGTGGCCGCGCTTAGAGGAGCTATACGTCACTCAGGTACGCTCTCTCCAATGAACAGAACCTGCGATTTGGAAACTTTAAGAGAACTGCCCGATGCCTCACCGTATGTCGCCACCCATGTCAAAGCCGCGCAGACATCATCTACACTGCATAGGTAGAAGACTAGGTCATCAGCACAGGCTGTACAACAGAAGCGGGACTGTACAATGGCAGACCCACCAGGTTTTGGCGAAGTCCCTGGAATACGGGTTCTGACACCAAAGCATACAGGGTCGTGGAAAGTGGACAACCCTGTCGGACAGAGCGCGCGATCGCGATAGGCGGAGTGAGACGTCTGTTATAGAGTATTCTTGAAGTCGCGCCACGCAAGACGCGTACTTCGCTGTTATTACATGAGCCGGTAAACCCATGCACTGGAGGACCATCATCAAAAAGGTGTGGTCGACAAGGCCTAAATCCTGACTGAAGTCAAGCAAGCAAATGTCACGACCTGGTGAGTGTAATCATGTCGCTGTAACGGCAAAGGTCTGTACTAATATTATTGTCACCCCACAGGGATGTCTGATCGAGGGACGTGACATATAGTGCTGTTCTCTTCAGTGGTGACATCAACAAACGCGTCAAAATTTTCATGTCGCTGTTGAGTAGAGTGACAGGCCTGTAATCACAGATCTGCGATCGTACATATGGTTTAGGGACATTGATAATTACCCCATGAAGGAAGGTGGCTGGAATAGGCACTGTTGAGGGCATCGATTCACAACAGGTTAACAATGGTCCCTTCCAAGTGCCATGTGAGTAAAGTGATGTACACTTTAGCTAATGTACTGTCACCTGACGGGCAGGAGAAAATTTTATCAAAGTGCAGTCACGTAGGATCGTGTAATAAAAGGTCAAAGTCAATGGTGCTTGTAGTAAAGCGCTGACGTCTTTGCCATATCCCATCAATGCCGTTCGTAGAACTGGTTTATGCAGGATAGCGACAAGGATAGGTTGGATGTGTAGGTGGGGCGCCATCGACGACAGAGGGTCCATGCATCCTCAACCATCTGTCGGCAGTCAGGTGGGCAATATTTAATTTCCACAGGCCACGACTGTGCCACAGCCGTTGGCAAGTGAGGGAAACATCACAGATGTAGGCCTCGTGGCGGAGGAAAGCCTCAAATTTCGGCAAGTCGATTGTCGCCAGCAAGGGAGCATGTGAGGTACATACGGTCGAGACGACTGGACGAATGCACCGTATAATATGTGAAACCTGCACAGGTGCCACGAATCTTCGTTCATGTGTCAATAAGCTGAAGTCATTCGATAATAACAGAGAGGGCCGCACACAAGGAATGTCATGGGAGTTGATCAGTGGGCCCTTGGATGGAGTTGAAGTCCCCACCAAGGACCAGATAATCCAGGGGATCCTCAAAAAGCGGCGATACCTTGTCGGAAAAGAAGAACGTGTGTCATTCATGACACTGACTGGATCTGGACAGTGATAGACATTTAGGATATGGACGCCAAACAGTGTTAGGACCATACCCCTAGCATTAGTAAGGTACACCACATCTTCAGTGGGGAGCCCTGTGCACAGGAGGGTGACCACCCCGCTACCACTATCAGAGGCGTGAGGTATGTTGGCAGTGTAGCCAGTGAGAGCACATAAATCTGCTGCAAACATCTCTTGGAGGAAGGCAACATCGCTATCAGCAGGATAAATGATGACATCTCGTGGAAATCGGGTTTTCTGCCGGATATCAGCGTCTTCCAAACACGATATCATCAGGTGTTCCCTGAGACTGGCTGCTTGCTGGACCGGGTCGCATATTTATGCCTGCCCGGTGCCTGGTGTTCTGTTTGCCGTTCCCTAGTCGGTCCGCGCCCGCTAGTCGCGCTATCCTGCCGCTCTAGGTGTTCTCTATTCCGTCCGCGCCCGCTCTGGCCGTCTCCAACTGCGGTCGTGGCCTCCTGGTGTTCCCTTCTCGGTCCGCACCCGCGAGTGGCGCTCCAATGCCGCTCTGGACGTTCCCTATTCCGTCCGCTCCCGCTCTGGCGGCTGAGGCTTCCTGGTGTTCCCTTCTTGGTTCATGCCCGCAGTGTGCGGATGTCTGAGGCTCGTTGTTGGTGTTGGAAACATATTTTCTCCGGCATTGCTTCAGCAGTTCAAATGCCGGGTTCCATGCAGTGCTTAGCTGGTATCCTGCTTCCCGGTTAATCAAGTTTTGTGCCATCTTTATCTCTATAGATTCAGTGATGACACTATCCCAGAACCTGGGGGTCTGGATCATGACCTTGGTGTTCTCATAATCCATGGAATGTTCCAATTCTAGGCAGTGTTCTGCTACTGATGATTTTGTGGCATGCCTTAGCCTGGTGTTCCTTACATCTGATTTCCACCGTTCTAGTCGTTTGGCCAATGTAGGACATACCGCATCCACAAGGAATATTGTAAAAGCCAGGCTTCCTTAAGCCCAGGTCATCTTTGACTGTTCCAAGTAAAGCCCTGATTTTGATAGGTGGGCAGAAGACACTCTTGATGTTATGTTTACTTAGTATTCTGCTGATCTTGGCAGAGACAGGTCCGGCATACGATAAAAATGCCAGTTTCTTGATTTCTTCTTCTTGCTCGTTCTCCGGTGTATCCTGACGTCTGGTGGGATGTAGAGCTCTGCGGATGTCCCTGGATGAGAATCCGTTGTTAGCAAACACTTTTTGAAGATGTTTAAGTTCCCCTGCCAGGCTGTCAGTGTCAGACAGTGTCTGGGCTCAGTGTACGAGTGTTCTAAGCACCCCGGCCTTTTGTGCTGGGTGGTGGCAGCTGTCGGCCTGTAGGTATAGATCTGTGTGTGTTGGCTTTCGGTACACACTGTGGCTGAAGGTGCCATCCGCCTTCTTCTTCACCAGGACATCCAGAAACAGCAGCTGACCATCCTTTACTAGCTCCATGGTGAATTTAATATTCGGATGCCTTGAGTTCAGGTGGTCCAGGAAGTCTTCCAGTTTTTCGTGACTGTGTGGCCAAATGACAAATGTGTCATCAACGTATCTCAGGAAGCATGTTGGCTGGTAAGTGGCAGTTGTAAGAGCCTCGTCCTCAAACTTCTTCATAAACAGGTTGGCCACTACTGGTGACAAGGGGCTACCACAAAGGAAGTAAGTCGATGTTAGAATATGCTTAAACAGATCCAGCACAGCTCCATCAAACATCTCACTGATTAAGTCAAGCGTATCCTTAAGGGGCACTCTGGTGAACAGGGACACCACGTCAAAACTGACAAAGCAGACAAAGGGAACTCCACAGTCAAAATGCAGAAAGGTGACTATGACCTGAAGATCCGGCGACTTCTGGAAGACCCGGCTTACAAACCACTAGAACAGGATCCAACTGACAGGGTGGACAGAAAAACCAAGTCTCTGCTGAAGGAAACTGGCTGGCCTGAGAAAGTTATCAAACAACTGAAATCCAAGGCACCAGTCCCACCCAGACTCTATGGACTACCTAAAATCCACAAAGAGGGTGTACCACTACGACCCATTGTGAGCAATACTGGGGCAGCCACCTACCCAGCTGCTACATATCTCAAGAAAATGTTGGCACCATATGTGGGGAAGTGTGGGCACCATATGTGGGGAAGTGTGCACACCACATTCGCAACTCACAAGACTTTGTGGAACGTCTTAAAAACCTGCGTTTCTCAGATGCAGATTTAATGGTCAGTTTTGACGTGGTGTCCCTGTTCACCAGAGTGCCCCTTAAGGACACGCTTGACTTAATCAGTGAGAAGTTTGATGGAGCTGTGCTGGATCTGTTTAAGCATATTCTAACATCGACTTACTTCTTTTGTGGAGGTCAATTCTATGAACAGACTGAAGGGGTGGCGATGGGTAGCCCTTTGTCACCAGTAGTGGTCAACCTGTTTATGGAGAAGTTTGAGGACGAGGCTCTTACAACTGCCACTTACCAGCCAACATGCTTCCTGAGATACGTTGATGACACATTTGTCATTTGGCCACACAGTCACGAAAAACTGGAAGACTCCGTGGACCACCTGAACTCAAGGCATCCGAATATTAAATTCACCATGGAGCTAGAAAAGGATGGTCAGCTGCTGTTTCTGGATGTCCTGGTGAAGAAGAAGGCGGATGGCACCTTCAGCCACAGTGTGTACCGAAAGCCAACACACACAGATCTATACCTACAGGCCGACAGCTGCCACCACCCAGCACAAAAGGCCGGGGTGCTTAGAACACTCGTACACTGAGCCCAGACACTGTCTGACACTGACAGCCTGGCAGGGGAACTTAAACATCTTCAAAAAGTGTTTGCTAACAACGGATTCTCATCCAGGGACATCCGCAGAGCTCTACATCCCACCAGACGTCAGGATACACCGGAGAACGAGCAAGAAGAAGAAATCAAGAAACTGGCATTTTTATCGTATGCCGGACCTGTCTCTGCCAAGATCAGCAGAATACTAAGTAAACATAACATCAAGAGTGTCTTCTGCCCACCTAGCAAAATCAGGGCTTTACTTGGAACATTCAAAGATGACCTGGGCTTAAGGAAGCCTGGCTTTTACAATATTCCTTGTGAATGCGGTATGTCCTACATTGGCCAAACGACTAGAACGGTGGAAATCAGATGTAAGGAACACCAGGCTAAGGCATGCCACAAAATCATCAGTAGCAGAACACTGCCTAGAATTGGAACATTCCATGGATTATGAGAACACCAAGGTCATGATCCAGACCCCCAGGTTCTGGGATAGTGTCATCACTGAATCTATAGAGATAAAGATGGCACAAAACTTGATTAACCGGGAAGCAGGATACCAGCTAAGCACTGCATGGAACCCGGCATTTGAACTGCTGAAGCAATGCCGGAGAAAATATGTTTCCAACACCAACAACGAGCCTCAGACATCCGCACACTGCGGGCATGAACCAAGAAGGGAACACCAGGAGGCCACGACCGCAGTTGGAGACGGCCAGAGCGGGCGCGGACGGAATAGAGAACACCTAGAGCGGCAGGATAGCGCGGCTAGCGGGCGCGGACCGACTAGGGAACGGCAAACAGAACACCAGGCACCGGGCAGGCATAAATATGCGACCCGGTCCAGCAAGCAGCCAGTCTCAGGGAACACCTGATGAAGGCGTCAAGTAATGACGTCGAAATATCGTGTTTGGAAGACGCTGATATCCGGCAGAAAACCCGATTTCCACGAGTTGTCATCAAATCGCCGGGAAAGTTTAAGAAATTACAGGATAAATGATGTCTCTGAATATTTCCAATTAATGCGGAGCTTGAATTGTGGCCAGATTCATTGTTGTGATGCGGTAGTGTTGTGGACATGCTTCCACTATTTGCATGGAGATCCTGCGGAGATATCTAGATGGCGTGAGCATCTGGCGCAGCCACTGTGGCTGCAATCACTGGGTGGAAACTGGGTAGGACGCCACTGTGGGACACTCTCTGATGGGTGAGCCAGTGTCCCTATCTGATCTATAACTGCTCCTTTCAGAGGTACTGTTCCACGTCGGAATGCGGTTATTCATCGATCAACGTTTTACCTATCTGGAGAAAAGCAGAGATAGGCACCACACTCGGTTTGATGTGCATTGTGATGGGTGGGCTGAACATCAAGCTCTGTGGAGTTCTTTGTCTCGTCGCTATCATAGCAGATGGTGCCAGTTAGGTCACATCTACACCATAATTCTCAGCGGCAGTGTGATTGGGAGAACAGGCGCATCTTGAAGTGATGTTTTCGCCCTGGTCATGCAACAACGCACCAACTGCTTCGACTAGTCGAAGGGGGTTGTGCACGGCGCTGGCGTAGGTGTCTGTTAAAGAAGTAACTGCCGCTTTGGGGCTGCATCACTGGCCGGGATCTGGAGCGAACGGCGATGGGGACAATCGGACCTAACATGGCCCTCTTGTCCACATCTTGCACATGACCACGTTTGGCCATCATACATGAAGACGGCTCGCACAGATCCTATCAGCAGATAGGATACTACGTATTTGGACAGCTCGATCTTGATCTATCAGACACCATTTAACATGTGGTATGTTCTGAATGTCTGTCATTTTCCCGTGATATGGACCAGAAAGTTACTGTAGGGTCAGAAGGCTTCAACGACCACGTCTTGGGGCACCTCAAAAGGAGCTCAAACACTCGAAGCCAGAGTGGTCTCCACCTCCCCCCATGTAACCGTCAGACCGTTGAACTTTAGTTCGTGTGCGTATTGTCCAACTACGTCAGTGTATCCTGTCTTCATTATCATTTTAATGTAGACGATGCTGCCGGTGATAGAGGAGTGAATACCTATCACTTCTTGTGGTTCCAGGCACAGCTCGACGCAAATGAATAGTTCGGCTTCATAAGCGCCTATTCGTGGATTTTCGGCTTGGACTGTAACTCTAAGTGTCGCTCGGCGATAAGAGTGCGCCATGGGGTACAATATTCGACACGGAAGTTAGCAACTCTGTTAGTGGAGCGCTGTCCGGCGCGCAGAGCTGATTCGCGAGCGACCACGCCTGAAAGCCGACTGCCTCAGCCATTGAAACACGCTTCCTTCCCGACTCAAATTCCCTACACACCATTTCGCATTCCTAAAAGAATGTATCTTTTTTCGTTGAACAGTATTGATACATACATATACGATTGTCTGCTGTGTCTTCTTTTAGGGCGCAAAAAAATATACGTGACATGTCCGAAAGGACAGACACCTTACGTCACATAGCGACCATACAAATACTTATTCGAAGGTTTTGAATGTGTTTAGTCACATTTGGGCATTGACTTATTTCAGTCCTCAAATGCGGCTAAAGTGATCTGTGTTCCTTTGCGTTGACGTATTTACTTTCTTACGTGTCCACTTCCGTCAATTTTTGATAATGTTTGCAAGGACAGATCATGAGGACTTGACACGATAAGGATACATTTATTATGAATCTGCAGCACTGGTCCACAGTGTGGCAACATTCACCATAAACAAAAACCTTATTCACTTTTCTGTTTGTGGTAACATTGTGCAAGTCTGTGTAGGTTAACGAGAAACCTGTCTGATGCTGCACAGCAGAGCACGGACTCATGGGCTACAAACACACAGGTAAACACACAATCCATACCTTAGTTCCGTTTTTGCTAAATTTAGTACAGCATGGAATATTTTTGTGTGACCTCTTCTCCTTCAGTGAAGAATGGTTTGCGGTGCTGTTACTATCTTACTATTTCACCAACAGCCACACATGTTATATCTTCGAAGTCCTCCTCGGAAGCTCTACTATGAAGACACAAGGTAGGTGCCATTATTCGACTGTCTAAGGTTGAGCCAGATAGTAGGGGATTTTATCTCTATTTTCTTTCAAAAGTGTGGTGTGTGTACTGTAAGACCTTCGGTACACACACCATCAGATTATTTGACTTGTCGCTCTAACGAAGTAGGCGAGTGTCAGCAATATGTCTCGTGGTCTTATCGTGGCGTGTTTATCTTCTGCCATTAGGTCAGACGATAGAAATGCCACTTGCACACTTAGAGTAGCAGATTGACGGTGACCAAAATTGACAATCTGAAGTTCCTTTGGTCTTGGTAAGTTAACCTTATTCTCACATATCTCTGATACTTGACAAAGTGCCTATACATTTCTCTTCATGGGTATGTACAGGAATATGATAATCTTCTTAGGTGCGGACTGAAACTTGACTATAGACTGGTACAGACTAATGTAGACTGGTACAGACAAACGCAGACTGACTAATCGTAGGTCTGTAGACTCGTTCTAATAACTCGCGCGTTCAGGTATCACTGCACGAGTGTGATCCGCGAGGAGAAAAGGTTCTACGTTAGCAGCAATCTCATTGGCTTGCGTTACATATTAATACGCGGATCGGCGGAAGCAGAATTTGGTCCATCTCTAAGGCAGCGCCATCTCGTAGTGCGGAGATGGACGAGCGCAGCATCTGCGCTGTTGTGCTTAGTGGGGCGCGCTCTAGTGGGAAAGTTGCGTACGCGCTGACTACGCGGAACTATGTACACAACAAAAAGGTTTATTTCATTTTCTTTTTACAGTCAAACATTACGTGGTAGCTTCAGCTTCTCATCCAATGGTCTGGCATCAGCAAGTCAGCACCGTGGTGGGCAATCGTGATCACGTGCCTCACTTGTGTGCTGATGAGGTAATGCCGCTTAGGCGAAGCTGACCAGGCCACACTTCAAAACTTTCCATGCCTCCCCCGCGATTTTCTTGGGTCCTGACCAATCAGGACGGAGGAAACCGCGTGGCCGTGCTGGAGGTACCCTGCCAACCGTCGGTCGAAACGCTTCCTCTGCTGAGCGGCCTGTAGCTGTGAACATAATCTTCTCATCCCGGTGCTGCGGCGCCAGGGACTTTGTTTCTGTAGTTGCCACACCATTCAAACTTGTACAAATGGCAGAGACCACGTTTCTTTAACTTCGCCTAATTTTGCTGCGAACTATGTTTCGCCCACCACTACGTCTTGGTTCATCCTCGCCTAACCAGGCCTGACTCATGTTGCACATTTGAATTCACATCTGTTGGTTTTACTACCAATAAATGGCCTCATTTAAAAAAAAAAGGTGTCGGGATAATTTCTTCCAACACGTTCGCCCACCGCCTTAGCAGCTCCCAACAGGAGCCGTTCCTGCACAACCGCTATAAACGTTAAGAAGTACTAACATCAGAAAATTGACAACATTCTCCGGTATCACTTAACGAAAACCGAATCTCTCTGTATTTTCGCGTTCTTCATATATTTGGGATGGGTTGTCTTAACAGCCTCACCCCATACAAAGCTAAACAACCGCACTTTTCAGGATGGCCTTGTGGATCACCAGCAGTGTACTGGTCTCATCCATGCCAGCAGATCCGTTACTGCTGAACACCATTTCCGCTGAAACTTCCTGGCAAATTAAAAGTGTGTGCCGGACCGAGACTCGAACTCGGGACCTTTGCCTTTCGCGAGCAAGTGCTCTACTGGCGGAAGTAAAGCTGTGAGAACAGGGCGTGAGTCGTGCTTGGGTAGCTCAGTTGGTAGAGCACTTGCCCGCAAAAGGCAAAGGTCCCGAGTTCGAGTCTCAGTCCGGCACACAGTTTTAATCTGCCAGGAAGTTTCATGTCAGCGCAAACTCCACTGCAGAGTGAAAATCTCATTCTGGAATCATTTCTGCTGGTCATTTGATTGACTGTCAAGAAACGACAACTGTGACCCACACGTCGAAGTTTTAGGAGATCATAACCAAGGAATAAGTGGAGATACCACTGTCGTAGAACATGACCAGTCAGGATGATCGTTTCCCGCTGGATGTCACATGGAATCCTGGTTGTGGTGTTGTGTGCAAACGAAGTATATCTGCAGTTTTACCGAACGAAGAAGATAGATCTGGTATGGATAAGGCGAGCTTTGACCACAGAGGGCCCTCAGAGCAAAACTCAGACGTAAAGCACACATTGAGGTAACGCTTGCACAGCAACTTAAAAGTATGCCACACATGCGTTGATATACACAGAATGCATCTCATCTCAAAGGACAGTAAGTTACCAACATACGTCATTTCTCTAGAAATGTGTGTAACAAGTGTTTCTGCTTATTAATTTGACACTTATTTAATCACAATACTTGGAACAACATGTCAAATATAGAGCGTTGCATCGAGCAGCTGCCTCCTAAGCTCATCCCGCAAAATGTATTCCTGGTGTACAGAAGCAAGTCTATCTTGTGAAGATTACTCGACAGCGAACACAGCCTGTACTCACGCAGTGGGCGTATCTTTTTGGCCATGGAGTACTGCGGCGTGCCGTTGGGCCCGTAGCGTGTGAGGTTCCTCTGGAAGGCGTACTTGGGCCCTGGACCCAGGCGCCACACCGCCCTCTTCAGCGCCTTCCGCATGGTGTATGCGGGCATCCGATGTTTGGTGACGTCATGGTTGTCGTAGCCCACCAGCGGCGGCAGCCCGTAAGCGTTCGGCGCCGGCCCTGCAACAGTGAGGTTCAGGCTCGCTGGAAGCATTTTCAGCTCTACGAGCACAGTTTGACTGCGTACATGATCCCTAACGGAGAGACTGCAACAGACTGCCATGCCTTTGGCTCCCATCGTAAAATCTATACAGAGTGTCTGGGTTAAGCATACAAAAATGTAAAATGTAATAATTCGAGATGTAACTGAGATACAGGGTATCCAGAAAAGGACTCCTTGATTTCAAAATTAAATATCTCGAAAACAAAGATCGATAGAGGAATGCAGTAAACGGCATGTTTATTGTGAAAGCTGTAAGAAGTCTATACAGCAGTTTGAAAAAATAAATAAATGTCTGCAGAATGATCTTGGGTGGACTCCACCTATTATTCTGATTACACACTTTTGTGCAATAAATGCTTTATTCCTCAGTGATGAATTACCCCAAAATATGATGCCATACGGAAGCAATGAGTGAAAATAGGTGTAGTGATCTAATTTACTAAGATGTTTATCACCAAAATTTGCAATGACCCTTATTGCATAAGTAGCTGAACTCAAACGTTTCAGCAGATCATCAATGTGTTTCTTCCAATTTAATCTCTCATCAATGGACACACCTAAAAATTTGGAATATTCTGCCTTAGCTATATGCTTCTGATTAAGGTCTATATTTATTAATGGCGTCATACCATTCAGTGTACGGAACTGTATGTACCGTGTCTTATCAAAATTCAGTGAGAGTCCGTTTACAAGGAACCACTTAGTAATTTTCTGAAAGACAGTATTGACAATTTCATCACTTAATTCTTGTTTTTCAGGTGTGATTACTATACTTTTATCATCAACAAAGAGAACTAACTTTGCCTCTTCATGAATATTGAAACGTGAAAGGAGGTTAGCGTACCGAAGAAAGAGATTAAAACCATGTACTCCATTGAACAGCGCGTTTTTCTGGTGCTAGAGTACCACAGGTTAGAAGAGAGTCCTACGGCAACAAGGCGAAGTTATCAAGCACGATTTAATGTTCCAAAAGGACCCGATCTGAAAACCATTCGTACGCTCTCCGCAAAATTTCAACGAACAGGCAGCGTAACTGATGATCTAGTGGGGCATGTTGGCCGCAAGCAAACCGCAGTTACGCCTGAAAATATCGCCACAGTTTCTGGAATTATTCAGCGAAATCAAATGTCATAGTCCGTAGAATTGCATCTGAGCCTGGTTTGAAGCGTTCCAGCACGCAGAAAATACCGAGAAAGAGCCTACACATGTTTCCATTCAAAATTCAAACGCACCAGGCCATACCCATACGAGCTATGCAACAAAGGGTTGCCATTGCCAATCAGATGCTCACAATGATTGATAGTGAAGGATTTGATGTTGGCTGCATCTGGTTTACAGATGAAGCACACATCCACCTGAATGGATACGTGAATAAGCAGAACTGACGATTTTGGGGTTCCGAAAAGCCATATTGGTATGAAGCGAAACCCCTGTTATCTCCTAAAGTTACTGTGTGTGCTGCAGTGTGCAGCAGAGGCATTATTGGCCCTTTTTTCATTCGAGAAACGGTCACTGGTGCACGTTACGTTGCAATTTTGAAACAATTTGTCGCCACACAGCAAGCGTTAGAGGATCGACCAGGTACGGATGGTTTATGCAAGAGGGAGCCCGACCACATCGGACCGAACAAAGTGTTTCGCTTTCTTGAGGAATACTTCGGGAATCGAGTAATTGCTTTGGAATATCCTAAATTTACTGGTGCAGGCATGGATTGGCCTCCATATTTTCCGGATTTGACTCCCTATGACTTTTTTTTTGTGGGGCACAGTGAAAGACATGGTCTACCCGAAGCATCCCGCCACACTGGACGACCTTGAATCGGCGATCTCTGTGGCATGTGAATCCATTTCGGTTGAGACACTACGAAATGTGATGGCGAATTTGGCCACCTCTGTAGTGCCAATGATCAACATTTTGAAAACATTGTGATGTGCAATTGTGTTTGCAAAGATTGTTTTCATACGATTATTTCACTTACGTATGCTGATATGAGCTGTACAGCGTACAGCGCCATCTGTTAACAGCTTTTGTAACTATTATTTCAAACTGCTTAAAAACTTCTTACAGCTTTCACAATAAACATACCGTTCACTGCATTCCCCTATCGATTTTTTTCGAGATATTTAATTTTGAAATCAGGGAGCCCTTTTCTGGACACCCTGTACGTATTGGTGGTCTGCTTCTACAAGTATAGTAACTCAAAATGTTCCTGCGTTTGCTTGCTGCAGCTGGTGCCGCGTGCGTATGCGTGTAAGGACCTTGTTAACCTAAACGCGCGTCAGTAGCCATGTGCATTCCACAGTAGAAGGTGTTCCGTGTGCTTTCTCCCGCGGAGCTTAAGTCTGTTAACCGGTACAACGTCGTTGTTTTCGGTGTGGGTGCGGGCTGGGACCAACTGACGATATTAACATTTACGTAATTATTAAGAAATGGGACAAGGCGCTTCGAGAAACTGGGAGTTTACTTTCGATGCCGGGTCACAACGCCAAGCATGCAGTTCCAGGGGGGTGCTGTTGAGTTAATTCGTACGTCCTTCCAGCGGAGCCGTCATTAAGTCAATCCTACAAGCAGGTAGGCAGTTACAGGTACCTTGTGTGCATGTACAAGATGTCTTCCATAAAAAGTTGCGCATACGGGCGTACAAACTGCAGCTTCGTCACAAAAATCAAACCTGAGAGCAGACCACGATGGAAAGCATTCGGAGAGAGAATTCTGGTAAAAATGGATGAAAATGTAGACAGATCGGAGCTCTGTTCTGTGTCACAACTTCCTACTAACGTGATATTTCAACAAGATGACACACCATGCCATTTTGCGAACATTGCGAGACATTTTTTGCATCACGAGTTCCTAGATCGCTGGACCGGGAGATGTAGTCCGATTGCTTGGCTTCGTTAAGCACAGACATTACGCCACTTGACTTTTTTTTCCGTGAAGGTTTATCCAGCATCAAGTGTGTAGGACACCAGTTCGTGATCTACCAGATTTGCGCCATCGCATTCGCGCAGCTATCGCAAATGTTATACCTGTAATGCTAGAGAACACTTGGAGAAAAGTAGAATACAGATCAGATGTATGTCAGGCCGCGCTGGTAGTGGGCATATAGAGGTGTATTAGGACTGTAAATAAATAAATAAATAAATAAATAAATAAAATAAATCAAAAAACGTTTTGAGTTACCATACTTGTAGAACCATACCGCCAGTAAATATCTTAATCTCTTCTCAACTTATTATATGTTTAACTCGATCACACTCTTTGTTACGCTACTATTGTGGAACCCACAACCCTCTACCGAATGCCAGTTGAAGGTTCACTATCTAAAAAAATGTGTGAATTCCTAGGAGACCAAAGTGCTGAGATCATCGGTCCCTGGATTTACACACTATTTAATCTAAGTTATACTAAGAACAACATATACACCCATGCCTGAGGGAGGACTCGAACCTCCGGCGGGAGGGACCGCGCAATCCGTGACATGGTGCCTCTAACCGCGCGGCCACTCCGCGCGGCCGTCTAAACGGCTCACAGGGACAACAAAAATTTGATTTTAAATATTCTACGTAATTACCCATAACTTAATCATAGCTAACACTTGGTTCAAGAATCATGAAAGAAGGTTATATACACTCCTGGAAATGGAAAAAAGAACACATTGACATCGGTGTGTCAGACCCACCATACTTGCTCCGGACACTGCGAGAGGGCTGTACAAGCAATGATCACACGCACGGCACAGCGGACACACCAGGAACCGCGGTGTTGGCCGTCGAATGGCGCTAGCTGCGCAGCATTTGTCCACCGCCGCCGTCAGTGTCAGCCAGTTTGCCGTGGCATACGGAGCTCCATCGCAGTCTTTAACACTGGTAGCATGCCGCGACAGCGTGGACGTGAACCGTATGTACAGTTGACGGACTTTGAACGAGGGCGTATAATGGGCATGCGGGAGGCTGGGTGGACGTACCGCTGAATTGCTCAACACGTGGGGCGTGAGGTCTCCACAGTACATCGATGTTGTCGCCAGTGGTCGGCGGAAGGTGCACGTGCCCGTCGACATGGGACCGAACCGCAGCGACGCACGGATGCACGCCAAGACCGTAGGATCATACGCAATGCCGTAGAGGACCGCACCGCCACTTCCCAGCAAATTAGGGACACTGTTGCTCCTGGGGTATCGGCGAGGACCATTCGCAACCGTCTCCATGAAACTGGGCAACGGTCCCACACACCGTTAGGCCGTCTTCCGCTCACGCCCCAATCAGGACTGCATATGACCGAGGCACACAGGGCCAACACCCGGCATCATGGTGTGGGGAGCGATCTCCTACACTGGCCGTACACCTCTGGTGATTGTCGAGGGGACACTGAATAGTGCATGGTACATCCAAACCGTCATCGAACCCATCGTTCTACCATTCCTAGACCGGCAAGGGAACTTGCTGTTCCAACAGGACAATGCACGTCTGCATGTATCCCGTGCCACCCAACGTGCTCTAGAAGGTGTAAGTCAACTACCCTGGCCAGCAAGATCTCCGGATCTGTCCCCCATTGAGCATGTTTGGGACTGGATGAAGCGTCGTCTCACGCGGTCTGCACGTCCAGCACGAACGCTGGTCCAACTGAGGCGCCAGGTGGAAATGGCATGGCAAGCCGTTCCACAGGACTACATCCAGCATCTCTACGATCGTCTCCATGGGAGAATAGCAGCCTGCATTGCTGCGAAAGGTGGATATACACTGTACTAGTGCCGACATTGTGCATGCTCTGTTGCCTGTGTCTATGTGCCTGTGGTTCTGTCAGTGTGATCATGTGATGTATCTGACCCCAGGAATGTGTCAATAAAGTTTCCCCTTCCTGGGACAATGAATTCAAGGTGTTCTTATTTCAATTTCCAGGAGTGTACATGGAAGAATCCTGGAGATACTAGAAGGTGTCAGATAGATTATATAATGGTAAGACAGGGATTTTGGATCCAGGTTTTAAATTGTAAGACATTTCCAGGGGCAGATGTGGACTCTGACCACAATCTATTCATTATGAACTGTAGATTAAAACTGAAGAAACTGCAAACAGGTGGGAATTTAAGGAGATGGGATTTGGATAAACGGAAAAAACCAGAGGTTGTACAGAGTTTCAGGGAGAGCATAAGAGAACAACTGACAGGAAAGGGGGAAAGAAGTACAGTAGAAGAAGAATGGGTAGCTCTGAGGGATGAAGTAGTGAAGGCAGCAGAGGATCAAGTAGGTAAAACGATGAGGGCTAGTAGAACTCCTTGGGTAACAGAAGAAATATTGAATTTAATTGATGAAAGGAGAAAATATAAAAATGCAGTAAATGAAGCAGGGAAAAAGGAATACAGACGTCTCAAAAATGAGATAGACAGGAAGTGCAAATTGGCTAAGCAGGCATGGCTAGAGGACAAATGTAAGGATGTAGAGGCTTATCTCACTAGGGGTAAGATAGATACTGCTTACAGGAAAATTAAAGAGACCTTTGGACAAAAGAGAACCACTTTTATGAATATCAAGAGCTCAGATGGAAACCCAATTTAAAGCAAAGAAGGAAAAGCAGAAAGGTGGAAGGAGTATATAGAGGGTCTATACAAGGGCGAGGTACTTGACGACAATATTATGGAAATAGAAGAAGATGTAGATGAAGATGAAATGGGAGATACGATACTGCGTGATGAGTTTGACAGAGCACTGAAAGACCTGAGTCGAAACAAGGCCCCGGGAGTAGACAACATTCCATTAGAACTACTGACAGCCTTGGGAGAGCCAGTCCTGACGAAACTCTACCATCTGGAGACAGGCGAAATACCCTCAGACTTCAAGAAGAATACAATAATTCCAATCCCAAAGAAAGCAGGTGTTGACAGATGTGAAAATTACCGAACTATCAGTTTAATAAGCCACAGATGCAAAATACTAACGTGAATTCTTTACAGACGAATGGAAAAACTGGTGGAAGCCGACCGCGGGGAAGATCACTTTGGATTCCGTAGAAATGTTGGAACACGTGAGGCAATACTGACCTTACGACTTATCTTAGTAGAAAGACTTATCTTGTAGACTTAGAGAAAGCTTTTGACAATGTTGACTGGAATACTCTCTTTCAAATTCTAAAGGTGGCAGGGGTTAAATACAGGGAGGAAAGGCTATTTACAATGTGTACAGAAACCAGATGGCAGTTAAGAGTCGAGAGACATGAAAGGGAAGCAGTGGTTGGGAAGGGAGTAAGACAGGGTTGTAGCCTCTCCCCGATGTTATTCAATCTGTATAATGAGCAAGCAGTAAAGGAAACAAAAGAAAAATTCAGAGTAGATATTAAAACCCAGGGAGAAAAAATAAAAACTTTGAGGTTCGCTTATGACATTGTAATTCTGTCAGAGACAGCAAAGGACCTGGAAGAGCAGTTGAACGGGATGGACAGTGTCTTGAAAGGAGGATATAAGACGAACATCAGCAAAAGCAAAATGAGGATAATGGAATGCAGTCGAAGTAAGTTGGGTGATGCTGAGGGAATTAGATTAGGAAATGAGACACTTAAAGTAGTAAAGGAGTTTTTCTGTTTGGGGAGCAAAATAACTGATGATAGTCGAAGTAGAGAAGATATAAAATGTAGACTGGCAATGGCATGGAAAGCGTTTCTGAAGAAGAGAAATTTGTTAACATGGAGTATAGATTTAAGTGTAAGGAAGTCGTTTCTGAAAGTATTTGTATGGAGTGTAGCCATGTATGGGAGTGAAACATGGTCGATAAATTGTTTGGACAAGAAGAGAATAGAAGCTTTCGAAATGTGGTGCTACAGACGAATGGTGAAGATTAGATGGGTAGATCACATAACTAATGATGAAGTAGTAAATTGAATTGGGGAGAAGAGGAGTATGTGGCACAACTTGACTAGAAGAACGGATAGGTTGGTAGGGCATATTATGAGGCATCAAGGGATCACCAATTTAGTATTGGAGGGCAGCGTGGAGGGTAAAAATCGTAGAGGGAGATCAAGAGATGAATACACTAAGCAGATTCAGAAGGATGTGGGTTGCAGTAAGTACTGGGAGATGAAGAAGCTTCCACAGGATAGGGTAGCATGGAGAGTTGCATCAAACGAGTCTCAGGACTGAAGACCACAACAACAACAACGTAATTACCGACCGAATTTAAGAATTTAAAATACTGTCATAATCCACTCATTAAGATGTATAATCTAATATGAAAAGTATAACGCAGAAAGACAATCTTTACATTTAGAGCTCTATGTTTGTCTTCAGGCAGTGTAACTGACGGCGCACAAATATCATGTCTTTATTCATCCAGTATTTAAGAATGACAGCACTTAGCAACTTCCAAAAACATTTTGCATATAATTTCAAATCTTTAAGAAACCTTATCTTGCTGAAATCCCTGACGAAATGATAACAGGAAAAAAAAATTATCCTTACTAGATTTTCGCTGTTCAAGCAGTAAAACTCAGTATCAGCAATGAAGATTTAATTTATTACGTATTTGCTACGGACTCTATTAGCAATGTGCCTGAAAAAGTATATCATTCTACGACACATAGTTCAGGAGATATGACGCGGTAGGCATTTAGATGGGTGAAAATCTAGCTTCAGCTAAAAATGGCGATCAGTAAAACTTGAACATCAGGTATGACGTTTTAATTTATAACTTCTTTACTACCAACTCTATTCGAAACACATTTTTCAAACAGTATCTACTTATATCACCTAAATGTACCTGCAAAATTATGTCACTGTACGACACATACAGTGTGGTTGGAAACAGTGTGGAAGGCTTGTAAGGGAGTTGCTTGGTAGGCTGCGATAAGAAAGAATTGTTAAGGAAAAAAATTCGATGCGTTTTACTGTTTCCGAGTTAATCACACTTTAAGTGAGACAATCAGGCCAATAAACTGCAAATTCAAACTACACACCAAGGACGGTGTAGTTTTGTGTCGTTTCTTCGTTTTGAAGAACAGAGCCACACAAAAATTGGACATCGGACCGCAGTAAGGATCGAGTCCAAGACAAAGTATGAGCACTGTCGTTCGCTATCATCTACTCTAAGAAAAACTGACGCAAACTGTATGTGATGGTCCGTTTGTATTAGTGTGCGCAACTGCCTGATAGGTCTACTTCAACACTAATTAACTCGAAAATGATGCAACGTATCGAATTTTTTTCTTAATAATTATTTCTCAGCACAGCCTACCCTGCAACACCCTTACAAGCTTTATGGACTGTTTCTGACCACCCTGTAGTTCAGGAGTTTGATGTCATAAACATTTATATGTATAAAAACCTTGTTTTTGCTTATGATGGAGAGCAAATGACACAGACGATATTCTTCCAGTGTTTAATAATAGAGCACTTGGCGACTTCCAACAGACTTTAAGCACAACTGCAAACCATTTCTAAACTATTTCTCGCTTACGTGCTTAACGTCAAATGTTTAACACATCAATCCCTTTGTAAGGTAATCAGACATCTGAAGCTGTTTTGTACGTGGTAGTTCGATTCTGCAAAGAATCTGGGGGGGGGGGGGGGGTCTGGTTACATACTATTTCAGCTAATTTTGGTTATACACGACTTACAGTTCTGACAGTACCGCAATTTTATGGGTCATTTGATATTAGGTAAACCACATATGTTTATTTGTATGAACATCTGTGAGGGAATCCTCCTTACACTTCCAGTTATCTGCTTCACGTACACACAACATTATGCTAACATTTATTGAAAGGCATGGGTAAATGTAGTTTCTGGAGACATCTACATCTACATTGACATCCATATTCTGCACATCAATGATAAGCACATGGTACAGAACTGTTCCCATATATCGCATATTAGAATTTCTTGTCGTTCCTACATGTCTTGAGCGTGCGAAGAATAACTGCTTAGCTTTCTACGTGCGCGGTTTAATTACTCTAATCTCGCCTTTGCTTTCCGTAAGAGAACGATCCGTAAGGGGGCTTCTAATACATTTCTAGAGTATTCACTGAATATTGGTTCTTGGGATAGGGAGAGAAAAGCTTCTGTCTGCGAATCAGCACGGATATAGGCAGCATCGCTCGTACGAAACTCAACTCGTCCTTTTCTCACATGATATTCTGAAAAACCATGGATGGGGGGAGAGGGCAAATTCCATACTCCTTGATTTCCGTAAAGTGTTTGACAAAGTGTCACACAGGTGACTCATGACGAAGGTACAAGTATGTAGATTAGGTTCCAAGGTATGTGAGTGGCCCGAAGACTTCTTAACCTGTGGTAGCGCCTATGAAACTCGCAAGAGCGGGCGCGTGCGGCACTGACTGCTCCCTCCAGAAAATCAAATTTTCGCTCATGTAGCAGCCCTGTTTTCGATGTAATGTAGGTAAAATCATTAGAAACAGATCGCGATATCGAACTGAATTAATTATATAGTTGATTTTTGAGCATATTACAGTCTTTCAATATAATGTAGTTTTTCAATGTAAATTGGAAATTGTTCCTCAATAAATTATAAAATATCAAACGCAAGTAACTAAAGTGAAAATATATTTCGTTGTCTGTGGTAACATAACCTTTTGCAAGAAAGAACGTACACCTTTTGAATACAGCCAATTTCTACATCTACATCTACATGATTACTCCGCAGTTCACATTTAAGTGCTTGGCAGAGGGTTCATCGAACCACAATCATACTATCTCTCTACCATTCCACTCCCGAACAACGCGCGGGAAAAACGAACACCTAAACCTTTCTGTTCGAGCTCTGATCTCTCTTATTTTATTTTGATGATCATTCCTACCTATGTATATTTTCGCATTCGGAAGAGAAAGTTGGTGACTGAAATTTCGTAAATAGATCTCGCCGCGACGAAAAAGTCTTTGCTTTAATGACTTCCACCTCAATTCGCGTATTATATCTGCCACACTCTCTCCCCTATTACGTGATCATACAAAACGAGCTGCCCTTTTTTGCACCCTTTCGATGTCCTCCGTCAATCCCACCCGGCAAGGATCCCACACCGCGCAGCAATATTCTAACAGAGGACGAACGAGTGTAGTGTAAGCTGTCTCTTTAGTGGACTTGTTGCATCTTCTAAGTGTCCTGCCAACGGAACGCAACCTTTGGTTCGCCTTCTCCACGATATTATCTATGTGGTCTTTCCAACTGAAGTTGTTCGTAATTTTAACACCCAGGTACTTAGTTGAATTGATAACCTTGAGATTTGTACTATTTATCGAGTGATCGGATTCCAACGGATTTCTTTTGGAACTCATGTGGATCACCTCATACGTTTCGTTATTTAGCGTCAACTGTTCCCTGCCACACCATACAGCAATCTTTTCTAACCCGCTTTGCAACTTATATTGGTCTTCGGATGACCTTACTAGACGGTAAATTACAGCATCATCTGCGAACAACCTAGGAGATTATAAATCAAATCTATAACAAAATATGACCAGAATTTGACAAGCAAAAAAGTAGATAGCGGCTTACGCTGAGAACATTATCAGAATAAACAACATTGAGCAAGAGTACAGTAACTGAATAGACCAGTACCGGTCAGAACATAATTTGCAGGTTCGTAAGGTTTTCTGTCTTGAAAATCGAGATAAATAGAAAACATTAGAATGCAGGATTTTCAAACGTGTTACAATCTTTCCACGTTGCAATATGTCGTGAGTGTTTCTTACAAAGAAACTGATTAGAATCATTACATATGATAGTTGTACGATTACACTTTTTTCCTCCACATAGATAACATGGTCCATTTCTTTTTGCAGCGTCTGGGGCTGCAATTGGTTGGGGTTCAAAAATGTTTAAATGTGTGTGAAATCTTATGGGACTTAACTGCTAAGGTCATCAGTCCCTAAGCTTACACACTACTTAACCTAAATTATCTTAAGGACAAACACACACACCCGTGCCCGAGGAAGGACTCGAACCTCCGCCGGGACCAGCCGCATAGTCCATGACTGCAGCGCCTAGACCGCTCGGATAATTCCGCGCGGCTTTGGCTGGGGTAGCTCGCGGTATTTTACAAGAAACAGTCGGATACATTTTCGAAGTGTGCACATCTGAGTCGTCCTTTTCAAATGCGCCTCTAAAAATTCGAGCGCTAATTCACTGAGAAAGTCGCGACGGCGTATCGTGGATTCGGGGTTATTTTAGAGAAACACCACTTGTGAATTTATGCCAGCCAGGTCCAAAACACTGAAAAAAGTCCTTAGAGGCCATCTCTTTGTTTGCCGTGCAGTTGAGTAAGCAACGCACATTTTATCGACTGTATCGCCACTTCCCTTGGTGAAATTACAATCAGTGTTGACCACTGGTTTACCCGTCATTTCATCGGTAACTTTTTGCGGTCTTGCATAGTCGGTAGGAGTACTCATTCCCTTCGCTTGGCCTGGATGGAAACAAGTGTTTTGTCGTACTAAAATCCATAAGGACTTGAACCGATTTCCCGTGATTTTGAGATAAATTCGGGAGGGATTTCTCTTTTGTTGGCTTTGAGGGTACCAATGACAGTCAATCCTTTGTTAAAAAGGATATCAACTGATGGCACACTAGTGTAGTAGCTGTCCATTGTAGTGTTCCTGTTGAACTTTGAATATCTTGAGAAAGTCTACGAATTACATCGTAGGGTTTATGTGATACATCCCTAGGACCTGGCCTTTGCTTTCCACAGTACACCTCGAAATTTGATGTATAACATGTTTTACTGTCACATATTGCATAATATTTCAGTCCATATTTGGCTGGTTTGCTAGGCATATACTGGACAAAACCACATCTACCTCTAAACGCGAACAGCATCTCATCAATTATTGTAAATTCACCATGACCAATTATTCCTACAGCTGGCCAAAAATCTGTTATAAATATTGTCAGTCTTTTCTCTCTCCACTCTTGTACACACATAATCAAACCTCTTTGATCGAAGCAAGAATAGGAAGCGCTTGTAACTGCATGTCGCCCTTGTGATCATCATACCTGTTCCATCATCTTTCCATTGCTCTCTGCAGTTCGCACGATTCCCCTTCTTCACTCCAACTAGGAATAAAAGACCCAAAATACCCATAATCCCATCCCGTGTAGTGTCCTTACAGTCCCGATCTCCGGAGTATTTTAATTCGTCCCTTTTGTTAGCAATAAAAGCGTTGGTACAGTCTACAATTGTATCAATAATGTCAAGGCCTATGAATTTGAGGAATGCATCATTGGGTTTCGGAGTATCACTGCAAATCCGCTTTGGGCTGGGAAAATGTTGATGATATTCTTCGTTGGTACTCTTGAAGCAGCTTTCACTAGGGGTTTGCTGCACCAAATAGTTTCCTTGTCTTGTCCGATGATCATCAATTTCCATTTTATCTGCTTCCTCTTCAGAAACCTCTGAACTGCTATCACTCTCAGTTACTTCCACGACTTCTTCTTCATCCTCAACATCTGAGCCGTCTATGTCTTCTTCACTATCCTGTGTCGCTTCTTGAAACCGCCTCTTCTCGTCAGCGTCCAACTGCTCAATAAGTTGCCTCATCTCCTCATCGGAAGTGTCACGTATCACCCTAGATACAACATACGACGATGCAGTCTGATAGATATAGATAGGTAAATATAAATAGTAGGTGCAATTATCATAAGTAGGTATTTGCATTACACTGCTGATATGAATGTAGCGGTGTATGGATAGATGGAATAGCTAATCTATCATTACCAGCCAGGGGACTGCTGACAGATCAAATCAGTCCAGTTTTAGTAGCCGAGAAGAGCGAACGTGCTAACGTTTTCCCGCCTGCAGCGCTAGCACGCTCGCCTTGTTTACTTCCTCTGGCCGATCCAAATGTGACGCCGTAGCTTGACAAGATCATGGCGAATCAATACAGGAAATAAACTGTGAAATTCTCATTTAGAAACGACTTTACTAGATCAAAAGCACTCGATGTCGAGCGCTTGTTAAAGGAGGAGACCAAGATCCAGACTGACGACATCGTCGGCATCCACTTTTCGATCGAAAGTAATATGGACTTATTAACGACGCTACATTCGACAACGTTCTTCGAGAGACGAAACAAGGACCCCGATTCCGCCACTTTGACGGAAATGTTGGCATACGTCATGGCGGCTCTCCGAGCCTACAGTACGGTACAAGAACACGTGGCAGAAAAGTGGACCAAATTTAAAACGTATTCAATCCTCGATGGAGTACGCCAGGTGTGCACTGAACTATGGCGACACGTACCATCATACTTCCAGATAAGAAGCTGCTGGGCCATAGTAATTTATTACGGTCAGCCTAAAACGTGTTCCAAACACGGCAAGGAAGGTCACCTATGTTCTGAGTGTCTTCAGCATTAGATCACACAACCTCCACTACAGGACGTGGCGTCTCCACCAATTGGACAATCATCCCAGTAACTTATGCGGCGGCACTCAAGACATCTGCGTCTGTTCAAACACAACACACCGACGTTGCAGTACCAAAAACGCGGACTAACGCCTGGTTGGTCAGTCAGCCTGGCCAGTAGCAGACCTCCGTACAAAGCCATCGATACCACTGAACACAGCAGGTACCACCGACAGCAGGATAGCTATCGATGCACTTATTGTACCGACAGAAGCCTTTTTGCCAGAAAGGCGTGAATCAATGCTGTCGCCCAACACGGCAGGCCACGCACCAAAAAATGTTCACTGAAATGTCAAAAGCGAAGCTGCAGAACCATGTCGGAAGAGGGCAGCTCCCAGTCACCGAAGGAAGAAAAATTGATGCTGCAGGACGCCGACCAAAGGCTGACACCATGGCCACTGACTCCACTCCCGCAGAACGGACGGCGGGGCAGGCGCCGTCCATCTTCCAGTCCTCTGCAGCGAACAATGATCAACACGAAGGTTTCAGTGCAGGCTGTGAAGGAACTCCGTCCCTTCCTACCAATCACTACAACCTTATGAAACATGAACAGACTTCCGCCCCCATAGCGTGGGCTGAGGACACCGAGACCGAGCAGAACCCCGATCCGGGTCCTGCTGAGTGCCGCCAGAACATCCAGTCGGAACCACAGGGAGGGCTGCAGTCGGCGGCGTGTGACGTCACTTGCTATGTCCGATTCTCTCCACCATCATCGTGGATAACTCTGCCCAACCATCGCACCTCACGCTTACCGCTTGGCATCGATGAATGTCAACATGGTTAGCTCTCCTGCCAAGATCCAGTTCCCGAGAGAAACAATGCGGGCCACAGGAGCCGACTTTGCAGTGTACATGATGCCTGGTGGTACGACAGAAAGCGACGTGCCGATTTTAGTGCATGGCGATATCGAAGCCATCGACATCATATATCTCCCCTCCGCTCGAGGAGTAGCGGCCACGACACTCGGCACCCGATTCATTAATCCTTACGCACCATTGTGCACCACCAAACATTGCAAATGGGTTAGGTTCTATCCGCTGACATCGTCTCCCTTTTGCTAGGACGGTTTCAACACAGTGTGATTTTAATTGCATCCTCCATCCAAAGAACCAAATTCTGCACTACGCGCCTTGTCCAGAAGTGAGTATAGGTGATTCATGATCTTCACTTTTGCACACATGGGATAAGATACACAGCGAAAGTTCTGGACACACGCATCTTATCAGTTGTTCAGCGAGCCGACTGGATCGTATATATGTGTAACAATGTCTTAGGGAGTTTCCACAGAACCATGGCCTCTGGCCTTCTCTGATCACAGTGCCTGTACCTCCACGATGCATCTCCATTCTTAACAAGTCTGGCATAGCAACGGCCTTTGAAAGATAGATTTAACGCACTTTCAGGACCCGGACTGCCGTTGGCAGGTCGCCATAACGTGGGCCAATTGTGGATAATGTCACACCCGATATCTCTTGACATGGGCGTGATGGCTCCTCTGCACCAAACCAGCAATGCGCAAGATACTTACCCTGTTTGGCAAAGACGCATCTGTGTGGCACTGGCAGACCCTGAACTCTTACTACGCGGCTCTCAGAGACCTCGACGCTCTATCCTCATTGCCATACAAACATCGAGAACGACACCGAATGAAATCTCACATGCCATCATTGACGAAGCAGCAATTAGAAGGCGCTGTAGTCTGCTCGTGACGACACGACTGAACGGTTACAGAAGTACCAACCAGGCACCGCATTGTGGCGAACATGTTCCGACACTGCGGACAGTTGATTACACGCCCTTTGACGCGAGACGGTTGCTCTTGTACTACCCAAGCAACCACAATAAAAGGAAAAGAACAGTAAATAACGAGGCTACAGGGGAAGCAGGTGATACACACTACCGACATGGCAACAGTGGCGGCATTGATGGAGGCAGTCTCGCTTGAGGAGATGGGATAAGCCTTGGATGTAAGTGCAGTCAATAAGTCTCCAAGGCCCGATGGATTACCAGTCGACTTTTACAGGACCTTCCGTGGCATTAGGGTGCCTCGCTCGGTTACCATGTTCCGAGAACTCACGTCCCCGAACTGAACTGTACCGCCTGCGTTAGTCGAAGGACTTCTCATACTGGCACGTAAGCCAGCGGGAGGGCAGTCAGTCAGTGACTACTGGCCACTTACAATTTTGAGCACCAACTACAAGATTTTCGCAACGATTTTGGCAGGCCGCATTAAGAAGACATTGCCGATGATCCTTGCCCCGGAACATACGTCACAGTGGGAAGATGCCAACATCCAAAAGGCCACCGGCAGCTGCAGGTACTAAATAGCGATCGCCTCGGCTTGCGGCATGACAGCGGTGAATGTCTCCATCGATTTGTATCGGACCTTCGATGGAGTGCCCTGTAACTATCTTCTACACGTGATGGATCGTATGGATTTTCCCCCAGGGCTCATCGACACTTTGTGGCGCCTTCTGGTAGCTGCCAGCTCTCACGTCCACGTAAGAGATGGACGGTGGGCCAGATACCCATTACGAAGTCGCTAGGACAAGGTTAACTCCTTTTTACCTACCTTTATGCAGTCGCACTCGAACCACTCTTCGGGGGTTTGAGAACAGGCTGTCTGGTATCACCCTGTGAGACATCAGCTTCTGCTATAAGGCGTACGCCGACGACCTGCTACTGCTGGTTCGAAGCTGCAATGAAGCATACTAAACTGGATCGATTTGTATGTACAGGCTGTGGGCAGTCTTCTGAACATCAACAAGTCGGCAGTGCTGCATACTGGACGCAGTCTCGGGATGGACGCTGTCGGCCCCCTCCTGCCAGTTACTGTACTGAGACATTTAGGAATCACGTTTAGGAAGAATGCGAGTGGAATAGCCGTAGATAACTATCGATTGTTACTACATATTGTAGGCGTGATTGTGCGCCAGGACGTCTGGAAACCTAGAAGTCGCTCGATCGAATTACGGTCAGACCACGGAAATTTTACCTTCGTTTTAATCTGGCCTTCATCCGTCAACGAAGTGAGGAGTCATCAGGAACGGCACATGTTTCTGATTCCACGTTAAACTGTTTGTCCCCTTTCCCCTGTTGGATATCTTCTGGGACACGCAAGTCGCCTAAGTGGCGTCCAATAGAGAGACTTACGCCCAGCCATTGTTCACACGATACTCTTCTTCTTATCATTATTACTGAATAAATTATATACTTCACATGTTTGTGTTAGCTGTGATGTAACGAAATGTCCATGGGCTCTTGTTACCACAGTTCTGCGCTCGAGTTATATTTGCGATACTTTGCAAGACAAAGCAATACACTAATCACTAGTTGTGTTCCATGAACTGGTTGGAATATTACCGTTCAGGCCACAAGCCCATCCACATGGGCACGCCCTCATGCAACCAACAGAAAACTATCCTGTGTTGAAGCTAGCTTGTAAGTTGTAGAACTCCCCCGCATTTTGTGGACTCCTTGTTTTCATGTTATTTTATTCTCCGAAAGTTAGCTGTGAAATATAGAAATTGATACAAGTAAAACGTAATTGCTCGTACTAACTTTTTTTTTGGAGGGGTGGAGGGTTATGAGCCCATTGGCTGGCCACTTCCCTGTTCAGTGCCTGTTCATTTCTCTCCACATCCAAGAGATCTTTCTCCGTAGTATGTACGGAAAACAATGTTGCTAAAAATTGTTGAGGCTTTTATATCCATTTGTTGTCGTCTCAGGGTACACGGCCGACGTTTATTTACTGATTTTTGTTACGTTTGCCAACATGAGTTGCTGGTACTGTTAACGATTCACCCTCCGCCACTAGCAAATGGTACAACAACATTATTATAAGCAATTATTTAACACCTAAAGAGCTAGCATTATATGAGAAATATAATTTTCACTCTGATTTATTGTTGCCGAAGTTGGCCTTCTGCCAGTAATATGTCATTTATAACGCATGCTGCTCAGTGTGTCGTGGAGTAGTTGACCATGATAAAAAACAGCTCAGACTTCCAAAAATGAATTGGGCCTGGTATTTTGCACGGAACACATTTGCTATAGTCGTCACCACTTTTTATAGAAGCTGTATTTTTAAGTCAACGGAATGTTTGTTGTTTACATTGCGAACGTGTTTTTGTTTCACGTTTGGTTCACTGGGAACCTATATGGTGAACCAGTGATTTCACGAATAAATGGAACTTGTGAACCAGCAACTCCGAAGGTAGCAAGTGAGAGCGAAATAACAAGTTAAACTGTGTCTGAGTGTTGTCTGTCCCCTGAATATTGGAGGTGGACGTGACAAGGGCGACAGATGGGGCTCGTAACCCGACGCCAGCCGTTGAATTTTTATCAATGAAGCGAGGCCTACGTAGCTGTGTGGTGTAGTTCTGTAAGAAGAACACATTAGGAACTTTACGAGCCTACAGACGTGTGTAGGGATAAGGGATGTCATCCCCACAAAAATTCGTAGTAAAAGCTCCACATGGAATTATTTAAGCGAAACGACACTTGGTGCCATAATCGTAGTTTGGCATACCACGATGGGGATATATAGGATTAGTTTCTTTTAAAAGTAATCTTTTAATAGCTTAAACCACCAACAGAAAGAAAGCTAAGCTAAGACAACATTAGCAGAGCAAAAACTGCATGTATAACACAAAACGTAATATGACATAATTTATAGAACAGTTATCTGAGCCAACGGCGCAGAGATTTTGGATTGCGTACAAGCAACATAACAGATTGTCATAAGCAGTATCAGTAGTAGTGCTACATACTTTACATGTTTTTATGGGATCGTGCTGTAAGGAGAATAAAAGAAGTACCCACTTTTTGGCAGCAGTGTACCGTTGTCACGAATAAAATGGAAATAGTGAGCTATCAACACGCACTGTGATAGAAAATGCACCTCCACTGTGCATTAGACGTCAGTGTCCGACTCAGAAACCAGGGTGGTTAATTAAAATGTTATGTGGCATTATAATTTTTGCTCATATTTATATGTTGCCAGGCCTGAAAATAGTTACACGAATGCAGCGCCATGTAGTGATTGTTCGCGAATTGTTTTAGTTCAGTGGTCTGACTGAGTGAAAGCAAACAACAGTGCCGAGACTTTCAAAGCGGTTGTCCAAATATGCAAGATGAAGATCGGAGTGGTAGGTCCAACATCAAGACATATGAAATCTTGTAACAATTGAACGAAAAACTGCGACCTGAGCGGTGGTTCACGATTAATGCTTTGGCTAATGAATTTCCTCGAGTTGGACGCTTTGCTATTTATAGGAATGTCACGGAACTCAAAGATTATGTGCGAGATGGGCACCAAAAATTCTTACCAGGATCTAGATTCAGTATTTTTGTTGGGATCGTATCGACCATCCACTCTACAAAGGTAGCACCCAGCCAGTATTATAGCCGAGTGGCTAAAGGGCCAGGAACGTAAACGCCATTAAAAAAAAAAAAAAAGTTAGCGTTGCTGCCTCCAGTGAGAAAGGAGTAGTATTCGATGTCCCGTAAGTCCTCAGACTTTTTCTGGGATGGAAGGTCTGGTACGGGCTCTATTCGGCCAAATCAGAAGCTGCTTGAATAAAGAAGCAGCGGCACCACCAGGATTCATCTCCTGGCGTTAACAGCTGGAGGGGTTGTTAACTTGATGATCCCAAGTCCACGATCATAGATCGCTTCTCGAACTGCCCTGTAGGCAGCAGTCGGCCAGTCAGTGGCGTTTACTTTGGGGTTGCCGGGAAGTAGAGACGAATATTAAAGTGCATACAAAATTTATTGGATATGTAATTATTCTTTTACAAACGCATTAAGTAACTTCTCCCATTTGTGTACGAAAAATTATATCCTACATATCCCCACCCTAGGCCGTGCGGCAACGAGCAAAGCGATCACTGAGGTTCTCGATGACGCGTTCACAAACACTGGTGGGATACCGTTAATAACCCTTTTAATTTCATCCTTCAATTGCTGTGTTGTTTGTGGTTTGTTCGCGTACATTTTTGATTTCACAAATCCCCACAAAAATGTCATAAGGCGTTAAGATCGGATGATCTGGCAGGCCATTCCTGGTTGACAAGCAAAGAGAGAATTTTTTGAGGAAACTTTTCATTCAGTAGAGCTATCGTTTCACGGGATGTGTGACTTGTCGCACCATCTTGTTGGAACCAAAAATCGTCATTTTTTTCCCAATAAGAGGGAAAAACTAATCAGAAAGCATGTTTCAGTAACGGTCGCTGTTCACAGATCATCATCATTTTCAAAACAACTGGCCAGTACGCACACCACACAGTCGTGAGTTGTGGGTACATCTCATTCTCCACAGTCACTCGAGGATTCTGCTTACTGACGTTCGCAACTAGGTGGAAGTGCGCCTCATCTGATGAGAAAATTATTCTTTTTGTGAAGTTCTCGTTCTCCGCCAAGACTCACTGAGCAAATCGATGTCTCTTTCCATGATCTGCACCCTTCAACTCTTGTTTAAGATGAATCTTGTACGCATGCATTTTCAGATCTTTTGAAACGACTCTGTGCAGTGAACTTAGTGATAAATTCCAGTGATGAGCTCGTTGGCGATCCGATCTTCACATTGCCACGCATGATAGCAAAGTTTGCTTGTGTTCCAACTGAACACGATTGTCCTGTTTCCTTAACGTTTGAGACAGGACCCGTGATCTCAAACTTCCGGATTAACTCCCGAATTGATGATTCAGTTGGAGCAGCATTACGTCCGAGTGTCACATGCAGTTCACAAACGGTTGCCGTGGGACTTTCACTGGTTTTGTAATCACAGTTTTTGTCATCACTTGGATAGTTCGCTCAGTTGTCATCTGCTCCATGACAAAAATAAACATCAAATAACAATGCTCACCACACAAAAGCTATTAGGCTACTAATGGGAAGGATCGCACATAACAAACATGAAAAAACTAGGGCTACCAGCCGTCATGTGACAAAATGGCGCAAAATTCAAATTCGTCCTTACTTCCCGGACACGCGCTACTAGAAACAATGGTTTGGTGGTAAACTGTTTCACCTTGACGAGAAACACAACATCACTGTCGTCAGCTGCTTCAGTTTCTGACAAGTACGCAGGAAACTTCTATGTGGACAGTTTGGAAAACCTAGTGCAAAATTATGAACAGTACTTGGAACCGAACGGAGATTACATAGAATACCGAATAAAACAATAGAAAAGCTTTCAATACTCAATAGCCATTCAAATTGTCATAAAAATTATAACAATTGAAAAAGTCTAGAATGATGGTGTTTCCAAAAGCCGCATAGACGCATGAAGGTACTTTACTCGCTACTACCGGTTTCTACGTCCATCTTCAGGTTTATCTGTCAAGAATACAAATAACTGTGCGAAACTTTTGAAATGTTAGAAATACAGAAACATAGTGTTCACACTTAACTAAAAACAATGGTAATTACAATGGTTATATTTTCATAATGTAGATGGTCAATTACAAGAGTCCCAGCATTCGGAAAGTTATCCCAAGTTAAAAGTCAACCACATTGGCGGATTGTCGTATTAAATTGAGTACACCCAAAAGATGTTTATTAAAATGTACAAAGCATGACTGCCAATGAGCCAGGCCTAGAAAAAAGCGGGGTACAAACAAATAATGAATAGGACACTACTTTAAATTGGGATGAAATGCTAAAATTTCGCTAAAGTTTAGAGATAGCACCATGAATACATAGGAAATATCACCCAAAAAATAATACTCTAGTATGGAACCAAAACGTCGAGAACGGAAAAAAATTGAAAATTAGCTTAACGGATAACACCCCTAAGGATATATTACAGGATCTGGTAGACACTAGCTGTAGAAGACCTTTCGACTTCACGCATTGATGTGTATTCTAGGCAGACAAACCTGAAGATACGTCTATACTGACGTGACACCAGTAGTTGCGAATAATGGAACTTGATACAGCTATGCGGCTTTTGGAGACACCTTATCATTCTTGCTAAACTTTTTTAATTGTTAAGATTATTATCATAATTTGGATTGTTACTAAGGGTTGAAAGGCTATTCATCATCTGGATATGCAGCTCCTTGTGTTTGCGTGTTTACCGTGTTTGCAGTTAAAATTGTTGGATGTAAGGTCCGCCAGTTATGCAAAACACACATTTTCCACGTTTACAAACATGTTTCAGCACCTCTGTGCCATGAGTGGGTTTCTGTTTTATTTAATCTGTAATATAAACATTTTTACTAAGTGCTTACAAAATTATGTGGATATTTAGTTCAAACGACAATTCGTCTCATTTTGTTAGTACCTTCACACTCAGTTTGCATGGTTTTTGAGGGCCACTTGTGTATTATTTATTACAGGTAGCTTGTCATCTGCAACCAGACAATGTTGATGAGAAATTTTGTTGGGAATTAACCTATCCTTTTATGATCTAAACGTAATTTAGTTTGTCGCGATATTTCACGCCTATATTCGTTTCTACTTTCGTTTTTGTGTGGCAGGCCCTTTTATTCTCAGCATCATGGTGAGGTATTGTTAAGCATACGTAAACATAACACGCATTTTCACCAAATAAGGTCGTAAAAACACTTTGCACTTCACTAAAACACATTGTAATTGTGGTTGTTGTGTGTCCCAGCCCAGTCCGTGTTCATTTGTTCACCAGTGAGTTTGACGTCAAATTTGAGTTTTGTTTACATTTTATCTTTGTGTGTGTGTGTGTAGATGTTTCAGCTGTTTGCGTTGTCTTTCTTGTAAAGTTCCTTTAACGTGTTAAATAGTGTGCCCTTGCAGAGTGTAGTGTATTGATGCATGACCTGTTTTCCTTCTGCTATTGCCTTCTGTCTGTAGAAGTTTTTCTCAATGGTCAGTCTGCTGTATAGGCTGTGGCTGGGTTTTAGTATTCTCAAGTCTGTTTCTATTGTATCTGGGTGGTGATTGTGGACTATTAGGTGGTCACAATCATCACCCAACTACAATAGAAACAATACTAAACCCCAGTCACAGCCTATACAGCAAACTGGCCAAAACTGCCACATACAGAAGGCAATAGCAGAAGGAAAACAGGTCATGAATCAATACACTACACTCTGCAAGGGCACACTATTTAACATGTTAAAGGAACTTTACAAAAAAGACAACACAAACAGCTAAAAAGGTTACATACACACACACACACACACACACACACACACACACACATAGAAAGATGAAATGTAAACAAAATTCAAATTTGGTGTCAAACTCACCGGTGAACAAGATTACAGTGTGTTTTGGTGAATTGTTAAGTGCTTTTACGATCTTATTTGGTGAAAATGAGTGTTAAGTTTACGTGTGCTTCACAGTACCTCACCATGATGCTGAGATAAAAGGGATTGCCACACAAAAATGAATATAGGTGTGAAATATCGTGACAAACTAAATTACGTTTAGAGCATAAAAAGATAGGTTAACTCCCTACAAAACTGCTCATCAACATCGTTTGGTTGCAGATGACAGGCTACCTGTAATAAATAATACATAAGTGGTCCGGAAAAACAGCCAAGGTGCTAACAAAAAGAAACGAATTGTTGTTTGAACTAAATATCGACATAATTTTGTAATCATTTAGCAAAAATGTTCACATTACAGATTAAATAAAACAGAAGCCCACTGATGATGGCACAGAGGTATTGAAACATGTTTAAAAACGTGGAAAAAACGGTGTTTTCCGTAACTGCTGGACCTTACGTCCATCAAGGTTTGAATGTTTTTGTTGTTATTCACAATGTCTCTAAACTGTAGTTGCTCACACCTGAAAGTTCTTTATATTGTAGCAGATTTGTAGGAAACTGAAACAAGCAATCGAAAATTGTTCTAACGAATATATTTTTTATGACCCTTACGTTTGGAATGCCCCACGTATTTTGCACGGGTCAACTCCATCATTCTAAAGGCAGGTGACATACTAAGACTGACGATAGCTATGTGCCTCTACTAGAACAGCTGAAGTTGGAAAAAGAGTGAGGGTCGTTTCGGCGTAAATATAGCTGAAAATTCGTCACTTGCTGTATTTCTTCATGTATTCTTTGTAACACCTTATCTTCGGTGTTCTGAGACGTGCATTATGAGAACGAATGCATAAGAGTAGCGAGACGTTATGTGAGAGAAACAAATTGAAATACGAACACGAAAAAAATATACGAGTACAACTGATGAAACGTCTCATGGAGTACTGAATCGGTATTTCGATTTTTGTGAAACACCTGCCACTCGCAATCAATAACGGATAAAAAAGATTTGTAACAACCCTGCTGATGACGTAAGCGAATTGCAACGCTAATAGTTTGTATTTGCCAGTTTTCTAAGTATGTTATATTGTGATCATGAGGTTCTGAGGAAACTTCCTAATGTCCGTCACAGTTATGGCTTTTTCCGTGATTTTTATTTAATTTATGGCAAATGTATGTGGATGACTAAGTGAATGTCTCTCCAATCGCAGTTTTATTGCAGATGAGGGTGTTATCTACTACGATGTATTATCTGATATAATAATTCTTAGTTAGGTTTAAACAAACATTCAGGATTACGTAATTGTCGACAGCTGACGCTAAATATGGAGAAACATAATGAAGTGCAATTCATAAAACGAAAAATGTAGCAACTTGTATCTGACTATGTTATTAATGAGACATAACTACTATATCAGACATATCTTACTAGTACTAATGTGTGGGAATAATAAGTAGAACGTTTAAATTAGACCAAGTCGAGGGTAAAACTAATGGCACGCTTCGATACCTTGGTAGGACACTGGGAAAACCATCGGACGTACAGTAACAATAATGCATATAGAACGTAACGCTCCTTTGTGGTTAAACAAAAGAGCACGTTCTCACTCTTCATCACTGTAAGGCTTTAATTGCCAAACGCTTCTTTTTCAATTCTTCATTGTATGTACCCGCCAAAGAAATCCTAAAGGTATAGCCTCTTAGAGATAAATTAAAACTGAAAATAAAAATTTGCCAGCGAACGAAATTACAGCATCAGGTGCTAGAAACCAAACTATTCACTTTTCCTTAACGATACTACCACAAATCCATCTAACGGTCTCGATAACGGAACTCACTCTTGCTACGGAACTTGGCTAGTGGAAGTGACTTACCCTTCTGGGCAGCAGCAACCATAGGCCTCTTATTTTCTTCATTTTCAGCCATCGAGAAGCTTAGAATTCATATTACACATAATTTACCAGAACATATTAAGTTTTCAGAAAAAAGTAGCGCGCTTTACAATGTTTAGAATATAGCCTCGACGACAATTATTATCGTTTTAAACGGGACACCTCTTCCTATTCTTCTGCTATTCAGCGTACTGTATCCATATTGCCACATATAACCAATCTCTGTACAGAGAGCTTAGAAGCACTATCCACCGATATTGTTACTGAGGTCCGACTCAGACACAGCCATCAACATTCTGTTTAACTAAATCATTTTAGGGATACCGCCATTTCGTTATCAGTTGTCTGTTGTGTTGGCTGTTAATAGTCCAAGAAATAAATGTTTTCACTCCATTAAATAAGAGTTTAACCGATGAGCTGTCAATAGATATAATAATTTCAACAAAACGAAAAATTCTGCCCCGTATCATCTCCATTAATCTGATTAATAATCTGAAAATTATATTTGGTTATTAGCTTGTTGTGGTACGATGAGATCCAAGCAAAACAAGCATAGTACGTGGTAGTGGACTGTGGAGAAAAAGTATAAAGTTAACTTATCTCGATTAGTGTACTTGCGAAACACTCTCACTAGTAATCTCATTCATAAGCGTAGGATTATGATGCGGAAAATGTGTGAAGTGAAAGTATTCCCTAAAGTAAATACCCTTGTCGTTAAGGCAGACTACCACACACATAAACAAATATGACGCTGAGGTCCATATGTTGAAAAAAAATGCTGTGAAACTGACAATGATAATAAGATCTTGATGTATTCGTTTTTCAATATAATCTACTTTTAATAAGGAAAATAAAACGCACTGACCATGCGGCAGAGCCGAAATATGTGTGCTATGCATACATCTGCCCAAGAAGTCGTTCAAAAGTTCCGTAGGTGATTTAGACGTTTGTCCTATTGGCGGGCCAGTTCTATTTACGTAGAGAATGTGTACTTGGATTCTGGATTCTCTCTTTTCTGTTCCTTATGTTGAGTTTTTGTTTGCGATTTATGGTGTTTGGAAAACAATACACACATAAAACAATACGTAGCGGAAAATTGGAGCTATAATATTTGCAGAAGCAATAGTGAAATTTCTCAGATTGATATTATGTACTAGACGGATTTATATAGATAAATTAAAGGACCTGTTTCACTCTCAGGTGAAAATGAAAGCACTGTAATTTCAAAGGGCGCTATTATAAATTTCAAACGACAAATTTACAAGTCATTCAAAACTCTACTACGATGAATTAATGCAGCACCAACAATTTGCATAGATGTAAACGTAGAATCGAAAATTTGATAAACATATGTAATTATTTTTTGTAATTGTGTTTTATATTTTTCTGTGTAACAATTTATTTACGTATTATACGCTTTTATGTCTGCATGTCAGCAGTGCAAACCATGTGCCTTTCTCGTCATTCCGAAAGCGTAGGCGTTTCAGCGTAGTGGCCATGGAGGTAAAAAAAGAAGGCGGATGGCACTATGCGCTTACGCTCATGAATTGTGTGGGTAATGCTCGTCTCATCACGATTCCGCAAACGTGATATCATTTTGTCATCACGCGCAGTATTCACGACTACATGATCGGATGTCGACTTTGTGCCAAGGAAGAATATGAATACTGTATTATTGCTCCTCGATTCACTCGCAGCAATTTAATCTGTTCTCTTAGTTTCCTGCCTAACCACATACTCGGAAATCGCTAAATATTTATTTCATCGTTCGTTCTCAGATCAGACTCAATGTAAATAATATCCAATATTGCACAACATACTTGTATTACATTCATAAGAAACAAACCTAACATGTTAACAATGCTAACTTGACAAAAATGTATTTAATAGGATGTGAACCAACAACTTTTGGCTGCAGAAACCACGACATTGTTCATTACTTAACTATGTAATGTGTCGCTCCTGTCTTAGTTATCATATTCTATCTTGAAGCCTTGTATCGTTGATGCGATATTAAGTGACATTTAATGATAATGGTGATGTGTTTGTGATAAACTTTCAATGCTCCATTACATTGAAACGACATACCGAAAATTATAAAACAAGTGTGATTCACTCTTAATTTGTAAATTATTGGCGGTAATAACTCACTCCTAAGAGAGGGCTATTATATAAAGGCATTAACAGTTAATAAATCATTACGTATCTTTTATTATAATAATAATTAAAATAAATCATTCGAGGAATGGCGTGTTTTTATAGTTCTCCAGTATGCACGCTTGAAATGTTGTTTGAGGCTCGTATCGAATGCTAACGATAGCCGATCGCGCGGTCGTCGATGTTGTTTGACGTCAGAAAGACGTCACGTTTCCAAGAATTGTTGTGAAACGAGCGTTACACGGTTTGTGTCTATATCAAGGAAGATCCAATTCAAAGCATGTACTCGATGTCACATTAATCGGTGAACTTTTTTTCCGGTTTTAACGATTTGCACATTTCCCATCTAATTCGTAAAACAATTTGCTGTTACATGTGCGTCCAACAAGTACAATCTTGTAAATTACACACATCGACCCATAGCAGCAACAGATTATTTCGGGCACGACAAAAAATAATACCATCTTTTTTTTAACGACATTGTGTTATCTTTGGTAATGGCTTGGTTTGTTTGAAGTTTCCCTGGTTACAAACACAGTCCAACCTTTCGGCTACTTTCAGTTAAAATTTCTGTATTCCTTCATTTTTTCGTGGTTAGAAAATTTAAGGAGAATCATGCCTACGCCAGAGAAAACTCCACTACCACCTGTTAATAGAAATCGAGGTAAATTTATTTTATTGCCATGTGCCTTGGTGAAACATATACGTTAGGGTTTAGAGCATGTAGACAAACAGAAAATTAATTAATCACGTATTTCAAGGAAGTATTTGAATACTCTCAGAAAATTAAATGCGCAACAGACGTTTTATTACAGGATTTTTTAAATTACCTTTTGAACTATAGGTCATACAAACACGTTTTTATATTTAACAGATTTTCTGTGGCTGTACGGGTTTAACAGTAGATTAATTTTAAGAAAAAAATTGTTCTTTCTTTTCAATTAATATATGAATTTGATGAAGGAAAATTGCCATATTTATGGGTAATGATTGATCATATCTGATTAACTGCTTTAAAGATTCAGTTTGCTGGTTTCAATACAACAAATATCTGAAGAAGACGTAATTTATGTCTCCTATTGTCTGGGCTTTCGTTGCTCCTTCTTGTCATCTAGTGCGTTAGCTTTTGTCTCAGGATCTTCAGAAGGCGATTTTTCGTTAACGATTTTTTGTTAACAAACATTGGTCGAAGATTCAGACACAAAAGACAGCAGGTAATACGTCTCCTATTGTTATTCCGACACAAATTATTTCTTTTATTCGGTACAGACTCAAGATAAAGCTCATGTGTATTATAGAGAGCACAATTTTTTTTCGCTTTAATTGTGTGAAACGTGGTTTTAGAAGGAATTTTTGATTGTGTTTTCCCATAATACTATCCTTTACTGTGCGTCGATACTTAGTATTCGTCTTCCTATTGGCGCCTTGCTTTTGTAAATAGTGTAGTCTTGATGTTGAGTGGACGTCTACTTGTAATTACAGGACATCTGCCACATACCGCTTGGTCAACCCCTATTCCAAAGCGAGAAGAGGTGCAGGATGCTATAGTGTGGAAAATACATTTTGAGAACCGTGGCTGTAATACTACAAGTGGGGTTTACAGAGATTTGTTTGAATCAAAACATAACCGGTTTCGGATTGCTATAAATCTATCAGGAAAACGACGGAAGCTGTAACAAACATCTGTAGATGGATTTGTAAGGAATCCGAGATTGGTCATGGTTTGATTCAACTAAAACTATTTAAACCATACGTGTGGCTGGTAGGTGTTTCACTTATAAACCTTACATTGCAGGATATTTTTTAGTTTCGCTGGTGATCGTTTGGAAGCATTCATGGTAATAGGATAGCCTTGACTGTCTAAGTGGTTTTCAGTTTTTCTGATTCCACTGCTCCTTAGTGTAATCAGATATTAATTAGTACCCCTCCCCTCACCATAATCAATATTAGCATCTGACTAAACTTTAGATTGAAAGAGAACAGTTCTCAGTGCGTCGCCAGCCCTAACTACAACTCCTAACTATCCACAATGAGGAGGGACAATTCTTATAAAATATGCTACCTCTGCACCACCCTTCTCTTTAGCGACACTTGCTTCATCCGTACTCTGCACTCCCATTTAAAATCACCTAATTTAAAATGTGTGCACTACATTTATTGTTTATAAAGCAGTTCACTGCTAGACCTTAGTTCTGAACTGACAGAAATTGGAAGACGTCAGGCTGCCGTTGCTTTGTATCTGACCACCTCCCCTAATAATAATAGTAATGTACAAAGTATGTGTACAGTGAGTGGACAGTGTGATGAAGATGTTGTCCATACATTCGTTCACAACCTGTAACATACACCACATTGTGTCACCGTTGACGTTAATACTGAAAAATTATTGGTAAATCGCAGTCTTATGAAACAGTAATAATAGTGAAGATATTTTAAAAATTTAATAACTTAATAATTTAGTTTCGTAGTCATTTTGTTTTTATCCCTCATGAAATTTTGTATTAACCCTCGGAGTAAGTACCGCCAGGTTGGAAAATAATTTCCTTTCAAATCGTCAGCTTTTACAAACCTTACCGCACGTTTGAGTACAAAGCACAGATTTCTGGCACACTGTTAAATAATTTTGATGTGACGAATAAAGGAAACTCACACAATATTGAACCGCCATTATTCCTGAACTATGTAGGTGGCTGTCAGAAATCTAAAAATGTAAAATAAACAGGTGGACGGTAATTTTTTGTCACTAATGTTTCATAGAATAATTAGCGTATCAAGACGTACTTCCACCGTACTTATTGAATGGTAGTGGTACAAATCTATAATACCTGTGAAATTATTATGCAACAGTGACGGAATATTCTGTTGGCTGCTCATCACATTTTCGATACTGAGGGCATACCGAGGTTATGAATTTGTTGATCTTCAATAATTTACCTTAAGTTTATATTAATTAAATGGTCTACTGTACTTGAACTACACGTTTCAAGTGAGTAAATTCAAGTTTACAATACAAGCTGTCGGCTCATATTCTAAGTGTAAAGGGGCCCACACACGCTCAATATTTATTGCGCAATACTGAGCATTGCATTCATCGTCTGAGAGCGGAATTGACGGTTTGCACAATATGTCGAAGGACCCTGCTGAGGTTTAAAAATATGACACTCGCTCAATGTATTGCGCAATATATTGCATCATGTAAGGGTGGTATTGTGCAATACAGGTCAGAACAAGTCTTATCCTGCCGAACATGCAAACAATTGATACAGCGACGCCATATGAATCTGAATACAACAGGAAAAACAAGTGAAAGTAATCATCTGTTGAAGTGCATTCGGTAATGTAGTTTCATAACATATTTAATACTTGTTCAGTGACTAGCTGTAGAGATATTTGACGAAAGAGTTTAAGTGCAGAGAAATAACACTACAACTGCTTGAAACTACCTGGCAGATTTAGTGTGCCGGACTGAGACTCGAACACGGGACCTTTCGCAGGCAGTGCTCTACCAACTGAGCTACCCAAGCACGACTCACGCCCCGTCCTCACAGCTTTACTTCTGCCAGTACCTCGTCTGCTACCTTCCAAACTTTACAGAAGCTCTCCTGCGAACCTTGCAGAACTAGCACACCTGAAAGAAAGGATGTTGTGGAGACATGGCTTAGCCACAGCCTGGGGGATGTTTCCAGAATGAGATTTTCACTCTGCAGCGGAGTGTGCAGGAGAGCTTCTGTAATGTTTGGAAGGTAGGAGACGAGGTACTGGCAGAAATACAGCTGTGAGGACGGGGCGTGAGTCGTGCTTGGGTAGCTCAGTTGGTAGAGCACTTGCCCGCGAAAGGCACAGGTCCCGAGTTCGAGTCCCGGTCCGTGACACAGTTTTAATCTGCCAGGAAGTTTGATATCAGCGCACACTCCAGTATGCATAAGGTGTAACGAAATCTGATCTGGCTCTGCTGCAAGTTCTCTTATAATGTTAGTGCGGCCGCGTGTACAACGCCTTTTAAGACCCTTTTCCGCACATTGCCACTTCCTCCTGCTTTTCTTCTGCAGCACGTAGCGACTGCAGTCACAATACATGCGAGCTCTACGTCGTCGAGCGCCGACATGTTCGCGACGGTCGCATTTCGCACTCGTATTGCGCAATAATATTTTTCCGGTCTTGGCCTAGCGAATTAACGCAATATATTGATCCGATATTAATGTGCAATAAATACTGAAAGTGTATGGGATCCTTAACATCACACATGACTCGATTGTTTTGTAAACATTTCTTCTTAAGGTAACAGACGTTTAACAATTTGTTGTGGTCTTCAGTCCGAAGACTAATTTGGTGCAGGCCTCCACGCTACTCTGTTCTGTGCAAGCTTCATCATCTCCGAATAACTACTTCAACATACATCCATTTGAACATTCTTACTGTTTTCGTCCCTTGGTCTCCGCCTATAATTTCAGTCCCCCCCCCCCCACACACACACACAGACAGCCGGCCGCGGTGGTCTCGCGGTTAAGGCGCTCAGTCCGGAACCATGCGACTCTGCTACGGTCGCAGGTTCGAATCCTGCCTCGGGCATGGATGTGTGTGATGTGCTTAGGTTAGTTAGGTTTAAGTAGTTCTAAGTTCTAGGGGACTGATGACCACAGATGTTAAGTCCTATAGTGCTCAGAGCCATTTGAACCATTTGAACCCACACACAGACACACTTCCTCTCACTACAGAACTGACAATTCCTTTACCCCTGAGAAAGTGTCCTACCAGTAGATCCCTTCTTTTAATCAAGTTGTACCACAAATTTCTTTTTTCTGAATTAGATTAGTACCACTTCATTAGTTATCCGATCCGCCCATTTAATCTTCAGTATTCTTCCGCATTACCTCTTTTCAATAGCTTCTGCTCTCTTTTCGTCTGAAGTGCTTATAATCCACGTTTCACTTCCATACCGATCTACATTCCGTTCAGATACCTTCAGCAAATACTTCCTGACTCTTAAATTTGTGATAGATGTTACAGATTCTTCTTTTACAGAAATACTTTAAGTGCTGTAGCCATTCTTCATTTTATGTCTTCTCTACTTCGGCAATTTTCAGTTATTTCGCTACCCAAATAGCAAAACTTATCTACTACTTTTTGTGTCTCATTTCCTGCTTTAATTCCTACAGCTTCACCTGAATTAATTCGACTATGTTTCATTACCTTTGTTTTACTTTCGTTGATGTTCATCTTCATCTTATAACGTCTTTTCAAGACACAATCTGTTCCGTTTAGTTGTTCTTCCAAGTCAGTAGCTAACAGATTCATAATGCCATCAGTAAACCTCAAAGCTTTTAATTTTTCCCCGTCAGGCTGCCTCTCCCAAGGTACTGTCAATAGTTCTGAGGGAATGTTAACTACACTAGGAACCTTTTTTCGACTGTCTTTCCCTCCTCTTTCAGATTTTGCTCGCTACTTTATCTTCCCTTTCTATAACGTGAACTAAAAATTTATTTACATCGTATAGCCCCAAAATATATTCCTACCACTTTTAGATTTCTTGTTTAGTATTGGCTTGCATCTCCGGTGTTGATAGACACACAGCTGCTTCTCTATTATCCCAACGTCTCTTTAAGTTTCCTGTAGGCGGCATCTATCTTTTCCCTACTTATGCACTTGTCTACATATTTGCATTTCTCATCTAGCCATTCCGACTTCGATCTCGTGCGTCATCCAAGGATTTCTACTGGGCTTTGTCTTTTTCCCCAATTTACCCTCTCCGCTGCCTTCACTGTTTCATCTGTAAAGGCTACGCATTCGTATGCTATTGTGTTCCTTACTCCTTTTTCAGTCAATCTTTGCTCCTTTTGAAACTTTCAATAACGTCTGCTTGTTTCCACTTATCCAGCTCCCACCTTAATGTCCTAATTTACCCCAATGTTGGAGAATTTTACTCTAGCTGTAAGACATTCAGTATAATTCATGTACGACGGGGCCTACTTGGTTTTCTATGTCTTGCACGACAATATTTAACACAAATGTTTAATCAGCTTCTGACTCGTGGAGGACATCCACTCCATGACCGCTCGGTCGTCTGATTTAAATCCCTTAAATGTCTGCCTATGCGGATCTTCAAAGGCATTGATATATTCTAAGCCCATTGAATGTTCTCGTACTATTTTTCCTGCGTATTGTTTATGTTTTAATGAAGTAGATGCAAATCATCATTGGGTAATAATTATAGCTGTATTTCAACATCAATTTTAGTTGTCGTAGCCTTAGTTTCATTACTTTATGCGTCCGTGATTTCATCTGTGGCGTCTTACATATTGGAGAGAAACAGTTTCATTTTTCTTTTCGGATAGCTCAATTTAGAATAGCGATACATTTAACATTTGTTCGATTTGTCAAGTGTGTTTCACAAGTCTTGGAAAACTTCAGATTGAGATCAAAGTTTGAAGTCAATGTGTATGCAGCTTCATACTTAGTTGCACGTATGCTATGCTGTTTGCAACTAATTTATAACTTTTAAGAATTTCCTCCCCCCTATGCTCCATTTTTTCGTGGGAGCCCTACGAACAACAGTTCACAAATCCGTTGTAAACTGATTGTATGTTATTCATCATTTTAATCAATAACAACATCAAAAATTAAACCATTCCTGGTCTGTTCCGCCCTCAAGTATGTTAGTGCTCTGTTTGTCTTGTCTTTGCTCCACGATCTCCTTTCTTTTAACTCATAGTTCCATAGTGATTTTGTTCTTCTGGTTTCTTGCAGTCTTCTTAAAAGCTTTTTCCACTTTTTCTGTACTTCATTGTTTCTTCATTCATTTTAAATATACTACTTTTCTGATATTTTCATCTCTCTTCCTATCAAGTAATGTGTAGTCAACTACAGCGCTCGGAAACCTCATCCCTGGACTTTCTCTCCCTTTGACCTGTCGATTAGTAAGTGACTTTAATCCACATCTAAGCAACAACGTTAGTACTTTCATTCGTAATATAGTGTAAGTAACCCATCTCTTCCACTATTTTTAAAACGTCACTTTATTTCATCAAATAGGTACTGGTATTTCAGTAGCTTTGTAGTTACAACATCGTTTGATTTGTCACTATGTCATACCCATGCTTAGGGAATCTGTTAACTTGCCCCATTACTTTGTTATTAATGACTGCATTGACCGTAACGGATTCACATTTTCTGCATGCCGTCACATTTGTTTTTGATGTAGAAATATTGTAGACACTTATCAGTCTCACAAGCAGGTACAGCCTAGGTTGTAAATCATCTTCTGTCTCTCCTAAAATCACATGGTTCTGCAAAAAGCATATTGTCTCGAGTGGCGATATTTTTTTAAGTATTTGGTAGTCATTTATTTCTAAGTCAACATTTAAATTAAAGAGAGTAGGAGAAGAGTCCACCGTTGCGCATTTCAGATTGCGTCACTCTATTTAAAAATTATAATAAATGTTCTGTCATAGATACTTTTCATTACTTTTGCTAAATGTAGCTTTGTCTGGTAAGACTACAAATAATTTCTGCAGATTTCAATGCTGGGCTATCAACAAGTGTCAGCGTGCGAGCTGTTCAACGAAACATCATCGATATGGGCTTTCGGAGCCGAAGGCCCACTCGAGTACCCTTGATGCCTACATGACACAAAGCTTCACGCCTCGACTGGCCCGTCAACACCGACATGGGTCTGTTGATGACTGGAAACTGGTCGGATGAGTCTCCTTTCACATTGTATCTAGCCGATGGACGTGTACGGGTATGGAGAAAACCTTGTGAATCCATGGACCTTGCATGTCAGCAGGGGACTCTTCAAGAAGGTGGCGGCTCTGTGATGGCGTGGGACGTGTGCAGTTGGAGTGGTATGGATTCCCTGACACGTCTAGATACGACTGTCACAGGTGACTCGTACATAAGCCTCCTGTCTGATCAACTGCATGCATTCACGTCCATTGTGCATTCCGACGGACTTGGGCAATTCCAGGAGGCCAATGTGACACTCCACACGTCCAAAATTGCTACAGAGTGGCTCCAGGAATACTCTTCTGAGTTTAAACAATTCCGCCGGTCACCAAACTCCCCATACGTGAATATTATTGAGCAAATCTGGGATGCCTTGCAAAGTGCTGTTCAGAATAGGTCTCCACCCCTTCGTACTGTTTCGGATTTATGGACATCCCTGCTGGATTCATGGTGTTCGTTCTTTTCAGCACTACTTCAAACATAAATCGAGTCCATGCCACGTCGTGTTGCAACAATTCTGCGTGCTCGCGGGGGCCCTACACGATATTAGGCAGGTGTACCAATTTCTTTGGATTTTCGGTGTAAGAGCATGTGTTATTTAAACGATAAGTATCATCTGTTGATATTCCGTTTCTTTAAGCACTCGTGCTTTGTAACAAAATTGTAGCTAAAAATAGACCGCTCATAACAGTAAATACAAGTTGTGCTGATCTTCCGTCAGCAGACTGGTTTGATGCAGCTCTCCACGCTATTCTGTCCTGTGCAAGCTTCTTCATCTCTGAATAGCTACTGCAACATATATCAATTTGATCCTGCTTACTATATTCGCCCCTTTGTCTCCCTCTACAATTTCTACTCCTCCCCTCCCCCCGCCCCTCCCCTCCACACCCACACATATACTTCCTCCCACTACCAAACTGACAATTCCTTCTTTCCTCAGGATGTGTCCTATCAATCTATCCCTTCTTTTAGTAGCAAAATTCGTCTACTAATTTTAGCGTCGCAACTGCTAGTCTAATCCTCTCAGAATTGCCTGATTTAATACGATTACATTCCAGCAGCCATATTTTGCTTTAGTTGATCTCCATGTTATATCCTCCTTGAGAGACACTGTTAGTTCCGTTCAATTACTCTTTCAAATGCCTAGCTGTCTTCGGCACAAGTCAGAGTACTATTTCTTTTCCCTGAAATTATAATTCATTATCCGGATTTTTCTTTGGTTTCAGAATAACAGCTAAACAGAAATACGTACTTTTAACTTAGTAAATGCCGGTCCAAACTGCAGATCCAAAAGAATGGCGGGGAATATGTACTTTGCTTCGTAGCGTCTAGTTTTGCGTCTTGCTTCCGCTCGAAGACTGCCACATTATTCCGTGTACAGCGAGTCACTTGCGCGGACCGTTTGGTAACACGTGAAGCCACATCCTGTGGCTGTCGTCGGTATTACAGAGTTCAATATAGGGCCCATTAATGCTGCATTTAATTTCTCCACCACCTATAGGTAATTGCAACAAGAGTTTAAAACCTTACAAATGTATCTTCCATTGTTTTCACAAATACTTAACCACTACAGAACTTACAGCATCACATCCCGGGACCTTTTCATTTCTTAGTGTTGGTGAAGCTGTATTTAATCCATTTGTAGTAATTTGATCTACATTAGTACTTATATCTGCTGTTTTACCCTCTCCAATTGGATTTTGGGCCATTCCACGTCAAATCACCCAGAAATTTTAGAAAATGACACCCATCGTCATGCAAATCCTTGAAATTTTGAGCAGTAGAAGTTTACTTAGATATATTCACATTTACAAAATGTAAATGTTGCAGGTCAATTACTTTTTCACTTATGATAAAAAGAAGTTGTATAGATTCAGGCTTTCATAGACGAGCTCCTTTATAATTTAAAAATGCAATAGTTCCTACAGTTTTTGCAGTGGAAGCTTGATTTTTTTTAGTTAAAGAGGAATTTTTAGTTTTTTTTAGTCCTCATCAACGTCTCAGAAAAACTGTAAATAATTTCTTTTAAACAGCAACCAAGCATGGACATTATAATTTTTTAAAGTATTGCCTCCTCATAGATACCTTTGAAAATTTTTCCATATTGTTATAAATATTCCATTATGTCACACAAAAAGAATCAGTTTGTAGAAATAGTGGGAAGTGTGAAAAACAACATTATTGTAAAAGAAATATTGAAATTGCTAATTCATGACTACCATGTCACCAGTAAATTGCTGAAGTTGGCTACACTGGATTTCCCTAGGAACAAATCATACCTGAGAACACGGTTTTATTGCCACTACACGTATTGCATCATCCAGTTCCTTTGTTTTGAATCAGGTGTTCACTAAGCATGCACTTCTGAGCTCTTGTACTGAGTTGTACCCGAGTCAATTATTGGTTAAAAATTCAATTCCTGCAGTCTTTAACTATCATTCCAAAACAAAAGTAAGTCCCCAAATGTTACGATGATAATGTGAAATACTATTGTAATGAAACAGTGGGATAGAATGGTTTTACACAGATATTTTTAGGTTACACCAATCATCTTTTGAATTACTTACGACAAATATTGGTTTTATGAGTGAAGCAGTATGGAAAGTACAAGTAGGCAGTGTTTTCTTGGACCAGCATATACAGGGTGTTACAAAAAGGCACGTCCAAACTTTCAGGAAACATTCCTCACACACAAAGAAAGAAAATATGTTATGTGGACATGTGTCGGGAAACGCTTACTTTCCATGTTAGAGCTCATTTTATTACTTCTGTTCAAATCACATTAATCATGGAATGGAAACACACAGCAACAGAACGTACCAGAGTGACTTCAAACACTTTGTTACAGGAAATGTTCAAAATGTCCTCCGTTTGCGAGGAGACATGCATCCACCCTCCGTCGCATGGAATCCCTGATGCGCTGATGCAGCCCTGGAGAATACCGTATTGTATCTCAGCCGTCCACAATACGAGCACGAAGAGTCTCTACATTTGGTACCGGGGTTGCGTAGACAAGAGCTTTCAAATGCCCCTATAAATGATAATCAAGAGGGTTGAGGTCAGGAGAGCGTGGAGGCCATGGAATTGGTCCGCCTCTACCAATTCATCGGTCACCGAATCTGTTGTTAAGAAGCGTACGAACACTTCGACTGAGATGTGCAGGAGCTCCATCGTGCATGAATCACATGTTGTGTCGTACTTGTAAAGGCACATGTTCTAGCAGCACAGGTAGAGTATCCCATATGAAATCATGATAACGTGCTCCATTGAGCGTAGGTGGAAGAACATGGGGCCCAATCAAGACGTCACCAACAATGCCAGCCCAAACGTTCACAGAAAAACTGTGTTGATGACGTGATTGCACAATTGCGTGCGGAATCTCGTCAGCCCACACATGTTGACTGTGAAAATTTGTAATTTGATCACGTTGGCATGAAGCCTCATCCGTAAAGAGAACATTTGCATTGAAATGAGGATTGACACATTGTTGGATGAACCATTCGCAGAAGTGTACCCGTGGGGGCCAATCAGCTGCTGATAGTGCCTGCACACGCTGTACATGGTACGGAAACAACTGGTTCTCCCGTAGCACTCTCCATACAGTGACGTGGGCAACGTTACCTTGTACAGCAGCAACTTCTCTGACGCTGACATTAGGGTTATCGTCAACTGCACGAAGAATTGCCTCGTCCATTGCAGGTTTCCTCGTCGTTCTAGGTCTTCCCTAGTCGCGAGTCATAGGCTGGAATCTTCCGTGTTCCCTAAAACGCCGATCAATTGCTTCGAACGTCTTCCTGTCGGGACACCTTCGCTCTGGAAATCTGTCTCGATACAAACGTGCCGCGCCACGGCTATTGCCCCGTGCTAATCCATACATAAAATGGGCATCTGACAACTCTGCACTGACTGCAAAACCACGTTCGTGATTAACAGTAACCTTTTGATGCTACGTACTCATGTGCTTGATGCTAGTACTGTAGAGCAATGAGTCACATGTCAACACAAGCACCGAAGTCAACATCACCTTTCTTCAATTGGGCCAACTGGCGATGAATGGAGGAAGTACAGTACATACTGACGAAACTAAAATGAGCTCTAACATGAAAATTAAGCGTCTTTTCTTTATTTTTGTGTGAGGAATGTTTCCTGAAAGTTTGGCCGTACCTTTTTGTAACAGCCTGTATGTGATAATGCCCTGACTTGTGTGAATGAACTGACCAGTGAAGAACAAGAACTTGTTATTATGGCGAAGCAACAGTCATTGATACTGTGATTTAAGTGTTAAACACAAAAACAGGTACCTGCGCAGGTTCTCTCTACATAAGAAAATTTGCTGTGATCCTTTCAAGTGCCATAAACGATCTGTTTCATTTGGGTTGGGTGAATTTAGTTTAGAAAAGGCAAAGATCTTCAAAATGAGAGGCTTTAGCGTTATTCCTGGGGAGAAAATGTGCCCAGCCGGTATCAAACTTATTAACGAAAAACAAGCAAGTGACGTCTCATCACCAGACTATATAAATAACAGTAATGTAAAGGTGCAGACTCCTGAAAAATCTGTGCTCAATACTAGCTTAACTAGCTTAGTAGTATCTCCTGCAAAGCTGCACTCAGTTGCTTGCCATAGTCGGTATGCAGCACCCAAACGAAAATTGGAATCATACATATCAAGTGGAGCTGGCTGCTGATGCGAGCACTATCCCTGACCAGTGATTTAATAGAACTGGAAGGAAAGGCAAAACATCATTATGAACTCATGAACAAAGTCAAACAGAAAATTGAATACACAAATAATCGTGAAAAAATGCAGCTACTTACTCTTGTGCCGCCAACTTGGCCTCAACAAAGTCAGTTCCAAATTTCAGGTTTCTGAATATTTGGTACGACATGCAAGAGCTCTTTTAATGGAGAAGGGTACTTTACCGATGGCTGAGGAGAACAGGGGAAAGACGTAGCCACATGACAAAGTTCAAGAAGTAAAGAGTTTTTATTTGGATGACGAAAACACAAGAATAATGCCTGGGAAAAAAGACAAAGTGAGCACCAGCAAAAGCACCTATGAACAAAAGCGTCTTGTTTTAAGTAATTTAACTGAACTGTATTCTCTCGATAAAAAGTATCCTGAAGACAAAATAGGATTCTCAAAATATACTTCTCTTCGACCAAAACAGTGTATACTTGTAGGATCATCAGGAACACATACCGCATGTGTGTGCATGGTGAAAATGTTAAATTGCTTCTAAATTCCATTTCTATTAAAAAAACATACGACGATCTAATTAAAGTAATAACATTTGATATAAATAACTGAGCCTGTAAGCTTCGTCTGTGTGAAAAATGCCCCACCAGTTCATTGCTTCAAACCCACATAGAAAATGAAATAGAAGACTATGATCCTGATGTGATGGTTCAGTACAGTCTGTGGGTATCAACTGATAAAATGACGTTTAGTGTTCAAATCACTTCTCTCACAGAATTCTTTGACACACTAATTAAGAAAATTGAAAAACTCACTCCACACACTTTAATTTCTCAATCACAATCTGATTATCTGAAAATGAAGAAGGAAACACTTGATGAAGGATCAGTGTTAATTTTAATGAATTTCAGTGAAGATCTCAATTTTGTTGCTCAAGATGAAGTACAGGGATACCATTGGAACAATGGCAACTGCACTCTTCACACTGCCCATACATATTACAAAAAGGACAAACAGTTACATGCAAAAACTACTTGTATTGTTTCTGATGATCTAGAACATAATATTGTTTGCTGTACGAGACTCAGAAGACTGTATTGAATTTTTTTAAGTGTGAATTTCCAGAAATTCATCTTGCGTATGTTGAATATTTCACTGATGGTTGTACTGCACAATATAAAAATTGTAAAATTTTCATAAATATCTGCTACCTTGTACGTAACTTCGACATAAAGTGCAGCCCTTCCTTTTTTGCTACCAGCCATGACAAATCTCCCTGAGATGGTATTGTCGGAACTGTTAAAAGACTTGTCACAAAAACAAGTTTGCAAAGAATTTATAAAAACCAAATACTTACAGCTTCACAGGCATTTCAATTCTGTCTCGAGAACCTGCGAGGCATTTCAGTTCTCTTTGTTTCAAAAGATGAAATAGTACAAGTCAGACATTATCTTTCTCTGCGCTTCACAAGTGCAAAAACAATTCCTGGAGCAGAATCTATTCATCACATTGTACCAATATCACCAACCAAGATTGGGGCAAAAAAATTATGCATTTTAATATAGTGTATGATTTCACAGATGGACTTCCGCCACTAATGCGAGAATACACTGTGCAGCCCAACTCCTATGTTGCATGTGCATATGACTCTTCTTGGTATTTGCGAATTGTTGAAAAGATGAATTGTGAAGAAGGATATGTTACAGTAAGGTTTAAACATCCTCATGGATCATCCCCATCCTTCTATTCGCCCAATAATGATGTTTGTGATGTTTCTTTCTCTCATATTATGTGTGAAGTTGATATCACCACAGCAACAGGGTGTACTTATTCTCTGGGCAAAGAGTCCCCAAAGTTGGTGGAAGAAAAGTGGTTGTCATACTAAAAATTATTATCTAAGCACCAAAGTGTCTCGTCACGTGTGTAGTTCCGAATCAACTTGAATGCAGATTGCAGCCCCAGCGTTTTGTGCAGTGTTGACAATATTGGCTTTGGAAAATGCTTAAATATTATGAACAAAACGCAGTGTATTTTTACATTGAGTTAATTTGGTTATGACACAGGTAAGAAAGTGTTCATATGTCATGTAATGTAAAAGTTGCCCTATATTTTATAATGTGTAATTTTGTTTCATATATTGCAATTTTTGTTCAATTTGGATATTGTTATGTTGACTCATGTTCTTAATGTCTCTTGGGTAGGAATTGTATTTCCCTCCAGGATATATATATATATATATATATATATATATATATATATATATATATATATATATATATATAATTTTTTCCCAGTGCCATTCATTTTACAAAACTGATTTTTTGTGTGATAAGACTTTATTATTTATAGATCATTTTCTAATTTTTTCATTGTTGTCCAGAGGTGGGGGGGGGGGGGGGGAAGTCTAAAATATTTTTTCTAATTCAACAATAAAATGAAATAAAATCAATTTGCAAAAATTTGACTGGAGAATTCAAACATGTTTTCAGAAACTACATGTCAGAAAGAGGGAAAAAACTGTCAGCATACCATTTGTTGTTTAGAAACTGCAGCCAGTTTTCGAATTTCTACAGTTGGCTTTGAAGTAACGCTTTGCATCACACTTTCAGTAACTGCTACCAACAGAGTGTAAATAAAGCAATAAAAATTGGTAGAAGCTCATGATATTAGATACAAAAGCAGTATACAAAATCCCAGTTCACAACTAGATAATGGGTGTCATGGCCTGGATGGTTGGTTGGTTTGTGGGATTGAAGGGACCAGACTGCTAGGGCCATCGGTCTCTGGCCTGGTTGACTTGACATGGAATGACCCTTTTAATTCTTATTAGCCCAGAGATCAGTGAAGTATTGTAACCATTCTTTTGCAGACATGGGACTCAAGGTGATGTTATTCTTCTCCTAGATGATAAATGACTTACATGTTCTCTATCCTCTCTTCTGTTTCCCATGGAGATCCTGCAGGAAAGGGTACTGGTCAAAAGTAGAACAAACAAAAATTCGGAAACAAGTACTTGCTAATAATATGGGCAGTTTTACTTGTCTTCACAACTGCCAGTAGTCGGTAAACCTGTCTTCTTGTTCACGTTCACTGTTGATTCCTTACTGACTGTTTGTCTCTGTACTTAGTCCTCCGACTGTGGTACAGTTTGCTCAAGTTTTGGGCTCACAGAGATCGTTAACTACAATCCACGGTATTTCGATTGGGCACCTTCCATTCGTTCTCAGATGAGCCATCGAGACTAAAGAAGACTTTCCCCGTCCCGTTAGCGCGTTGTACGCATTCCTCGCTTCCATTAAGACATTGGTGGCTGACCACACAGCCTGGTGGGAAGCGCCCTCGCTGGTGGAATTTGCGGAACTCAGCTCTCCTGAGGGTTGTCGTTCGCCGTTGCCTTGAGCGTACTCTGTCTTCTATGTCTGGTGCAAACCGTGGAAGCGATGGAGTTCCACACATTATCCAACTCGTAACCGTTATCACAATTCTTCTGATGTTCTTCAGTGCGTGTTTCCACGCGTTATTTAATAATGGAGTTCCAAAATGAAGTAGTTGTGGTCAAAATTACTGTTTTATCATACTCCATTGAATGTCCGGTGGAGATACAGTGTTCAGCAACAGCAGATTGGTTTGGTTCCATAAGATGAGTACAGTGTGGTATTCTTTCATACAGCACGTGGTTTGATATGTGTAAGCCGAACGACATTGTCAAATTATTTTGCAGGCGTCAGCCTTCTGCAATTATAAATCATTCGTCACTGATCCCAGGAGTTCTGACATTTTAGATGGTGGATGGAAAACCACTTTAACGTGAGATTTCTGGAGGATTCTTGCTATCTTGAATTAAATGTTGCCAACAAAGGGAAGAAAAGCTAAGGATTTTGCCGGCGTACTGGCCTCTTTATCCACTTACTGTTTTTTGTCTTTAATTTGCACTCCGTCTTCAGGCCACAAGTGGCCCATCGGGACCATCCGACCGCCGTGTCATCCTCAGCAGAGAATGCGGATAGGAGGGGCGTGTGGTTGGCACACCGCTCTCCCAGTCGTTATGATGGTTGTCTTTGACCGGAGCCTCCACTATTCGGTCGAGTAGCTCCTCAATTGGCATCACGAGGCTGAGTGCACCCCGAAAAATGGCAACCGCGCATGGCGGCCCGGATGGTCACCCATCCAAGTGTCAGCTACGCCCAACAGCGCTTAACTTCGGTGATCTGACGGGAACGACGGCAAGGTCGTTGCCTATCTTTATTTAGAGTGGCCTGTTAATCTGTTGGGTAGAATATCCATTTTCTCTGAGTACTGTATTTAGGAGGCTGACCTCTCAGGCAAATTCACTGGATCGAAGACTATGTGAGCTGTGTGTCCAGGTGTTTTAAGCACAATCATAGTTTGCGGCGAATGATGACAACTTTAGGATTGCAAATACAGACTGGTACGAATGGATGTACGATAAACTGAATGTTTCAGAGAGACATTATTCTTTCGTCTAACCAAGACACGCAAGAAAGTCAAAGAACCATTTTTCTCTATTTCCATAGTGAAGCAAATGCTCTTATGAGTGGAATGAAGGTGATGCAAATATTCCATTAATTTATCTTCTATGTGACGGAACACTATGAAAGTATGCTATGAAAGTATCGGCAACATACAAGAGGTGGACAAAAATACGAAAACAACAAAAACTCAACCATGCCTAATACGGGATAAAAAAAACAGCTGGTAGCTATTCTAAACGGCTTCCAGTCGGCCCGGACGGATAAATACAGGTCTTTTATGATTTTCAAGAGAATCGTATATACACTCCTGGAAATTGAAATAAGAACACCGTGAATTCATTGTCCCAGGAAGGGGAAACTTTATTGACACATTCCTGGGGTCAGATGCATCACATGATCACACTGACAGAACCACAGGCATATAGACACAGGCAACAGAGCATGCACAATGTCGGCACTAGTACAGTGTATATCCACCTTTCGCAGCAATGCAGGCTGCTATTCTCCCATGGAGACGATCGTAGAGATGCTGGATGTAGTCCTGTGGAACGGCTTGCCATGCCATTTCCACCTGGCGCCTCAGTTGGACCAGCGTTCGTGCTGGACGTGCAGACCGCGTGAGACGACGCTTCATCCAGTCCCAAACATGCTCAATGGGGGACAGATTCGGAGATCTTGCTGGCCAGGGTAGTTGACTTACACCTTCTAGAGCACGTTGGGTGGCACGGGATACATGTGGACGTGCATTGTCCTGTTGGAACAGCAACTTCCCTTGCCGGTCTAGGAATGGTAGAACGATGGGTTCGATGACGGTTTGGATGTACCATGCACTATTCAGTGTCCCCTCGACGATCACCAGAGGTGTACGGCCAGTGTAGGAGATCGCTCCCCACACCATGATGCCGGGTGTTGGCCCTGTGTGCCTCGGTCGTATGCAGTCCTGATTGTGGCGCTCACCTGCACGGCGCCAAACACGCATACGACCATCATTGGCACCAAGGCAGAAGCGACTCTCATCGCTGAAGACGACACGTCTCCATTCGTCCCTCCATTCACGCCTGTCGCGACACCACTGGAGGCGGACTGCACGATGTTGGGGCGTAAGCGGAAGACGGCCTAACGGTGTGCGGGACCGTAGCCCAGCTTCATGGAGACGGTTGCGAATGGTCCTCTCCGATACCCCAGGAGCAACAGTGTCCCTAATTTGCTGGGAAGTGGCGGTGCGGTCCCCTACGACACTGGGTAGGATCCTACGGTCTTGGCGTGCATCCGTGCATCGCTGCAGTCCGGTCTCAGGTCGACGGGCACGTGCACCTTCCGCCGACCACTGGCGACAACATCGATGTACTGTGGAGACCTCACGCCCCACGTGTTGAGCAATTCGGCGGTACGTCCACCCGGCCTCCCGCATGCCCACTTTACGCCCTCGCTCAAAGTCCGTCAACTGCACATACGGTTCACGTCCACGCTGTCGCGGCATGCTACCAGTGTTAAAGACTGCGATGGAGCTCCGTATGCCACGGCAAACTGGCTGACACTGACGGCGGCGGTGCACAAATGCTGCGCAGCTAGCGCCATTCGACGGCCAACACCGCGGTTCCTGGTGTGTCCGCTGTGCCGTGCGTGTGATCATTGCTTGTACAGCCCTCTCGCAGTGTCCGGAGCAAGTATTGTGGGTCTGACACACCGATGTCAATGTGTTCTTTTTTCCATTTCCAGGAGTGTTGTTCTTCCTGCAAAATGGTGTCACTTTCAGGTAACAAGGATGGAGTTGAATAACGATCAGCCACCCATCTCTGCAAAGTAGTTCACAAAATCGTTAATAATATTGTGATCTCAAGACTGTGATTACTAGGGTAATTGCGGCAAATAAGGTGAGTGATCACGAAACCAAATCTGGACAAGGCGAGCTGTGTGAACAGAAGTGTTGTGGTCTTGGTACACAGCACCGCCATTGAAGAACAAACATTGTGCCATGGGAGGGGCCTAATCAGCCAAAACGGTCATATAATCATTGCCTGTAATGCGACTTTGTAGAGAAACCATAGGGCCCATGGAATACCAAGATAACGTTTCCCATACCATCACCGAACCCACGCCATGTTTCACCCTTGGGACGTAAACTAAGCCAAAAGTTGGAAACAGTGTGAAACAAGACTCGTCCGGCCCAGTGACATTCTTGCACTGCTCCATAGTAAAAGTTTTATGGCTCCGGTGCCATATTTTCCTGTTACAGGCATCGGCGTCACTGATGACTGGTTTTGGAATTCCATCTTGCCTACCAATTTCCAACTTTGTGTTGTTTTGGTGCTCAGAGGGTTCTGGAGTGCGACATTCAGTTCTGCAGTAACTTTTGCGGATATCGTCCTCTTATTTTTCGCCACAGTCCTACAACCTTAGTGACGATCACTCAGCACACTCTTTTGTCCGCGTTGCGTCTTAGCGGATTGCTTTTCCGTTTTCTCTGTACGCGGTGCGAACCTTCTACATAGTGCTCTTGAAACACCAAACACTTCGGCACCCTTGATTACTGAAGCTCTCATCATACGATCATCATCAATTTGTCCACGTCCGAATTCACTTAGCTGCGACATAATGCACTCACAACTAAACTGAACACTGTTCTGACCACGCCTAACACTTTCAAAGTATGGAGGACATCGCACAGATGCCGTTCGTGATCAAACACAACAGTGCAACCTGCAGGCTTAGTTAGAATCTGCGTTCATGTTCAAGCATACATTTCTGGCGGTGTTTCCACATTTTTGTCCAGCCCCTGTATCTTCAAAATAGATTTGGTTTAAGGGTCGCAGTCGCTGTCATGCTGTTGTCATACATAGTAAATACTACAGTTTCCTACATCAGCCATTCTGCACGTATCGTTCTGATGCTGTGCTGGCATGCGAACAACATTAGTAATTCTATGGAATGTGGACAATGTAAACAATGAAATGCGGACCTATTGCTCCTCGCGGTATTCTGCTGTGATTTAGCTAACGGCGTTAATCTACATGACAAGGCGTGTACGCCGAACACCATCCTCAGCCACGCACACCTTCCGACAAAGATTTTGAACGGGTTGTTCTGGCTCGTAGGCGCGTAATCATTAGCGACAAGGACGAGGAGTTGCGATAAACGTAGCACAGTTCGCACGCCGGATATGAAGGAGCGAGGCTTTCGTCGAGGAGATGGTGATCATGAAACAGCTGTGCGAAGAACTGGAGCTTATAACTGCACAAAACATAATCGTGAGTGGCCAGCTGTGCACGGGCAGTATGGCTGTTGTGTCCATTCGATTACAGTGCAGTCTCAGAGCGCAAAATCACCCTGCCGACTATAGTTCTGCCAATGGATTCTAAGCGAGAGTGATGTAGATAAGCAGTTCACAGTTGGAAATTCATTTACGAACGACGCAGGATTCACACAGAATGAGATAATAAATTACCACAATAACCTCGTATGGGCAATGCAGACGCAAATTCTCGAGCGATCATGAAAGCAAACTATTCGGTCCGACTTAATTCCGTGCGTGGCGGGAATTTTAGGTGACAGACTCGCAGGTCTACGCACACAAATAAACAGGTGTTGTTTATAACAAAAAAAGTAAAATATTCGAATGACATACCTGGTCTGGAATCCCCTTCGGGGAATTTCACCCGCCTGATGCAAGTCTTTCTCGTATTTGACGCTACTTCGGCGACTTCCACGACGGTGACAACACACGCACACACACGGCTCCCACTCGAAAAAAATCGCCGACCTGGCTGAGAATTGAACCCGGAATGATCGGAAGTCATCAACGAAAACTACAAAACCACATTTGTTACTAGTTTCTGACCTACAAAATTCGCCGCTATTGGTGAAAGCTACCCTTACAGAAAGACAAAGGATGTGATTTATTGCACGACTGGGCGCTACACGAATTTTTTCGCCTCGTACTACAGAACGTAACATAAACGTTTAAGTAGCGATTGACATCTAGTAGCGTGGCCCCCCAGTCACCTGGTCTGTATCGCTGGCTACGGAGATTTTTAAAGGCACTGGTGTATTCTACGCCCACTGGCAATGTGTACGTGTTATACAAGTGTGTGAACCGTATAAGTGAGCAAATCCGAGGGTAACCATGTACGTTCCGAGTCCATAATTCAAAAGGAGGGCTGAAGGATGTGTAAAGATGTATTTACACCTGTACGCTGAAACGTCGCCTTAGAAAAGTTTATGAATTACTGTGCTGATAAACCCCTTACGTTATTTGATTTTTTAAACAACTGAGCAGAACTGAACGTACACAGACATTTCACTCTTTACTTATTCTGATCAACACTAGATTGACACACAATACTTTTAGCGCAACGCAATCTGACTTTCAATAATCCCTACAAAAGAATGGCCCTGACTAACAATAACCTATACCTTTCATGAATCACTTACCTCCAAAAATCTTCGTTACTCGAACTACTGCAAAACAGCGAGCGCCAATACTGCCGGCTGAATAAAAGATTCAAACTACTGAAGGCACTAACTACTGATAGGCATACTTAGCAAATGAAAGATTTTGATAGAGAACAAACAATGTATTTACCTTAATAGTGTTCAAAAGTCATAATATATATATCAATTCATGATATCCAGCATTACAAATTTACTCTTTCTGGCGGACACACGTCCAGCTCGTCCGCTCTTAAAATTCTGCCATCTCTCTCCCCACATCCACCACTGCTGGCGGCTCACCTCCAACTGAGCAACACTACGCGCTGTTCACATCCAACTGCCCAACATTACAATAGTAAACGTTCCAACAATGCAAACCAGCCACAGACTGCACACAGCACGGTCAGTGATTTTCATACAGAGCGCTACGTGGCGTTACCAACATAGAAACCTAAACAGCCTACTTACAACACTTTGCGGCTCATCGGCGTGCGGGTGTAGCTTGCCCCACACGGAAGTAGATGCGCCCAGTGTGAACACAGGTGTGAATGGAGTCACACGCGCGCACTTCTGGAGGAAGAGGCGTGCACCTACATGCGTGCCTCTACTCCCGTGTGAGGTGGGCTACAGCCGCAAGACGAGGAGCCGCAAGGCGTGCAGGTGTAAACGCATCTGAAGAGTGCACAGCAACCACAAGGAGCACCTCTTGTTTTGTCAATAGGTAGATAGCTACCATAGGACAAAGTGGCCCATACCTCAACAATTATTTGGTTTCGGACATATGTTTATAGTACTTTTTCTAGGTTTGATTAGAGCTGTCCTGTTTGAATGTGAGAAACATTTTTAAACACCGTGTATGTGATTCATGTGTTTACCCAAGTCTGTCATTTAATACTCCTTATTTCTTCTCTCTTTGGTTATTTTTCTTTTATGGCTCCTTTCGTTTCAATTCGTTGGGTTTTGCAACACTCGAAGACAAGATGCTTCCTTTACTTCAAAAGCTATCAGTATCTTCGTTAGAAATTTTTAATCCGCTGTCTTTATATCATTTTACCTTCCCTAGAGTTTCGTGTGCTAACTTTGTTACAGAATTCTTAAAAGTCCCCTCATTCCGTATTTATGTTGTTATGTTTCGGTACGTTTTTCGTTATACTGGCCAGTCTTGAGCGATAAAAGATATTTACTGCTTTCTTCCTGCAATAAGTCTAAGAAAATAGTAAACCACATATTATTTCATGGAGTTTAAATAGGAATAGAACCTTAGCGTCATACACTGCTCAGCGCGATACTAAATTTCACGTGGTGGCGTTAAGGAAACGCGACGCAGTAGGGATACTGTACTGAGGTGACAAAAGTCATAGGATAGCGATATATACTTATACAGATGGCTGCAATATCGTTTCGATAAGGTGTAAAAGGGCAGTGCATTGGCGGAATCGTCATTTATACTCAAGTGATCCATGTGAAAAGGTTTTCGACATGATTATGGCTACCAGACAGGTATTAACAGACTTTGACCGCGGAATATTAGTTGGAGCTGGACGCATGGGATATTCTATTTCGAAAATTATCATGGAATTCAATATTTAGAGTTCCACAGCGCCAAATGTACCGAGACTACCAAATTTCAGGCCAACAGGCAGACAGTTGTATTTTGACATAGCATCTGCTCAACTATGTGTGGGAGCAGGATATAATTGTGAGGTGCACTTAGCGGCATATGTGGATAACATCTGCGAAATTTATTGCTAATATAGTTCGTAGCACAGGAATAACATATTTAAGCGTCATGCATGATTCGGAAGTTTTTCACGTATCTCATTGTTTATGAGCTCAAATCGCCTAAACTATGATAGGTAGGCTTTTCTTAGCCCAACAGCGATTGTTTGTACCAAATCGTTTATATAGATAAGGACCAGCAAAGGACCTATAACAAAACTTTGGGGAACGCCTGAAATCACTTCTGTTTTACTCGATGACTTTCCGTCAATTACTACGAACTGTGACCACTCTGACAGGAAATCGCAAATCCTGTGACATAACTGAGACGATATTCCATAAGGACGCAATTTCACTGCGAGCCGCTTGTTTGGTACAGTGTCAAAAGCCTTCCGGAAATCGAGAAATATGGAATCAATCTGAAATCCCTTGTCAATAGCACTCAGCACTTCATGCTAATAAAGAGCTAGTTGTGTTTCACAAGGACGATGTTTTCTAAATCCATGTTGACTGTGTGTCGATATACCGTTTTCTTCTAGGTAATTCATAATGTTAAAAAATGGCTCTGGGCACTATGGGACTTAACTGCTGTGGTCATCAGTCCCCTAGAACTTAGAACTATTTAAACCTAACTAACCTAAGGACATCACACACATCCATGCCCGAGGCAGGATTCGAACCTGCGACTCATAATGTTCGAACACAATATAAGTTCCACAATCCTGCTGCATATCGACGTTAATAATATGGGCCTGTAATTCAGTGGATTACTCCTACTAACTTTCTTGAATATTGGTGTGACCTGTGCAACATTCCAGTCTTTGGGCACGGATCTTCCGTCGAGCGAACGCTTGTATATGATTGTTAAGTGTGGAGCTAATGCATCAGCATACTCTGAAAGGAACCTAATTTTTTTACAGTCTGGACCGGAGGACTTGCTTCTTTAATTAAGTGATTTAAGTTGCTTTACTACTTCGAGGATATTTACTTCTATGTTACTCATGGTGGCAACTGTTCTTGATTCGAATTCTGGCATATTTACTTCTTCTTCTTCCGTGGAGGCATTTCGGAAGGCCAAATGGGCGGTAGCTCACATACTCCCATAATATGTTTCATTGTCTGCCTTATGTGTTGTTAGTGCACCCACACATTTGTCACTAAGCGCTCCTCAATAAAGTAACTAAGACCTCTTACATCTTCCATGGCTACAAATTAAAACTCGATTGCGACTGGGAAAAAACGTAAACATGAATCCCAACAGATAATTGCTACAACTGATGAGAAGTAACACTGATACAAACTTACGTCATGAATCTGATACCGAACAAGGTTGCCCAAGTACGAGGATTTCCCTCCCCTCTCTGAACACTAGTTCTATGTACTAAACACTTAATACTGTTCATCGATAACTAACAATATGGAATCTAGTTTGCTGCCTATAGGCCTATTCTAACGTCTGTGTTGTTTTCTGTGCACGTATCGTTACTCTTAAATGACATATTCTGTACTAAAACATTGCTTCTTATGTCTGCAGTGTTAATAACCTATTTACAAACCCTCAAAAAGAATTTAAAATAAGATCAAGCCTTTTTGTAGATCCCCACGAGATTCCCCAGGTCGCGTCCATCGTTTCCATCCACGAGAGTATTCCAGAGTTCATCTTGGTCCCCGAGGACTGTGTATTAGATTCGACGTCACACTGCCTCTGCTCCCCTAAAAGGTTAAGCACAGACTCTCATATCTTTTGAGATGGTATGAAACGCTCGAATCATGGTGTAGGTGCCATTTTTCTGAGAAAATGTTGTAAAGGAGGATGTCGACATAAGGCAGATATAAAACCTCATTGACAAGGTGGCAGGATGCTACTTCATCAAGACGTGGGAGTCTGCACTCCGCCTGCGACTAGAGCAGAGGCGGTGTGCGGTTGAATCTCACACAGGCCATCAACCCTCGAATCTCTTTCAGCGGCGGACACTCACGAGCCGCTGTGAGCGGACCCATTGCTGACAACCTAGTAGAAGGGGGAGGGGGGATATTAAGCCTGTTACATCCCTTTTATATTTGAGTAGCAGCTCACAGGCTTCGAATTATTGTGTCAGCCAAATACACCCATCCGGTTGCATATCCGAGAATTGGTTTCTCGGAGAGGAGACTGCTCTGCTTCCTGGGAAATGGAAATAACTATTAGTTTATTTGCAGGCCCCGGGCCGGCGGCGGTGATGCTGCCGTCGACTGTGGGCTACGAGGGCCATGACCCCACCAAGTACCGCGCGCCCAACTACACGATGCGACCCAAGCCGCCCTTGGTGGACCGGCGAGTGAGGCCCGCGCCCAACCGCTACACCATCGAGAAGTACTACACGCGCTTCGGCAAGGATGGCACGCCCCAGTACACGGCGCGCTGGCCGCTCGAGCCGCTCTGTAAGTACATAGCCACGTCATCAGCTAACGTCGCAGTATATTGTAAACATTGTTGAATCACTGTAGGTACTAGTAAAGAATTGATCCTTAGTTTCCTGTTTGGACCTCGAGGCCTTGGCTTCGAGGTCTGGTGAAGGCAATGTCCCCAACCTTGATTGATTGATCAAGGAATCACTTCCAGAGGATAGAATGGATTTCGTAACTTAGTAATACAATATACGAGGGTCGGTCAAAAAGTAATGCCTCCCATTTTTTTTCTACTTAAAAAAATTAAGTTAAGTGAAAAATTTGAATTTGGCGCCATTCCTCAAACCTTCTGCAATCCACTGCAGTAGTAACTTTCTGTGTCAACAGGTGGCAGCACAGCAGAAGTTTGTAAGATGGCCGACATCGATGTTCGTTTGAGACAGCGTTGTGTGATTGAATTCTTGAATGCAGAAGGTGAAACGCCCATACGCATTCATGAAAGGCTGAAGAAGGTGTATGGTGTTGTGACAGTGGATGTAAGCACTGTTAGACGATGGGTTCGTCGTTGTAAGGAAGCTGAAGGGCAAACACCGTTGACTGACGAAAAGCGGAGCGGCAGGCCGGTGAGTGCAGTGACTCCACACAACATTCAGCAAGTTGATGACATCATTCGTGGTGACCGTCGGGTGACTGCAGATGAAGTGTGTCGCATTATTTCTCTTAGTAAAGGCAGTGTGATCACGATTATTAAACAATTGGGGTACTCAAAAGTTTGTGCACGGTGGGTTCCAAGAATGTTAACCGATCAGAATAAAGAGGCAAGGAAAACAATAGCCTCCCAACACTTGCAGCGCTTCCGTTTGGAGGGAGATGAGTTTCTGAAAAAAATTGTGACCGTGGACGAAACATGGGTGCATTTTTTTGAACCCGAATCAAAAAGGCAGTCAATGGAGTGGCGTCACACAAGCTCGCCGAGGAAGAAAAAATTCAAAACTGTGCGATCGGCAGGGAAAGTTATGGCAACAGTTTTCTGGGATACAGAGGGTGTGATTCTGGTTGATTTTTTGGAGCAGGGATGCACAATAAATTCTGTTCAATACGTCACAACCCTCAAAAAACTTAAAGCACGTCTTCAGCGAGTTCGCCCAACAAAATCAATGGCAGATGTTCTTCTTTTGCATGACAATGCAAGACCACACACCAGTCGTCACACCTCTGACGAGATTGTCAAAATTGGATGGGAAGTTTTGCCTCATCCCCCATACAGCCCTGACCTGGCACCATCAGACTTCCATCTGTTCGGGCCACTAAAAGAAGCTCATCGTGGGATTCATTTTGAAGATGAGGAGGCTGTCAAAACATCCGTGCGTCAATGGCTTAGGAAGCAGAGCTGTGATTTTTACCGTGCTGGGATACATGCCCTTGTTCAAAGATGGACCAAAACTGTAGAGATGGGCGGAGATTACATTGAAAAATGACAAAATGATCCTCAATGTTGTGGTTTTCAACCTATGTAATTGTATTTAAATTTCCTGACAATTAAACGTAGAAAAAAAAATAGGAGGCATTACTTTTTGACTGACCCTCATAATTAATTTGAAAAAAGTGTGATTATAAATACTCGCTTTAATACACGGGGTGATCAAAAATCTCTCCGCAGTGCCGTATGATTGTTCGCCAGTCTGGGTTACTTCCCTTCAACTGGACTCTCCCAACATTCCTCTGTTTCGTTTATCTCAGCCAGCGTCAGTAGTATCGTTGGTGTGTGTCGTTACGTGTTGACGTGAACGTTTCAGTTTAGTTTCTTTGTTCGTTTGTTCCGCTTTTGTCACTGTTAAAATGTTAACCATTGAAGAACGTGTGTTTTTAGTCGAACAAGTGTTTAAAGCTGGCAGTAAATACACAGTTTCAGTTCGTTCAACATTTAGTTCAGTTTTCCCGGAGGCAAGACTCCCACGTCACGATACTGTGCGAGATTTGATTAACAAATTTCGAAGTACGGTTTCAGTGACAGACGTACCGAGAAGTGACCGACCTAGCGTTTTGTCTGAGGATAAACTACTCGATATTTCCGATAAAATGTCCATGAGTCCAAAAAAAATCAGTAAGAAATGTGTTAAGTGAAATACTGAACGGTTATTTTCAGCAAGATGGCGCAACTGCGCATACAGCTCGCGTTTCAATGTCACTGCTTGCTGATGTTTTTGGTGTTCGTATAATTTCACAGGTACTTTGGCGTCCACGATCGCCTGACCAAACACCACCTGACTTTTTCTTCTGGGGTGCAGCGAAAGCAACTGTGTATAAGAACCGTCCAAAATCCATCGATGAATTGAAAACTGCAAATCCACTTTCACTGCTTCTGTTACAGAAGAAATGTTACAGCTTGTGTTTCGAAACATGATTAGACGAATTGAATTGCGTATTCCACAACAGGGGGGACACTTTCAACATTTAATGTGAAAATTTGTAGGTAAAAATGAATATTCAATAAATTAATAACTTTTATTTCACTGAGTTTCATTTCGGTATATTCACTGCGGCATACGGCACATTCAAAGCGAGAGCAGGTCAACTAGTGGACGATTATTATAAATTTTATTTATTTATTTATTCATTTATTTAATTTATTATTATATATGGAGGAAAACACCAAAGAGTTAATCAATTTATTTAGAATTATGATTTCGATGTGCTCTTGCGCAAAGAAAGTTAGCTGGGATTAATTATTATAGTTATAAAGTTTATTTCGAAGCCCTTCAAATGACTCAATATCTGATTTCAACTATTATTCTGAATTTTTATAGAACCAAGTATTTGCTACAACTGTACTTTAAGCTCACAAAAATAAAGGCTGTGGCTGAAGATGCGACGGCAGTCTCCGTTGATCTCGTGGCTTCTTTCGCCTCAGCTCGGCTGTAAGAAAACTTATTCCGCTGGAGGGAAACAGCGGATCGTATCAGTAGCGCTATGGCAGATCCGTAAAATGTTGGTAAAATGACTTAGCTCTTAATGTAGGTGCAATGCAGATCATGGATGAAATTGAGCATTCAATGACTTAACCATATGAGCAGGTTCCGTACAGAAGTTACTTCAGCAACAAAATCACACAGGCTCCGACATCTCATATCCACATAAGCCAATATATGGAAAAGGAAATAAAGTCCATTTGTTCCTTTAAATCACTTGAAATGTATTCAGAAAATCATACAGGTGCTTTCTTGAAAGACTTCTTCCAATACAATCTCCTCATATTTAAGGAAAATACTTAAAAAAACTATCCTTAATGGTTACCAATACTGGTACTCTCTTCGATAGTTCCTAAAACGTCTGTACTAGTTAATTTCTAAATCAGCAAAAATCCTTGGTTCGTACTGTTATCACTCGCATCGCCTTTTACAGAAAATAATACAACAGTCAAAAAAAATTATACATTCTCGCACTCGTAAAAATTATTGCGGATTTCAGCTGAATATGGTAGTTCATTCGTACAGCAGTTTTTATTTTCTGGTACATCATATCGCAAAGTGACGTCATTCTCACCCAGTCGGGACCATCGAGACATGTGGGTCCAGCAACTGGCTTGTGACGTCACTCTAGTCGGCTTATCAGTCGCAATTCGCGAACGTCCCGTTCCGTGAGAGCCACACGAGAAACCAGTATTTAATTGAAAATATACCCACTAAAAGTTTTAATTTTGTCGTGTGCTATCGAGAACTTGTATGCCTTTAAACACGTTGTCAAGAACTATAAATTCGTTTGAAATACTTGCTCCCCGCTGGAAACGGTCGCTGGCACTCATTTTAGTTCTCAAGTGTCACGTGCTGTTACGTACGACCCCCGTCCTGACTTTCTCGTAGGTCTAGCACCCAATGCTGATAAGAGGATTACTACAAAAGAAATGCACACTATTTTTGTAAAAATACAGTTTTCATTCTGCATGTGTGAAAGTTTTACAGTGTGTAGATACTTCCTTCCCGCTTGTTTTCAAACTTAGTTCAACCAGTTCCCGTGAATGGCATCGTCACAGCATGTCTTCAAGATAACTGCTACACTTGACGTTCGTCAGTAGCAACGTACTGTCGTAGAACCCCCGTGCTATGAAAACGAGACAGTGGGAAACATCCACAAGAGGTTGAAAAAGGTGTATGGAGATACTGCTGTACAGTTAGTCGGTGGGCATGCAGGTTACGTGATGAAAGCGGGCACGGCAATATTGAGGATTGTCCTCGCAGCGGCAATCCTGGTACTGCACACACTCCACACAATGTGCAGAGAGTTAACAAATTGGTGACTGCTGACAGACGCATCACAGTGAACGAATTGTCACGCTAAGTTGGGAGAGGGGAAGGAAGTGTTTTCAGAATACTGAAAGTGTTGGCGTTAAAAAAGGTTTGTGCCAGGTGGGTTCCACGGATGTTGACAGTGGCTCACAAAGAAACAAGAAAAATAGTATGCAGCGAACTTTTGGAACCGTACGACAATGGTACAGATGAATTTCTTGGAAGAATTGTGACAGGTGATGAAACATGGCTCCATCATTTTTCACCAGAGACGAAGAGACAGTCAGTGGAGTGGCATCATTCAAATTCACCCAAGAAAAAAAAATATATTCAAAAACACACCTTCTGCTGGAAAATGTATGGCTACGGTGTTTTTCGATTACGAAGGACTCTTGCTTGTGGACATTATGCCAAGTGGAACCACGATAAATTCTGATGCATATGTGGCAAACTGAAGAAACTTCAAGCTCGACTGAGTCGTGTTCGACCACATCGGCAAAAGCAGGATGTTTTGCTGTTGCACGACAATGCACGGCCACATGTCAGTCAAAAATACATGGAAGCGAGCACAAAACTCGGATGGACAACACTGAAACACTCGCCTTACAGTCCTCACCTGGCTCCATGTGACTATCATCTCTTTGGGAAATTGAAAGACTCTCTTCGTGGAACAAGGTTTGAAGATGATGATTCCCTTGTGCACGCTGACAAACATTGACTCCAACAGGTTAGTCAAGATTTTTACCGTGCGTGTATACAGGCTCTGGTACCAAGATGGCGTAAGGCAGTTGAGAGGGATGGAAATTATGTGGAGAAATGAAAATATTGTTCCTAAGGCATGTATCTACACACAGTAAGACTTTCAAACATGTAGAATAAGAGGTGGATTAAAAAAATATAGTGTGCATTTCTTTTGGAGTGGCCCTCGTAATTAAGGTGAGGAGCTACAGTATCACATTCTGTAAAGAATTTCGCTTGTGTTCAAGCGTGCACGTGGACTATTTAGTTTCAAAGTAATTATTTGGGATGCAGTTTGCAACCGGTAAAATATTTCGCATTCGCCATTCATTTCTGTGTGTGCGTGTTGCAGTCTCCTCCTCCCCCTCCCTCTCCTCCTCCCTCTCCCTCTCCCTCTCTCTCTCTCTCCCTCTCTCTCCCCCTCTCCCTTCTCTCTCACTCTCTCAGGTGACAGAAGTGGATCCGTTTTCAGAGAGTGAGAATTAGCGTAACATTACTGCAACCATACATTTTCATATGTTTCAGTCGCTGTACAGTTACAATCAATATCTTATGTATGTTATAAGTATGGCATCTCTGCCACATCTACAACCGATATGTTTTATCTTCATAATGCAGTTTAAGTTAGCCTACATTTACATTATCATAATAAAACTGTTGAGAGCCTGCCCGGATAGCTGAGCGCGTTAATGCGGCGCTTTCGGGATTCAGGGGAACGCACCGACGAGGGCTAGTGAAACGTCCAGCGTAGATGTGGTTTTCAGGCGGTTTCCCCCATTCATCTAGGTGAATATCGATCCTGTTCCCACGCCTTCCTGTATCCTTCCTGTATAAAACGTTTCAGGGCAGATTTCGAAATGTCGGATCGACCATTTCCTTATCAGTGGGGTTGCTTCATAACCTTCTGGCCACGCCGGCGATGTTTGTGCAGCGAAGCTACAGTATAGACACACCCTAGGCTGCGCACATGCTGGGTCCGAAGCCGTACAAGTAACACGTTTGCTCGATATAGCACGACCAAATCGATGATTGATACCCGCACATACTCGCCAAATAGGCGTACACTTGGTAGACGACATGTACACTAGTTCTTTTATGATAATTCTCTTTAAATTACGCGATTGTATACATTATTAAATATGGTAATATTTGAGAAGTAAAAGTAGTTAAAATCCAGAAATAAAAATTGTTGTATTTCATGAAAATGAGCAACTACTGTTCGTTACAGAAAGACAAATATAAGTGCGATAGCATCACTCGAATTTTTGGAAAACAAACCTTTTCATCACACAAAAATTATTGTAGGTGAATGCTTTGTAGACCTACAAATTAAGACCTAGCATAACAATGATCGAATAACGAATTATTAACGTACAAGTAATCGATATTATTACTGACTCCAAATGGTCAATTAGTCGACTCTTAATATCACCCATACCTAGAGTAAGCAAACAACGTGCTGGAGCAGGACCAGCCTTAGGGATGGTATTTTTGGATGTTGTCTGTCGTTTCACATTGTTGGGTTTCAGTGTTCTACGTCCCCGCGATTAACATCACATCTACAGTCTGTGTACGTGGTGATCTCTGATTTTCTCGGCGTGATTGATAAATGGCGTGCTTTCGGGTGTACAAGTAAATTTTAATCCACAACTTGACTGAACATCGGAAAGCACATTACTAGTGCATGTTGTGTTTTAAACAATATTTTCATAAATATTAAGAACATTACTTAGGTTAACTTTGTGAGCCGTTTTGTGTACTTCCGTTCACACTCAACATCACAATAAAACACTTCTAATATATCTGTGATCTAACCTGGAACTCTCTTTTTCTGTGCCACATAAACCCAACAGCATATCAAAGCCAATATGTAAATTGCAACTCAACACGAACTTCTAAACAGGTAAACCTCTCCTTTGAGAAGATTAAGAGAGTAAAAGAAGAATTACGGTCTGAGATAGTTATGCAAAGAAACATAAAATTTTTCTGAGTTTCGTGGAAATGCTCCATAACATTAGGAGAGAGGCCACATGTACCCAAAGACTCTGGATAGAAGCAGAACCGGTAAAGGAATGCTACAAAGAATGCAGGGGACAGCACCAAGGATTATGCAGGATACTGGTGTACTTCGTTACGATAGTATACACTGCCTGGGAAAAAAATAAAAATAAAAAAATGAAACACCCAGTAGGGGAGGAGAAAACGAAATTAAAACTTCAGGGGCTGTGAGGATATGTGACGTTATTTCAGTGATCACAAAATAGAGTGAAACACGCAAGGAACTTAGTACTATAAACCCACTATCAATTTGACGTTGTGCCCACTGTGGCTTGGATGCATGCACTGATTCCTTTGGGAAGGGTTCATAAAGCCATTGTCTCTTCTCGTGAGGCAGGCTGGCCCGCAACTATTGTAACTGGTTCATGATATACTGGATACGGGCACTGGGATGAACTGAAAACCGAGCAGGTCTTACACATGTTCTATCAGGAACAGGTCTGGGGATCTATCTCGTCAAGGGGGTACCTGAAAATCACGCAGACACTTCATAGAGACACGCTATGCGTGGGCGAGCATTGTCCTTTTAAAAATAATACCACGGTAGTCAAGTGAGAGGTAACACGTGAGAACGCAAGATGTCTGTGATGTAGCGTTGCGACGTCAGAGTTTCGTCTGTCGCTACTCGCCGTGGCCTTAAGTCATACCCAATGACTCCCCACACCGTGACGTTAGAAGTAACACCGCTGTGCCTCTCAAAAACATTGAAATAATGGGACTTGTGCCCAGGTCGCCACCATACTCGCCACCAATGGTCATTCGGAGTAGTGTAGAACCACGATTCATCTCTGAACACAATGCGACTTCATTCACCAGCAGTCGATGCTTCCCGGTCACGCCACAACTCCAAATGCAGCCGTTTGTGTTGTGTTAGAACAGCATGCGCTTTGGATGGTAATCGCCTAGTTGAACTGGTTCAAAAATAGTTCAAATGGCTCTGAGCACTATGGGACTTAACTGCTGTGGTCATCAGTCCCCTAGAACTTAGAACTACTTAAACCTAACTAACCTAAGGACATCACACACATCCATGCCCGAGGCAGGATTCGAACCTGCGACCGTAGCGGTCGCGCGGTTTCAGACTGAAGCGCCTAAAACCGCTCGGCCACCAGCGGCCGGCTGAACTGCTGCTAGTCTCCAACCAATGGTGCGGTACGACACAGAATTTTGCAGGGAGTCCATTAATTGTTCTCGGACGGCAGGTGAGGATGTGAAGGTGTTACGATGACCTTGGTGCACAATACAGCGATCTTCCGTAGCGATCGTCAGACGTGGTGGACCGGAATCTTGATGGCGAGCATGCCTGCCCTCACGTTCCCGTGCAACATCGGTCCAAAAATCTGGATGCTGCAAGATTCGACCAGTCGGCCAAATGAAGATTCACAATGAGGCTCCTTTCAAACTCTGTCATTTGCTGATAACGCTGTCTCATATGAGAACTTTGCATCTCCGTATCCTTCACAGTAATGACTCGACATCTGAAGCTGTTCACGCCCTCTCATATACCCTGCCAGGCCTAATAACAACACTAAACACGGACAGTTCTAATTAACTCCGATCGTCGTTTCACCTGCTACAGAGAATTATAACATTCACCTACCTGCGTGCGGTGTGTACATGCACTAAATTACATTGACATCCGATTATGTTGGGTGCTCCACTGTTATTGTCAGTTAGTGTAACTGGGGCAGAATTTTGAGAAGGTGGAGAGTTTCATGAGGGATTTGGAGGCTGATAAGATATCGTCGACAACTGAATTTGGACGACCTCTGGAGTCTTAGTAAAACCCTTCTCAGGAGAACTGAACGTGGACGGGGATCCTACGAGTGATTTGCGACTTATCCTTAAATTTTACGAGACCTGCAAGCCACCTTATGGGTCGTGGCACAGGGTACTTCTTATACTAACAGATCTGTTACCAATTGTGCTAAGACCAAAGACCCTACATTCGACTTTAATGTTGGTCGTTTTCAATTTTTTTTTCTTATCACCTTCTCTCCTTTGCTCCTACTATAAAGGGTTTAGGAGTGTTTTACACATACTATTTTTTCCTAGTAGTTTTGTAAGGCATGTATGAACTACACTACTGTCCATTAAAATTGCTACACCAAGAAGAAATAAACGGGTATTCATCGGAAAAACGCGATTACATTTTCACGCAATTTGGGTGCATAGATCCTGAGAAATCAGTACCCAGAACACCCACCTCTGGCCGTAATAACAACCTTGATACGCCTGGTCATTGAGTCCAACAGAGCTTGGATGGCCTGTACAGGTACAGCTGCCCATGCAGCTTCAACACAATACCACAGTTCATCAAGAGTAGTGACTGGCGTATTGTGGCGAGCCAGCTGCTCGGCCACCATTGACCAGACGTTTTCAATTGGTGAGAGATCTGGAAAATGTGCTGGCCAGGGCAGCATTCGAACATTTTCTGTATCGAGAAAGGCCCGTACAGGACCTGCAACATGTGGTCGTGCATTATCCTGCTAAAATGTAGGGTTTCGCAAGGATCGAATGAAGGGTAGAGCCACGGGTCGTAACACATCTGAAATGTAAAGTTTACTGTTCAAAGTGCCATCAATGCGAACAAGAGGTGACCGAGACGTGTAACCAATGGCACCCCATACCATCACACCGGATGATACGCCAGTATGGCGATGAAGAATACACGCTTCCAATGTGTGTTCACAGCGATGTCGCCAAACACGGATGCGACCATCATGATGCTGTAAGCAGAACCTGGATTCATCCGCAAAAATGACGTTTTGCTATTCGTGCACCCAGGTTCGTCGTTGAGTAGACCTTCGCAGGCGCTCCTATCTGTGACGCAGTGTCAAGGGTAACCACAGCCACGGTCACCGAGCTAATAGTCTATTCTGCTGCAAACGTTGTCTTGCAAACGTCCCCATCTGTTGACTCAGGGACCGAGACGTGGCTGCACTATCCGTTACAGCCATGCGGATAAGATGACTGTCATCTCGACTGCTAGTGATACGAGGCCGTCGGGATCCAGCACGGCGTTCCGTATTACACTCCTGAACCCACCGATTCCATATTCTGCTAACAGTCATTGGATCTCGACCAATAGGCTACAATCCGACCTTTATCAAAGTCGGAAACGTGATGGTACGCATGTCTTCTCCTAACACGAGGCATCACAACAACGTTTCACCAGGCAACACCGGTCAATTGCTGTTTGTGTATGAGAAATCGGTTGGAAACTTTCCTCATGTCAACACATTGTAGGTGTCACCACCGGCGCCAAGCTTGTGTGGATGCTCTGAAAAGCTTATCATTTGGATATCACATCATCTTCTTCCTGTCGGTTAAATTTCGCGTCTATAGCACGTCATCTTCGCGCTGTAGCAATTTTAATGGACAGTAGTGTATTTTGGATGTAATTATTCCAGGCATTCCAGAGTTATACGTACATATTATTTGTTTCTCATCCATACCTCCACCCTTTAAATAGTGGTGCTAGGCGTGTCTTACCCCCTGCATAACTGTCCCCTGGTATTAAGTCTTATGTGTATCCAGCTTGGTTCAAATTTTTCTAAGCATTTCGTAGCTATGGCGAAGGAGTTTCACATATCCATTTATATGTAGTTGTTGTTCTTGTAGAGCCATTTATGTAATCAGATGTGTAAAGCCAGTGTAAGTCGTTTAAAATTTAAGTTTTAATGCCAGTGAAGCCACACAGATGCCTCTGTGATATCTCTAAACATAATAGGAGCACAACATCTTAGCTACAAGAGTTACTGATGAGGCAATGTCTCAATGTGTACATTAATTTCGTTATCATCGTATATTGCGTATAGCCTGTGAATGAAACTCGAATTGTGTGAGAGCATTGCATTTGAAGAGTGTTTATGCCACATAGTGTTGGTGTGCAGCGATGCCGAAGAGCCCGGGCCCAATGGCGTACCGCGTGGAGGACGTCCCAGTGCTGAAGACAAACCGCGCGCCGCACTACAGCCTCAACGACCGCCATAAGCAGCGCAGCTTGACGCAGCCACCGGCGCCCAACGCCTACACACTGCCGGTAGTCATCGGCGAGAATGTCATCTACAAGCCCAACGCCCCCTCCTATTCCCTGTGAGTGCCTGCATCTTCTGCTTATCACATAAACAGGGGACGAAAACCAGTGACGTCTGAAACGCAGATACTGTAATCAGTCACACTTGCCAAATAACGAGATACATTCGCCCAAAAGTCGTCTTTGGTGGGATAACCGTATGGTCCTAATTGTGGGGAGAACAGATGCCAAAAAAATTCCTGTAAGAAAACTTCAAGATATACAGGGTGAAAAGTATTTAAACCGACAAACTCTGGGAGGTTGTAGGGGACAAAAAAACAAATATTTTTTCATAATGTCATTTTTTCCTATGAGTATTACTCAAACTGGTGGAGGCTGTACAACGCTCTTCAGTTGTTAGAGGCCGTATTACGATCTTTAATTGTTAGAGGGCGTATTACGCTCTTCGGTTGTAGGCAACTGCTGTCCACCAGTGTAGTAGTGCATTGTCTCTGTTTACTAATGGAGCGACACACCTGGAGTGAGTACTCTGATGTGGTTGGAGCGTACTACGTAGTGCAACACAACGAACGAGCCTCACAGAGGATTGATCAACAACAAGTGCGATTCGTCGTTAACGTGTGAGTCGGTGTTGTTGGGGACTGTTTAATTGGGCCATATCTGCTACCTAGGCCATTAAATAGCAGGCACTATTACAATTTTCTCGCCAGAGCATTTCCAGACTTGCTGGAAGACGTCCCGCTCCGTACAAGACAACGCATGTGGTTCGAACATGACGGGGCGCCAGCACATTTCAGTCGTCGTGTGCGTCGATTCCTGGACCGACGGTTCCCAAAAACGTGGGTTGGCAGAGATGATCCTGTACCATGACCTGCTCGATCTCTAGATATGTCCCCTCTGGATTTTTTTGTGTGGGGAGAGATGCGCAACCTTGTTTACACAGCTCCTGTTGCAACAGAAGAGGGTCTGGTTCCCCGGACAGTAGCAGCAGCAGGAACAATTCAGGATACTCCTGGGGTTTTTGCCTGTGTCAGACAGAACATGATCCGACGGTGTAAACTTTGTTTACATGTCAATGGAGGCAGTTTTAAAAATCTAATGTAATTCAAATTGGGTTGTGTTAATGTGTTGTCTCTCGGTCATAAAAAAAATGGAAAAGTGTTTGTCGGTTTAATTAATTTGCCGCCAGAGAAATCTTCCTCTACCGGTTTAAATACTCCTCATAGGAAAAAATGACATTAGGGAAAAATATTTGTTTTGATGTCCCCTACAACCTCCCAGAGTTTGTCGGTTTAAATACTTTTCACCCTGTATAATATCATTAAGAAGGACTCTTACCAAACTCTCTTCTCCAATTGATCATGAACACTGTTCATCAGTATGGGACCATTAGAACATTTAATGGTGAATATTCAAAGTACAGGAAACAATTTGTCATAGAACTTTCTGACATTTAAAACTGTGTGCCGGATAGAGACTCGAACTTGGGACCTTTGCCTTTAGCAGGCAAGTGCTCTACGACTGAGCTCTCGAGTACGTTTCGAGTCATGAGTCGTGCTTGGATAGCTCAGTCGGTAGAGCACTTGCCCGCAGAAGGAAAAAGTCGTGTGTTCGAAACAAGATCCGTCACACAGTTTTAATGTGCCAGGAAGATTCATATCAGCACACACTTCGTTGAAGAATGAAAGTTTCATTCTGGAAACCTCACACAGGCTGTGGCTAAACCACGTCTCTGCGTATCCTTTCCTGGGGGAGTGCCTGTCTTGCCAAGTTTCGCGGGACAACTTCTGTGACGTTTAGAAGGTAGGAGATCAGGTACTGGCGGAAGTAAAGCTGTGAGGACGGGTCGTGAGTCGTGCTTGTGTAACTCAGTTGGACGCCAGAACGGCAGCTCAGCGTGTTCGCTCAGATGGCTGGCTGCCCTCTGTAAAATAAAAAAAAAAATAAAAAAAATGATATATCAACGATGATCATAAAGGGATGTCCTGTGGCATCTGCTCAGACAAAATGACAAGAACCATTACGAACAAAATGAAAAATAAAAAAAATGTCGGTAGAGCACTTGCCTGACAATGGCAAAAGTCCCAAGTTTGAGTCTAGGTCCGGCACACGGTTCTAATTTGACGGGAAGTTGCATATCAGCGACTGCCGAGTGCAGAGTGAAAATTACATTCTGAATTTGTCCTGGATCTGGCTAACCGACGTGCATTCACCGCAGATTATGTCAACAAACTCCTGTTAGAGAAGCTACAACAGACATTTTACACTGTGGTACTGCGATAATAGATATACAATATCATCCCCCCCCCCCCCACCATACCCCACATAGAAGTTTCATAGATGATGTACCAAAGTACTTTTCATATATTTATCTTTTATTTAATACAAAAACTTTGAATTTGTCTAGTGAATTTACTTATTTGTTTAGAATTTTTTTAAAATTTGATGCAAATATTGACGACAACAGATTCAGTACATAATTATAAATGGCTGTCAGCCACTAAGCAGGGTTTATTTGGAATCCTAATGACAAGTATTAAATATAGAGTATATCACTGACAACGAATTTAGATCCTGAGGTACACTGCAGATCACCCTGTTGCTGCAATTCGTATTTTGCATTCACATTCTTTGTCTTTGCCAACTCACAAAACCAGAGGTGGCAGCTGTCCTCAGTACAAGTTAAATCTACAATTTCATCATTAATGTGCGTTGCTTTCTTTTCCAAATGTTGATTACATACTATTTTAGTTTTTGTATACACTTTTCTTTAGATTCAAAATTGTTCTATGACATCTACACAACATAACTTTTTCGTATTTTTATTTCTTTTATTTGCTGCTCATACCAAATTGTTGTTCTGTCTTCTCACATCATCTCTTATAATTACCAAGTATTATACATTTTGAGGCACACTAAGGAACATCGATGAAACAAAGAATCAGCTATCATTTTTGTTTATGACTTCTGTATTGTGGAAAACTGAAACAATTTAGTCTCCAGATTTGATATATATCAAAGAATGACAGTATTAGTGTGTTACTTGAGGAACTGACACTCTGTATCTTATCAACATTCTTGTCATCCATGGTAAACATATAGTGAAAAAGGTAAAGAGGAAAATATGGTATCAAGCTCATGGAAAGAAAGAGGAGAACTAATTTACCTAAAACCCTCAAGCTAAAAGTAGCAATCGAATCAAATATGCTTATTCCAGTGACTTTAAAATGATTCTAAAATGTCAGACTAAGTTAAATAAAAGTACTTCTGGTTGAATAAATTTTGAATATTACAGAGCAATGCAATATCTTTCTATTTAATTCAAAATACATTCAGTAAAATTACTGCAACGGACATCATGTTGAAATAATACAATAATACTTGAAAGTCTATGAGATACTTAAATTAAAGAACAGGAGGCAGCTGTTGATTGGATCTTTTTGCTTTTCTTTGGGGGGGGGGGGGGGAGGAGACGATACTCAAAATATTAGGCAGTTTTTAAAATTTGGTTTAACTTACTGATTTCTGCTGACAGAATTCTACACAAATCGAGCGAGGTGGTGCAGTTGTTAGCATTCTGGACTAGCATTTGGGAGGACGACTGTTATTAATGAAGAATATATACTTTATTACACCCCACAAACAGGATTCATGCTAGGTCAAGCTAACATATGTGGTTGTAATGCCACCCAGAAGAACACAGATTTGCCCTCATAACATTTGTCTCTCCATGTCCCTTCATACATTCCTCATACTTGTAGTTCTTTCATTATGTATGCAAGTGTTTAACCTTCTCAGTAGATTATTAAACAATAGTTTCATGAAATTTAGACAACAGACGTTACAATAACTCTAAATACATTAATATGATTAGACTGATATGTCGATGAAAACCGTACCAACAACATAATTCTTATTACATTAGGTACTCTAGAAAAAGCTTAATTATTAGTTCACACTTGTTACATTTCTAGTCTAGAAATGAGCATCTTATAACTGGCAGAGGCCAACTTACCATTTAGTGTTCTTAAAATATCCTTATCTTTCAGTACCTCACAGTTGTATCTTGTATTGTTTGCCCATTTCCACAACAATATCATTATAAAACCTCTGCTATTAGAAGTCACACAAAACATGTACGAATATGTAAATGTACAGTTTTATTATTATCACTCTGTATCAGTTGTACTTCATGCTGTTGCTGTATGTTCTCTATTTTTAATTAGTTATGGATTAATGATCATAGATCGTTATCAGGTTACTGCATTTGATGGCTGCTTAAGAAATAAAAATAATAGTAATAATAAGCGCTCCAGAAGTATGTTTCTTGACGCCTTGCTGGTTACTGTATCTATTTGTGTTTGGCTGATTTGCTTTCTTAGTAAAGTATCTAATTATACATTCTATAATACAAATAACTCCAGAAATCTTTGTGAGATCAATTAGCCCTTTACACCAAAAGTTCTTGCTTGTAATTCACTTTGAAATAGTGTTCTTGGTTTCACTGAAGCTAGCTATTAATGGTAGACTGGTAGACATTATTGATATCAATTCTGGATGAAGTCGGTTTTCCGCCATTCTCAGTGTTTACACTTCAGACTCCATTAGTATACTCATGGCTGCTGTTGTGCCTGGGAAATTCTGTACTCTCCAATCACCCTCTCTTTACCTGCATGGACGAGATTGTCTCTCGTACGTCATTGACCTCTTGCTCATCATTCCCTTGTGACAGCTCAGTCGCAGTGAAGGCCAGTTCATAGTTGACTGTGTTCACTATGCTGTATTTGTCATGTCAGGTCTCTACGTACATATGTTGCTGCGAACCACTAAAATATGGTTACTGGATACCATTCACACATAGTACCGTTTTTCGATACTGAAATATTATTTGACAATGTCATTTTAAAAGTAGTTTTGTGTCTTGAAAGGCATGTTGAGAAATGAAGAATACTGTTATTTAAAATCGAAAATATACAAATTCACAGCTATATCTCAGACACTGTTTTTCAATGTAGTCGAATTCGTTCTCGATGCGCATTGTGAACCGTGGAATGAGCTTTATGATACCTTCGACAAAAAATGTGTCTTTCCATCAGTTTGATCCATTGTTTAAAGACATCAGAGCGTCATCTTCGTTAGACAACCTTTCTCCACTCATAAACAAATCCAGAGAGGTGAAAAGATGAAGATTTGAAGGTGGCAGATCAACAAATGCAACAAACACGCTCCCTTCGTTAATATTGCTCTTATTTTGTCCTGTATCGTTCTCTTTGATTTTTTAATATTCTGCAGAACCTCACAGCATTAATTCTTCCGTCCCAGAACAAAAATTCAACTAGAGAATCCCTTTACGGTACCGAAAGAGAAAGGCCATGATTTTTCAAGCAGAGAGAACGGTTCTGAATGTTTTCGCTGATGAGGAGGAAGGATGTCGCCACTGCATTGATTGCCTTATCGTATCAAGGTTGTATTGAGGCACCCACGTTTCGACGCCAGTCACAAAAAGTCAGTTACGTTCACTTTTCCGTTAGAAGAACTCGAGAAACTCCCATGAAGATGTGATTTTGATCGACTATGTGTTGATCTGTGGGGTGCTTTGTTTCCCATTTCACACACAATTTTCGAGAACCAACTGTATGAGTAATGATTTCCGTAGATGAGATGTGGAGATTTCTCGAAACATTGCGTTCATTTCGTCCAAAGTCGATCGATGGTCACCACGAATCATTTCTTTGATCTTGTTCACCATCTCATCAGTCATGATTGAGCAGCGTCCATTCCTTTTTTATCATGAGAATCCGTTCTCCCAACTTTAAACTCGCAATTCCACCTGTACCTTTTAGTAAGATTCATCACACCATCCCTTTAAATGGTTTTGATGTCGTTAAAAATCTGGAACGGCCCGTTTCCTATAGCAAGAAGAACCTGGGTAACGCTCCTCACCTCGGAGTTGGCGTAAGTCGGAGGATACTCATTTCAACATGAGCTTTGAGCCAATTGAGACAAACGAGAGTGCGTTCTATTGCCAACTTCTTGTCCTTGAAATCAGTCAGCCAGTTTTATCGAAAAAGTACATTCTGAACATGTCTTGTATTTTGGAGCTACATGCGTGTATATTCTCCTTAGAAACGATTAGATCAGTTCCATAGTAGGTTCGTAAGACATATATTTTCGTATTTATTTTTACATCACGCTTAAAATCGCTTTCACTGTGATTTGCTTTCACTGTGATTTCCAGTGTTTGTCTTTTTCACTGTGGCACACTATGACAACAAAAGGAAAGAAAAGTAACAGATGATCAGCAGTATGCCTGATTAATGTGCTATGGCAGTCTGAAGCTGAACTTATTACTTGGAACCGCTAATGACTGTAACGAATGAAATCATTAAAACTTTTAATCAGTTTGGTGACTGGTTCCCCTTTCACAATAATGTAACTCACTTGACTTGCATATGACAGTTTACACTTAAATATTGCACTGATTAATTAGGCTGTACAAGATTTGACTCGCACCACACTTGAATAATTACATCATTTAGACAATTTAATATGAATTTTTGGTATTATGGAAGGCCTTTCTTTTTACACAAGTTCAGTTGACATTTTAAATTTGTTCTTATCATCCCCTTAACACTTTGTGGTACTTTGCTAGCAAAAAATTTGCTATAACACGTCAGAATTGTTTTTGGTTTTGGGAAGTTTTCCCAGGGAGCAATTATAGTGTTTCTATTATTGGTTTTGTAATTGTTGACACTTGGCACTGATTTCACACACATGAGCTTTTTCTTTGCCATATGCCATAGAGGATAAACTGTGTTGTGTTAAAATTGAACAGAAAATATTTTATCTTAAACGAAGAATTTTTTGCTAGATCTTGTCCTTCTTAAACCAGAAATGTATGCTACAAATTCTTTGTGCAAGAGGAAAATATTCTTACTACCAGCAAAATTTGCTCATTAATGAAATGTGTATGAAAAAAGTAGAATTAGTAGTAAGGACTTCTTGAATGATAAAACTATTTAGTTTTTGTATTAAGTACCCTAAAATTGTTAATTTATTACAAGCCATTTCTATCTGGATATTCAAATGTAAATTACTGTCTGTAGTCTTGAAGGGGAGAAAGGGTATATTTTCAGTTTTAGTAAAATTTAACTTTGGTGAGTTACCCTTGAACGGCTTACCTGCTCCTTTCATGGTGAAGTCTTTCTCCATAGAATGACTTAATCTGCAAAAATCATAGCTTTAAATTGTAAAATTCTTGGCAAGTCAAAAGCACACCAGGAAAAATCCCAACACATAACATTGTCGAAACCTTATTCTATATTAAGAAAAATCAGATTTTTTATTTCAAATTCTGACCACTATTTGTCTACTGTTCCATTGCCCATAATTCCATATTGTGACAGTTTATTAAGATACTGCATAATACAATGTCAAATGGTTTTCCATAATTCAGTAAAAAGGCGCCAGTCTGTTATTTGTTTTCAAAACCGTATCAAGCCAGTGATATGACATGTTTGAACTACCATTATTGTAGCCATAATTGTTAATGTAATGGAAAAATTGCTTGTTTTACTCTACAGTTTCAGTAATTCTGTAGTTTTTGGATAAGTTTGTACCACTCTTTTTATACTGACCCAACACAATGGTTAACTTCAACCAACTGTGTTGTTAGATATAGGTAACTCATCAAGTCAAGTTAAACTCTGAATCCAAAGGTATGTATTATGTATTAACTAAAGAATATCCTACAAAGGCCTGCTCAAGGAACTGAAGTACGAACCACTGCTTCCCAACACATTTATTATGTGAAGAAACTTTTCGTAAATATGTCTTTTTCAAATCAATAGCTCAGCTCATAATATCAGTACTAGAATTAATAACCTACATAAACATGAAAGCCACTTATTTTGGTTCAGAAAGGTCCCATTAGTCAAGAATACATACTTTCAATAAGTTGGTGACAGCTATGAAACTACTAACAAAGTTAATTTTAGGAACCTAAAGGATTTTTTGGTGGCCAACTTCTTCTACGCCGCTGTTGAATTTCTTAGTAGACCGACTACTATGGATATGTTGTTAATACTATCGAATAATATGAGTATAACATAAGATCAAACTTCTGTACATCTTCAGTGCAGTTATGTAGTCAGTGTAAGTAAGTGTTGTCTGCTGATTTTTCTCTTTGCTGATGAATTATTACTATAGTATTGGAGTTACCAATGCACTTCAATGTATTCTTCATGTGCTTGTTTTGTAATATGACAGATGTTGTTGTTGTTGTGGTCTTCAATCCAAAGATTTGTTTGATGCAACTATCCATGCTGCTCTATTCTGTACAAGCCTCTTCATATCCGAGTAACTACTGCAACCTAAATCCCTCTCAATCTGCTTACTGTGTTCATCTCTCTGTCTCCCTCTATGATTTTACCCCCTCCCCCTCCACCCCCCACCACCACCGCTTCCCACCAGTACGAAATCGGAGATCCCTTGATTCCTCAGAAGGTGTGCAACCAACCTATCCGTTCTTTTGGTCCGCTTGTATCACAAATTTGTCTTCTCCCCAATTCTGTTCAATACCGCAACATTAGTTACGTGATCTACTCATCTAATCTTGAGTATTCTTCTGTAGCATCACAATTTAAAAAGCTTGTATTCTCTTCTTGTTTAAACTGTTTATCGTCCATGTTTCACTTCCATAGATGGCTGCACTCCATAAAAATACTTTCAGAAAGGACTTCCTGACACTTAAATCTATACTCGATGTTAACAAATCTCTCTTCTTTCTTTCCATTGTCAGTCTACATTTTATATCCTCTCTACTTCGACCATCATTAGTTATTTTGCTGCCCAAATAGTAAAACTCCTTTACTACTTTAAGTGTCTCATTTCCTAATCTAATACCCTCAACATCACCCGACTTAATTCTACCATGTTCCATTATCCTCGTTTTACTTTTGTTGATGTTCATCTTATATTCTCCCTTCAAGACACCATCCATTCTGTTCAACTGCTCTTCCAAGTCCTTTTCTGTCTCTGACAGAATTACAATGTCATCGGCAAACCTCAACGTTTTTGTTTCTTCTCAATGGATTTTAATACCTACTCCAAACTTTTCTTTTGTTTCCTTTACTGCTTGCTCAATAAACAGATTGAATAACACTGGGGAGAGGCTACAACCCTGTCTCACTCCCTTCCCAACCACTGCTTCCCTTTCATCCCCTCAACTCTTATAACTGCCATTTGGTTTCTATACAAATTGTAAATAGCCTTTCGCTCCCTGTATTTTACCCCTGCCACTTTCGAAATTTGAAAGAGAGTATTCCAGTCAACATTGTCAAAAGTTTTCTCCAAGTCTACAAATGCTATAAATGTAGGTTTTCCTTTCCTTAACCTACATCTACATCTACATGGTTACTCTGCAATTTACACTGAATTGCCTGGCAGAGTGTTCATCGAACCATTTTCATAGTACTTCTCTACCATTCCACTTTCGAATGGCGCGTGGGAAAAAGGAGCACCTAAATCTTTCAAGTCGAGCTCTGATTTCTCTTATTTTATTATTATAACCATTTCTCCCTACTTAGGTGGGCGTCAACAAAATATTTTCGCATTTCGTAAATAGTTCTCACCGCAAAGAAAACTGCTTTCGTTTCAGTGACTGCCACCTCACCTCGCGTATCATATCAGTGACACTCCCACCCCTATTGCGCGATAACACGAAATGAACTGCCCCTCTTTGCTCCCTTTCAATGTCCTCCGTCAATCCTACCTGGTTAGGATCTCACACCACGCAGAATTATTCAGCTGAGGGTGGACAAGTGTAATGTAGGCTGTCTCTTTCGTGGGTTTGTCGCATATTCTAAGTGTTCTGCCAACAAAGTGCAGTGTTTGTTTCGCCTTCCCCACAGTATTATCTACGCGGTCTTTCCAATTTAAGTTGCTCGTAATTGTAATTCCTAGGTATATCAACAAAAGCAAAACGAGGGTAATGGAATGTAGTCGAATTAAGTCGGGTGCTGCTGAGGGAATTAGATTAGGAAATGAGACACTTAAAGAAGTAAAGGAGTTTTGCTATTTGGGGAGCAAAATAACTGATGATGGTCGAAGTAGACAGGATATAAAATGTAGACTGGCAACGAGAAGGAAAGCGTTTCTGAAGAAGAGAAATTTGTTAACATCGAGTATAGATTTAAGAGTCAGGAAGTCATTTCTGAAAGTATTTGTATGGAGTGTAGCCATGTATGGAAGTGGAACACGGACGATAAATAGTTTGAACAAGAAGAGAATAGAAGCTTTCGAAATGTGGTGCTACAGAAGAATGCTGAAGATTAGATGGGTAGATCACATAACTAATGAGGAAGAATTGAATAGGATTGGGGAGAAGAGAAGTTTGTGGCACAACTTGACCAGAAGAAGGGATCGGTTGGTAGGACATGTTCTGAGGCATCAAGGGATCACCAATTTAGTATTGGAGGGCAGTGTGGAGGGTAAAAATCGTAGAGGGAGACCAAGAGATGAATACACTAAGCAGATTCAGAAGGATGTAGGTTGCAGTAGGTACTGGGAGCTGAAGAAGCTTGCACAAGATAGAGTAGCATGGAGAGCTGCATCAAACCAATCTCAGGACTGAAGACCACAACAACAAACAAGGTATTTAGTCGAATTGACAACCCTTAGATTTATGCGATTTATCGTATACCCAAAATTTATCGGATTTCTTTTAGTACCCATATGGATGACCTCACACTTTTCGTTGGTTAGTGCCAATTGCTACTTTTCGCATCATACATAAATTCTCTCTAGATCAGTTTGTAATTGGAATTGATCGTCTGACGGTTTTAGTAGACGGTAAATTACAGCGTCATCTGCAAACAATCTAAGGGGCTGCTTAGATTATCACCTAGATCATTTATGTAAATCAGGAACAGCAGAGGGCCTATGACACTACCTTGCGGAACGCCAGATATCACTTCTGTTCTACTCGATGATTTACCGACCACTACGAACTGTGACCTCTCTGAGAGGAAGTCACGAATCCAGTCAGACAACTGAGATGATACTCCATATGCACGCAGTTTGATTAATAGTTGCTATGAGAAGTCGTTGTGTCAGTATTGCCTCACGTGTTCCAACATTTCTCCAGAATCCAAACTGATCTTTACAGTTCGGTAATTTTCACACTAGTCAGTATCTGCTTTCTTTGGAATTGGGATTATTATATTCTTCTTGAAGTCTGGGGTATTTGGCCTGTCTCATACATCTTGCCCATCCGATGGAAGAGTTTTGTCATGGCGGCTCTCCCAAGGCTATAAGTAGCTCTAACGGAATGTTGTCTACTCCCAGGTCCTTGTTTCGACTTACGTCTTTCAGCACTAATTCAAATTATTCACACAGTATTATATCTCCCTTCTCATCTTCCTCTACGTCATCTTTCATTTTCATAACATTGCCCTCAAGTACATCTCTCTTGTATATACCACCTTTCTGCTTCCCCTTCCTTGTTTAGGGCTGGTTTCCCATCTGAGCTCCTGATATTCACACAGGTGGTTCTCTTTTCCCAAAAGGTATCTTTCACTTTCCTGTAGGCAATATCTATCTTACCCCTAGTGATATATGATTCTACATCCTTACAGCTGTCCTCTAGCCATTCCTGCTCAGCTATTTCGCACTTCCTGTCCATTTCATTTTTTAGACGTTTGTATTCACTTTCTCCAGTTTCATTTATTGCATTTTTTATATTTTCTCCTTTCATCGATTAAAACCAATATCTCTTGTGTCACCCAAAGATTTCTACTAGCCATTTTCTTTTTACCTACTTGATCCTCTGCTACCGTCACTATTTCATCTCTTAAAGCTACCTAGTCTTCTTTATTGTACTCCTTTCCCCTTTTCCTGGCAATCGTTCCCTAATACTCCGTCTGATACCGTCTATAACCTCTTGTTCTTTCAGTTTATCCAAGTCCCATTCCTCAAATTGCTGCCTCTGGAGCTCACATCTGCCTCTGGAAATGTCTTACAATTTAAAACCTGGTTCCTAAATCTCCGTCTAATCGTCATATTATCCACCTGAAACCTTCTGGTGTCTCCAGATCTCTCCACATATACAACCTTCTCTCATAATTCTTAAACAAAGTGTTAGCTATTATTAAATTATGCTCTGTGCAAAATTTTACCAGGCGGCTTCCTCTTTTATTCCTTTCCCACAGTTCATGTTCACCTAATACTTGTCTTTCTGTTCCTTTTCCTACTATTGAGCTCCAGTTTCCCATGACTATTAAATTTTGGCTCCCTTAACTATCTGAATAATTTCTTTTATCGCATGATACATTTCCTCAATCTCCTCCTCATTTGGAGAGCTAGTTGGCATATAAATGTATACTACTGTGGTGGGTGTGGGCTTCATGTCTATCTTGGCTACAATAACGCATTCACTATGGTGTTCATAGTAGCTTATCCGCTTTCCTATTTTTTTTTTTACTCAGTATTAAACCTATTCCCACATTACCGGTATTTGATTTTTGTGTTTATAACCTCGTATTCACCTGACCAGAAGTCCTGTTCCGCCTGTCACCGAACTTCACTAATTCTATCTATTTTGAACCTATACATTTTAAATTTCCTAACCTATCTGCCCAATTAAGTTATCTGACATTCCACAAACTGACCTGTAGAACTCCAGTTTTGTTTCTCCTGATGACGACGTCATCCTGAGTAGTCCTTGCCCGGAGATTCGAATGAGCCCCCCAATGAGTCCGAGCGGTTCTAGGTGCTTCAGCCTGGAACCGCGCGACCGCTACGGTCGCAGGTTCGAATCCTGCCTCTGGCATGGATTTGTGTGATGTCCTTAGGCCAGTTAGGTTTAAGTAGCTATGTTCTAGGGGACTGATGTCCTCAGATGTTAAATCCCATAGTGCTCAGAGCCATTTTAACCATTTGAAGATCCGAATGGGGGACTATTTTATCTGTGGCATATTTCACCCAAGACGATGCCATCATTTAACCATACAGTAGAGCTCCATGCCCTCGGGAAAAATTACGGCTGTAGTTTTCCCTTGCTCTCAGCAGTTCGCAGTACCAGCATAGCAAGGCCGTTTTGGTTAATGTTACAAGGCCAGATCAGTCAATCACCCAGACTGTTGCCCCTGCAACTACTGTAAAGGCTGCTGCCCCTCTTCAGGAACCAGACGTTTGTCTGGCCTGTCAACAGATACCCCTCCATTGTGGTTGCACCTACGGTATTGCTACTCGTATATGTATCATTAAGGCACGCAAACCTCCCCACCAACTACAAGGTGCATGGTTCATGGGGGAGGGCGGGGAGAGGGGGGTACGAATCTGATATTACCTCTTAAGTGAAAATATGTTTAAGATTTTTTGTGTTATTCAACATCCTTGAGGTGTGGAAGGTAAATTAGTATATTTCTTTCCTCTGATTACAGGTCGCAGTACCCACGCTTCTGGATCTACCGGCCATGGCCGGGCCCGGCCGACTACACCGTGGGCGAAGTCAACCTAATCAGGCCAAAGGCGCCCGCCTACACGATGCCGGACAAGGTGTACCCGCCCCCTGGCGGGCCTGAAACCCCCGGTCCGGCCAAGTATCTGCCGCCGCCCATACGCTGCTGCCAAACCAACGACTTCGGCATCTCTTTCGGAATCAAGCACTCACCCTACCTCACGCCGCTTATCCTGCCCTGCGACAACTAGATCCGGGCGAAACATACAAAAGCGAAGGAAACATTTCCTCGGGTTCCAGGTTATCATACTCGTGTTCTTCTCTTATTTCCGTGACACTTTTTACGTGAGTGATGCAATATTGTATCATTTTCGTCTTCTCGAGAGAATCGGGCCATTCTGTCAGTATCAATGATTTCAGAAGTCTACAAAGTCTCTATTGCTTCATTATTATTGGTATCAAGTTTACATCCACAAATCAGGAAGGCGAAACTGCTTCTTAGACTGTGTTGTTGAGTTACAAGGCAAGCGGTGGCCAATACGACAGAATTGTCAGCTCCGCTCGTGCCACAGCCGATTACTATAATTAAGTAACTGTTTTAGTGATTCATTTAGCGTCTATTGGAATATTTTGCCCAAGTGGATTCGAGGTAACTATCTGTGTTGCCAATAAAAAATCAGTAAGAATTGCATTTATTGCAGATGGCGGCATATCTGAGCATTTCTTTAAGGAAAACCTACTGTTGACATATGCTTGTTATTCTAAGTGCTTCTAGATGTTGTAAGTTCGTTTAACAGGCGTGCACTTACGTGGCCAATGTTTACTACGTTCGTCTCGATTCAACAAAGAGGCGGAACTAGTTTCGACAGCAGACAGAATTTTCAGGTGGTGAGATTTCCATGGCTGCGTTAAATTGTCCTCATTTCTGCATTGTTTGAGAAACTATATTTTTATGTTCGATGTTACAAAGTGTAGCTAGATATGCCAACCACATGTCACAAAAATTGTGAAGCTGCAGTAGGACTAAGAGTGATGTATCCATGGTCCCTATACTGCATTTGCTTTGTTTACATGTATTTTTTCTTGGTTTTGAATAATTGTGTGTTTAGTTAAAAGGTGTATGACAATTTATGACTTATTTCTATTGTTAAAACTGATATTAAATGAGTATCATCTTGCAGACGTTGCGAAAAGTTCTTATTTCTTAACATGCTCTTAATTTTCAGTTGCAACGTCATTAATTTTACTGATTCAGTTTCAGAGTGCTTAAATTATATGCTACTGCCTTGCAGTTTGTCTGAAATTCATTGTTACCGTGGCTACAGTGCGGTCTGGCATCGTTAGCTTATGGCGCCACGGTAGATATCACATACAAGAATACATACTTAGAATAAATAACAGGAATATGTTCAACTTTCACAGATTTTGTCGTCATTAACTTTTTGCAACACTGTAATTGCTCTGCAGACAAATACAATCTTCTCGCTCCAGAAGCGTAAGGATTTCGACATAGAAAGTAATCTCTAGCATGACAGAACGTATTTTTCAGGCATTATACCCGCTCTTAATTTCTAGACTTTTAGGTGTCGGGAAACACCATTTCAAGCATACAATCTTCCCTATCCCCTTCACCTACAGCCATATAAATCACAACTATCGATTTATGAAAATTTGTGTTAAACTTAAATGAGAAATCATTTTTTTACAAAATTCTGTTCTGAAATTGAGTTTTATCAAAAGTAATTTCTTATAATCAAAATACTAAAACTACATGATTCAATAAACTCAATAGGGGTTCCGCTCGGTACATATCGGCACAAGTCGGTGGTCTTCGTGACTATGATGTCAGGTGTTCAAGTGCTGTCAGCTGCAACATTCAAACAGTTGTATTCAGAGCGGCGCAGCAAACGCTGCACGGAAGCAGATGCGTTTCTGACATTGTACGCATGTTGTCAGGGTGGAACACTTCGCGCCCATATTTGAATGTTGGGGAGGCTGTGTGGTTTCGTGAGTGTTGCCGTTTTCGTTTAGCTGCTTTTGCATAGCGGATTATCTGCAAGTGTAAGTGTTGTTAGTGTGTACAAACAACACCAGGTTGTGCTGTTCTTGACTAATTCTTACAGTCGCAATACTAAAGGTACGGAAGTAGTGCTTCATGCTTTCCCACGTGAAGCAGGTCTGCAAAGGATTTAGCTGTCGAAATGCTATAGAAAAACCGCTGTGAATGTTGCAAGTGTTCTCGACGTTTCAGAGAAACTGAATATGTTATGGAGTGCTAAACATACTGCGGAAACGAGTGCTTAAGAGTGTTGCATTTCTCTCGTGTAATTTGCCTTGTATTATTAGTGTCAATGCTAGCACACACATAGGGCGGAAGAAAAAAAGGAACCTTTCGACAGATGTGAGATCCGTAGAAGAAGCATAGTGACTTTGCAAAAGTTTCCACCACGGAAGAAGAGCACTGATAAATGAACATTTGACTGTGAAGTTAACAACTAGACGAGAAAGGATTAGATGAAATACAGTCTGACGAATTAACATCTACACTAACATCACTTATGAAGAGAAAAGCAACAGGAAAAAACGGCATTCATGCTGAATTATTAAAATATGGAGGAATGATGCTACACCAACGACTGCTACACCTCTTCAATGGATGGTGGAAGAAGAAGAGTATTCCCAAAAACTGGAAAACAGCTAAAGTGATATCAGTTTTTTAAAAAGGAGATAGAATCCTATGCAGTAACTACAGAGGAATAAGTTTACTTGACTCGGCATACAAGGTGTACGCTAACATTTTAAATACTCGACTTAAAAACATAGCAGAAGCAGTACTGCATGAGGAACAAATGGGTTTTAGGAAAGGATGCTTCAAAATAGATGCAATTTTTATTGTACAGCAAATAATAGAAAAACGGAGAGAGTATAATAAAGAAACACACATTTCTTTTATTGACTTTACAAAAGCTTTTGGCAATGTCAATAGACAAACTTCGAAAAATAATGACGAATCGCGTATATCCAAAGCTTACAGTAATTGCGATAAAAAGTTTATATCAAGACACAAATATTACTCCAGGTCTCAATGGTGAAACAACTAATGAGGTACCAATTAACAAAGGGGTACGACAAGGCTGTTGTATCTCTCCCACTTTTTTCGACATCTACACTACTGCAATAATACATATATGGAAATCAGAATTTCAGAAAGGTATCTACATAGATAGGAAGATTCTTTAAAATAATTTACTATATTCTGATGATGGAATGACCTTAACAGATGAGGAAGATGACGTTCAGAAAGGAATCTACTTGCTAAAACAAATAAGTGCAAAATTTAACATGGAAATTTCAAAAGAAAAAGCTGAGACAATGGCCTTCATGGGGAAAGAACCAATCAGAACCAAAATAGTGCTAGATCAGAAGATTTTAGTGCAAGTATCATGACTCTTAGCACTATGGGACTTAACATCTGAGGTCATCAGTCCCCTAGAACTTAGAACTAGTTAAACCTAACTAACCTAAGGACATAACACACATCCATGACTGAGGCAGGATTCGAACCTGCGACCGTAGCGGTCGCACGGTCCCAGACTGAAGCGCCTAGAGCCGCTCGGCCACCCAGGCTGGCTGAGCAAGTAAACCATTTCAGTTACCTCGGATGAGAACTGACAAATGGCTGCAGCAGAGATATTGAAATTAAGTTTAGTAAATTCAGTCGGGTATGTGGAACAATCAACAGGAACCTAAAAAGCAAAACCAGGAAAGACACTCAAATTAAATTTTACAAAACTGTTGCAGTTTCCACGTCAATGGAAGTGAGACATGGGTGATTACCAGGAAGCAAGAAAGCCGGATTCAGGCACAAGAAATGAAATTCCTTAAGAGGTGTTAAAGGCTGAACAAGAGAAGACTGGCTAAGAAATCAATATATTAGAGAAGAGCTGCAAATCTTTAGCCTCAATGATAAAATTCGAGATTACAGAATAAAATGGAATGAACATGTACAAAGAATGGAGAGTGAGAGACTTCCCTTAAAGGCAAGAAATTATAAGTACCGTGGGAGAAAGGACAGGAAGACCACGACAGAGATGGGTACCGTAACAGGCAATTCCTGTCTAATACCTGAAGAGAAGATGAAGATGATGGAATATGAAGTTATTTCTACTGATTCAGATAAAGCCAGTACACAAGATTAAGTAGTAGCATTACAGGGGAGAAATGCTCGTATGAAAAGCGTGTACATAAAATTGCAAGATCTTCGAAGTCTGTTGTCATCCACGAAGCGGCGTCTTCACGATGAAGAAAGAAATAAAAATGCATTTGTGTCTCGTGAAATTAGTCGAACACTGGGGAAAATATTTTCACCCTATCAAATCAGAACTTTGTTACAGTGGCGAAAACGGAGTCTATGGGTCAAACAGGACATTATTCCGAGAGTCAATTTCTTTGCGCACCGTTTCGTAACAAAGTTACAATTTTATCAGTAAGGAATTCGAATATTCTCTACCTGCAGCGTCAACCCTGCGTTCTTGGTTAAACTGCAGTTTCAGTCGCAACCAGGTATTTTGAAGGACTTTCTATTTAGTTTCGCTGATTCAAAAGCCTTCTACAAATAAGGAACACGTGTAATTTCTGCTGTGAAAACAACAGTGTCTACCTGTTAGTTGAAGTTCCTTTGAACTTGTGATGAACACAAAAGGAAAATGAGCGTTGCAAATGTCTTGTTTACACGTTAAAATTTTTCGTAGAGTAGCTTAGAAGATTGAAAGCTCATTTCGAACATTTACTTTGAGAGAAAATTTCAAAAACAGACTGTACTATGCGCTTCTTTTTTTGGATGTTTTGATTCGATAGATGCTTGAATTAGTTTTGAAATCATCAGTGTCTGTTTAAAAGCTGGTTAAGTTATTGATGTAGAGGTAACATTCTAGCAATAGCAGAATATCAATAATAGAAACTAAAACGTACCACAAATACATCGCACAAATGCACACGTTATAGCGCTGTTCCCGAGGCAGACGCTGTTCCGTAGTGACGTCACAGCGTCAGCTAATAGCAGCACAGAGCGCTTTCTGACCAACCTTATTTTTGTACGGACCTTGAGTTGCGTTGTAGCTCCGCTGTGAACGTATGTCCGGCACATAGGCGTCCTCAAGGGGGAGGGGGGGGGGAGGGAAAAGGGGGGATGACGGTGTAGATACTCCTAGGCCTCGGGGTCATGTACACACGTACAGTCCAGACTTTCTGAAGAGTTAGGAAAAGAAAAGCATCATGCTATATGGGACATGGAGTGAGATGTTTAGTAAATGCTTTCAATGTAATTTTCCTTCAACTACTATTGAACTGATCTAAGTTCACAGTCATTACTACAAATGAGCAACATATTTGAACACGAACGCCACTATAATATGTCAGTCATTGTCACGTTCACTGGTGCCGGCACAGCGACAAATCATATTTACGTTGCCGTTGAATATAAGTGTGCTATTTCAAATATCCGGTGCCGCGTGTTCGAGAGTTAAAAGAAAAGTCTTTAGGAGGTGTTAGTACGCCATTCCGGCGCGTTCCGTCCGAAATTAAGCCTTGCATGGCCGTGCGGTTCTAGGTTCTATAGTCTGGAACCGAGCGATCGCTACGGTCGCAGGTTCGAATCCTGCCTGGGGCATGGATGTGTGTGATGTCCTTAGGTTAGTTAGGTTTAATTAGTTCTAAGTTCTAGGCGACTGATGACCTTAGAAGTTAAGTCGCATAGTGCTCAGAGCCATTTGAACCATAAGCCTTGCATTATACGACGAGGGAATCTGTATCAACAATGTTTCTGTAACTTTTTAATACGTATAATGTTGTTACCAATATCATTCTGACAAAAAAATCTGGAAAACTATAATATTCGAAGACAGTCAGGAGAACAAAACAAACGCATGTTAGTGACGCAAACCAGTATGTGTTAATGGGTAAGACATGTAAATCAGAAATGAAAGATTATCACTTTATTGCCCCCCAGCACCCTCTGGCCCCTCAGTGTAATTCAGTTAGTACTAAACAACATTTCAAACAAAGTAACTGTTGAAGAAAATAAAAGCTTTCCGTCTTCAGGCCACGAGTGGCCTACCACGGCCATGCGACCGCCATGTCCTCCTCAGTGGAGGATGCGGATAGGAGGGGTGTGTGGTCAGCAGCACACCGCTCTCCCTGTCGTTATAGTGGTATTCTTGACCGAAGCCGCTACTATTCGGTCTAGTAGCTCCTCAATTGGCATCACGAGGCTGAGTGCACCTCGAAAAATGACAACAGCGCATGGCGGCCTGGATGGTCACCCACCCAAGGGCCGACCACGCCCCATAAAAAGTATCCATCTTATCTTGATCTGTCCCTTCACAAAGCGAATATACTGACACAATCCTAATTTTCTTGCTAGACACTGTCAAATCTATCGACATCAGTCGTTCGTTTACATACCTCATTGCAACTACGCTGGGTTCCATTTCTTTCCTGATGTAAAGCCCTACGCCCCATTTTGCTATTCCTGCTTTGACTCCTGACAGGTAGACCTTGTATTCTCCGACTTCCTCTTCTTTCTCACCCCTTAACCGAATGTCACTAACAGCTAAAACGTCCAGCCCCATCTTACTTGCAGCCTCTGCCAGCTCTACCTTCTTCCGAGAGTAGCCTCCATTGATATTAATAGCTCCCCATTTCATTACCATTTGTTTGCCAAGTCGTATCTTAGGAGTCCCTGGTTTGCCAGTTAGAGGTGGAACTCCGTCACCTCCAAAGGTCCGAGGCATTTCGTTCTGATTATTGCCAGCATCATATGTAAAGTACCAGCGAAGCAGGTTGCTAGCCTTACTTGCCCCGAGTCCCATTGGGTTTTACCCCCAACGGCTGAGGGACTAACCGGTGGATTTGATAGTCTTTCCCGTATGAGCACAAAGGTGACCACGACTCAGAATATGTCCGAGATGCCCAGCCCTGTTCCAAAGTAACTGGTATCTCGACTGTCGGGACCACTTACTTGGCCACTCATACGTTGCCCGTGGTTCATGAACTAGGACATGACTACAGGAACCCACACCATGGCCACATGACATTAACAATCATGACGAAATTACATACTTTCTTTCATAACACGGGTAGAAAATATGGATTTGCGTTTCCTGGATAGAACTTGCAGTGAGGCACTCACTGTTGCATTATTGGTACTTCTGTTAGGGTTAGTAGTTCTTACAGTGGAATTGTAACCCACTTTTCTCGTGTTGCTTTATTCTACTCATATAGACCCTCAGAGTGCCTTCTATTACGATGATCACTTCTTGCAAGTATTCCCTAAAGGTTCTCCACAGGGTTAAAATCCTATCTACGCGCCTAAGCGCAAGCCAGGGCAAGACATCGAGATCTTTATCTTCAAACCACTCTTCGGATGTAGCAGAAACATACACAGATGCATTATAACGTCGAAACATTAGACTATCGTTCCCTATGTCTTCATACACTGAAATCAGTTCTGTCTCTAACATCTCAACGTACATGTTAAGAGTTCATTCTAGTATTCTACCAAGCAATGCGTGACTTAACTTTAACGCAGAAGGCTGCCCAAATCATTATACTTCCATCATTAAAGTTTCTGCTCTTTTTATCACCTGTTATGTTCTCGCATAATATCATTAATACTGAAATCCTTCATGTCCATCTACATTAAAATTTGTGCCACTGAAGATCACTTTATCGCCTTATGAATTTCGTGACGTATGTCTTACATCAGTTTCTAATCTAGCCTCTTTATGTCTGTGTGCTAGAGCGGGTTTCTGCAGTCGTTTCTTGAGTGCAAGGTGTTTATCATGGGACAAAATTTGTCTTGCACGTCTGGCAGCTAATGGGAAATCTAAATCAGCACAAACTGCGATGAACAGCGGTTTGTAGCCCTTGCTGTGCACAAAAGCAACCATTTCTATGCCTCTGAAAATTTTCTATTTTGCCCATATTTTCCATTCTGTCCACATCGTGCGCCCAATTTGTCGAAATTATCAGTCATTGTACTTAACAGTTCAACTTCCTGGCTATTTGACGATTAGAGAGTCCCATTTCACTGTTACTTTTCCATCACACATAACTGTTTTCCGCGTGGCACTGTCACAATCGTACTTTATGTACAAAATATGCACTATCACTAATAGTATCTGTTCCCTATCTGCACTAACGGCATGTACGCACACACTAATACCGCACCTTCTACCACCTGAATAATTGATGCCTTGTCGTACACTGTACTATTGACATTAAATGCGATCCATTATACTGCCTTTGTCGGTAGACTGTATCTCATACTATTGCATATACATTGTGCACAAACATTCCAACTGGCAATCTTAATTTTCTTGCAAATATTCATGCCTTTTTATTGATGTCCACCACTGTAATTGGATCTGTCTTCACAACTGATGTAAATAGTTGGAAAGATACAGAATATTATCGTTGAAGAAGTTGGAAATAGTGAAACACCCTGCCGGATTTGAAAAAAAATGGCTCTAAGCACTATGCGACTTAACTTCTGACGTCATGAGTCGCCTCGAACTTAGAACTAATTAAACCTAACTAACCTAAGGACATCACACACATCCATGCTCGATGCAGGATTCGAATCTGCGACCGTAGCGGTCGCTCGGGTTCAGACTGTAGCTCCTAGAGCCGCATGGCCATTCCGGCCGGCCCGGATATGAAATCAAGAGGAATAAAATCGCGCACGGCTATTGTATGAAGTAACTGGACCACGAGAACAAAATTAAAAGGTCTCTGTATTGAAAGAAGAACGATCAAAGGTAACTTCAGACCACATCACACTGACAGATCTGCCGTGCGATGTTCTGTACTCATAGAGTTACAGCCAAGTCACCGCACACACACAGAACCAAACATGACAAGGGCGGTCGTTTTACGGGGATAGCAAAACGCAAAGCCGAGAGAGCTAATGCCTATCTCAAAGACTGAATTCCTGAAGTGTTTAGGGATTGGAAAATGCGCTGGCATTTGTGTATATCTAATGCGGACTATTTTTAAGGGAATAACATTTTTAATGGCAAACTAAAATTCTTTGCAAAAATACCTTCCTTTTATTCTCTGAACACAACACATATTATTGTGATGTAAACAGAGTATGACATTTTCTCTCCTTTTCTTCAACAGTTGTGGCAAAGGCCTTGCCGCAGTGGATACACCGGTTCCAACAGGAATGGGAAACAACTCCTGGATTTCTGTGCCAGTATGGGCTTAGTAATCACAAACTCCTTTCTTAAACATAAGAACATTCACCGGTATACTTGGGAAGGCAGGGGAACCAGATCTGTCATTGACTATATAATAACAGATCAGGAATTCAGGAAGGCTGTGAGGGACACACGTGTATTCAGGGGATTCTTTGATGACACTGATCATTATTTAATCTGCAGTGAAATTGGGATTGTGAGACCGAAAGTGCAGGAGGTCAGGTCCATATGTAGGAGGATAAGAGTGGAGAAACTTCAGGATAAGGAAATCAGGCACAAGTACATGACAGCGATCTCAGGAAGGTACCAGTTAGTTGAATGTAGACAATTACAGGCATTGGAAAAGGAATGGACAAGGTACAGGGACACAGTACTAGAAGTGGCTAAAGAATGTCTTGGAACAGTAGTGTGTAAAAGTAGGATGAAGCAAACAGCTTGGTGGAATGATACAGTCAAGGCAGCCTGTAAAAGGAAAAAGAAAGCGTATCAAAAATGGCTACATACTAGAACTCAGGTAGACAGAGAAAGTTATGCTGAAGAAAGAAACAAAGCCAAACAGATAATTGCAGCATCCAAGAAGAAATCTTGGGAAGACTTTGGAAACAGGTTGGAGACTATGGGTCAAGCTGCTGAAAAACCATTCTGGAGTGTAATTAGCAGTCTTCGAAAGGGAGGTAAGAAGGAAATGACAAGTATTTTGGACAGGTCAGGAAAACTGCTGGTGAATCCTGTGGATTCCTTGGCCAGATGGAGGGAATATTTTGAAGAGTTTCTCAATGTAGGTGAAAATACGATCAGTAATGTTTCAGGTTTCGAGGTAGAATGGGATAGGAATGATGATGGAAATAGGATCACATTTGAGGAAGTGGAGAAAATGGTCAATAGATTGCAGCGCAATAAAGCAGCTGGGGTGGATGAAATTAAGTCGGAACTCATCAAATACAGTGGAATATCAGGTCTTAAATGGCTACACAGGATAATTGAAATGTCCTGGGAGTCGGGGCAGGTTCCATCAGACTGGACAAAAGCAGTAATCACACCAATCTTTAAACATGGAAACAGAAAAGACTGTAACAACTACAGAGGTATCTCTTTAATCAGCGTTGTGGGTAAAATCTTCTCAGGCATTGTTGACAGGAAAGTGCGAGTATTAGTTGAGGACCAATTGGATGAAAATCAGGGTGGGTTTAGGCTTCTTAGAGGTTGTCAAAAAAATGGTTCAAATGGTTCTGAGCACTATGCGACTTAACTTCTGAGGTCATCAGTCGCCTAGAACTTAGAACTAATTGAACCTAACTAACCTAAGGACATCACACACATCCATGCCCGAGGCAGGATTCGAACCTGCGACCGTAGCTGTCGCTCGGCTCCAGACTGTAGCGCCCAGAACCGCACGGCCACTCCGGCCAGGTAGAGGTTGTCAGGACCAGATCTTTAGCTTACGGCAAATAATGGAGAAGTGTTATGAGTGGAACAGGGAATTGTACCTATGCTTTATAGATCTAGAAAATTTAATTCATCAATGCAATGTAGTGTAACATGGTTGTTCCTAAGAATGACCTATGTATCATTGAGGAAGTTCACGCTGGCGAAAGATGGCCGTGTGTATTACAAACATTTTATGTAGAGGGAATCCACTGTGCGCACTCCGATATGATCTCTGCTGGTACTGCGTTTGCAGCGACGGTTCACAGCAGGGGCGAGGCGCGGCCTGGTGAGCGCAGTAGTACTTGCTACAATAGATTTGGGCACTTGTGCCTTGGTGACGACCTAGAAGGTGTCATGAATACCTCAGAGAAAACGGACATACTACGATATAAATGAAGATCATAAATTTTACATCTTAGGGTTCAATGTGGTCGGACGTACTGACTGATGTGAATGAGTTTATGAGTTACGTTACTAATACAGTAGTGGAAATCAGTATAAAGGCAGGCTTTCGTGAAATTAATAGTACAATGTCTGAAGCATACATGTATCGAATTTACTGTGAAAGTAGTAGATACATATAAGACATTAACACCATCATCATCATCATCCTCATCATTTAAGACTGATTATGCCTTTCAGCATTCAGTCTGGAGCATAGCCCCCCTTATAAAATTCCTCCATGATCCCCTATTCAGTGCTAACATTGGTGCCTCTTCTGATGTTAAACCTATTACTTCAAAATCATTCTTAACCGAATCCAGGTACCTTCTCCTTGGTCTGCCCCGACTCCTCCTACCCTCTACTGCTCTTGGGTAACCTTGCTTCTCCCATGCGTGTAACATGACCCCACCATCTAAGCCTGTTCGCCCTGACTGCTACATCTATAGAGTTCATTCCCAGTTTTTCTTTGATTTCCTCATTGTGGACACCCTCCTGCCATTGTTCCCATCTGCTAGTACCTGCCGTCATCCTAGCTACTTTCATATCCGTAATCTCAATCTTCTTGATAAGGTAACCCGAATCCACCCAGCTTTCGCTTCCATACAACAAAGTTGGTCGAAAGATTGAACGGTTCACAGATAACGTAAGTCTTGGTACTGACTTCCTTCTTGCAGAAGAGAGTAGATCGTAGGTGAACGCTCACTGCATTAGCTTTGTTACACCTAGCTTCCAGTTCTTTCACTATGTTGCCATCATGTGAGAATATGCATCCTAAGTACTTGAAACCATCCACCTGTTCTTTGTTCCTCCTATTTGGCACTCAATCCGTTTATATTTCTTTCCCTCTGACATTACTTTCGTTTTGGAGATGCTAATCTTCATACCATAGTCCTTACATTTCTGATCTAGCTCTGAAATATTACTTTGCAAACTTTCAATCGAATCTGCCATCACAACTAAGTCATCGGCATATGCAAGACTGCTTATTTTGTGTTCACATATCTTAATCTCACCCAGCCAGTATATTGTTTTCAACATATGATCCATAAATAATATGAACAACAGTGGAGACAGGTTGCAGCCTTGTCTTACCCCTGAAACTACTCTGAACCATGAACTCAATTTACCGTCAACTCTAACTGCTGCCTGACTATCCATGTAAAGACCTTTAATTGCTTGAAAAGGATGGCCTCCTATTCCATAATCTCGTAGAACAGGCAATAACTTCCTCTTAGGAACCCGGTCATATGCCTTTTCTAGATCTATAAAGCATAGATGCAATTCCTTGTTCCACTCGTAACACTTCTCCATTATTTGCCGTAAGCTAAAGATCTGGTCATGACAACCTCTAAGAGGCCTAAACCCACACTGTTTTTCATCCAGTTGTTCCTCATCTAATACTCGCACTTTCCTTTCAACAATACCTGAGAAGATTTTACCCACAACGCTTATTAAAGACATACCTCTGTAGTTGTTACAATCTTTTCTGTTTTCTTGTTTAAAGATTGGTGTGATTACTGCTTTTGTCCAGTCTGGTGGAACCTGTCCCGACTCCCAGGCCATTTCAGTTATCCTGTGTGGCCACATAAGACCTGACATTCCACTGTATTTGATGAGTTCCGACTTAATTTCATCCCAGCTACTTTATTGCACTGCAATCTAATGACCATTTTCTCCATTTCCTCAAAAGTGATCCTATATCCATCATCATTCCTATCCCATTGTACATCGAAATCTGAAACATTACTGATCGTATTTTCACTTACATTGAGCAACTCTTCAAAATATTCCCTCCATCTGGCCAAGGCATCCACAGGATTCACCAGCAGTTTTCCTGACCTGTCCAAAATACTTGTCATTTCCTTCTTACCTCCCTTTTGAAGACTGCTAAGTACACCCCAGAATGGTCCATAGAGGAATTTTTAGATATAAATTAAGAAAAAAAAATTATTTAAAAAAATTTAAAAAACAAAAAAATATTAAACTTGTTATATTAACTTAATTACGTCATGTATTGGAAAATTTGACTCGTTCCACATCATTACGTAATATCGTATTCATGATCCATGGAACTAGTATTAATATAATGTAATCTAAAACCCGGTCAGTACGCTGCTCCTGGTCTTGCGGTAGCGTTCTCGCTTCCCGCACACGGAGTCCCGAGCCACGGCAACCAAATACGAATGCTGAGCAACAGAACATTACTGGCAGCTTCTCCGGAGCTGTAGCTGGAGAAGGGCCGTAGAGCCGGTCGTAGCCGCAGAAGCGACAGCGGAAGCGGGAGCCCCGCTAGCCGCCGCCACGCAAAGCCCAGCGGCTCGCCAACCCCTGCCCCCGTCCCGGCCACGGCAGGTAGCGCGGGGAGAAACGCCAGCTCAGCTCGGACTCGGAGGGCGACAGCACAATGGAGACCGACGCAGCCCTGGCACCTGCCCCCTCCCCTGCCGCCCGCCGGCAGAAGGTAGCGGAAGTCGACGCCCCCGTCCAGGAAGCAGCTGTGGCCAGCCGGACGGCCTCACCCAGCAGCAACACGCCACAAACGTTTAGCGAGATGCGCGAGGCCAGCATCAAGAAATCTGTTAACAAAATTGCCCGCATACTCAAAGAGTAAAGAAGAATGGGTAGCTCTGAGGGATGAAGGAGTGAAGGCAGCAGAGGATCAAGTGGGTAAAAAGACGAGGGCTAGTAGAAATCCCCGGGTAACAGAAGAAATATTGAATTTAACTGATGAAAGGCGAAAATATAAAAATGCAGCAAATGAAGCAGGCAAAAGGAAATACAAACGTCTCAAAAATGAGATCGACAGGAAGTGCAAAATGGCTAAGCAGGGATGGCTAGAGGATAAATGTAAGAATGTAGAGGCTTATCTCACTAGGGGTAAGATAGATACTGCCTACAGCAAATTAAAGAGACATTTGGAGAAAAGAGAACCACTTGTATGAATATTAAGAGTTCAGATGGAAACCCAGTTCTAAGCAAAGAAGGGAAAGCAGAAAGGTGGAGGGAGTATATAAAGGGTCTATACAAGGGCGATGTACTTGACGACAATAAATGAAGATGAAATGGGAGATGCGATACTGCGTGAAGAGTTTGACAGAGCACTGAAAGACCTGAGTCGAAACAAGGCCCCCGGAGTAGACAACATTCCATTGGAACTACTGACGGCCTTGGGAGAGCCAGTCCTGACAAAACTCTACCATCTGGTGAGCAAGATGTATGAGACAGGCGAAATACCCTCAGACTTCAAGAAGAATATAATAATCCCAATCCCAAAGAAAGCAGGTGTTGACAGATGTGAAAATTACTGAACTATCAGTTTAATAAGTCACGGCTGCAAAGTACTAACGCGGTCTCTTTACAGACAAATGGAAAAACTAGTAGAAGCCGACCTTGGGGAAGATCAGTTTGGATCCCGTAGAAACACTGGAACACGTGAGGCAATACTTATCTTAGAAGCTAGATTAAGGAAAGGCAAACCTACGTTTCTAGCATTTGTAGACTTAGAGAAAGCTTTTGATAATGTTGACTGGAATACTCTCTTTCAAATTCTGAAGGTAGCAGGGGTAAAATACAGGGAGCGAAAGGCTATTTACAATTTGTACAGAAACCAGATGGCAGTTATATGAGTCGAGGTACATGAAAGGGAAGCAGTGGTTGCAAAAGGAGTGAGACAGTGTTGTAGTCTCTCCCCGATGTTATTCAATCTGTATATTGAGCAAGCAGTAAAGGAAACAAAAGAAAAATTTGGAGTAGGTATTAAAATCCATGGAGAAGAAATAAAAACTTTGAGGTTCGCCAATAACATTGTAAGTCTGTCAAAGACTGCAAAGGACTTGGAAGAGCAGTTGAATGGAATGGATAGTGTCTTGAAAGTTGAACATCAACAAACGCAAAAGGAGGATAATGGAAAGTAGTCGATTTAAGTCGGGTGGTGCTGAGGGAATTAGATTAGGAAATGAAACATTTAAAGTAGTAGAGGATTTTTGCTATTTCGGTAGCAAAATAACTGATGATGGTCGAAGTAAAGAGGATATAAAATGAAGACTGTCAATGGCAAGGAAAGCGTTTCTGAAGAAGATAAATTTGTTAACATCGAGTATAGATTTAAGTGTCAGGAAATCATTTCTGAAAGTATTTGTATGGAGTGTAGCCATGTATGGAAGTGAAACATGGACGATAACTAATTTGGACAAGAAGAGAATAGAAGCTTTTGAAATGTGGTGCTACAGAAGAATGCTGAAGATTAGATGGGTAGTTCACATAACTAATGAGGAAGTATTGAATAGGATTGGGGAGAAGAGAAGTTTGTGGCACAACTTGACCAGAAGAAGGGATCGGTTGGTAGGACATGTTCTGAGGCATCAAGGGATCACCAATTTAGTATTGGAGGGCAGTGTGGAGGGTAAAAATCGTAGAGGGAGACCAAGAGATGAATACACTAAGCAGATTCAGAAGGATGTAGGTTGCAGTAGGTACTGGGAGATGAAGAAGCTTGCGCAGGATAGAGTAGCATGGAGAGCTGCATCAAACCAGTCTCATGACTGAAGACCACAACAACAACAACAACAACAACAACCGAAAGAGTCGGACGATGAGGGGAAGGACACCAACACAGAGCGGCAAAAGCCGACAAAACCGATAAGGAAAGGCGCCAGGAAGAGCCACTATAACGCAGAACGGATGGAGACATCTGATGGAGAATCATCAGACGCACCACCCGCAAAAACCATAACGCACACCAGCAAACCCGAGGTCGTCGTTCTACGGCCTGACCGGCCACAGTGCTCACCCGACCCGCCCCAGCAAAGCGCCTGACGCCCCTCAAATTAAATACAAAGTAAAACAACGCACACAATCCTCCCATGCAACGTCAATAGAATGAGCTCTTCAGTAAAATTAGAAGCCCTATTAGAATTCTTGCAGCATAGAACTGCAGACGTAGTTCTCCTGCAGGAGGTGGTAACGACACAAATAGAAGAGGTACCCGCATACAAAATTATCAGCAACATTGACCCCGAAACCCGACGAGGGACAGCGATTATGATAAGAGAAGAAATAGAGACAGGGGAGCCAAAACTAATGGTAGATGGAAGCGGGATCGCAGTAGAAATATCAGGAAGATTGTTCATAAACGTATACGCAGCGTCGGGCTCAGAGAACAAGAGGGCGAGAGGACAATATTTCAACGAACGCATTTGCGAACTTCTCACGCACAATGACACCAACATTGTGCTAGGAGGAGATTTTAACTGCGTAGCTGCGCCAGGAGATCAGATCCTGGTACCGAATCTATGCGTGGAGCTGCAAGAGTTCATAAGGCGTCTAAAACTGGACGACTCGTGGCGTCTGCTTAACAAAGAGAAAACAGAATTCACTTTTCACTACAACAGGGGAAAAAGCAGATTAGACAGAGGTTACGTGAGCAGAGAGTTGGCCGCCTCTGTATCACACGTAGAGGTCTGCACAGTGATTTTCTCCGATCACTGCGCATACGAAACCAAAATCCACCTGCCGAGAAGAAAGACCGCTGGACAAAAGGCGAGATGGAAACTAAACGTAAAACACCTCAAACACGATAAACTACTGTCGGAAATTGAGACAGTAGGGAAATGCTCAGAAAGACGTCACGCATACAACTCCACTATGGAATGGTGGACAGAACTTGCCAAGCCAGCGATCAGAAGAGCAGTGATCAGATACAGCGCGGAAAAAGCACACTGGAAGAAAAGCACAGCAGACTTCTACGCACTCTATCTTAAGGAGGCATTGAACGCCCCTGCTGACGACCCACAGTACCTGACGCGCGTGAGAAGACTAAAAGCACGTCTGCTCAACATGAAACGGCAGCGAATGGAAGGCGTCATCGCTCGCAGTCAAACGCACGGCGTCGTCGAGGATGAGCCTGTCACACTGCACCACTTAGTCAGGGAAAGGCAAAGGGCCAACAGCAAGGTTATCTCCGAACTCCTCGATAAAGACGGAAACAAGCTGTCCACAAAGCGGGAAATTGTGGACCACGTGGAAAACCACTTCGAAAAGCTCTTCGGAAGCGAAGAGACGGACGATGCTGAAACGGCAGACATCCTGCTGGAGACACGTCGGCTCTTGACCATTCAAGACCGGGCGCTACTGACCGAAAACGTGACGGAGGATAAGGTGAGAGCCGTCCTCAAAGACAGCACAAACGGCAGAGCACTAGGAGCCGACGTCATCCTCAAGGAATTCTACAGTCAGCTCTGGGACCTAGTAGGAAGATATGTGACAGAAGTGGTGAACGAAATCCTAAATGGGACAGCAGTACCGGCGTCCTTTCTGGAAGGAACGGTAATCCTTCTCCCAAAAACACAGGCAGCGAAACACATCGAGGAGTTCAGGCCTATAACTTTGCTGAATGCAGACTACAAGATTGCTGCGAAATGCCTCGCAAATAACATCAAGACTGCGTTAATGAAGGCGATCAGCCCGTAGCAAACGTCTCCAGTGCTCGGCAGGGGCATATTCGACGCGGCAGTCATGGACACTGTAGAACACCGATTCCTATGCAGGGCAACCAGCAACATACGGGAGACAAACAAGAAAATAATAGCACACATAAACAGAAGCGACCCAAGAAACATCCAAATCACGGCTCTCACCGTCCCTGATGCGAAACCGTTCCCTAGGCCAAAACGGACGGCCACGATGTAGATACTCGCCAAGACTGCACACGCAGTCATTACCAAAAAGCAGTCAGACAGCGTGCAGTTCCTCACGGACTTGTCGGAAGAGCACAAGAAGGCAAAACAACACGCCAAATATCGTGAGACCTTCCACAACTTCCTGGAGATCCCGCTGACCGCCGCCTTCGAGGACGCCCTGTCGGCCGCCACGTGACGTGTCCGCCACCGCCGTCGCCGTCGCCACCGCCAAATGCCATACGCTTATTATTATCTTTATTACTACACCGTCAACTGTTTTCTTTATTTTTGGGAACTGAATAAAATCATGTCGAACCATTTCTGGCAAATATGGTGGCTGATGCATCGTTACGGTGTCGTTTTTCGCAAAATAAATGTCACGAACAAGCATCAGCCGCTGTTTCTACTAAAAATTCAGCAGTTTCTGAGGGAAGTTTGCTGTCACACGTTTCATACACGTAACATCCTAAAACATTTCACAGCAAGAGGTAACTGATGTGCCAATATAATCAGGAATTTTTAAAATCATTTCTTTCGTTTTTTCCACGATTTCAACTGTTGTTGATGTACTGGGGAATCCATGGGGCTCATGTTCAACGTCTTCACGGCTTTCCGTGAAACACTTCTACCACTCGTAAAACCTTGATTTTCTCGTAGCAGATTCGCCGAAGGTAATATTTAATATTTCTAAAACTTGGCTGTGCCTAATTCTGTTCGTATAACAAAATTTAATATGCATTTTTGGATCCATTTTTATATAAAATAAATAATTGTCGGTACTACCAGAAGACATGGAACCTTGCCTACAGCTGACAACAGAATAAATATCTGATATGGCTAATAATGTACATATACTATTTACGTATGTTTACCAACACAGCAACGAAAAAATCGCGGGGCAGGACGAATATAACACGCGAAATTACAAACTTTTCGGTAACGTTTTGAGCACATCTCTAAAATGAAGACAGCTGGAACAGCGTTCTGAAGAGTAATGGCAAAATGCTTTGTGGAACATGACTGGATTATAAATAAAAAATAAGACTGCACCTGTTTCGGAAAAAAGGAAAAGCGAACATCTGAGAATAATCAAAGAAAAAAAACGTGGTTTGGATGCAGACAAAGTTAGACGAAATAGCAGACACACGTTTCTTACAAATTACTATCGATAATTAGATTCAATAAAACACAGATTAATGATAGCAGATGGTTTTTTTTTCTTCCTACTGTCTCAGAGATGTACTCTCCTCCTGCCTCCTTTCTAAAACTGACCTGACCTATAAGGTGTCAGGTAAATCCAACACCTTACATGAAAACCCTGACATGATAAGCAAATCTAGTAGTATGTCACATAGCTCCGAATAAATCGTGACATTAAATTAACCAAAGTAATACGAGTAACGAGTGAGCAAATGGAATACCACAGACTAATACAAGAATGCCTAAACGCATGTCGTACCTTCCCACCGTGAGGCAGACGCAGTTCCGAGGGGAGAAACGAGGACAGAAGCCGAGAGCAGAACCGTGTTAAGCTACAAAAGGGAGGGGCTGGGCACCCACGCCGCGAGCCTACCTGTACAACTATACAACCCGCACGTTTTAGCGTGAGGCTTTTTCGCGTCTCAGGTATGTCAAGGACAACCCCCAGCCCATGTTAAAAGCTAGAGCCCTCCAGAAAAGCAGTATAGATCTTACGATAACACAAAAAGGGCCACTACCACCCTCAAGTTTTAGCTTGAGACTTTTTCGTATGTCAAGGACCACTCCCCAGCCCATGTTAAAAGATAGAGCCCTCCAGAAGAGCAGTATAGATCTCACGATAACGCTAATAGGACCACACCAGCTGCAGGTTTTAGCGTGAAACTTTTTAGCGTCTCTGTTACGTTGCAAACTTTAAAAACATTGCCCCACCACGAGAAGTATAACGTTTCTCATTGGATTGACAGAATTTTTGTAGGCGGAGCTTAAGGTTAACATTGAGACACTGGTTGGTCAGATGAAAACATAGCCAGATAGTTTTTTTAACTAACTTCGGTAAATTGTAGTAAGGAGAAGTTAGGGAGTTGCTTCCGAGATGGCGATGTGAGCGGAGCTGTGCCGCCGGCCGCTGCCACCCTGACGCTGCCTAAACACCGACAAGGTAATGAACGCACGCGATGCCGCAGTTTTGAGCGCATAAAGCTTCACTCAGAACTGCAGAAGTCTCCTCTATTACACCCCTTTTTTTGCGTAATACTAGTGTCGATCGTTAATGAAAACTCATGGTGTTCACATTTGCCACTTGAAGTAAAGATCTGAAACGCGATGATTTTTCTGTTTTATAGTTATTGAGAAGCCACATCAGCCACTGTAATTTACGACAGGTTAGATAAGTAATTAAAGATAATTGAGGGTCACTGTGGACCATTTTGATAATTTTCTCTTTTGTGAAACTTAATTTAAACCTAGATTATAGATGTGATATGGCATAGGTCATCCTTCGATCGATTGTAGAACTTGGAAACCCACTCAGGGAATATTCGTTCACATTTTTGTTGAACGAAGTTGGTTTTTACCATCCTGTATTAAAACATTTCCTTTTATCAATAGTGCAATTTATTAACGATGTTTTGTGAGTAGAATAAAATTTCCAATGGTAAACTTAACTGCTTTTTCGACGTTATTTTACCAGCTAACTAAAAATAGGAAAGCCTTGAACCCTTTCCACTATATTTAGTTAGTATTAAGATTCTTTTACAGGGAGTGCAGTGGAGCTGATGCTGAGATCATTTAGTATTTGGTTATATCATCGCTAGTCTCACTGAACTCTTCTGAATTCTACATGTCATGTGTGGTCTGGCGTCTCCTTACCAGCAACAGGTCCCAGGTTCAAACTAGTCAATTCCCTAAAAAACATGCTCAGAGCGTCTTGTGCGAAAGTGGTAGGGAGACACGATATAGTACAATCAGACACCACCATGAATGGTTAGAGACCAATATCTCTTTCCTTCCTGAAGGAGGAATCTGTTTTTTCTAAAACTTTGATTAGTACTTTCTAATTTAAGGGTTACTGTCGGTAATACTATGAATCATGACGGTAAGCACTGGCAAGACGTAATTCTTTGTAATTGTAACAGATGTCTCAGTTGGATTTTCTGTTTCACCCTACTGATGACATCTGTCATGAAATAAGATCTTGAGGCAACGCTCAAAATATGCACAAAAATAAATCGTTACAATGTACACCATGCAGAGTTCAGCTGTATGTAACATCTAGAGAAATTTCCTCGGGTATAAAGAATGATAGCATTTCATAAAAGAAGCAAATTAAAAAACACTGTATCATTCATAAATTAACTGAAAGTTCATTATCTCATAGTCAATGCTCACATTAACAATGAAAAAAGTGGTATTGTTTTTATTAAATATTTTTGATTCAAGTAACAATTTGTATGAAATGAAACTGAATACGTAATTTTAAGAAAATTACAAGATGAGCCCTTTGTTGCCAAGGCAGTATGCCTTGTCTCTGTAAGATATTATTAATAAAACACAAATCAATATTTAAAAGAAATGGAAATCTTCTCATCACACCATCAATCAAGATCTGTTTAGAATAGTATCACACAGATCAAAACATAATGAAACAATATCTCTACTAATGAAATGAAGTTCCACGGGACTGGACGAAGGCCTAGGTCATAGCAATCCATAAAAAGGGTAGAAAATGGGATGCACATAATTACCAGCCAATTTCACTGACATCGATTTGTTGTAGAATCATGGGAAATATTTTGTGTTCCGACATAATGACCTTTCTAAGCTCTGAGAATTTCATCTGCAGAAACCAGCACGGTTTTAGGAAACAGCGGTCATTCGAGATATAGCTGGCCCTCTTTGTGCATGATATACAACAGGCTCTAGATACCGGCTCCCAGGTTGATGGCATATTTTTCGACTTTCGAAACGCGTTCGACTCAGTTCCACACTGTCGCTTGCTTCAAAAAGTGCGCGCTTACGGTCTATCCGATAACATATGCGGTTGGATAGAAATTTTTCTGACAGAAAGCGGTATGTCGAACTGAATGGGGTGACTTTAACAGAAACAAGCGTAACTTCAGGTCTGCCCCAGGACAGCGTAATAGGTTCGCTGCTTCTTACGATTTACATAAACGATATGGTTGGTATAGACAACGACGTTTGACGATGATGTTGTAGTCTACAGGAAAGTAGTATCACACGAAAATTGTTCACAAATCAATGAGGATTTGCAAAAATAAATGCATGGTGTAATGACTGGCAGTTACCTCTCAATATTAGTAAGTGTGACCTATTGCGTATAACAAGGCGAAAATCCCCATTAATGTACGAGTACAAAATAAATGCCCAGTCTTTGGAAGCGGTAACATCCCTCAAGTATTTGAGTGTGACTATTAAAATGATCTCAACTGGAATTATCAGATTACACAAGTAGCTGGCAAGGCGAACTCTAGATTGCGATTTATTAGTAGAATCTTGAAGCGATGCAGTCCTTCAACAAAGAAATTGCTTACAACAGGTTAGTTCGTCCAGTCTTACGAGTAGTGTTCGTCTTTCTGGGACCCTTACCAGACGGGTGTGATTCAAGATATTGAGAAAGTCCAAATAAGAGTGCCAAGATTCGTGACTGGTACATTTAGCCATCGCGAGAGCGTTACAGATCTCATAGAAAGTTTGAAGTGGGACACACTTACAGATAGACGACGCGCTAAACGTAAGGGGCTCCTCACTAAATTCCGAAATTCGATCTTCGCCGCGTCGTGGATGTAGAGCATACCCACCAACTTTCACATAGCGAAATCTTCAACATTCAAAGTTAAGAGAAATTAGAGCTCATACTGAGGCCTTCAGACAGTCGTTTTCCCTCATGCAATACGCGGGTGGAACAGAGGGGTGGATGGGGGGGGGGGGGGGGGGGGGAATTTGACTTTGGTGCGAATTGTGCTCTCCGCCACACACCGCTTGATGGCTAGCGGAGTATATATGTAGATGCAAACGCAGAAATAAGATATTACAAAGCCTCCTGCAATGTGTGCAAGATATAAAAACTTCCCAAAATTGGTCAATCACTGTTTATTTCACATCAACATTATTTTATTAGAAAACATTGAGAATTCCAAGTTCTTCCATACAAATAACTGGCTTTGAACTAATTCAGAAAAATATTTTAAAGTTTCCTATAATGATGGGTTTTGGTTAAGCAGTTTTAGACATGGAATCAACCAGAAACATCTGTGGTATACAAGAACCAGCAACTTGCTTTATTTTCTTACGATACACTTTGTTGTCATTACTTTTGTGTTCTAATAGTTACAACATTTATAATTTTTTAATATTACTCTATTGTAGATCCTGTACAAAGATATGTTACATCTTGACATAACATATAGTGGTGATTTAGTTCAAATAACACTGTATGAACTTAATAACCTATGTGTACCACCCTAAGAGAAGAAAAAGTTGTAAATACACATTAGACCAGTTGAGTTATTCCACATACTTGTTCTTTGAAGTTTTTACCGTCTGGTTATTGTGTTCCACTCAGTACGTTCTCATTTGCTCTGTCTGTGAAAACTATATAGTCTTCGTATGATTCCTGCTCAAAATACAGGAGTCTTCATAATGTTATAAATTTTATCTTTATTCTTTGCATCTGCTACATCAAGTTAATTGCTTTGAGATATTGCTGGATTCCTCAGATCCGCTGACCTACCGTCATCTTCCCCAGATTCTCAACACTGGTTGTTATAAGATCCTATTTTCTGGCAGTCCCAAGATGAGAAAGAAAAAGACAATTCTTTTCTTTTTAGAGATTACGTTACAGTGTCAATAGAGTTTCAATTTTTATTTATGTAAGTTTTAATGATGCTTCTTTCCATTTTGAGGAGCTGATCACTCCTTATTTGTTTTTTTTTTTAATTTGGAACAGAGCCTTTCAAATGTGTCTTCTGAGAGAGTTACAGTTTTATAGTATTGCACCTGCAAGTGTGTTTCTCATTCTACATTGACAGATTAAAAACAGAGCTTTTTCCATTTTTTGGTTCTATTTATCCTTGTTGGTCACAAATATTTCTCTTAGACATTTAAATTTCAGTACCATGTTTGAACATTTATGAAAGTTTTAATTATATAGGGAGGTTTCATAAACAAGATATCAGTTTTGTCACGTGATTCTTGTAACCCCATTTCTGGGTGATTTTTTTGTAGACTGGTAATCTGAGCACAAACACCTACACTAATGAGGGCTAGGAAGATTATATCATCAGCAAATTCCAGACAGATTATTCTTATAGAATGTTTTGCCACAATTTTTACTTATGGTGGATTTTCTTTCTGCCAAATATTCATGTGGTACATGGGTCATGTTGAAATGTAATGAGGATAATCTGTCACCTTTCCTTAAGCCAGACTTTATTGTGGGCGCTTTGGCTCACATTCCTTGCACTTTACTTTTGAATTTGTGTCACTTAAAATCAGTTCACTATTTTTTATTTCTTTGAAAGTAAAAACATATACTCTGAGGATTATTTACAAGTGTGTATCTATTGATACAAACGTTTGACACTTTTAAAGCTATGAATTAGACATAGAACTGTTTATTTTTATAATTGTGATTTCCAATTTTAGTTTCAGGCTGAAAATGTGGTCTGAACAGCGTCTCTATTGCTAAATCCTTCTTGTATTCTCAGAGTTGCAGTTGCTGCCTTTTATCTGAGATGAAATTTACAATGTGCAGTCCAGATTGAGAATTTCTCTACAATTAAATGGGTTGGTCTTATATCCTTTTTTCAATGTTGGATGGATTATTGTTGAACTCCAATACTCCACATTTTTCTCCGTGAATAAAATTTGAATTAGTTGATGGTGGAGTTTTATAATCATAGATATTTCTGTAGTTTCCTAGATTTCAGCACACAGACTATTCCTTCAACATCTACTTTTTAATTCCTTACTTCTATAATTGCGATTTTTGCTTGCATGTGGTTGGAGTATTTATTTGATCATGGGTGGTTGCAGCGAATGTGTCAAAATTTACAGTAAACATTTTTCAGTGAGTTTTTAGAATTTACAAGTTGGCTGAATGAGTATAACAGGTTTTCTACAATTTCTTTCTTGCAGTCGGTTTATTTTCTCATTTATCCGTCAGCATAGTTTTTTGCTAGTAGGTAGGGGAGGGGTTCACATTTTTAGTATATCTCCAAAAGTTCTGAGATAATGTCATAATCTCAGATGGTTTGGTCTAAAATTCATGTCTATCCTTTATTGGGTTTTCTGGGCGAGTTTATACTTTACCTTATGGTATTATGGGACAAGTTTCTTTTTCATTTCATTCTTCTAATGTAGTAATTTATTTTTTACCCAAGTGTGGTGTTTTTTCTCTCTATCAGTGGGCTATGTTCTACATTGCACTATTTTTGAATCTTTCAGGGTTTCATATGCACAAACTCTTCTGGTGGCAGTTTTCTTTCAGTAGTCAGTTTCTTTACTATTGTTTATTGAAGTGGTTGAAGCACATTTTATCATATTTTTATTTGGAAAGTGTTTCATCATCCTTGTTAATTTCATTTTTGTCTTTGTAATGTAATGGCCTTATCTTGAGTCTGCCCTCCTCAGTAATTCCACTTTGTGGATTTCTAGTGGTAAAATTTATCCATAAACATGTGGTCCAACCGCCATTCATCCTTTCTGAAAAGAGAAATTTATGGTTTCTGTAAATTTAAGTCTTTGATTGATTTTTATTAGTCCTCTTATACACTGTGGATTTTCCAAAGACACCTCTGTACCTTTTATCTCGTCATATTAAAATGGCTGAGAATAATAGAATTTTTCTGGAGGGGTAATTATGGTTACAAATCTTAGAGATTGAGATTTAATGTCTAGGACGAGGTTTCTTAGGAATCCATTTACAAATTGTGAGCAGTTTTTAATTACTTATTTTTCTGGAATGCTGTTATAAAGCTGATATCCTTGAGATTCCGTAGGGTCCTGATGCTGTTTCTCATTTCTTGATTGTCTGTGACTTAAGACTGCAGTGAGACCAATTCTTCAAAACATCTTCCAGTGTTAGCTGTCTGTGGTGTCACCTTGAAGTGAACTAACAATTTGAATATTACTCAGAGACTTCTTTATGAGTTATGAAGGATGATATTTTAAAATTGTGAAGAATACTAGACACTTAGAAGTTGAAGACACCCCCTGAGATCTCAAAACCTAATTCTGTTGGCGATGAAGAAAGGAAAAAAAATATACATATTTTAATGTTACAAGATAATAATGTAAATGCAATGCACTGATAATGCCAAGTGAACTATTGTAATGTGAAAGATGTTTACACTACATACATGCTGAATAAGTTCGAACATTGTCATAAAATGGAATCGATCAAACACTATTAACTTACTGTTAGATGACATCACAGGTGGGTCACAAGAAATGTAATTATTTCGTTTATTGTTTAAGAAATATATATTAAACAATTATTTTTACTAAGAAAATATTTTCTGTTGTGTTTAGTTTCAATTTTCCCCAAGTGGGTGTCTTAACAGCTTAATGGTCCACAGAGTAATGTCAACAGTAGAGATACTCTACTGATTTCGATTTTATGAGGTATTTTACTTGATTTTTTATACATGAAAAGTAGATTTACCATTAAGATCTTTTAGTAATGTGTACTACTCAGGTGATGTGTCTAGTTGTTATAGTTTCTGTTGAGTTTTTATAAACAATGATAATATTAGTTATATCCATCACAGAACTGTGACTCAGTGACAAAAACAGTGAAATGTGCTTGGGAAGATGCTACAGATACATAGAACCTACTGTCTCAACAAAGACCTGGGTTAAAGATGGCAATTTATCAAAAGCAACCATCATGGGTACGATGTTTTCTGTCTCACCTGTATGGTACCAACATTAATAGAGAGCCATTTTGTGACTGGGACAACGAGTTGTTCAGAGATCTAAAGTGTTTGTTGTTCTCTTGCAGAAAGTTAGACGTTTCAAGGAAACAATTACACAGCAGTTGAGTTCATCATACATCCAGTCCCCACAAAGTATTTTTTTAATACAGTTGTTAAATTCATGTTGGAAACTATTTTAGTATTTGAACTTAAGTGTCAATTAAAAGGTCAATGGAAGAAAATACCACTGGCAGGAGCATATTTGTATTAATACATGTTTCGTTAAATTCAAAGATAACTTCATGAATACACTAAGACAAGCCAATTAACATAGTAGTCAACACTTTCTTGCAGTACTTGTGGAACTGCTTGATATGTGAATGTGGTGCTCTTGAAACATAACAAATAAAATGATCAAACCAGTCCTTAGTAAGTTGAGGTTAGCAGCTGCAACACCATTTGAAATGATTTTTGTACTATTTTAATATGTTTTTTTTATATTGTCTGTGTTAATAGCTGCTGTACCTTCCAGCTGATCCATTGAAATATGTTTGTTCTGAAGACTAGAGCTAAAAATTCAGTATAACTCATTTTAAACACATTAACAATAACTGCAGCGTTCAATTGTTACTGACCAAATAGAAGGACTGTAAGATCTTATGCCCAAAACGAAAATTAAAATAAAAAGCACAATATTACAAGTGGATGCTTACTGTATTATACGACAGAGCAGCCAGTTTCGTCATTGATGTTGGTCAAGATACAGTGGAATGATAAGGTTCTAGTCATTCAATAGTTAGAAATCCATTTTAATGTATACAGAATATAATTGTCACTATGATATATAGATCTTTGCATCATGGAAGTTCCAGGCACATAGCAATAGCTAAAAGAATATTTCTGTATTTATTGTAGTTTTTGTTATTGTCCAGCCTTTACCAAATGCTTTCATGTTAGTGATTCGAAGAATATTCGACTAAAATACGCAGATTCCGAGGATACATCCTGTACTTACACAACCAATCAACTTACATGAAATGTATTCATTTTTTTCTAATCCACGAGTTACTGGTTTGTTATCAGTCTTTAATGTAATCAAAATACAAGTAACAGTTAAACAGCCAAAATAAAGGTAAAATAGTGAAGGAGATCCAAAACGTCATGCTTGTCAGGGAATCCCACTGGTAGATGGTGGCTTATCTTTTCTTCCACGCAAGGCAGCGCAGTCATCCCTCTTTGTTAGCTGGAAGTCTGAAATAATAAATACACCACTGAGAGAAAAATGAAGTTTTCTTTTCGTAAGCACATACAAAAATTGTACATTTTTTTTTTATTTCAGTTGTGGTGCCGTTGTTTCTAACCGAATGTGGGGCAGTCTCCTATGTTTCCTTTCGCCTCATTCTAGTGTCCTGGAACTCAAATACCGTATTTATATAGCTATAGAAGATGTAAAATTTTTGTTGTTTCCACATTGTAATGTCACACGATCGAGTTCGGGTTCAACTCATGGTTTTAACCTGCCAGGAAATTTTTAATTAGCGCACACTCCGCTGCAGAGCGAAAATTCATTCTGGAAAATTCATTCTAAGCCCCGTCTCTGCAGTATCCTTTCTTTCAGGAGAGCTAGTCCTGCAAGGTATGCTGTAAAATTTCTACATTGTTTGGAGGGTACTGACGGAATTAAAGCTGGTAGGACGGTTCGCGAGTCGTGCTTTAATAGCTCATTCGGAAGAACACTTCTCTATGAGTATATGAGAGGGAAAGGTGCCTGCCACGGAGTTTCATGTTTGATATTACTGTTTGTAGCTTCTTCTTCTTCGTTATCTGCCCTTCAAGTCTTACACTTTTGCCTGTGAGTGCGCCCATCTCTTTCTCGACCTGGCCAGACCTCTTCAGCCAACCAGACATCGTAGTTCTGGTTATGTAAGGTAAATTACCATGTGTCAGTCTTTGGAACTGTTCACTCCATTTTCTTCTGTTGTCTTCAGTTTTGTTTATTAAATAAAATACGTCACAGTTTCTTAATCTAATTACACTGGAACAGTGTTCTACAGCCCTAAGAATTTTATAGCTTTTCATTTTATCACACGTATGAAGCTTCATGTATTCTTGCACAAAAATTTGGAGTTTTCAGTAACATTTATCGGCCAGTTTAACCCTCTTTGTAAAATAGATCTCTTTACAATCCAACCAGGATACTTCAACTGATTAGAAACACTGATTTTGAGAACAGGAAAGGTGAAAGCTTTGGGAAAGAAGAACGAAAATTAGTGAGAAAAATTCTAGGCTCAAATCTTGTAGTTGAACAATGCCGACTCATAAACAATCAGGAAATCAAATAACACACAAATATCCATAAAGATAGTAAAAAAACAGATTAAGATTCTGCAGACACATTTACAGAAAACCCCACACAGACTTTATAAGGGTGTGGATCAGGGCGCTGACTAGAGGTACACAAAGTAGGCCAGTTGATCTGATATAATTGACCTGCTGATCTGACATAATTAATCACCCTCCAAAAATCGCTATCCCAAAATTACACAATCATAATTCATTTTGTCACATTAAAAGTGCGCGATAAACCACCCCACAAAGATTGGAAACTCTAGACCAATACCTTGATGAGTCTGCTTAAAGGATCTGAGGTATGATAAATATGATTCAGTTCAAAACTATTATATTCGAAAAGTCGTACCATGATTAACGAAATCTTACTTTTCAAAGACATATAACGCTGGACGAGGGTAGACATTTGCATCTGTGGCAGGAATCTAAAGCATATTGATTGTAAAATCTACAAGCAGTGTACGTAGGCTATTTAGGTTTTTATGCTAGTAACGCCACGTAGCGTTCTTTATGAAAATCGCTGATTGTGCTGTATGCAGTCAGTAGCTGGTTGGCATTGTTGGAATATTCACTATTGTAGTGTTGGGCAGTTGGATGTGAACAGTGCGTAGCGTTGTGCAGTTGGAGGCGAGCCGCCAGCAGTGGTGGTTGTAGGGAGAAAGATGGCAGGGTTTTGAGAGCGGACGATCTGGACGTGTGTCCGTGAGAAAAAGGAAACTTGTAAGACAAAAGGGTCATTCTTTTGTAGGATTTATTGAAAGTCAGATTGCGTTGCGCTAAAAATATTGTGTCAGTTTAGTGATGATCAGATTAAGTAAAGATAGAAATGTCTGAGTACGTTAAGTTTTGCCCAGCTGTTTGAAAATCAAATAACGCAGAAGTTTACCAGTACAGTACTATACGGTATAATTTTCCTAAGGGAACGTTTCATATGTCGACCCTTAGCCGAGGATACCTCACTGGAATCTTCTGATTTTTCTTGTAGTTTATGTAATTAGTGTAGTTATTGTTTATTACTAGCGCGTAATTGTAGAGAGAATCTCCTTTGTAGTTGTAGTTTTTCTTTGTTGTAATGTAAAACAGTTGTGGCATGCATGTAGATTTGCACCAAATATTTCGCAGCTGTGCTTGAAATTAATTAGAGATTATTTTCAGTGCTATGTTAATGTGTTTTCTCATTTTGCTCTTCAAATTGTGCTTTTCAGTGTTATCATGTGAAATATTGTGAAAGTTATGACATGTGAAAAACCTAATACTAGGCGTCAAAGTAAACTGAGAAATGACAGTGAAGACGAGAGTAATGTGTCATCGCCGCCGTGTAATGAATTAACTAATGTTCAGCATAGTAATTTGGTAATTGTGCATAGGGGAATGGACCAGGCAATAAATAATCGTGTAGACAGTGAAATAGCCAGTAAGCAGGGTAGTATTCTCGATCGATCGGTTGACAACAGCTCGCCCCAGGAACCCGAAATGACAGGACACAATATTACAGATACCGTAGATTCAGGTTTTGCGTCATTACCCGTTTCCCAGTCAAATCAAGACACATCATCTGCTTTTCAAAATGCGAATGTTGCCGGTGCAAATGCACTGCCGAAAAGTACAGAGGAACATGTTTCAGACATCAGTGCATTGTTGTTACAATTAATGCAACAAATGGGACAACAGCTTCAAAATCAGGAACGAACACAGCAACAGTTGCAAAAGTTAAACACAATGGAACAAAATCAGAGACAAACACAGCGACAGCTTCAAAAGTTAGACGCAATGGAACAGCTTCGAAAGTTAGGCTCAATGGAACAAACGCTTGAACAAACGCGTGAAGATTTAACTGCAGAGTTACTCAGAATTGAATCTAAATGTCAAAATGTCTGTAATGGCTTAAAAACACAAATTTGTGAACATTTTCAACCCATTTTTTCGAGTCAGGAAAAAGCATTGCAGAATCACGAAGCAAGCGATAAAAGAGCGGAAAATTGTTGTTCATGAAAATCACGCACCTTGCAAGCTAAAATTGACTCAGTTGCACCTACCGATTCGGTTATGCAACTTGCAAAAACTCAGGAATACTTAAAGGACACAGTAGATACGCTTTCAACTCAAATGGACACTCTGAAACGTGGTTCAGGAAAAAAAAAAAAAAACCACTGAGGAGATCAGATCATTATCGGAGAAAGTAGCCGAAATTTCGGATCAGTTCACTAACTTATCTACAATGGTATATGATGATCTGAGTGACACAAGACCTGTAGCCTTCACTGACAAAGAAGAGTATGAACAAATTAAGAAATTTAAACAAAACATATTTATGAAGCTGACGACGCAGCTGCCGTGGCTATTAATTACGTAAAATGGAAAATATAAGGGACATATTACTCCAGGAACACGACGTAAAACAGAACAACATTGCATATCCCGTAATTCACATTACAGTAAATGATATAAAATTTATAGTAGTACTTGACTCTGGCAGTCCCATTTCAGAAATTAGTGAAACAGCCTTTAGCAAATGTAACAAATCGAACGATTGCCCCCACACTTCCGTTACGTAAGATTAAATTACAAGGTGCAATCTTTGGAGAAAGTGTAGATGTACGCCAACAAACCAACTTAGAATTCTTTTGTCAAAGCCACAGTTTCTCTACGAACTTTCCTATTGTTCCATTATTGTCGAGGGAAATTATATTGGGAGTAGACTTTTTGAATGAATACAAAGCAATCTTAAACTTTCACAATGCTGAAATACGTTTAGAGAAAGAAGGTAAGTCAGTAGCTTTGAAATTTGAAGATTGGTTCTCAAACGATGACGAGGAAATTAATCGGCTTTACCTCCTGTTAGACAACAATCCGGAACTTTCGACGGATGGCTTGTTATTTTAACAATATGGAAAAGAGAATTCAGAGAGTCTTGTCTATTTGTAAACTTTGTCAAAAAGCTAAACCATCTACCATCTCACATCGTGCTCTGTTGTTTCCTATCATTCCTCCTAAATTAAAAGAATTTGCTGCTGTTGATTTCTTGGGACACCTTGTCAGAACAGCGAATGGATTTTCGTACGTTCTAGTTGCTGTTGAACTTTCTTCAAAATTTCTTTCTTTCGCACCATTACGTAAAGCCACTGGACGGTCTGTATCCAACGCCTTTGTTAAAAATTTCTTACATGAAGTTGGACACATTAGTAAAGTCATTTCAGATAACGGACCTCAATTCAGATCTGCTGTCTGGTCACACATGATTCGGAATCATAAAATCAAACCTGTTTTTGTTTAATTTTACTCACCACATTGTAACCTGCCATAACGGATTATGAAAGAAATCTAAAAACTTTGCAGACTTTATTGTCACAGAAAGCATCAGTATTGGGACAGATATTTACACTTATTTCAAAATGTGTTGAAAGAAATGCCTCATGACTCCACTGCTTTACCATCTATTCTTGTACTGAAGAATGAAGAACCACCAAACAGAATCAGAGCTTGTACCTTTTCCGAATACACGTAAACTTCGACACAAAGACATAATTGATTTGGCTATTAAAAATATAAATTCTGCTGCAGACAAAAGGAGAAAACTACACGGTATATCAAATGCAAAGAAACTATATATTGGTCTGAAAGTTCTCATTAAAGGTCATTCATTGTCACATAAGAAGAAACACTTGAGTCACAAATTCTTTCTGATTTACAATGGACCTTACAGAAACCGACGTATACCACATGATAATTGCGTTGAAGTTGAAACTCTGCATACTAGGAAGAGTGAAGGGCTGCACCACATTTCACATGTAAAACCGTTTATTGAGAGATAATCTACTTCTTAACTTTGCTATAAAATTTTTCACTTCATGTTACTAGTACATATTTAGACAGTAATTACGAATGAATTCTTATAGTGAACAGACGACACAGTGTTATTGTTTGTACATTCTTACTTGTTCGTTGCACGATTACGTAACAACTATAAGGCTTACGTACTTAGAACATACACTGCTAATGAGATTTTAATGCAACATTTTGGTTTACTTGAAAAGACATCTGGATTTAAAGTAATTTCTGAGAGATTACAATTGACTTAGCATTTAGTTCATTTGACAGCTGCACGATTATATCACGGTGCTACTAATGGGTGACAATTTATATTATTGCTTTTGCGATGTATCTGTTTTATATCTGCACAGTTTTTCTGTATTATTCAGGAAAGTAAAACATGTTTTAGTGGTAACTTTGTTGTATAGCTGCAATAAGACAGCCTTTTCCATAGCACAACAATACGTTACAATATAGTACTTCCTTGATCACAGCAATAAGCATAATAACTACGATATCTATACGCAAAGCATTTCACTTTCGTTTATTACGAGGTAAGTACACTGACTTCTACAGACCTTTGCTTATGGACGACGATAATTACGACAGTTGGCACATTTTTACCCTCAAGTAATGACAGAAATTATCTTACAGCAAGACGCACAGTTTAGCGCTACAGGACACACATGTGGGTGATCAATTTTTGTAAGTAAAACATTTATTTTTAAAGATTTTTGTAATCCAAAGATACAAAGAAGGTTTTCAGTGATACATTCATTACATTTCTGTAATCTGTAACAACTGAGGGTATAATTACATTAATCCTCAAGGGGTACACGCCTAATTTGTATCCTAAGCGTGTGGCAAGCGCTAGGAGACCTAACTAATATGGTATTTGCTTATACAACTTTACACATCGGTACCATATTTCTCTAACACATAATTACACAACGGAGAGAGACAAACATTTGTTTTACTACGTCAGTGCCACATGTTTACGCAATTACACAGTTGGATAACTTCCCACTTGTGAAATTGTATTCTGTCTGACTTTGTGAACTCTTCATATTTTTTCGGAACTATTGTGATACTGTGAGAGCTTTGAATGATGTACGTTTGAGGTACATGACACTATTGAAACGAGCAGAGAGCAGTTTTTTTAGGTTTTGAAACTATTGAAAGAAGCTGTGACGATTTCGAGGTGTGATTGATCTGTTATTGATGATGTTATTACGACAACGATGTGTATTATGCTGGTGAGATATGTTTATGATCAATAAGATGATGCTATAAAAGGAATGTGATTATGTTGGTTGGTTGTTTGGGGGAAGGATACCAGACAGCGAGGTCTTCGGTCTCTTCGTATTAGGAAGAACGGGGAAGGAAGTCGGCCGTGCCCTTTGAAAGGAACCATCCCGCCATTTGCCTGGAGCGATTTAAGGAAATCACGGAAAATCTAATTCAGGATGGCCGGACGCGGGATTGAACCGTCGTCCTCCCGAATGTGATTATGTATTTATGTGTATATGAATAATGAGAAGATGTTAGGGACACTGGTGTGTGAAAAGGATGTTGGAAACCAGGAATCGTGCTTTAAGGCGTGTCAATTAGCATCATATTAATTAAAATCGGGGATAAATAGACTTTATTTTGGAAGAATTAAAAAGTGGAAATTAATACGAAATTTTAATAACTGCACAGTATTACTAAGCAGCAATATAATGAAAAGTAATAAAAAGCAAAGTAGCAAATACCAGGCGGGACAGAAAATATAGGGGCGCTTGTTTTTTAATACATATAAAAGAACATGTAGCACATTATCTTCAGTTATCGCGATCGGGCTAGTCGATGGAAAAATTGGTACGCGACTGCGAAATTCGTTAAAGACTCTTCAAGCACGTTTAAAATACATTACATGTGGCGAAGTGATCAGAGAGTTTATTGTCGGGTGAAGTGAAAGTGATTCCGACAACATAATTCGAACTTTGTGTTAGCTGGGAAAAATAGTCTTGGGAAACTATTATGGTTGTGGAACCCACGAAAATTGTACGCAACGGAAAGCTATAGTTTACGTAATTCTGCATTTTATAAAATTGTGGAACGCGTATGAGCGTAACATTAAGAGACTCTTATCCTTGGATGGTTGCGGGGGTAACTGATACGCGCCAGCATAAAAATAGTTCGCTTATTAACTACCAGATATTAATTAACGGGGACCTAAACTACTAAAAACAGTGCATACACCGTTAAATTGAACCCTGCGTGTGAAAGACAATCACATCGAACATTTCGAGAGCGAAGAATAGACATTTAAGTGCCAAATTGAGAGCCTGGGTCGTGTCGATATTTGGACATTATATGACACGCTTTATTCAGAACACGATATTGACCATTCTAATACTGAAAAGAAGGATAGGATCATCACCTCCAACCCCAGTTTCATATTTAGTTAGTGAAAAGAAAAGTGTTAATAAACAAACTACATTTCAATTTTATCCACGATTTTGGCTTCATTACCTAGTCTTGACTACATGATAAACAATATCTGTGGAAGTTGTATACAACATATCGTCATAATATTTAGCCAACCTATATTGTGGAACCCCAAAAATGTAATTGTGTGAAATTGTTCTTACAGCGGATGTATATATTGACGAACTATATTGAGAAACTGAACATCCATTATGTACTTGCATGTCTACCTGCGAAAATGGTCCTCGTCGGTACATCAGCATAGAGTTCGAATAGAATCGCTGGAACACTGCAAACCATTCAGATTAATCGAACATCTAAATACGCATAATGCTGGTATCACCAGGATGTGTTCTTTCTCCTCACCCCCGTGGCAGTAATTGAATTAAGAGTCAGGCGGGAATAACATTTAAATCAATTGACGACAATTGAGCTAGCGTCACTAATTTTCAAGCGTCCACTGCCATGTACGAAGGCGAGTGACACCACGAGTGCTAACGTCGATCGAGGGGTATCGTCGTGATGCGTGATCATATTGAATGACATTGAACGGTCACAGTACATGTATGAATGTGAGTATCACAACACTGTTATTCATGAGATTTCGTTTCTACACATTTCTACTGTAATTTTTCGACCTGTGAATTTTTTTTAATATGAGACTGTCACTGTAGCGGAAACTGCAGTCGTAAATATTTCGGTAAGGAAGGTAAGTGACCTCGACGTTATGTGCTGTAGGCGCCCAGCTGCGTGACAGTCGCCTGCAAAAAAGATGCCATTAACCTCGCTATTGACATTTCTTTGTAGAAAGCATCGCAGATACTACACACTCATACTTGAAAATATATGATTACACTTTGGAGCTCATAATTTGTGATATTTACTGAAATGCCTCATGAAATGATGAGAAACATTTTACATCTATTGTCTTTCTGGTTGAAAGATATTTTACTGCCTTATGAAATACCACTTGGCTAGTGAATGGCGCTTCATGTTTTGATATATATATATGCTCATTTTGTTTAATATCTAGTTTCTAGTTGCACTGGAGCATTGGTTAAAATAATATTTAATAGATTTACTAATATCACTATTTTATACCTACAGATCCATTAAATAATAAATTTATGATCTACTTTCTTAGAAAAAAGGGAGCACAAATAGACATTTCCCATCACAGGAATTGCACACATAATTTTTCAACGATTTGGTAAATTTTTTGGTAGAGTAAGTTATTGTGATGCATCACTCTAGTGTTCAGATCTGACATAGGTATTAGACAATTCATATCTTTACTGTAATATTCTTCCTGCTTGAGCTTTATAAGGTATAAGGTAGGTATAAGTTATTTCATTTGTTGCTGCTGTTTGCTAGGCATAGTTCTACTGAATTGTATCAAGCCAGTTTTATTACTGATTTATTTCTCTTTTTGCTGCACATTAGCTCATATTAGTTGTAATGTTGCATTTTCTATGCTAATTTATATTTATTGCTGCTTGCTTTGCCAATTTGCTTTTTTGACATTGCTCTTTGTATTAATTTTTTTTGTGCTGCTGCATTGCCTCGTCCCTTAGTATATATATCTGAGCTCAGTAGATTTAAGTTAGCTTAAGAGGGGGTAGGCTATATAAGAGAATGAGTTGTGATGAGATGAATTGGAAGAAATGCACTGAGAAGTTATATGAAAAAAAGTTTGAAAAAAACAAGTGGGGAGAGAGATGGCAGAGTTTTGAGAGTGGACGATCTGGACGTGTGTCCATCAGAAAAATGGACTTTGTAAGACTGGATGTAGTAGCCCTGGCACTGAAGTTATTTTGTGTCGTTTGTATCATCGCATTTTTTGGTCTTCACGTCGTTTAGATTGGCTGTGCTATGGATATTCCGAGCGCTGAAGATTAAAAAGACGCCTTAAAAATAGCTGCTGCCAGTCCCTGACTCTTGTTTCACGTGGTTAGCCACTAATACGCTCCCTGACACTTTGTGCTAAGAAACTGTGTGGAGCTCTCTTTCTGCCTCTGTGTATGGACAATGTGATGGGAGCTCGGCAGCAAAGTCGAGTTTCTATACCTACTAATTTATTTACGGTAGTCAGTCCTAGCTGTTATTATATTGCGTAAAACATATTTTTTTGTGGTGTCAGAGCTGAGCGGGGTCCCACACCTTCAAAGGTGGCCTAAATCACAGGCCCTTACGCCACTTGCTAATGTTATCTACTGCAGGTTGCGTATTTCTAAGTTCTGCTTTCTATGTTCTGTTCATAATAGCATTCTTCTGGGCCCCACCAACAGCACTACTTCTCCTTCCACATCCAGTTATTAAAAATGGACTCTGTCAGTGGCTCTGCACTACGGGAAGTCGTATCTGATTTATGACTTTCTGGTGAATGGTACCCAGGGGCGGATCCTCAAAGCCAAGTGTCATTGGTCTCTGACGGTGCCAGCGAGTCTTTCCATGAATTTCAAGCTTTCATGACCAGCAGCACACCTGTGAACTTGCAACTCAGCTCAATGTGCCTTTAGAGTGGTCCCTTATGTGGATGAACTGTGCAACAGAGTATGAAAACGTAACTTACACCAAGTACTGACAATCATTGGTACTGATACAAACCTAACACTGGAGATTAATTGTACCAATTTGACAGGTCTGTTAAATTCTAGTTTACATCAGATTTGGGACAGTTTTGGAAAAACTGTTGTGTGGCAACCTACAAAACGAATACCCAATTTTTTCTTGACAACAGGAACAAAGTCAAAACAAACACAATGAAATGTGTTGGTGAGATCATAACTGATCTGAACTAGGAGGAATAATCCCAGATAATGTCCAAAACCATGAAATCATCAGGTCCAAAATTCGTAAATGGCAAGCTGACCAAGGGTAAAAACCAAAGAAGAAATTGAAAGAACGTGGTCTGAAGAGAGAAAGGAAGCCCACAGGAAGGGAATGAAAGAAATATGGGCAGAAATGGAAAAAATGCCCACTTCTAAGTGCTTTGCATAGTCGTAATGGGCTCAGTCTCAAAAACTAACAAAATAATATTTTGAAAATGAAATAAAAATCAGTTAACAAAATCACTGAGAAATTCAAAGGAGTTGATATTATTATCATTGGAAGATAAATGGATCATCATTAAGCACCACCTATGGTTGCAAAACATAGTTTACTTCTTAGTATGTACCATGGATCATATCAGCAATATCTCACTATAATGTGGAATTGGAGGTCAAAAATCAACGTTTTTATGAGACGGATAATTAATCATTAAGAATAGCTTACACTTATGAATCATGCTTTTCTTCTTTGTAAGTTCTGTATATTATGTCTAGAACAACTGTCTTCGATGTAGATGTATCAATAGGCTTACAAATATAATATAAGGGTGATTTTTTCTACCGTGTAAAAACTCTAGGGATTGGTTGATGAGAAGATACAGAACAAAAAAGGTCGAAAGAACTTATGTTCGGAAACGCATGGTTTCCATGCTAGAGACAATTCAACCATAGTTTGTTACAGAGACTGCTGTCTAATACTTGCAGTCACAGTTACAGTATGCATGGTTTCCTTCTAGAGGGCAGTACTGTTCTTCATACATCATGCTTTAGCTCCCTCTCCTGCCATAGTAATTAGTAATATTGTGTCATATTCATTTCTCTTGTTGACCATCTTGTAGTGGATGTGCCACAGCGTTATACACAGTGGTTCCGTATTCGAATAGAGAGTTTACCGACATGGTGTTTACTTACAGAAAGGCAAATAGCAATGGGCAGCAAGCAGCAAGGCTGTGTCAGGAGACCTATCCACGCCACAACAATCACAGCATTCAATGCTTGCAACAGTGTCTCGTCGTTTGTCTGAGACAAGGTGGTTTCAGGAAGAGGGAAATCATGAGGGGTGTACCCGAAATGTTCAGACACCAGATTTGGAGGAAAATGTGATTAACACTGTGGAAGGTGAATGCTGTGTCAGTACCGGTCAGATGGTCTGCCAGTACAGGGTAAGCCGGACAACCGTGTGGAACATTCTCCATGATCATTGTTACGGCCCTTATCACTTACAGCCTGTGCAGGGCTTACTAACGACAGATATTCGTCATCGGGAACAGTTTCGTCACTGGTTCTTTACAAAGCAACCACGATTGTGGGTTTTGTGTCATCCATCCTATTCACAAATGAGGCCACCATTACGTGGGGTGGTATCTTCATCTTTCACTAGAGTCATCTATGAGACAGTATGAAGAACCCACAAGGTATGGTGAGAGCGAATCATCAGCATCAGTGTGGGCCGGGATAATTGGCGACCGTATTTTGGGACCACTCTTCTGTCCACGTCACCTAACAGGTCGGAACTATCAGCGTTTCTTGTGAGTGACTTTTCCTCCCTCATTGGAAGAAGTGCCATTGATGATTCGAAGGGTTATGTAGATGGTACATAATGGTACTCCAGCCTACTTCACTGACAAAATCAGGATGCATCTCAATTGTGCCTTCCCTGGTCGATAGGTTGGACGAGGGGATCCAATTGCATGGCCTACTCATTCCCTGGATCTCAGCCTTTGCGATTTCTGGTTATGCGGCCATCTCTAAAGTATCATGTATGCAGAGCCCATTCCAGATATGGAGATAGTGGAGCAATGTATTCATGCTGCCTTTGACACTGTTCATATGCAGCCTGGCCTATGTGAATGTGTGAGACAGAACATGCTGTGGCGGGTACACACATGTGTTGAGCCACATGAAAACCATTTTCAGCACATACTATAACTGTGGCTGCATGGTACAGAGTGTATTATACCGCAGTGTCTGTAACAATATGTGATTGAATAAATGGTCTCTATTACGGAAAGCATGCATTTCTGGACATACATTCATTAGAACTTTTTTCCATATCCTCTCATCGATTAGCTCCTAAAGTTTCTACATGGTGGAAAAAATCATCCTGTATAATCCAAGTGAAAATATAGTTACATGTTGACATTTTAATGATTTATTCTATCATTATCTAAATCTAGAGTTAAATCTAGCAAAATAAATCAATATTAGCTACACATAAAGTCATCTGTGGCAGAGTAGCGGTAGTAGTTTTCATTAAAAACAAAAATTCTATAAAATCATAATTATTTCATTTGTGATTTCATTATTCCTGAGTGAATGGGAAGTAGACTTAATTGCTTCATTACTTTCAGTGATTATCATTGTCTTCTATGAAGCATCTTGGAACACAGAGAAAATATATATACTACCCTTGAAGGATACACACACACACTTATCAGGCTTACGAGTCATGATATGCTATTGCATAAAAGTGAGATAGTTTCAGACAAATATTATCATCAAACATTTTGATACTTGCAAAAATCAATATAATTCATCATCATTTGACATAAACTGTACTGGAGCAAACAACACAGGTAGCTGTGATTTATATACGGTATATTGGCCAAAAATGGAAATTTAGATAAATCACTGAAGCCCGCAATTATTTATTTATATTTTGAATGACTTCATAGTACTCACATCGTTGCACAGTATCAAAACTGAATTAGTTTATTTTACAAAAATGTAAGTGAGAAACAAGAACATCAAAATGAATAAAGAGGTGTTCTTTGGTATCAAAATAGAAAAAATAAATGTTCTGTGAAATTTTTCTTTAATTGAAAAGCTAAGAAGTGAACAGAAAGAAAACATAACAATACAACTAAACGTTTTGAATGCAAACAACTGGGAAATGACAAAAATTCTTTAATTTACCAAATGATTACTTTCTCACTAGAACTAGTTATACTGCTGCATATAAGTTTAATACACTCCTGGAAATTGAAATAAGAACACCGTGAATTCATTGTCCCAGGAAGGGGAAACTTTATTGACACATTCCTGGGGTCAGATACATCACATGATCACACTGACAGAACCACAGGCACATAGACACAGGCAACAGAGCATGCAGAATGTCGGCACTAGTACAGTGTATATCCTCCTTTCGCAGCAATGCAGGCTGCTATTCTCCCATGGAGACGATAGTAGAGATGCTAGATGTAGTCCTGTGGAACGGCTTGCCACGCCATTTCCACCTGGCGCCTCAGTTGGACCAGCGTTCGTGAAGGACGTGCAGACCGCGTGAGACGACGCTTCATCCAGTCCCAAACATGCTCAATGGGGGACAGATCCGGAGATCTTGCTGGCCAGGGTAGTTGACTTACACCTTCTAGAGCACGTTGGGTGGCACGGGATACATGCGGACGTGCATTGTCCTGTTGGAACAGAAAGTTACCTCGCCTGTCTAGGAATGGTAGAACGATGGGTTCGATGACGGTTTGGATGTACTGTGCACTATTCAGTGTCCCCTCGACGATCACCAGTGGTGTACGGCCAGTGTAGGTGATCGCTCCCCACACCATGATGCCGGGTGTTGGCCCTGTGTGCCTCGGTCATATGCAGTCCTGATTATGGCGCTCACCTGCACGGCGCCAAACACGCATACGACCATCATTGGCACCAAGGCAGAAGCGACTCTCATCGCTGAAGACGACACGTCTCCATTCGTCCCTCCATTCACGCCTGTCGCGACACCACTGGAGGCGGGCTGCACGATGTTGGGGCGTGAGCGGAAGACGGCCTAACGGTGTGCGGGACCGTAGCCCAGCTTCATGCAGACGGTTGCGAATGGTCCTCGCCGATACCCCAGGAGCAACAGTGTCCCTAATTTGCTGGGAAGTGGCGATGCGGTCCCCTACGGCACTGCGTAGGATCCTACGGTCTTGGCGTGCATCCGTGCGTCGCTGCGGTCCGGTCCCAGGTCGACGGGCACGTTAACCTTCCGCCGACCACTGGCGACAACATCGATGTACTGTGGAGACCTCACGCCCCACGTGTTGAGCAATTCGGCGGTACGTCCACCCGGCCTCCCGCATGCCCACTATATGCCCTCGCTCAAAGTCCGTCAACTGCACATACGGTTCACGTCCACGCTGTCGCGGCATGCGACCAGTGTTAAAGACTGCGATGGAGCTCCGTATGCCACGGCAAACTGGCTGACACTGACGGCGGCGGTGCACAAATGCTGCGCAGCTAGGGCCATTCGACGGCCAACACCGCGATTCCTGGTGTGTCCGCTGTGCCGTGCGTGTGATCATTGCTTATACAGCCCTCTCGCAGTGTCCGGAGCAAGTATGGTGGGTCTGACACACCAGTGTCAATGTGTTCTTTTTTCCATTTCCAGGAGTGTATGTACCCACATTTTTAAAGATGCTTTTCATACAACAGAAACCCTAGCACTTCCTTCTTGCAAACCAAAAAATCAATATTTGCAATAGGAATTATTGGTACTAAGCTAGAAATATTACACCCTATGTTACCCTTTGCACCAATTTGGAACATAAATAAAAATGGGATTTATATTACACACTAATGTGAACGTTGTTACCAAAATAAAATTCATTTTCATGTTTTGAGTGACTAACATATACAGGGTATTAAAAAAAGGGACGAGAACTTTGAGGGGTGGTAGCACTCATCGAAACAATAAACTTGGGTCCATAAAAACATACTTTCAGAGATAAACACGTGTTTATAGGAAAGGTATTGTGATGCCTCACTCACAGTACTCTACCTATCATTAGGTAGTCAGTCGGCAGTCAGCTGTGGAGTCGTTGTGTAGGATACATTAGTTTTCGTCGTGTTTGTGTGCTTTATTGTACTGTCAATCGTGGGTATGTATCATGGCACTTTACCTTCTTCCAAACGCGGATTCACTTATGTGTTTACTGTTATTGCACTGTTTGAACGTAGAAATTCTGTGGTACATTTACGTTTTCTCTCTTCCACCACTTGTTAGCAATGGAAGTCTGCTACTGCACAAGTGAAATGGCTGATGTGACGTTCTGCTATGGTTTAGAAAAAGGATGTAGCCTGCAAGCCTGTGCCCTCTAAGCTGAAAAATATCGACAATGCAGAGTGCCTTCTGAAAAGCTGATCGGCAGACTTTTCCAGCGTCTGAGGGACACAGGTACCCTTGCACCTCGGAAGAATGACTCTGGAAGACCCCACACAGTCCGCATGTCAGACATGGAAGAACGTATGCTACATTTGGTGGAAGAAACCCTTGATACCAGTGTGCGACGATTAGCAGCAGCAGGAGGCGTGTCTCATTCTCTTGTCTGGGGTTTACTTCATGAACAACTGATCAATGTCTGTACCCGTATCCTCTACAGTGTGTTCAGGCTCTAAGGCCACAGGATCATCATGGCAGACGGTGATTCTGTCAATGGCTGTTGCAGAAGTATGCTGCAGATCTACTGTCCACACCAAAGATTTTATTTACTGATGAGGCAGGGTTCACAAGAGATGGTGTTCTGAATTTCCATAACCAGCATATATGGGCAGATGTAAATACCCAAGCAGTTCAGGAAAGATGACATTCACGCCGATTTTCAATTAACGTATGGGCAGGCGTACTTGGCGGTAGATTAATAGGGATACACGTGCTACCACAAAGGTTAACTAGAGCACATTATCTGGACTTTCTCATTAATATATTGCCTACTTGCTGGAGGCTGTGTCATTGAACCAACGAATAAATATGTGGTTCATGCATGATGACTCACCGCCCACTTTCGTCACAATGTGCGCGAACATCTGACACAGACATTTCAGGACCGCTGGATTGATTTGGGGGGGCACCCCTTGGCTCATTTGTTCCCAAGATCTCAATTCCCTAGACTTTTGGTTATGGGACACTTGAAGGAATTGGTTTACACAAAGCCAATCAACAATGTGCAGACAATACAGGGTCGCTTCTTCAAAGGGTTCAAAAAATGGTTCAAATGGCTCTGAGCACTATGAGACTTAACTTCTGAGGTCATCAGTCCCCTAGAACTTAGAACTACATAAACCTAACTAACCTAAGGACATCACACACATCCATGAGCGAGGCAGGATTCGAACCTGCGACCGTAGAGGTCGTGCGGTTCCAGATTGTAGCGCCTAGAACCACTCGGGCACTCCGGCTGGCTCTTCAAAGGGTGCCAGCAGGTACAACAACAACTTGGTGTACTTGAAAGGGTGCGTCATTCCTTACCCCCTGGTCGCAGAGGGATGCATTGTCGTGAATGGACGCCACTTTGAACACCTCCTGTAAACACGTTTCTTGGTTCGATGAATATTACCATTTCTCAAAGTATTCGACACTTTTTTTGAACAAGCTGTATAATTGTTTCATATAGTTATTCTAGACCAAAGAGGTTTCACATACAAGCTAAAACATTGGCAGTATTTTGCCCAATAAGTTATCTTGAGGCTCCATTACCAAATCTAGGATATTCTTCTCCTCGGTGACCAGCACAATGCAATAATGACTGATACACCTAGCGAACATCCATTGGCATGAGGATAACCACTCCCTCCCTTGCATAAATTAATTGCCTCAGCAGCATATCTTTTCTCCATTCACTTATTGAGACTACATTCGGTTTTGCGTAACAGAGTGATTATATGTTATAATAGTAGGTGTGCTATTCTTTCCTTGAACTGTGCTCCCAGATGCATCAGTCAGAAAGAGAAAATGCTATTGTTCGCCACTAGAAGTGGAAATAAACGTGAAAATTTCGTCAAGTTTTAAAAAGTGACATGTGTAGGTGTCGACACAATCTCGGTCCTGGCAAGCTATTAACACCATTCTTAATACAGTATTAGTGTTAAAGATACTATAGCCCACCAATTCAGCTGCACGACCAAATGCCAACTGGAAATATGAGGACTGTGTTGGTTGTATCCTAGACTGTTAAGAGTCGTTCTACAGATAACTTCATAATGGTTTTAGGAAGTTTACCTCTTCATCTAGAAGAATTCTAAGTGTAGGTTACACTTTACAGCAACAACGCAAAACCTGTAGGTATCAGCACACATTTGGTAACTTCTGTTTTGTTAATCAACATATAAAAACAGAAAATATCAAATCAGTAGAAATACCGATCACATTAAATCAGTATAAAAAAGAGGACAAGAAAATAATGTCAAACTTCCACGAATATGATCAGAATTAAATATTTGTAAGCAACAAAGGGCTGTACAGGATGTAAAAAATACTTTAACGAAGTTAGGGGAGCGGGAGGGGGAGAGGAGTAGACAGTGTGACAACAACGAAACACACAATGCACACTTCGACAAGGCGTCTCAGCGAATGGCTAACAAGTAACAAGCAGCAGTGCCGTTACACATAAAGCAACACACAAACTGGATGACATCAGTGACTGATAGATGATAACGGAATTGAAAAATTTCAGCTGCTGAGAAATGCTGCAGTTCCTTTCCTACATAACTACGAGGGCCATACTCGAAGAAATTAGCAACAACTATGGCTATTTCTAAACTTTATTTTTTATGCAAACCATATACATTATCTCCATCTACACACTCTTTATTACTTTTCAGCATAGTATCCATTTCTCTGTACACATTTTTTCCATTTTTTCCATCTCTCTCAAAATCCTCAAGATAGACGCTCGCTCAAGCTTCACAAAAGAGATTGACACTTTGCTGGCCAAACATCCTCCATCGTCTGGTAGCACTGGCATCACATCTGTTCCTTAACAGAACCAAAAAAGGTGGTATTCGGGGGTTCCCAGTTCGAGATTATAGGGAGGATACGAAAGAGTTTCCCATCCAAATGTTCTGATCTTCTCCAAAGTGGTATGCGTAGTGTGAGGACGCGTTCTATTCTGTTTAAGATGACTTCCTACCCAGGGAGATTATCACGCAATGCATGACAGAGCTTCAAAAATATCTGGATACAATGCACAGCATTTATGGTTTGTCCGTGTTCAAGAAAATAAATCGGAATCTTTCCTCGTGCCATTCCATGGAAAGAGATCGGGGGCCGCGCGACCGCTACGGTCGCAGTTTCGAATCCTGCCTCGGGCATGGATGTGTGTGATGTCCTTAGGTTAGTTAGCTTTAAGTAGTTCTAAGTTCAATGGGACTGATGACCTCAGCAGTTAAATCCCATAGTGAACAGAGCCATTTGAACCATTTTGAGATCGAGGGCGACCGCTACCAGGCTTATGGTGGATACTTGTGTTTCCATCTTTGAAGTGTTTGGCGCATCTCCTAACACTGCTGGCACCTACGCAGGCATCTCCATAGGCACAATGAAATTTGGAGTGAATTTCAGTAGCATTTTGCCTCTTTAACAGAGAATTCAATGAAGCAAGTTGCCGAAACGAAACATAGTTGTCGTCCATGTTTGAAGAATTGCCTGTAGTCTCGCGATAGATGCTAATGGCGTCACAGTTTGGTCACATGTGGTTTAAAGTCTCTATATTACTGTGGAGCAGTCGTTTTTGTTACAATGTTGGAATAGGAGTTTAAACAACGCGTTGTCATGACTTTCAGTATTGCCCTCGTATCATTGAATACATCATCCAGTGCTTTTCGAACAACGTAACTGTAGGATTTTTCTTGGTTTAGTCATGCGAATAAAACACTGACAATAGGCATACACCGTTGAGGATATAAATTTTAAATTCACTTATTTTTACATCTGGCTATAACTCGGTGCACAGTAAAAACGTGCGCTTCCCAACTGAACAAAGAAAACAATACAAAAATATTTCACACACAATTAGTCATTTATCCGTGCGTGACCGATCTGTAGATCCTCAGGTAGTTGCAACAGCCTCCCCCTTCTCCCCCTTCCTTTTGAATCTCCAGATCCCTATGGATATTGGAAAACGTTTTTGATAAGCCCGCTCTTTCTACTACACTTGGACGCTGTGGTGTAGGTGATTGCAATTCCAGGCGCTCCTGCCTCGGCTGCTCCTCCACGACCCAGTCCAAGGCCTTGTCAGCTGCGTGAGCTGATGAGTGTGGGAGGAGGAGCCTGAAGCTGTAGCTGGAGAGGCCAGAGGCTCCCACTACATCGAATCCGCTTCAAGTTATGCAAGGTTCAGACGCTCGATACTTCTTCCTCTCGATCGCTCCACCTCTATGGACGACTTTGAATGTTCCTGAGTACAGCGACTTTAATGATGGGCGGAGAGTATCATCCCCAAACCAACCATGAAAGGTTTTGCACAGTTCATCGTTAATGAATACAGGTTTGGTGTCATTTGGTATAGGTATGGAATGGCGGAGCAGGGCCGTATTCGTTTGTAGATATTTCCCAAACTCTAAGATCCTCTTCCTGTGAGAAAATTGAGGCTTTTCTGTGGTTAAATCAGCTAGCAGTCTTAAGTTTTCGCCTTAGCCAACTGGGCTGCAGTGTAGCTCACATCCTCCTCCAAAATGCATTCCGTAAACCGGCAGGTATTGGGGATAAAGCCTCAGTCCAATGCTCGCCTCGGCACGTTAATGGGTCCGATTTAGCCTCTCCACCAAACGCTGACTTGCGGGATGGTAGCTGTCCTCGAAAAATGAAGGATGCATTCTCTAGAGTTAGGCATATGAGCTAACCTTGATCCACCCTGATCCATCATTCCGATTTGTGATGCTCTGGATCATGTATCACTAATGCGGCGCGAAACAGCAGCAAATTTTAGATGACTCGGATGTTTCAGGCTGGAAATACGAGGGTCATTCCATAAACCGAGGCAGCTATTGTTTATCTCACGATAATCCGTGGACATAAGAATTCCACGATGTGCTTTGAACTGGAAGGCATTGTGTATCTGAATGCCAACATAAAATAAGCTTCCAGTACAGGAGGTTGCGACAGGGGGTGAAAGGAAACAAACCCGTTGAAAGTCTGTGTAAGTTTATTGTTTACGAGTACAAATGCAACAAAAATGAATCAAAATCAGCTACTGTCCTTCAAAATAGCCCCCAGTGGATCCAGACAGCGTTGATACCGATGGGGAAGGCGTTGTTTGCCATTCGCATTGTTGTCAACGTGTGCTACCTGTTGCTGAAATGGTTCAAATGGCTCTGAGCACTATGGGACTTAACTTCTGAGGTCATCAGTCCCCTAGAACTTAGAACTACTTAAACCTAACCAAACTAAGGACATCACACACATCCATGCCCGTGGCAGGATTCGAACCTGCGACCTTAAAGGCCGCGCGGTTCCACACTGTAGCGCCTAGAACCGCTCGGCCAGTTGCCGAAATGCCGTGAGGATATCCGCCTTGTCTGCAAAGCGCCTTCCAAGCAATGATTCTTCAATTGTGGAATGAGGTTGAAGTCGCATAGATTGGGGTCGGGTGAGCAGCGTGGGTGGGGGAGGATTACTGCCCCCTCCCCCCCCCTCCCTTTGCACACAATTCTTGATGACATGTGCAGTGTGGGCTGCAGCGTTATCGTGGACTATGACTGCACTAACCAACAGTGCCAGACGTTCTCGCCGTCACCCACACTGCCCGTAGTTCTGTATGACACCGAGTAGCGTTTCTGCGAGCGAGAAAGGCAATATTCACGTATGTTTGCTGTCCCACTCTGCTTATATCCACGTTTTAGCATTGCCAAGCTCACACAACGTTTCAGGCGCTGATACCGAGCCTTCGTCGGGTGCGGACGTAGTCTGTCGGTTGATTTAGGCACTCTTGGTTGCGATCTTTCGAATGTATTTACTTCGATTACAGTGATGCCACATGTTCACAAGATACACCATAGTTGCCATGACTTATGTAATGACCTTCTTACGTTTCGGTACAACCCTGTTGCCTCTCGTCCAATACTTTTTTTTTTGGCCATTCACAACTACTTCCTAAAGTGAATACTGTGCCATTGTTAATGGCGCTGTTGATATTGTTCTGATATTTATCACGTACCGCACTGCTACTATACACATAAAAAAATTCAAGAATTAATCTTAAATTTACGTTACAAATATAAATGTCTCTCGACGTTAGCTCATCGCTACTGGGGATGTAATGTGTGTTTTGGTACGTCACTAGATTAACAAAGTGTTGATTACAAGCTTCAGCTGTTGGAGTTGACCTAAGATATAAGATCTTAAACTTATAATTCAAAGACGAATGATTTTTGGATATATATTTACACTGTCTTCTTTTCTTGTTTTGGGATGAGGGATATGACTAGCCCTCTTCCCTCCTCCCTGAAAAAGTTCACGGAAGTATTTCTGAAACACCCTGTGGACAGTATCAGAGTTCAATAAACCTTTTTCTTAAAGTTTGTTTCTTGCTTATCTGCTGCTAAAGAGCACTAGTGTATGGCACTTCACAACTCGTTATTTTTTGTGATTGACAGGTAGGTTTAGGTCAGCCGTTCTTTTTTCCAACGTTTTTATTTTCAGTGTCAAAGTAACAATAGTAGTATATAAATAAAAGTACCTTCGGGAATTTTTTCAGTATCTATTTCCTGACGCAAGATCCTTCATGTATGCTGACGACTCAGCATTGCAGCCCAAGGATGACTAATTGAGGAGGTAGAAATGAAACTGATTGCAGCCCTCGAAGATCTGTCAGAATATGATGAAAACAACGTAGTTACTCTACATCAAGATTTCTCCATGGCAGAATGCGCAGCACCAGAATATGCACAGCAGGCACGTTGGCACCACTCTTAAGGAGACATACCGCATTATAAGTGGATATCTACGATCTTCATTTGACAAAATCAGGCAAAGCACTCCCGGATATTGGACGAAACATAGCGGCAGAGGTTGAAAAAAAAATAAAAAAAATAAAAAAATGAAAAAGATTCAGGCATCCGATGTTTGAAAGCGAAGCATAATGTCCTATGCTGAAGTCGAGAAAGAGTTTTCTTCGAACAACTGCAGCAGTTAATCATCACCTTCCTCTCCTCTAATAGAGCTGTGGCGGAATGAGGCAGCTGGAAGTAATAGCTAAAACCTACAGTAAAGTAATAGCCCACTGCTGGTTTCCAATAGCTCTATCACGCGTGAAAGACTCTGAACAGATCGTGAACCGGTTTGACGTGATGATGAAAAGCATACGTCATGAACATGAAAATTGGAGAAAGTGATCTTCAGTGATGAGAAGAAGTTTAACTTATATGGTCCGGATGGATTTGAATATGATTGACATGATCGGAGAACAGAATAACAGCTAAGAGTGAACAGAAATTTTGGTGGTGGAAGTGATATGATTTGGCCAGCATTCTGCACTAAAGGTAAATGGCGCATTGTCTGGGTGAACACAAGAATAAACTGTAATACATACACTGAGATGCTAGAGACTGAATTGATTAGAAAGTATGAGAACCTAGGGGAGGAAAGTTTGATGTTTCAACAAGATAATGCACCTGTCCAGGTATCTGCACAACAAAAAAGTAGTTTGAAGATGAAGATATCGATGACTTACCCCGGCCTGCACTTAGTCTGGACTTGAAGACCTTAATCAACCTTTGGGTATACTTTCAAGACATGCGTATTGCAGTGGAAGGCAGTTTGAGGCCGTGTGTGAGCTGAAAACAACTATAAGAGAAGACTGGGCGATAATTTCCCTGTAAGAACTACAAAACCTTACAAAATCAATTCTGATGATAATTTTGGAGATAATTACGAAGAACCGAGTTTGGGCAAAGTAGTAACGGCTCTGAGCACTATGGGACTTAACATCTGTGGTCATCAGTCCCCTAGAACTTAGAACTACTTAAACCTAACTAACCTAAGGACATAACACACATCCATGCCCGAGGTAGGATTCGAATCTGCGATCGTAGCAGTCGCGCGGTTCCGGACTGAGCGCCTAGAACCGCGAGACCGCCGCTGCCGCATGCAATAATACAACAGAACAGAGAGCGCATTTATACCAGTTTCTCCCCAGAAAACGCAAACATCTTAATTTGTTACTCGTGTTACGAAAGAAATTATGCAATTCCGTCCTGATTGTTTTACCTTATTTGAATCTGATACGTGGCGCAGGTGGCGCTAGTCGCTTCTCTGTATTCATTTGAGATCTCTGAGACCAACTCTGTATCTCGTGGCCGCGGTTTTCCTCTTTGGTCGCTTTTTGACTATTTAAGCGCAAGACTCTGTGGGGAGAAGGCTGGTTTTGGGCGGATGACTGGCGCTTCGGTGTGCAGTCTACACTACTGGCCATTAAAATTGCTACACCACAAAGATGACGTGCGACAGACGCGAAATTTAACCGACAGGAAGAAGATGCTGTGGTATGCAAATGATTAGCTTTACACAGCATTCGCACAAGGCTGGCGCCGGCGGCGACACCTACAACGTGCTGAAATGAGGAAAGTTTCCAACCGATTCCTCATACACCAAAAGCAGTTGACCGGTGTTACCTGGTGAAACGTTGTTGCGATGCCTCGTCTAAGGAGGAGAAATGCGTACCATCACGTTTCCGACTTCGATAAAGGTCGGATTGTAGCCTATCGCGATTGCGGTTTATCGTATCGCCACATTACTGCTCGCGTTGCTCGAGATCCAATAACTGTTAGCAGAATATGGAATCGATTGCTTCAGGAGGGTAATACGGAACGCCCCTCTGAATCTCAACGGCCTCGTATCACTAGCAGTCGAGTTGACAGGCATCTTATCCGCAGTAATAGTAACGGATCGTGCAGCCACGTCTCGATCCCTGAGTCAACAGATGAGGACGTTTGCAAGACAACAACCATCTGCACGAACAGTTCGACGACGTTTGCAACAGCATGGACTATCAGCTCGGAGACCATGGCTGCGGTTACCCTTGACGCTGCATCACAGACAGGAGCGCCTGCGATGGTGTAAACAACGACTAACCTGTGTGCACGAATGGCAAAACGTAATTGTTTCGGATGAATCCAGGTTCTGTTTACAGCCTCACGATGGTCGCATCCGTGTTTGGCGACATCGCGGTGAATGCACATTGGAAGCGTGTATTCGCCATCGCCATACTGGCGTATCACCCGGCGTGATGGTATGGGGTGCCATTGGTTACACGTCTCTGTCACCTCTTGTTCGCATTGACGGCACTTTGAACAGTGGACGTTACATCTCAGATGTGTTACGACCCGTGGCTCTATCCTTCATTCGATCCCTGCGAAACCCTATATTTCAGCAGGGCAATGCACGACCGCACGTTGCAGGTCCTGTACGGGCCTTTCTGGATACAGAAAATGTTCGACTGCTGCCCTGGCCAGCACATTCTCCAGATCTCTCACCAATTGGAGACGTCTGGTCAATGGTGGCCGAGCAACTGACTCGTCACAATACCCCTTGATGAACTGTGGTATCGTGTTGAAGCTGCATGGGCAGGTGTACCTGTACACGCCATCCAAGCTCTGTTTGTCTCAATGCCCAATCGTATCAAGGCCATTATTAAGGCCAGAGGTGGTTGTTCGGGGTACTGATTTCTCAGGCTCTATGCACCTAAATTGCTTGAAAATGTAATCACATGTCAGTTCTAGTATAATATATTTGTCCAATGAACACCCTTTTATCATCTGCATTTCTCCCTGGTATAGCAATTTTAATGGCCAGTAGTGTATTTGTCGGCGGTCGCTCTTTGCGCATGCTTTGCCTCTTTCTGTCACGTGGGCAGTGGGACTGCGTATGGAGACGTGCGTGCGGTTGGCGAGTGTGTACTCCGTCTATTGAGAGGGCGATGGTCTCGTTTGTGCTGCTAAACGGTGTGAACATGTGAAAGTGGCTTTGGAATGTGTCAGCCTGCAACCGGATACGCTACAGAATCAAACGGTGGAAATTATTCAAAAAAATGTCAAATGTGTGTGAATTTCTAAGGGACCAAACTGCTTAGGTCATTGGTCCCTAGACTTACACACAACTTAAACTAACTTATGCTAAGAGCAACACACACACCCATGACCGAGGGAAGACTCGAACCTCCGGCGGGAGGGAAATTATTCAGATTCTTAAAGTCCTGCTGTATATATGTATACTGAATTTCGTGCTGTTTGCAGTTAACGGCTCTCCCAGTTTCATCTGTTTCGTATCGACCACTGGTGCAAAACTTATTGCACAGTGGTTACCTGTGTGATTGAGGTTTGCCTGTTTTGGACGGACTTGAGACACAGGCAAGGAGAGTATATCTAAGCACGTGTCTGTGCACTCCGAAATAACCACAGGTTCGATATTCTGGGTGTCTGCTGGTATTTAGGTAATTTGTTCATAAGCAGGCACTTGCTAGTTGCTGTAATTATAGCCAGCAGGAAGTAGAAAAAATGCTTGTTAGAAAAATTAAAAATGATGAAAAATTTATTATGTGCTAGAGTCCTGTCGTATTGTAACTAATGAGTGTGTGTTTATGGAATATATTGGAATATATATATAATATAATTAATCGCCGGCCGTTGTGGGCGAGGGGTTCTAGGCGCTTCAGTCTGGAACCGCGCGACCGCTACGGTCGCATGTTCGAATCCTGCCTCGGTCATGAATGTGTTTGATGTCCTTAGGTTAGTTAGGTTTAAGTAGTTCTAAATTCCAGGGGACTGATGACCTCAGATGTCAAGTCCCATGGTGCTCAGAACCATTCGAACCATTTACAATTAATCGGCTCTGGGGTTATGAGTTAACAGTGCGTGATTTAGCACTATGACCAGATTATTACATGTTTGAATATATTATCACTTCCTGCTCTGGCAGTAATAAGCATATCTGCAGATATTATTAATAACAAAGTAGTGCAGATATTTAAAGTGGTTAACTCTGAATGTGAATGGCTTGTGGATCTCTTGTGGCCGTATTCCTGTTTTGAAATTTTGCTAATGTTTTAAGGATTGTTTTACTCTGGATACTGCCCAGCTGTGTGGTTTTATGTTGTTGTTCCAGTGGTATAACTAACGACGCGCGTCGTCCGTTGTAGCTGGTCGTTTCACTGGGGGACGCCACCTTGGCGGCGGTCAGTTTGAAATGTAACCGATAGCGCGGTCGCTGTGTTTATAAGTAGACTCCAGTTCTTCGCCGAATTTACACTGAATATTTTAGCATTTGTTCCTGGTGACGCCGAGGTGTCCGTCTTTCCTTCATCACCGTTCCTTTCAGCTTTCATTCAGGCTCGATCTGAGTTGTAGCTCCCGCGCACCTCTCATATGCCATTACTTGTCACTGAAATTTTGAAATACCTGGAAGATGCCTTTCATTGTACTGAGTTTTTAATATCTTATTCAGAAAGAGAAATTGAGTTGTTTCTGCTGTTATATCTTGAAACATGTCCTGCTTCTGTGGAAGTTTTTCTCAGTGAAGCATTTATTGTTTGTATGGTTCTTAAGAGTAATGTAAAGAGGGCTTTAAAATTATTTATTGTTTGGAATGGGCTTTGACGCCGGTAGACATTTTGTCTCCTTAGTAATGTTTCAAATTCTAAGGAAATTGTATATATATATATATATATATATATATATATATATATATATATATATATATATATATATATATATTATTCTGGGGTAACAGTAGTTTACTGTTGTCATGCAATTTTTAAATAAAATCTGTTGGAAATTACAAGCCAGAGTTTGTGTTTGATTGGTAATTATTGCCTTGTCTTTGTTAAGTTAAAGTATCTTCACTGTGTGTCCCACGTCTCAGTCTACTACTTTCGTAATAAATTCGATACATGTACGGTTGATACTACATTACTTTCGTAGAAATGTTGAAATCGAACCAGTTGTTTAGTGGGAGTTACGAATAAAACGAAATAATAAAAGGAAAAATTATTTGTGTAGGCGGTGTAGATTTGTAACTATCGTTACAGGCGTCCTACCTGTCTTGTTGATGCAGTTGAAGCGGTCCATCTCGCAGCGGCTCCTGAAGGCGCTGGTGCTGGTAGAGTTGCCGCTGCCGGACATTCTCCCACAGACGGGGTAGCTGTAAGCCGGGCACCGCTTGCACGGGCCGTCCTTGCTGGCAGCCACCGACAGCAGCAGACAGCCTGTGAGGGGTATAAAATACAGCACAATCAACGGTCAGTGCCGCAGGCGGTGGCTCCGCAGTGCACGAGTAAAACTCTCTCCGGCCTAACAGGCCATGAAGGCCCAACGGCACTGACGGGCCGCCGTGTCATCCTCAGTCTACAGGCGTCACTGGATGCGTATATGGAGGAGCATGTGGTCAGCACACCCCTCTCCCGACCGTATGTCAGTTTTGCGAGACCGGAGCCGCTTCTTCTCAATCAAGTAGCTCCTCAGGTTGCCTCACAAGGGCTGAGTGCACCCCGCTTGCCAACAGCGCTCGGCTGACCAGATGGTCCAGGTGCTAGCCCAGCTCGACAGCGCTTAACTTCGATGATCTGACGCGAACCGGTGTTATCACTGCGGCAAGGACGTTGGCGCAGTGCACGAATGAAGGCCTAATATTAAACTTGCCAAAAGTATCACCTGAAAATCAAAAAGAATATGAGCGCATAGAAAATTAAATTTTAAATGGAGTTTCTTTTCCATGAAACTCGATCGAAGATTGCAAACACAGGAAAAAAACTCACCAAAGCTACAAAAAACGGTCTTTCTTGAATGAGTAAAGGACTACAGCTCCAATCGAAATATGCTGAAGGCAAAATTAGTAGGCCTCAATAAGATCTACCGGTTGATTTTGTATAAATGTCGTTTGCTTTACAACGTTCCTAGATAAATGTGTACCTCGTTAACATTCACGTTCCTATACTTGCTAGTTACTGTAATCATAGCTAGCAGAAAGTAAACAGAAAAGCTTGTTAGAATTTTTTTTAATGTTAATAATTTTTCGAGATACATCGGCTTTTTGAAGAAAAGGTGCTCTTGGTGATTGGCTAGATCATCGCAGCGGCGCTCTCGATAACTGGGTAAATCTTCTCAGTGGATGGGCCCACAGTAACGATTATACCATTATTTTCTCCTAGGACAAATGTGCTACCAAGTTATGAAATAATTTTTACGATTTAATTAATTGCAAAGAAAAAATGACTTAGAAAAACTTTTTGAGAAATACATTGCTGAATTTTTAACGAATTAACAACCAAAACTTTCTACTTCCTTCTGGCACCAAGATAACTGTTTTCAAATATAATGGATACAGTTAACATTTTACAGCGATGTCCTGGATGGAAGTTACTTATACTGTCAAATATTGTCAAGTAAAGGGTTACTACGTTATGTTTCATTCACTTTTAGCATTTGTAGGCGAGTAATAAAGTGAAGCATGAAACCACGGAATGCGTCAGCTGAAGCGGGCTCCAGAGCCGGACTCTGCGGAGAGGTTTGAAATTTAATCTTTGGCCTTGGTGCAAACCCACCGTTCCTCCTTTTCCCAATCAAATACTGGCTGTGAAAACTCTTTCAGCACTGGAAGTCGAACTGGCTACCTCCGAGTCGGGTGTCACAGGCGTACCTTAACGACCTCGTCTACACAGCCGGGTAATTGGCGTTAGTGATACAAGTCTGTAGTTCTACGCGATCCCGCTAATCCAGCAGACTGGAACGAACTGCACCTGTTTGCACTCATGTGGCACGCTTCATTTGAAAGACACCAACTGAGCTGGACTTGCCTTCTGGCACCCACAACGATCTACATTGGTTTGACCAAGAGTCCCTGTACTGGAAACGAACGAGTCGAAAGTTACAAGCGAAAACCGTTCTGTTATCACTGACAGTAGTGATGATGATGATGATGACGATGACTGGTTTGTTGGGCGCTCAACTGCTCGGTCATCAGCGACCGTGCGAAGTCCCAGTTTTTTTTTTTTACAATCCAGTGTAACCACTCTCACAAATGATGATGATGACAACAAAAACGCCCAGTGATGGTATACATGTACTGGTACTATTGTTGCTGAGATTTTAGGGTAAACAACTTCCAGAAATGGTAGTATGGATCAAAACAAGGAAAAAATGTGCGGTAAACATGGCGTCTAAAACACATACCTGAGGAGCTACGAGCACTTCATCTTCGCTGCTGTGAAACTCATCTCCTCCACTGAACAAGTGCTCATAACTATTAAGCTATGCATTTTAGAGCTCATGTTTACTAGAAATTTTTAAAAATCTATCAAAAATCTCAGTAGAGACCTGTTAAGCTGCCAGAATGAGTTTTTCATTCTGCATTGGAATTGCCTTGATTTCCATTTCCTGGCAATTTAAAACTGTGTGCCGGACCGGGTCTCGAACCTCCCGCAAGATATGCAGGAGAACTTCAGTGAATTTTGGAAGGTAGGAGGAGAGGTACTGGCGGAAGTACAACTGTGAAGTCGAATCACGTGTCGTGCTTGGATAGCTCAGATGATGACACGGTAGCTCAGTGTGTTGTGGCAGGAAAACTGGTCGACCTTTGTAATAAAAGAAAATGAGCGAAGTTCTCTTCGATGGAATTTCAGAGATATCAGGCGACAACCACACAGAAAAAGAAAAACGACGAAGAAACACACAGAAAGAAAGACGAAAAAATAGTCAGTATACCACTTGCCGGTGGAAGGCAAATGTCCTGGTTCGACTCCTGATCCGGCACACTGATTTAATGTTCAAAAAAAGTTCAAATGGCTCTGAGCACAATGAGACTTAACATCTGTGGTCATCAGTCCCCTAGAGCTTAGAACTACTTAAACCTAACTAACCTAAGGACATCACACTCATCCATGCACGAGGCAGGATTCGAACCTGCGACCCTAGCAGTCACGCGGTTACAGACTAAAGCACCTAGAACCGCTCGGCCACCAGGCCCGGCAGTTTTAATGTGCCAGGAAGTTTCAAGAAGGCAAATTTAATCAACAAAATCATTTGATTTGCTAAATTTAAGTCCCCGTTTCGGAGACGCGCCCTACAGGCTGCTGAGATCGAAAATCCAAATTCTTGTGTAATCTCCTATACGGGTCTATTACGACGCGCTCGTCTTGCGCCGATTACCAACCGACGTTCAAAGACGACTACATCGTTACATGATGCCATGTTCACCATACACCTGTCCCTGAAAGACTGCTCCATACACGATTTTCTCAACACTGATGCGTCACGGCACATCTTTAAACGGCACAACCAATCTCTTGAATTTTGGCCAGTTAGTTCACATATACAGAACTAAAGAGCGTTGCATAAGTAAACTAACGTGATGAGCTGCGTCGAAACAGTGTTCGGACTGAAGACTACAATACCAACAGTTCCCTTCTCCTGTTTCTGACAATGAGTTTTTAAGGATTCCCTTGGTTGCAAGGCAAATTCCGGAGTTGCAAATAGCATCCAAATTGTTTCCAACTGGGGCTCCCTCGACCTCACTACCAGTTCGCCTGGTATTTGGCTGGGACGTTTCTGACTTCACAGTGAGTGAGAAATCTAACAGCCCGTCCTGTATGTATGGGTAGACAATGGAAAAGTAAAAAAGTGCAGAGGTATGTCTTTATGTTCACGCAGTCAGATAAATATGCCTTTACCCTAAAATTATTAACATCAATTTACACTACTGGCCATTAAAATTACTACACCACGAAGATGACGTGCTATAGACGTGAAATTTAACTGACAGGAAGAAGATGCTGTGGTATGCAAATGATTAGCTTTTCAGAGCATCCACACAAGGCTAGCGCCGGTGGCAACACCTACAACGTGCTGAAATGAGGAAAGTTTCCAACCGATTCCTCATACACCAAAAGCAGTTCACCGGTGTTGCCTGGTGAAACGTTGTTGAGATGCCACGTGTAAGGAGGAGAAATGCGTACCATCACGTTTCCGACTTTGATAAAGGTCGGATTGTAGCCTATCGCGATTGCGGTTTATCGTATCGCGACATTGCTGCTCGCGTTGGTCGAGATCCAATGACTGTTAGCAGAATATGGAATCGGCATGTTCAGGAGGGTAATACGGAACGCCGTGCTGAATCCCAACGGCCTCGTATCACTAGCAGTCGAGATGACAGGTATCTTATCCGCATGGCTGTAACGAATCGTGCAGCCACGTCTTGATCCCTGAGTCAACAGATGGGGACGTTTGCAAGACAAAAACCATCTGCACGAACAGTTCGACGACGTTTGCAGCAGCATGGACTATCAGCTCGGAGACCATGGCTGCCGTTACCCTTGACGCTGCATCACAGACAGGAGCGCCTGCGATGGTGTAAACAACGACTAACCTGTGTGCACGAATGGCAAAACGTAATTGTTTCGGATGAATCCAGGTTCTGTTTACAGCCTCACGATGGTCGCATCCGTGTTTGGCGACATCGCGGTGAACGCACATTGGAAGCGTGTATTCGTCATCGCCATACTGGCGTATCACCTGCCGTGATGGTATGGTGTGCCATTGGTTACACGTCTCTGTCACCTCTTGTTCGCATTGACGGCACTTTGAACAATGGACGTTACATTTCAGGTGTGTTACGATCGTTGACTCTACCCTTCATTCGTTCCCTGCGAAACGCTACATTTGAGCAGGATAATGCACGACCGAATGTTGCAGGTCCTGTACGGGCCGTTTTGGATACAGAAAATGTTCAACTGCTGCCCTGGCCAGTACATTCTCCAGATCTCTCACCAATTGAAAACGTCTGGTCAATGGTGGCCGAGCAACTGGCTTGCCACAGTACGCCAGTCACTACTCTTGATGAACTGTGGTATCGTGTTGAAGCTGCATGGGCAGCTGTACCTGTACACGCCATCCAAGCTCTGTTTGACTCATTGCGCAGTCGTATCAAGGCCGTTATTACAGCCGAGGTGGTTGTTCTGGGTACTGATTTCTCGGGATCTATGCACCCACACTGCGCGAAAAGTAATCACACCAGTTCTAGTACAATATATTAGTCCAATGAATACCCATTTATCATCTACATTTCTTCTTGGTGTAGCAATTTCAATGGCCAGTAGTATATATCAAATATTTCAAACGTTGGCACATTTGCACGCCAAGAATTTGATGTGGCGCAATATTATCTTTGAACGCCGAGAACGAAGTAGTAAGGAGCTAGTGAGTGAGCAGTGTAGAGATCAATGCAGTAAATACAGTGTTCTAAATATTAAGGGTTCGCTAAGAAACTTCATCATGTGTAAATAACGATTTCTCGATTGTCCTGAACGTAATTTGCGCAGTGCACGTTAAGGAAATTTTGATTTTGCTTTATGGAGCTTATTCTTCATAGCTTGGAAGAGCGGAGCAAAATAAAATGTCTTTTTTTCACATTTACGCATCGATAAATGTTCTGTGTGTTTTCTCGGTTTCATTCGTAGCCACAGGCTAAGTCGGAAGTGCTATTTTACCGTCCATTTTAGGAACGATTATACACTGCATGATAAAGACAGTGAAGTACAATGAAGGCGTGTTCGAATTGCACAGCCCGTCGGTGTGCATAAAAAATTGTAATTGCAGTTTTCTTTGGGAGGTAGAGCGGCCACCAAAACGCATTAGTGTTGCATGATAAAGACAGTGAAGTACCATGAAGGTATGTTTCGATTGCAATTTAACTTCATGCAGATACAGTCCATCGATGTGGATAAAAAAAATATAATTTCAATTTTGTGTGGCAGTTAGAGCGACCACCAGAACGCATTAGTGTTGTTCGTGTTTAGTTTTGTTACCAGGTCTGGTAGGAAAACGGAGTGAATAGCGTCAGACGAGTGTCCGTTGTGAAGGACACGGAGATGCCGTGCACTCCTGCGAGACTACGTTATCAGCACCTAACGGAATCTGAGAGGGGCCTCTTCGTGGGTCTCTGGCCAGCTGGTCGAACCGTACAACACCCACATTCGGATGTGGCAGTGACTCGATATTGGATTTCATGGAAACGTGAGTGCAGTCTTGTTCGTTGTCAAGATTCCGATCCATCATGTCAGAGCACTACAAGACAGGACAGCCATATTGTGCTCCAGACAGATCGTAACCTCTTCACATGTGCGACTGCCATCCGAAAACAAGCAATGGACACGGTGCAACTTTCTGTGCCATCGTGCACCATTGGTCGGAGACTACTAGCACCTGGACTAGAGAATTATTGTCCCAGAGCCGGCTGCCAGTAACACGGGAACACAAGAGGCTGCGGCTCGAGTGCTGCCGTGATCGAGAAACCTGGGCAGCAGGGGAATGGCGTTATATTGTGTCCAGCAATGAATCGCGCTTCTGCGCATCCTGCCCAGGTGACCCACGTCGGCGAGTGTGGCGGCGACCTAGGCAGAGGTCCCAGTTCTCCAATGTGGAGAGTGGTGTTACCCCTGGCGTCACGGTGTGGGGAACCATCCGTAATACTTCAGGCCGCGGCTGGTAGTGACTGCGGGAGCTCTGACAGCACAACGGTGCGTCTACATCTACATCCATACTCCGCAAGCCACCTGAGTGTGTGTGGCGGAGGGTATCCTGAGTACCTCTATCGGTTCTCCCTTCTATTCCGGTCTCGTATATCCTGCGTGTGGCGGAGGGTACCCTGAGTACTTCTATCGGCTCTCCCTTCTATTCCAGTCTCGGACATCCTGCGCCCTCATGTGTAACTTCTCACGCTACAGTATCGTGTCGCTATTCTTCAACAGGACGTCGCTCGTCCACGTATGGGACGTGACTCTGTGAAGGGTCTGCAAGATTTGAGGCGCACCCCTGCCCAGCAAGATCCTCAGATCTGTCCTCAGTATAACATGTGTCGCACCAGCTCGGTAGTCAGCTCGGCTCGTGCGCCAGCGTCCCGCACGTCAAGGAGCAGTTACAATAGTCGGGCATCCAGGCCAGTGCAGTGTCACATTGATAAATGGGCTCATATCGCCAAGTTCTTTGTACATTTGAGTCTACACTGTAATCACTGAAATAATGTCACATAGACTTTCATCTCTCTTGCAACCTGTGAAGGGTATTTCATGTCATACTCTCCTTCTGGGAGTTTCACATTTTTTTGTGAGTCATTATAGTTACTATATTATTAACATCATATTTTGCAGCCCACCTGTAATCTTTGGCCGAACCAGAAATCACTAACGGGTGCCATTACCTCATAAATTCATGGGGTCGAGTGTCAAAGTGCAGCGTGTTTTAATCACTGTATACCCAGGTTAGTTTTTAACAGTGTGATGTGGTACTAGGAAGCGTGTGCGACTAAGTTAAAATGAATGAATAAATAAATAAAAATAATAAAATATTTGCATGTAGTTATAGTCAGAAATGAAATTATGATGTATTACGTCCATAAGTCACGATATAACCGATGTGCTGGAGTTGTTACTAAAATGAGAATCAAACAAAAGAAGAACATTGAAGTAGCGACTCTTTTGAATTCTGTGACGGATTCTTTGATACGTTTTTACACAGTCACCAGATTTCTAGCTGTAATATTTGGTTAATTGAACGACTTTAGTAAATGATAAAATTAACGTGTTTCCCTTTATTTGCGGGCGTAGCTGAAGTGTTCTGAAATGTCTTTTTCTAGTATTGCTAGAAATACAGTACATTCGTTCTATGAGAACGCATTGAAACATTAAAATATTCTTTGCAGCTGTTTTCTCCACTGTGTATAGAGGGTGTTACAAAAAGGTACGGTCAAACTTTCAGGAAACATTCCTCACACACAAATAAAGAAAACATGTTATGTGGACATGTGTCCGCAAACGCTTAATTTCCATGTTAGAGCTCATTTTAGTTTCGTCAGTATGTACTGTACTTCCTCGATTCACCGCCAGTTGGCCCAATTGAAGGAAGAAACGTTGACTTCGGTGCTTGTGTTGACATGCGACTCATTGCTCTACAGTACTAGCATCAAGCACATCAGTACGTAACATCAACAGGTTAGTGTTCATCACGAACGTGGTTTTGCAGTCAGTGCAATGTTTACAAATGCGGAGTTGGCAGATGCCCATTTGATGTATGGATTAGCACGGGGCAATAGCCGTGGCGCGGTATTTTTGTATCGAGACACATTTCCAGAACGAAGGTATCCCGACAGGAAGACGTTCGAAGCAATTGATCGACGTCTTAGGGAGCACGGAACATTCCAGCCTATGACTCGCAACTGGGGAAGAACTAGAACGACGAAGATACCTGCAATGGACGAGGCAATTCTTCGTGCAGTTGACGATAACCCTAATGTCAGCGTCAGAGAAGTTGCTGCTGTACAAGTTAACGTTGACCACGTCACTGTATGGAGAGTGCTACGAGAGAACCAGTTGTTTCCGTACCATGTACAGCGTGTGCAGGCACTATGAGCAGCTGATTGGCTTCCACGGGTACACTTCTGCGAATGGATCATCCAACAATGTGTCAATCCTGATTTCAGTGCAAATGTTCTCTTTACGGATGAGGCTTCATTCCAACGTGATAAAATTGTAAATTTTCACAATCAACATGTGTGGGCTGACGAGAGTCCGCACGCAATTGTGCAATCACGTCATCAACACAGATTATCTGTGAACGTTTGGGCAGGCATTGTTGGTGATGTCTTGATTGGGCCCCATGTTCTTCCACCTACGCTCAATGGAGCACGTTATCACGATTTCATACGGGGTACTCTACCTGTGCTGCTAGAACATGTGCCTTTACAAGTACGACACAACATGTGATTCATGCACGATGGAGCTCCTGCACATTTCAGTCGAAGTGTTCGTACGCTTTTCAACAACAGATTCGGTGACCGATGGATTGGTAGAGGCGGATCAATTCCATGGCCGCCACGCTCTCCTGACCTCAACGCTCTTGACTTTCATTTATGGGAGCATATGAAACCTCTTGTCTACACAATCCCGGTACCAAATGTAGAGACTCTTCGTGCTCATATTGTGGACGGCTGTGATACAATACGCCATTCTCCAGGGCTGCATCAGCGCATCAGGGATTCCATGCGACGGAAGGTGGATGCATGTATGCTCGCTAACGGAGGACATTTTGAACATTTCCTGTAACAAAGTGTTTGAAGTCACACTGGTACGTTCTGTTGCTGTATGTTTCCATTCCATGATTAATGTGATTTGAAGAGAAGTAATAAAATGAGCTCTAACATGCAAAGTAAGCGTTTCCGGACACATGTCCACATTACATATTTTCTTTCTTTGTGTGTGAGGAATGTTTCCTGAAAGTTTGGCCGTACCTTTTTGTAACACCCTGTATACACTCATGCTCATAAATTAAGGATAATGCTGATGCATGGTGAAACAACGCTCTGTCGGGCGGTCTGCGGGTTTAAATAACCTCGGAATATGAACATGCGGTGCATTTGACCTGCGGTCGGTTTACATTGGCGCTGGCAGCAGTCCAAATACGCGGAGGTGTGTTGGTGCATGTCAGAGTACGGTGCAGCGAGTAAGTGTACAGACGTTTTCAGACGTGCTAATGGTGACTGCGTGTTGAAAATGGCTCAAAGAACACATATTGATGACGTTATGAGGGGTAGAATACTAGGGCGACTGGAGGCTGGTCAAACACAGCAGGTCGTAGCACGGGCCCTCCGTGTGCCACAAAGTGTGACCTCAAGATTACGGCAACGATTCCAGCAGACAGGAAACGTGTCCAGCTGCTACAGGGCGGGACGTCCACAGTGTACAACACCACCAGAAGACCGACATCTCACCTTCAGTGCCTGCAGACTGCCACAGAGTACTGCAGCTAGCCTTGCTCGGGAACTTAGTGCAGCGACTGGAACAGTTGTCTCCAGACACACAGTCTACAGATGACTGAACAGGCATGGTTTATTCGCCCGGAGATCTGCAACGTGCATTTCACTGACCCCTGGTCTCAGGATAGCCTGTAAAGGCTGGTGTCAAGAACACAGTACATAGTTATTGGAACAGTGGTCCCAGGTTATGTTCACCGAGGAGTCCAGGTACAGTCTGAACAGTGATTCTCGAAGGGTTTTCATCTGGCGTGAACCAGGAGCCATAAAACAACCCCTTAATGTCCTTGTATGTATGGAGGTCGTGGCTTGATGGTGTGGGGTTGGATTATGATTGGTGCACGTACACCCCTGCATGTCTTTGACAGAGGAACTGTAACAGGTCAGGTGTATCGGGACGTCATTTTGCACCAGCATGTCTTCCTTTTCATGGGTGCAGTGTGTCCCACCTTCCCCCTGATGGATGATAACGCACGGCCCTACCGAGCTGTCATCGTGGAGCAGTACCTTGAAACAGAAGATGTCAGGCGAATGGAGTGGCCTGCCTGTTCCCCAGGTCTAAACCCCACCGAGCATGTCTGGAATGCTCCCAGTCGACGTATCGCTGCACGTCTTCAAACCCCTACGACACTTCCGGAGCTCCGACAGGCACTGGTGCAAGACTGGCAGGCAGCTGCTCGACCATCTGATCCAGAGTATGCCAACCCGTTGTGCGGCCTGTGTACGTGTGCATGGTGATCACATCCCACATTGATGTCGGGTTACATGCGCAGGAAACAACGGCGTTTTGTAGCACATGTGTTTCGAGACAGTTTTCTTAACTTATCACAAATTCCGTGGACTTACAGATCTGTGTCGTGTGTGTTCCCTATGGGCCTATGCTATTAGCGTCAGTTTTGTGTAGTGCCACGTTGTGTGGCACCACATTCTGCAGTTATCTTTAATTTATGAGCATTAGCGTAGATCAAATATTCCATAGTCATACAGCCTGTTTGTTGTACATAATAATGCGTTAAAAATTGATAACCACGTTTTACAGCATGCGCTATGAGTCACAGTGTACTGGTATTTCGCTTTGCTTTTTTTAATAATACAACATGTTAGTGAACGAACGGCATCATCAGTCCACGGGAATACAAAAACGTTTTTTTAAGTACATAATGGTTTTTCGGTGGTGCCGTTGTCTTGGTGTGTGTTGTAGAACACCTGGGGAGAGAGAGAACAACTAATTCGCTGGTCTGCAGTTAACACGAATGTGTGAGAAGTAACTCACTTTATTCGGCAGCAGTCTACTTTGTAAAAATCATTTCCTGTTAGTCAAACACACTTCCAGTTAACAAAAAAAAAAAAAAAAGAAAAAAGGGTAAGTGCGAGTAGGACTCACGCACCGAGGGTTGGGCAAAAACTTAATTATGTGTATAGACAGTTTTTCCGTCCCAGAAATCAAGAATTTCGACGAATTTTGCCTGTTGTCGATATCGATGATGGCAAGATATGAAAATACCAGATTTAAATGGCCGTATCTTTTGATTTTATTGATGTAGAAAGCTTAAATTTTGTGCACCGTCAAGGGACAGTAGACTTTAATTTGTGACGTAAATTTCAGCTCAGTACTTCTACTCGTTCGTGAGGCAATGTGGTCTTCACAGACGGACATGAAGGTGGCCAGACAGCATGGAAAAAAAATATTTTTTTCATATGATGTAATTACAAATGAACAATTTTAGATCTTTGTCCTTTACTTGTACTATGAAACCGTACTTCTTGTCAAATTTCATGATCTTGAGTCAGCGGGAAATACCCTATAGGTTTTGATGAGTGAGTTTGCGTGTGTCAAAATATGTGACATAAATGGGCATATATTTTGATTGCATCGACCTGGAAGCTTAAGTTTATTACATTGCCGGGGAACCATGTATCTTAGTATGTGACAAATTTTAACTCGATATGTACATCCGTTCCTGGAAAAAATGTCTTCACAGGCGGACGGACTGACAGTCGGGTAACAAAAGACATGAACAATATTTGTTTAGTGTGAGATTAATGATTTTAGGATTTTTTTCCTTTACTTGTAGATGGAACTTTGCTTTGTTCCAAATCCCATGATTTTAGGTAGTAACCTATAGGTTGTGACGAGTTTGTTTGTGAGTATGAAAATAACTGACATAAATGGCCGTATCTTTTGACGGCACTGACGTAGAAACTTGAAATTTTTACATCATCAGTGAACAGTAGGCGTTAAGGGACCTTTACACATTCCGATTTGTCTGTGGTGCAGACTAGATTCACAGCGACTGTCTGCGTATTTAACTTCGCATTTGCACGTTCTGACCACAGGTACAGTATTGGTCAGTCATTAATTCATCGGGAAACAGTACGGGCACTGTGGTCAATCTGAATAAATTTGCTTATAAAGTAATTCTGCTGTCTACAGCTGTCATTTCGGGAGTTGAAAAAAGAAAGAGGCAACACCGGAACTAGTGGACAAGGAACTGTCTTCTAAAACGTGCGTCATTCTCACATGTTAATCTTTTAAAAGAATTAAAATTTGAAAAAAGATGAGTGGTTCACCTATTTAAGAATGGACGGAGAGACTTTTTTTAGTGCTTTTGCAACATGTCACACCACACATACAGAGACATGATACCGTAATTATAAAATCAATAAGTGCCTAAGAGACGTTCTTAAGGATACTGAGATTTCTAGCTACGGGCAGAAGCTATGCTGATCTTAAATTTTCTGCTTACTGTCATCAACATGATTAATTCACGTCATTACAGAAACATGTCGTGCTGTATAAGTAGTATTAAGGCTGTAATATTTGAAGGTGGGAACAGAAGTTAATCAAACTCGTTATTTTTTTAATTTTTGCTGCGATAAGTTTCTTAACCTTGTGCAGTGGAGGAAAGTTGTCACAGTTATTAAACAAATTTATTTACAAACTTGTATATATCGAATATAGGCCGATTAAAATGTGTGACACGAAAATAAAAATAAAAGTCTAATTTTGATTGAAGATGTGTAAAGATCTATAAATTCTTTTACAAACAGTAAATCCACGAGTCTTGAGAATCACCAGAAACATCACTCACATTGAATTCTGTGTATCAGATCACCGACCCAACAACGACACGACGCTCGCCAAAGCAACAATGGACTGGGTGGGCGTTAACCTGAGATACCAACGACTTGTCTGTGCAAGCAAGGTCTATATAGACAGATTTGAGCACATATAATTTCAGCATGACACGTCCACCAGTCCCTTACAAAAAGGGTACTTAACACTCGGCCAGACAATCACGTAGATGGACAGCAAAGTGATCCTACAAAGTAAGGGCCGGCCGTTGTGGCCGAGCGGTTCTAGGCGCTTCAGGCCGGAACCATGTTGCTGTTATGGTCGCAGGTTCGAATCCTGCCTCAGGCATGGATGTGTCTGATGCCCTTAGGTTAGTTAGGTTTAAGTAGTTTCTAAGTCCCATAGTGCTCAGAGACATTTTATAAAGTAAGGGTGTCCACCCCGGGGCCCGCGGGCAGCGGGCCACATGGGGCTCATAGTACGTATCAGCTTGGTCCAAAGCAAGTATCAACGTGGCACAAGGCTTGAGGAACTATTATACCATCTGTAATAAAAAGAAGACGCACTGTCTGTTACCGTATTACTAGTTTAATTGCTACTGCGAAACTACAGCTTTAGTCATAAACCCGAAAAAAATGGTTCAAATGGCTCTGAGCACTATGGGACTTGACATCTATGGTCATCAGTCCCCTAGAACTTAGAGATACTTAAACCTAACTAACCTAAGAACATCACACAACACCCAGTCATTACGAGGCAGAGAAAATCCCTGACCCCGCCGGCAATCGAACCCAGGAACGCGAGCGCGGGAAGCGAGAACGCTACCTCACGACCACGAGCTGCAGACAATATAAACCCGAAGATGGGATGAAATATGCACCCATACTTTTTATTCTGACGAAAGAATTTGAAAATAGATGTCAAGATTTTCGAAAAACTAATCAAAAGTTTTGTATTTATGTGACACCTCTTATACGCACATTATGGACAATCTGCCAGACGATTTTCACATACAACGCATAGTATTGCTGCTGGCACCCAACTAACAGAAAAATTTGATCAATCATCTTTGTGAGACCTTTAAAAATCATACCTGTTCAGAGACAAGAAGCCCTTACGCCCCACTGATGTGTTTGTTATATACTGAAGAGCCAAAGACACTGGAACATCTGCCTAATATCGTGTAGGGCCACCGCGAGCATGCAGAAGTGCCGCAACACGACTTGGCATTGACTCGGCTTATGTCTGAAGTGGTGCTGGAGAGATTTGACACCATAAATCCTTCAGGTCAGTCCATAAATCCGTAAGAGTACGAAGGGGTGGAGATCTCTTCTAAACAGCAGGTTGCAAGGCGTCCCAGATGTGCTCAACAATGTTCATGTCTAGGGAGTGTTGCGGCCAGAGGATGTGTTTAAACTCAGAAGAGTGTCCCTGGAGCCTCTCTGTAGCAATTTTGGACGTGTGGGTGAAGCGTTGTCCTGCTGGAACTGCTCACGCCCGTCGGAATGCACAACGGACATGAATGGATGCAGGTGATCATAGTCGTATCTAGACGCATCAAGGGTTCCATATCCCTTCAGCTGCACAAGCCCCACACCATTACAGAGCCTCCACCAGCATGAACAGCCACCCGTTGACATTAAGGATCCATGGTTTCAAGAGGTTGTCTCCATACCTGAACACGTGCATCCGCTCGATAACATTTGAATCGAAACTCGTCCAACCAGGCAACATGTTTCCAGTCATCAATAGTCCAATGTCAGTGTTGACGAGTCCGGGCGAGGCGTAAAGCTTTGTGTCATGCAGTCATTAAAGGTACACGAGTGGACCTTCCGCTCCGAAAGCCCATACCGATGATGTTTCGTTGAATGGATCGCACCCTGACACTTGTTGATGGCCCAGCATTGTAGTCTGCAGCAATTTGCGCTGAAAGATTTTTCTTCAGTCGTGTATGGTCCCATTCTTGCAGGATCTTTTTCCGGCCGCACCGATGTTGGAGATATGATGTTTTACCAGATTCCTGATAATTGCCTAACACTGGTGCAGTGGTCGTACGGGAAAATCCTCACTTCTTCGCTACCTCGGAGTGCTTTGTCCCATCGTTCGTGCGCCGACTATAACACCACGTTCAAACTCACTTAAATCTTGATAACCTGCTCTTATAGTAGCAGTAACCGATCTAACAACAGCGCCAGACACTTGTTGTCTTGTATAGGCGTTGCCGATCGCAGTTCCGTATTCTGCCTGTTTACATATCCCTGTATTTGAATACGCATGCCTATACCAGTTTCTTTGACGCTTCAGTGTGTATTTCATGTTTGGTTGGAACCACTTACCTTTTTTAACAGTTATTTTCAAGAGTAAAGCACGCAGAAAGTAAGAATAGAACCACAATCTCAGATGAACATCCTGAGGACTGAAGCCACTTCAATCGAACCTGATATTGATACATTAGTTTCCCAAATTCGAAGAACAATGTCACTTTCTTTGATTTGTAATTATATATAAAATAGTTAGTGAAATCTCATATATAGAATGAAATGTCAAATTAATTAGATCTTGCTTTTTATAATGAAGAATCATAATGCATACTAAATTACGTAAATGTATTCACTATATACCTCCGACCACCTGCATCTTTTATTTTTTTCAGTGGTTATTTTTAGTGTTACGCATATTATGTGCGGCCCAAAAATGCTCGTCTTTTTCCAATGTGGCCCAGGTACGCTATAAGGTTGGGCACTTCTACTGTAAAGCTTTCGTCTTTACCACCTGAGGTACGGAACTCTACAATCACTTCCAGTTAATAAAAAGCATTTTCATTATCTCACAAAATCGCCATAGCTTCATTTTTCTCCTTCTACTCTCAAGTTACAGCTCAGGTCTGTTTATACTCAAGCGCTTCCGCCTCAGATAATCGAGAATGATCTAACTTCGGCAACATGTTGTTAACAATGACACGCAACCGGTCATACCATTTAACGATATTCCAATGTGACAGCGGTAAGGACCTCATTTGCAAATTAAAATAGATTCCGAGAGTTAGAAAACATGCATGTATTCGCTATATTATCGCCAGGTTGCAACACATGAAGAGCTGCAGCCGAGAGAAGATCGTTTAAGTGCCATTTTGGAATAACCTTGTACCGCAACAGAATAATATTTCATTCCCTGTACATAAGGACTTTTATTTTCTATTGCACCCATAAATATTCCGGAGAAGATATCCATAAATACTCAGAGCGAAGGCAAGAAGGCACCGCGTCTCCTGGCCGAGTAACGCTGCGGGCTGTTCAAGCTGTCCGGGCGAGCAGAGAACTCGCATTCTCCAGGGCCACTCGTCCTCCAGTAACCGCTTCGTCGCAATCCCTCACCACTGCAGACAGTTCTCAGCACTGGCGTCGTGCTGCGGCAATTCGATATTAGCATTTTCGTTGCGGAGTGTTAGTCGAAAATAAACGTATGCATATTTTCATTTGTCCATTTCGTCGGTGCATGTTGGAGATGGAGCGTGAAATTACAAGGCAATCAACAACACCGGCACACTCCGACTGCTAATGGTTGTGTCAGTTCTCAGGCAGGGGTCACAACAATTCAGTGAGCTGAATGCAGTGGGCAAGGTGGGCTCGCATCCACTCCTACTGACCTTCACAGTGCGAAAACAAATTCTCCAGGGACTAGATTTTTAGTTTACGGAAGTTAGCAGATGATTCGAGATGATAAAAATGTTAGTCTCAAACCGACTGAAGAAATTTTGTAATCCATATTTTTGTTAATAAATACGCCTGATAGTAGCAGTTACCAGTGTCTGGTGGAGTGAGGTTAGCTGACACTGTTGGTTATTCGTTTGCTGTTGAGTACGTTAAGTGAGCTCAGTAGTCGCAGCTGAATTATTCCGCGGGACAAAAGTTCCACCCTCAAGCTTCTCACTCTCACCATCAATAACACAAAAGCAACACTGCTCTCCGTACGCTTTTATCAGAGCCAACAGTCCCTAGACATGAACATTGCTGAGCACATCTGGGACGCCTTACAACCTGCTGTTTAGAAGAGATCTCCACCCCTTCGTGCTCTTACGGATTTATGGTCTGATGTGAAGGATTTATGGTGTCAAATCTCTCCAGCACCACTTCAGACGTAAGCCGAGTCCATGCCAAATCGTGTTGCTGCACTTCTGCATGCTCGCGGGGGCCCTACACGATATTAGGCTGTTGTTCCAGTTTCTTTGGCTCTTCAGTATATAACAAACACATCAGTGGGGCTAAGGGCTACTTGTCTCTGAACAGGTATGATTTTTAAAGGTCTCACAAAGATGATTGATCAAATTTTTCTGTTAGTTGGGTGCCAGCAGCAATACCATGCGTTGTATGTGAAAATCGTCTGACAGATTGTCCATAATGTGCGTAAGAGGTGTCACATAAATACAAAACTTTTGATTAGTTTTTCGAAAATCTTGACATCTATTTTCAAATTGTTTCCTCAGAATAAAAAGTATGGGTGCATATTTCATCCCATCTTCAGGTTTATATGGCCCGCAGCTCGTGGTCGTGTGGTAGCGTTCTCGCTTTCCGCGCTCGGGTTCCCGGGTTCGATTGCCGGCGGGGTCAGGCATTTTCTCTGCCTCGTGATGACTGGGTGTTGTGTGATGTCCTTAGGTTTAAGTAGTTCTAGGAGACTGATTTCCACAGATGTTAAGTCCCATAGTGCTCAGAGCCATTTGTACCATTTTTTTCGGGTTTATGACTAAATCTGTAGTTTCGCAGTAGCAATTAAACTAGTAATACAGTAACAGACAGTGCGTCTTCTTTTTATTACAGATGGTATAACAGTTCCTCAAGCCCTGTGCCACGTTGATACTTGCTTCGGACCAAGCTGATACGTACTATGAGCCCCATGTGGCCCGCTGCCCGCGGGTCCCGGGGTGGACACCCTTACTTTATAAAATGGCTCTGAGCACTATGGGACTGCGAGAAGAAAACGTGGCAGCAAAGCTGGTGGAGGCTCTGTAATGGTGTGCGGCTTGTGCAGCTGAAGGGATATGGAACCCTTGATACGTCTTGATACGACTATGACAGGTGGCCCGTACTTAAGCATCCAGCCTGATCACCTGCATCCATTCATGTCCGTTGTGCATTCCGACTGGCGTGAGTAGTTCCAGCAGGACAATGCTTCACCCACACGTTTAGAATTGCTACTGAGTGGCTCCAGGGACACTCTTCTGAGTTTAAACACATCATCTGGCCACTATTAGGTCATGGGCAGAGGGATAAGTAGTGCTGTCACTGCGGGGTTAGAGCACGTGAGGAAAACGAATGTTTTATTGTTTTCTTCCAGTACTGACATCTCACATGCTTGAGCAACTTGTACAGCTGCTAAGGTATAAGATTTTACACAGCAGTAACATGATGAATGAGCTTTACACAGACGGTCATCTTCAAATGCTTTGCTTATTTGAAACAATGCATAAAATTAATTAAGGCTGTTGTAATACAACATAATGAATAGAACAACACAGGGATTTAAATAATTTATCAAACGTGTATGATGGTGGCTGACATTCAGTAGCATATTTAAATATAAGAGCAAATACTATTATTGGTTGTTTTTTTGGGGAAGGAGACCAGACAGCGTGGTCATCGGTCTCGTCGGATTAGGGAAGGATGAGGAAGGAAGTCGGCCGTGCCCTTTCAGAGGAACCATCCCGGCATTTGCCTGGAGTGATTTAGGGAAATCACAGAAAACCTAAATCAGGATGGCCGGACGCGGGATTGAACTGTCGTCCACCCGAATGCGAGTCCAGTGTCTAACCACTGCGTCACCTCGCTCGGTTACTATTATTAATCAAAGTCATTCCATACTGAAACCAACAACACTTCACTACCCAACTATAATGTCACAGCTGCTAGATCTATGAGGCAGCCTCCGATAACAAATGTAAGCAACGGATGAGCACTTGACAAGTCAGCTATAAGCAGGCAGTGTTAAATAGTGGACGTCCGTCCATTGTGTGTCAACGGCGTTGTCTCACAAACTGTAGTGCAGCAACGAACTTAACATGTGTAAATCAATTGTTCAAGATATGCTCCAATATCTTTTAAAAAAGAGAAACGTATGTGCAGAATTTGTCCTACGCACCCTATCTCTCGAAAAACATCGAATATAAATTTAAGTATATAGCATAAACATCAAAAACTGAGAATTATGTAAAGTGCGTCTTATAAATATTGTGAACAGCCGTCTGAAGATGAACTTTTCAGTTCGAAACTGGTTACGGCGCTATTCACTTAAATATGTAGCAGTATTAATAGTGGCTGGTTGCTGTTTTCTTCTTTGTAAGAATCAACCTACATTAATTGTATACAGCCACGGTCTCACCATGTCAGTTAGCAAATACTTTTTGGTGTGTGTGTGTGTGTGTTGCTTTGCACAATATGGTCATTTGCAAATCAAATAAGTGCCGCATATATTATACAATATTTGAAAAATGCAATCCTGCAACTTCGCAAAAAATTTTCGCCGAATTTTCGATGGCACCAACACACCAAGAATATTTCGCTGCAGTGGAAGCATAAATATCAAAAACTGATAATTATGTAAAGTGCGTCTTATAAATATTGTGAACAGCCGTCTGAAGATGAACTTTTCAGTTCGAAACCGGTTACGGCGCTATTCACTTAAATAAATAGCAGTATTAATAGTGGCTGGTTGCTGTTTTCTTCTTTGTAAGAATCAACCTACATAAATTTAAGTGTTAGGAACTCTTTTCTGAAGGTGTTTGCCCGGAGTGTAGCGATATACGGAAGTGAAACATGGACGATAAGCAGTTCAGAGAAGAAGAGAATAAAAGCTTTTGAAATATGGTGCTGTAGAAGAATACTGAAGATTAGATGGTTAGATCGAATGGGGGAGAAAAGAGATTTATGGATTTATGGTATAACGTGACTAACGGAAGCGATCGATTGATAGCAGGCATCCTGTGACACCAAGAAATAGTCAGTTTGGTAACAGAGAGAAGTGTGAGAAGTTAAAACTGTACTGCGAGTTCTAGCATTAATACACTAAGCAGTTTCAGATGGATGTAGACTGCAGTAGTTTTTCGAAGATAAAGAGACTTTAACAGGATGGACTGTTAGGGAGAGCTTCATCAAACAAGTCTTCGTTCTGAAGGCAACACCAGCATGAATAAAATAAAAGAGGAGACTTTAAAGGAAAAGGGAATAGACAAACTTGCTTTGCTGTGTGAAATACTTTAACCTTTACGTCCAGAACCTCCTGTAACAGTTAAAAGTTTTTTCGGGTTCCGTAGCTCAATCTATAAAAATGGAACCCTTTCTTGTTTGTCTGTCTGTTAGTCGGTCTGTCCGACTGTTAAAGACCCTTTTCCTCAGAAATGGGTAGACATATCATGTTGAAATTTATGACGCATACTAAGATCTACGGGGCCCTTGGCAATGAAAAACAATGAAGCTTCTAAGTAAATGCAATCAGAAGATACAGCATTTATGCCATATATTTTGATACTCGCAAAGTTACTCATCAAAACCTATAGGGTACTTCTCATTGACCCAGAATCATGAAATTTGGCAAGAAGCAATGTTTCACAGCACAAAATTGTTAATTTGTAATTTTAACACACGAAAAAAATTATTTTTGTCATTTGTTATCCGACTATCTGTCAGTCTGTGCGCCTGTTAAGACCCCTTTTTCTCGGGAACGGGTAGACATAACAAGTTCAAATCCATATCACATATTAAGATCTATGATCCCTTAGCGGTGCAATAAAAGTTAGCCTCTTAGTCAATGCAATCAAAAGATATGGCCATTTATGTCACATATTTTGATATTCGCAAACACACTCAGCGTAATCTATAGGGTACACCTCGTTGATCTCGAATCATGAAATTTGGATGTAAACAACGTTTCACAGTAGAGGTAAAAGAAAAAAATCCGAAAAATTTAATTAGTAATTATATCACGTGAAAAACATTTTTTTGTCATTTCTTACATCTGTGAGTCTGTTCGTCAGTCTGCTAAGACTCCTTTTTTCTCTTGGAGGGGTAGACATATCAAGCTGAAATTTATGTCGCATACTAAGGTCTGTGGTCCCTTAGTGGTGCAATGAATGTAATTCTGTAAATCAATGCAACCAAAAGATACTTCCACTTCTGCCACACATTTTTATACTGGCAAACCCTCTCATTAAAACCTATGGAGTACTTGTTGTTGACGTACAATCATGAAATTTGTCAAACAGTGAAAGTAAAGGGAAAACCCGAAATTATTAATTCGCAGTTACGTCATATGTGAAATAATGTTGTCATTTGTTATCCAACAGCGTCTGTTCATCCATCTATTGAGACGCCTTTTTTTTTTTTTTTTTTTTTTTTTTTTTTTTTTTTTTTTTTTTTTAGGAACAGATAGATGTATCAAGCTGAAATTTATGTTGCATACTAAGGTCTATGTTCCCTTGCTGGTGTAAGGAAGTTAAGCTTCTAAATCAATGCAAGCAAAAGATATAGCCTTATGTGTCACATCTTTTGATACTTTGAAACACACTCCATTAAACCTATAGGTTACTTCCAGTTGACGTGTCATATAATTTGGCGGGAAACAGGGTTTCACAGTATAAGTAAAGGAGAAAACCAGAAAATTGTTAACTTGTAATTATGTTACTCGAAAAAATATTTCTTGTATCATTTGTTATCCGATTTCTAAGTTGAAATTAAAAAGTTCTCTATAGTCTTCGAATCACCGGGCATGAAATGTTGCCAGTGTCACTGTGGATAAAAGGCAAAAATCGACGATGATCTCGATTCCCGAAATGGATGAACTGTCTATGTATATAATAAAATTTGTTCGGAACCCTCAGAGTGCGAAATTTACTCGCACATTGTCTATTTTATATAAGCTATAGCTCTAATGGCACTGCACAATAGTGCTACAAGAGATTAACGTTCAATACGATTCGCAGCGGCTCAATTTGCAGTCCCTCACGGACGCATTTAATGGTATGCGATAACCTGTTTGGACACTTACCTGTGACAATCATCTGTGCTGACAGCATGTCTAAGGAGTGGCGAGCTCTGAGGACGCAGCAAGACTGTCGCGTCTCTGCGCTGTCCGCGGCCTTATATAGCGGGCTGGACCAGTCTGCAGCCGGCTGGTCGATTCAGGAATACACAGAGGGAAAACTACACAGATCGATAACCGACCTAGCGAATCCCACGCAGCAGCAAACCGTGCGCTATACTTGTGTAATAACCACTTAACAGCGCTGGCTTGCGCTGAAAATGGCGTCAGTTTACGGCGCCTGCTTCGAGGTACCCAGCTCCTCAAGTGCGAGACGTATCAGCGGAGGGATGATATTTATGCTCTTACTGAACATATAGTTACGCTCTTACAAGGATGAACGCGTAACGAGTTGCGAGGTCACCGTTTCTGCATCTCCAACAACACGTGAACAGCACAGAGTGAAGAGGTACTGTGGACTGAAGGACAATAGCAGAAGCTCATTGCTTGACGATGGCGGGGGAAGGGGCAGCGCGACAGACAGGCACTGACATGAAAGTACTGCTGGTTTTTCCTAATTACTCTTTATTTTACGTATATCTAGTATAAAAACGGCTAAATAACAGCTTATGGAGATCCCAAAAACCAAAATTGAAACTCACTAGAGTGCTGAAATATCGAAAAAAGCTAAAACTAGACAAGCAGTTTGTGAAATAACTGTACGTGATGCAATTTTTTCACTATTTTTCCTGAAATCATCGTTGAAAACACTATAAAAATCGCTGTAATAAATTTCAAACAACTTTTTATGTCGTAGACCTGTGTCATTGATGCTGAAGGTGCTGAGGTAGTTGGTGACTGCTACAGATGGATGTCTTGACTTCAGTCTGTGTTGTTGGCGTTTAAGGAAATCTGCATCGACATGAACGGGAATGGGTGGGTTGCCATTACAGTTTTTTCAGCTTTGATTTCAGGGCTACCAGTCTTCTAGTTCGGGGAGGTTCGATATTACTCTTTAATGATAGTTACTAGAGAGCGGAGTTGTTTTAATAGTTCCAGTTGTGGTTCGCAATGCCTGCTTTAGCTGTGGGTCGACAAGGTTGGTTCTGAACAGTAATTCTGAAGTAGGAAATGTCGTCCGGGAGTGAACCATTCACGAAATTTGAAGCTTTACTTGGATCCTGCGGCACGGTTTCGTTACTGCATTTCAATAACACCTTCCGACAAATGATATCATCAACTAACAGTGGCATGTCAATTCATTATGCTAATAAACTTCACCTAACCGATTATCAGTGAATACTAATAATGAAAAGGTGCATCTTCGGTAAGCAGAGGACTAGTTATGAACGAACTAACCAACGAGAAGGATCCAGTGTGCAACTGTGGGCTGTTTTGTAAAGCATCCCACACCGTATCACTTACAGGAATAACGTAACATAGTTGCACATTAAAAAAATTAGACTCTGCAGTAGTATACGTAGCGTGAATCTTCGCTTTTAAGATCACTATGTTCTTTTTCTCTCCACATACAGAGAAAGCATTTTGCCTGAGCAGGTATAAATTACGTTTTCCTGTCCTTTAACATTTTGCAGTGATATTTCACGAGTTCAGCCACTGGCCAGTTTGGGCGCGATTTATCGTATACTTCAGACCTTGACACTGCGTCCACCTCTGACGTCACGCCGTATTTCACTGCGAAAACCCAGACCTACAGTGCGTGGCTTGCATGTACTGCGCGTGAAGAGCACCTTAACAATTAGTTGGCTAATTTACGCATATTGCGCCTCTTCGCTCTCGTTTTCAGCTTGTTGCTGCCGGCCGCGGTGGCCGAGCGGTTCTAGGCGCTTCAGTTCGGAACCGCGCGACTGCTAAGGTCGCAGGTTCGAATCCTACATCGGGCATGGATGTGTGTGGTTAGTTAGGTTTAAGTAGTTCTAAGTTTTAGGGGACTGATGACCTCCGAAGTTAAGTCCCATAGTGCTCAGAGTCATTTGAACCATTTTTCAGATTGTTTGCTGAACCAACTTCTTTTGCTTATGGCATTTCTGACAGAGAATAACCTTTAAAACCTTTAAAACCTTATTGTTACCCTTGGCATATATAGTCTCTACTTGACAGTTACTATTTTCTTCGCGTAAGTAATTCAAATAACTTCTTGCAATTGCTATGTGGGTCATGTTTCCAAAAGCTTGTAGTGAGTCTATTAAATGTGTCTTTGTTCGTTTTCATGCTCATCCGTAATTTCTGTCCGTTGAGAGAATACTGTAGCTGTACGAGCTGCAGTCAATAAAGCACCCATTTTAATCGTTCACCTGACTTCATCGTGCTGTTGCATATCGATAGTCGCTGAGAGGTATCTGGTTAAATATACTCCAGTAGTTGCAAGAATAAAGAAGTTAGGCATGTGAGAGATGGAGAAATCATCAGCACTGGTAAAATTTCAGTCTCTCTTTATTGATTGTTGTGGTATACGGGCATCTTTCGTAGTAAAGTGCATGATTCTTTATCACTGGTGTTTGTGCAACACATGGAGTGATAAATAAAAGAATTGCTACCTATAATTAGTCCTTCTAACATTCGTTATCCAAGTCATCGTCCGATCTTGTTCATTATCAGGAAACTGGATGCAGCTTGTTGTAAAACAAGTCGTAGTATTCCGACTACACATACTGTAGGGGAAGGTAGGCTAGGACTGGAACTGAAGACGAGAACAGGAATGATGTGACGTCACCATTTACGTGGAGATTTCAAACCATTTACGTCCCCTCTCCCTGCCCTTTGGAGTAGGGGAGACCGGGCCAATATCCACATGTTAAGAGACTTTTCGTTTTGCTTTGGAATCTGTCACCCCCTCATGGAACCGTGTCTGGCCCAGGAACGTTAGACGTATACCTGTACCACAAAAATCGAAAAATATTAAATACCATAGAAACTATATAAATATTTTTCGAGTATGCAACCTGTCATTATTGACCCGAGTACCTGGATAAAACTCTTTGTGGGCAACAGTATGAAATACAGACAGAATAATACTCATATTCTAAGCAAATAACACATTTAATTATCTTAACATGTATCAAAATATATACACAAAAAGTGTTTCTAAAAGTTGTTCAAGTTAGAAAAAAATAAGTCGGCTTCAGCTTTATTGAAACCTATGAATCTATTTGGTACTTGTTGCTGATAGTTTTCTGAAGCTTACAAGGATTTTTTTTTAGCCAGAAGTCCTAGTCTTCTCGAGCTATTTCGGTAATTTTAATGAAACTGTGCTTATGGCCTAGTTTTTCAGCAAGGTCATGGGCAATTCACCACAACTCATTCAGGGAAAAGACATAGAATAATTGTGCCAATGAAGTCACATTGTTTACCAATTCTTGTTCTACTTCAGCAATAAAAATAAATCTTCTCCTCAAGATCTTGTGTGAATTTGATTTTAGTAGGTCACAAAGTGTAATTCTTGGTATTTTCAATTCCTCCTGTACGCTATTCAGTTATCTCTCACACTTCATTAAACTTAATACCAATTTCAGGGTTACTTCAGTCCATTTAGCGCCCACCGATATTCTTTTTCTTGTCCACGCCATGTAAAATTGGATATAAGCCCTTACTTAAGCGTAAACAACTTTTTATGACGTTTAGAGCATGGGGAAATATCGACAGCCTGTCGACATTGGCCCATATTCGTTTGTCAACATTACCTCACTCAAACTTCATGGCTCAGATTTTAATGGCTTTGCTAATGCCCGGAAAGATACAAAACCTAGACTAAAAGACGCAGCAATAAACATACTGTCTACCTCCCTTATAGTTAGTACCTTTAAAAATTGTTGACGTTCTTGCCAATGTTTGATGGTGAACGAAATGTAGCATCAAAATTCACTAAAAATTAATTTCTAACGCCACAAGAAGACTGTCATTTACAAGAACTCGTTGCCTCTGCATTCTGCTCCTGGCATCATCTGCTATTCTACAGCAGATTCTCTTACTCACTACAGCACTACTCAACTGAGATTGTGTCAGTATTAACTGATATGCCGGTATTCTCCCAGTCTCCCTACATTATTTATGCCGAGTATAAGATTTTTCTTAGTAAAAAATTTCTGTAACATAATTCTAATTATCGTTTCATAAAACAAAACATATAAAGTGCACATAACGTGTGTCATACCAGTAACTGTAATGAGTAACGATTTTCTTGGTGTTCTACTTTATATTTTGTTTAGGTATTAACAAAATCGATACCGTCAACAGCGTCAACCGATTAAGTTACAGATCTCTGAAGAAAGCTACAATCAAGAAATAATGCTTTTAAACTGGTTCACTTATTTCGAACGGTATTTTTGTTACGAAGTTAGCATTTTTAGCAACTTTTAGTCTGCTGCTAAGATGTGTGAATAAATATTTTGCTGTGCAGGGAATGACAAGGCGATGACAAAGTTAATGTGTGTATCATACATGTGATGTTAATTATCCGAAGACACAGAATTTAAAGGAGCTATACTGACTTAAACGTACTCCAGTGACCAATTTTTTTATCGGTTGTCGACAGAATTAGTTTTTCTGAAAACATTCGCTACATCAGGGCAATGAACAACATTTTCCTTTTGAATATTGTATCGTAAGACATATATTTAAAAAACAATCTTTTGCTTCAGAGGCTAAGACAGTCTTAAGTAAACATGGCAACCGGTTTCTATTAAGCAAAGACTCGAAAATTTTACTGTAGTCGTGGATAATTTAGTTTTTCATTCGTGCAAATAACTGATTTTCATGTGCGAAAAGTAATAATTGATGTTTTAAAACGTATATATGATGCTTTTTGTCTTCGTTTGTTCCCTTCAGTTTGTGTATTTTATTATGGAAATTTGATTACCAACAACATAGATTATAAATTCTATCTTGAATTATTTATAAATGCTGTTTCTAGCACTGCCAGTCCATTAGTGCTGGGACTAATACTTTCGTAATCTCACATTCACCGCTTGTGAAAAAGGCCACTACGTGCCATCTTACGGGATGTTCTTTCTTCGATAGTATATATATGAGCGAGGTTTCTATGGCTGTCGCCGCCTCTCGCATTCCAATCTCCACCTTTCACGGCCATCTCAGTCTCTTTCATTAAGACCTCTCGCCGCCATTGGTTCGTTGACGTCGTCTTTCCAACATCTTGCAGCTCTACCGCGCTTTCTTCTTTGATGTGGAGTCCATTTACATACATGTTTTGGCCATCTTGTATCTGATATACGCTGTAAGTGACCATACCAGAGTAGGATTGTGCTTTCGACATTCATAACCTCTCTGATCCTATCATTTCTAATATGATCAAGCCTGGAATATCCATAACTCCGTCTCCAGAAATCTATCTCGACAGCCATCAGGCGATCTTTCTGCCTCTTAGTTAGTTCCCACAACTCTGCACCATAAGTTGTGATAATTTCAATAATTGTGTGGTAAATGGTATGATTTGTTCTGCGCGTTATGTTTTTGTTCCAGAGAATACCATTTAGTTTTTTTATGGCTCGCTTTCCCTGGCCAATTTTATTGTTTATATCATCCGTACTTCTACAATTGGACGACAGTGTCACTCCCAGGTACTTAAAGTTATGACACTCTTTAACAGCATCAGCGCCGAATTGCAAGTCGTTAACAGCATTTTCTCCCACTTTCAGATTGTTTTAGATACGTTTACCACAAGACCCCATTTTTCATATTCTTCTTTTAATTTGCTGGGCATGTAATTTGCATCCTCCTCATCTCCAGCTACTTACACTCGGTCGTCAGCAAAAAATAAAGAGAACAAGATCTCATCGTCTATGGGGATACCCATTCCTCCGCATTTCCTTATCCAGGATCTTAGTGCCTCCTCTAGGTAGATTTTGAAGAGTGTAGGGGCGAGTGTACATCCCTGGCTTGGTCCCTTTGCCACCTCAAACTCTTGAGATAGTTGATTTCTCACTTTTACCATTGCCGTGCAGCCTTGGTAGAAGAGTCTTGACAGCTTTCACACAGCGTGTCACCGAGCTATATGAAAGCTGTCAGACTCCTTTACCAAGGCTGCATGGCAGTGATAATAGAGATAGTAATAGAGATATTCTCATGTATAATAGTCCTTCTTATGGGCCACTCAAGTATTGTCAAGAAGAGTAAAATATCATCAACATACCACGATCCTGCTTCCTCGCTCCTAATGCTGCTTGTGAGGCAACAGCGACCCATTACAGCTGATGCTAATTCCTAGACCTAGATATCTAGAGTGCACAGTCCAACATGGTTCTTCAGCTTTTTTCATGGTCGTGGTGATCCGCTGTGTCGAAATGCTCCACAGGAAACAGGGCTTTAAGTGAGGAGTTGGTTTGAGAAACCACATCGATGTAGCCCAGATGGAGTATTAAATTTTAAACTTGTGTTTATTCTTATATCAGACCTATACGAGCACAGCAGCACTTCAAGTCAACGGTAAAAGCTCACTGAATAACTTTATCGAATGTTTACTATTAACCGCAATTCATAGTCCTATGAAAAGGTGTAAGTGCGACAGCCCACGAACAAGGTGTATCGCAAACACCAAAGCACATCTGAAACCGAAAACTTACTGTCCACCACTTGTGCTACCGCCGAAAACCGTTCGTGGCAAAACTCCCCATGTGCTGCTCTCTGCTCCTATTTTTAGAGGGTACCTTATCCCACACAGTGGCCTGTCGTTCTAGCGCTGAAAAAACTACATACCGTGTTTACAATTGATTGCTATATTTTATACAGTAAACTGGGTATTCAAAATAAGCACCTCAGCGTTCTGATCATTTTGGTACTTTCTACTATGTGTGAGAAATAAACAGCATTTTTGTGGAGACCTATATTATTTTCAATCGACATGGACCTCAATCAAATGGCTACCAAAGACCGTGAATTATATTGGGTAGCAACTGATTAGTCGGTCTACCCGATGGGACTCCCTGGCCACATATTTTTTCCCCGTTTCTGATTTATCTTACTAACTGAGTACCCGACGTTGCACAGTTATGTATTTATTCCGTTCTTCTGTTCGTCCGTCTGCTCCTTCTCCATTTGTCCGTCCTCCCCGATACCTGAGATGTCAGTGCAACGGACTGTCATGCCAATGGGCCCGTGTTCGCTGGGTAGGAGTTTTCTCCGCTCAAGGACTGGGATGTTATGTTGTCTTCATCATCATCACCTCATCCCTATCGACGCTCAGGTCACCGAAGTGGCGTCAACTCAAAAGACTTGCGCCAGGCGGCCGGTCTACCCGACGGGACGCCCTGGCCACACATTTTTTTCCCTTTATCCATCTCCTCCTCCCCCGCTCTCTTTCGGTCACCTTCTGCCATTCTTTCTGTCCATAGACTCCTCTCCCCTCTCCATCAATTTGCTTCTCCCCCCTATGTCGATCTGCTACTACCCCTCTCTGTCTCCTCCTCTCTCCAAAACGAGCCAAGTGGTGCAGTGGTTTTCACACTGGACTCTCGCATTCTGAAGGACGACGTTTCAAACCCGCGTCCAGCCATCCTGATTTATTCTTCCCGTGATTTTCCTGTCACTTCAAGCAAGTGCCGGGATGGTTCCTTTGAAAGGCACCGCCGATTTACTTCCCCATCCTTCCCTAATCCTAGCTTGTGCTCCGTCTCTAATGACCTCGTTGTCGACGGGACGTTAAACACCAACCTCCTCCTCCTCCCTCCTCCTCCTCTCTCTCTAAGTTATGACGCCCATCCCAATAGCAGGCTGGCAGTTCTTACCACAAAAGTATTTATTTCCAGACGGTAAATAATATGTGAACCAGGTTTGGTTGAAATCGATGCAGGGGCCTAGGAGGAGGTTTTTAGCCACGGCTTTGCAGAGTACGCACATGTCCCATATATTTCACACATTTTTCTTACATATTTCATCTGTATCTATAGCGAATTTCACCCTGCAATTTCGTTTTAATGCAACTCAGTCTCTACGTCATATCTCCTGAACAATATGGCGTGTAATGACACAATTTTGCAGCTACATACAGTGGTGTATTTGGATACTGTCTGCGAAATGTGTTCCGAATACAGTAAATATCAAAGGCTTGATGCGTATTTTTTTACGTATCTCAGTGTTTATGACGTCATATATCCTGAAATATGTTTCGTACAATTATGTAATTTTCTTCTTATATTCGACGGCATATGTGAATGCTGTCTGCGAAATTTATTGCTAATTGAGTTAGTACTAAAGAAGTAATAAGTTTAAAAGTCATGTTTGATGCGGCAGTTTCTTACCCACCTTAGTGTTTATGACGTCATGTTTCCTGAACTATGTATGTACATGTGAACACTGTCTGCAAAATCTATCGCGAATGCAGTTAGCAATAAAGAAGTAATAAATTAAAACATCTTGCTCGATGGCTCAATCTTACTGCATGAGCAGCGAAAACCTAGTAAGCAATAAACTTTCTTCCTGTCATCATTTTGTTGGGGTTGTTACCAAGAAAAAATGTAGTAAAAGTTTGAAATTATTTATAAAGTTTGTCGCAAGTTACTAAGTGCTCTCATTCTCAAATACTGGATGAATATATTCTAGGTATTCGCGCTACTTTTTCGCACCTACCATCACCCTTTTGATAAGTAGGTGGTTCTTACACCAACTAATATTTTTTTCCAGAGAGTATGTGATATGTTTACAAAGTCTGGTTGAAATCGTTGCACTGTTTTAGGAGGAAACGTGAAACATACATATATATGTATATACAAAGACACGTACAAATATCCACTTTTATAATATGTGTGGATTTATCTTACTGATACCTAGTTAGAGTGGAAAGCACCTTTAGTTTATTTAGACGTACTAATGCACTACAGAAATTATAAAGCAAAATGTGTATGTATTCTAGTTTCGTTGGCAATGATCATATCACCCCCGAAAACGGCTGATTTGATACTGACACTAATATTATTCGTTATCGATTATTTTGATATGTCACCCCATTGTATATCCCGTTCACTCCAAGTACAACGCATAGAACGTTCATGTAATCGCGTGAAATGTCCGAAGTGATTCTTTGGGATGTAAATTGCTCGTCAGACTGGCATGAATTTTTGCATTTTGTCAGTTTGGGTTGTTTGCTATTGATAACAACTAATCTAGTCATTCTTGACGTTTCTTTCCGGCAAAGAATTATCCGAGTTTTGCACTCCAATACAATCTCGGAAGACATTCAAAAGTCGTTAATTTTATCTGTGAGTCTTATTCTGGAAAAGATCCTGAGCACCTGATTTAGATATGTTGCTCCACGTCCTCTACTTAACACTGCGTGGTTGAAATTGAGTGCTATAATGCACATCTGTTTTTGTACACCAAAAATGAAATCAATCTCGGAAATTTTTGGATATATATGGTATATATGGTATATGCACCCCACGCACAATGGGGCATTGGCTGTCTTACCAAACAGATATCATATACGTACCACGCTTCGTTGCAATTGTTCGAGGCGTTTCAAAGCTTTTCGACTAATGGCGTGAAACTGCAACAGAGTTGATGAAATTGTTTCGGAAGATCAGCCGAGTAGCAGCATTGTCTTGAAGCAATTTTGCTACTTGTCAACTTCAAATCAATTTTGCTACTTGTCAACTTCGAAGCAATTTTGCTACTTGTCAACTTCAGGTTAACTAAAATTCCCATCTCTACGTTGCTCTAGCACAGGGATCTGTCATGTATAAATATTGCCATGGTCATTTACAGGCTAACCAAGTGCTGTGCTGCGGTGGAACAAGTCACAATTTCTCCTGAAGAAAACTGCAGCTAAAACTCGAAGATGTCTTATCTCCTAGCGTTTGCGCGTCTCGCAGGATAACTTGATAACGTTCTCCTCTATCACTTATTTACAGACAACTCGACACACATTATTTGGAACAGCGTTTCTCTGCTACATCTGAAATGTTTTCTTATCACTTATTCTTTTCCAGACAAGTCTTAGCTTCCCTGCGTGATGTATTTGGCAGCTAGCACTGCTATGCACAATACTTTACCTCTACAGTATGGCACCTCCCTTTATCCTATCCTCCAATTGTGTAAATAGATGGTTGTGTCGCCTCTATTGTGTCTTGGATACATTTAGTTTGGGGGAGATACATGAATAGACCGGTTATTCACTTAAATGCATTAGGTTAATCAGTTCAGTATACACTACTTATACTGCGTTTCCTATATACTTTGTTGCAACCTTGACTGAGGTAAAATATGGACCACGAACACTAGAACGTACACTTTCAGTTGTCCAACCACGTTGAAGATTGTATTTTTAGGATAATGTGTTCGACGAAAGGTCAAGTCATTCGAATCAGCCCCAACATCGCTTGTAGTGTAAGCAATAAAGGATGTCGTTGCTTTCGGACTTGATGTATCGTTTGCAGGCAGAGCACCCCAATGTGTCTACTATTTTACGAAATTTAGAAACAGGAATAAATAGAGAAAACAGAAGTTATTGAGTATTGATATCGTTTATTAAATAAATTGTTAATAAATACAACGATGGTGATGCTGAAGTGTGGTTCCAGTATTACCGCTGGTCTGGAGTTCGATTAACGTTTGTTGGTTTCTTGGTAGAGGCCGCGCTACTTAGAGCTATACAGTCTTCTTTCATCGTGAACTGGAAATCTGAAAGATATACGAAAGATGTTCCATCAAACAATGAAAATAATTAAATTTATTACATTTTAGTATTTGAAAACACAGAAAAATATAAAATCTCTAACTAATCGCCAAATCTCTAATTCATAATCGTGGTGAAGAAGTTCCTACGACCAACATCTTATCAAGTAAAGGGTCGTATACATACTGATGAGAGGAAAGAAGAGTAGGAATGATAGATTAATGATGGTTGTTTTGAGACATTTTATACAAAATTTCAAACATAACAGACCCTGTGTCTCATTTATCATAACCAATGAGATCCTACATTTAAAATACTCATTGTTTTATTTCTCTGTACTCCAAGATCTACTTATTTTCTGCTCTAATTGTTTGGTGAATTACTTAAGAAAGCAGTCTTTGTCTTTCGAAAACAACGTATGTTGTGTAATTGAGACTAGATGGCAAACATGTTTATCTGTTATACAAACGTGCACTTTTCCGCAGCGTAATTATTTTCGTACAATCTAGATTAGAAGTTGTGAGCTCAGTTTCCAATACAATAGTATTACAACGAAACAAGTTTTATTGCATATCTCAATAAAGATTTAGCAGCCAAATCAGTGAATAAGCCTAATGTCTACATACAATAATTGTAATAACACAAGAAACTCAGTTAACAAAATCTCGAAAGAAACAGTTATCGTAGAATGGAAAGTCTGTCAAGTTTGAAGCATTTCCAGAACTTCTAAATCAATAAGTCTCTGTTCTCCGTGGCCTGTTCTACGCTCCTACTACACCAGCACCGTAACCAACATGACCGCAAAGTAACTGCTTTGAATTCACAGATTCATTTTCTGCGCTCATTTTCCCCTTCCATCTCGATGAAACTAAGATTAAATTGACAATGCAGTACTAAATGTCAACTATAAGTAAAAATACGTACTTGGCAGGTTGACTAAAAGTATTTCATAACGCATTGACAGAGTCGTTCGGTGGAATCTTGTTGGGGGATGGTTTCGGACGTTCACTGTTGACCAGGGCTGGGCAGTTTTTGTCAAGAGTTATTCGAAAATCTGAAACATTTAAATAACAACTGCATTATTCGGAAACAGCGTATTTCACCGTCGCGAAATGTTAGTTTACTCATACATACATGGCAGCATTGTTTTACAGAATCATTAATTGCTTACTGCCACCTGGTCAGTCTAGTTTGTACATGTAGTTCTCTTCTGTCATCTATCTTCCCTGTTTTCCTGCATCGACTCTAAAATTCCAATCCTCAACTGTTATAGGAATTACTCAAAATAAGTTTTACACCACCCTCGTGAAATATTGGTTGAGAATATTTGGGCAGAAAAACTACTTTGGTCACAGGAAATCGCCACTTTTGAAATTGAGGTACAATGGAAGTTCTTTTGAATGTAGCAGGTTGGACCATAAATCAGCCGAATAATCGAAAATCCATATAATGCGGGAATTCAGAAAAAATAGAATGACACATAACATAACATTTTACATAAATGTTGACCAGATATTTAAAAAAAAAGAGTGACTCTCGTACACTGAAATAACCAGCTACGTATCTGTTGAGCCAGATTTGTATATCGTTTGCGTGTAGAACGATCTCGGCCGACATATGTCCAGCTGCGATGTGGCGTCTGTTTGCGTCGTAATGTCTTGTCAAATTCGTGAGATAATCCGTCATCACCAACGTCATTGTTAGCAGACTAACAAAAGGCGATAATATCAACACCAGAAACCATTGTCATTTCGCAGCGAGTCATTTACGTTGATAACGCCTCTGTCTGAGTATCTCGAGATCTTTGTAAATGTCTGAACACCAAGTTCATCAGCAATGTCTTTCAACGATTGAAGCCATTAATTCCAAAACAGCACAAATGAATAGTTTTACACTATACGAGTTGTGGGTATTTGGTATCAGTGTATTCATTGACGGAATCCGTTCCTCTGACAAATGATCAAAATAGGTGTAAAGTGACGACATATAAAATCATTTGAGTACCATAAGAACTATATGACTGTGAGTAATACTGCAAGTGGACCGGTCACCAAGACATTTCTGTTCCAACAGAAACAGATTCTTAATCATTGGTTCTTTGATTGTGCTTATGAAGATGACATACAAATAAAACCCCTAAGGCAAAGGACACTGGGAAGTATATAGCATCCGTTGATACTCATTATCCCGATATTTTGAAGAACTGGTGCAGAAACACAGAACGAAACTTATGAAACATGCTGACTCAGATAGTCAAGTCTGGGCACAGATTAAAAGTGACACTGTATTATTCACAGTATCATAAACACGTTAGAGTCAAAATAAGTACTGTTTATATCTTGCCAACTTAATTCGGACTCCCTTATTGTGGAGTTGCACAACATGAAATATAATGATTTCCCAACCAGCAAAAAAAAAAAAAAAAAAAAAAAAAAAAAAAAAAAAAAAAAAGATTTCTTACAGTTCTGCACACTTAAGCCGTCGGATTTCACTGATATGAATCAAAGTTATATATATATAGTTAACTGGACATAAAATACCAACATAACAATCAAAATGTGTTAGAGCTATGCAAAACCAACTGGTTTCCTCAAAAGTAAGGTTGGTGGACTTGTGGTGTTCTTGTTCTGGAAGCCATGGCTTTAATTCACCGTTACTCTATGCAGTGCAGCTACCTTTTTGTACATGTACACTACCAGTTTCCTTCTCTCTGATGTCATTGTTCACTTGTAACAATCGTAGGGTATGCAGTACTATACAGCTCTGTTTCAACGTAGTAACTGACTTGCATATGAAGGCTGTCTGAATATAAATCTAATGGTTCTCGTCGTCGATTGTTGCAGCTATAGAGTTAGAATACTGTAGAGTTATTATACTAAAAACCATACAGATGAACTGGGGATCCCAATTAATGAGGGTCTGATAAACGAGATCCCACTCTAAAGTTAAACCTGCATCTGTATGACTACTGTGAAACTGGCACTCAAGTGCCTGGCAGAGAGTTCATCGAACTGTGTGTGTGTGTGTGTGTGTGTGTGTGTGTGTGTGTATGTGTGTGTGTGTGTGTGTGTGTGTGTGTGTGTGTGTGTGTGTGTGTGTGTGTGTACTGAGAGACTGAGTAACATGGAAAGTGATAAAGATTTTGTAAATGCAATGAAATAAGAAGATCTCTCATTCAGTGTAAACGCCTCTCGAATTATCACTCCAGAACAGAGAGAAGGAGTAGATGTTAAAGTAAAAGAGGAGGTTTTTGACGATATTTCTGTATTATTTACGGACAGTGGTGTAGAATCTGCTTCAAGTATGTCAGTTAATGTCACTAGTAGGGGTAATGCAAATCCTGAAAGTGATATTAAGCATGAAATCAGTAACAACTAATTGTGTGATGACATTGTTGGTATTGTTACTGAATCAAATGTGTCAAATGTGGATACCAAATATGGTATACTACCGGTGGAAAAAGGTAAATAGGAAACAGTAGTGAAGAAAATAGATTCTCTAAGTATGCAAGAAATGTTTGCAGCATTAATGGGTTCTATAGAAGATGGAAACAAACAGCATACTAATTTGGCTGAAACAATTAGCCAGAACATTAGTAAACTTGATGAATAACTCGCTAAGTGCATTACTTTTCTAAAAGTAATGTGGAAAAATTATTTGAAATCGTTAGAAAGTAAAGTGGAAGGCAAAATTTCTCAAGTTGAGAATAATTGCCAACAATTCATTTATACTGTAAAAAGTGAAGTAACAGATGCTTTGAAAAAAGCTGCTATTGGAAACAAAGAAAGGTTAGATTTGATAAAAGAAAGTGTGCAGAAAGTAGAGATTAAAATAGCGGCGGTAGAGTCTATATGTGTAAATGATCACAAATTGTTAGACAGTAAAATCAGTTCTGAATATACCAAATGTATGAATGAAGTAAAATGTGTGTGACTGAGTGGGTGTGTCTGAAGAAAATGTTCTTCAGCTAACTATCCAGGTAGAAGAGGTTGAATCTAAGTAGGATGATCATGAAAGTAGATCATGCCAAGCTGAAACTAACCTCAGAGACGGAAATAACAGTAGTGGGTGTGGTTTTGTAGTAGAATCTTCTGAAATATCATGCGTCACTAACAGGCAATTTTTATGTTTTGATCCAACAGGAAATGGACATCCAAAAGAATTTTGGAATGACTTTGAAGGTTTTCTACCTAGTTTGTGGTCAGACAGACAAAAATAGGGTTTATTACGTCTAAATTCTTTGGAGAGGCTAGAACTTGGAGGGTTACCGCTACTGAACTATGCGATACTCAAGATAAATTTAAACAGGCGTTTTCTAAAGAATATTGGGACAAGCAAAAACAAATGGAGTTGCTAAGTAGCTTCTGGGCTGGGGAAAAGCTTAGCCACAGAAAGGAAAGCGTAAGAACTTTCGTGTTGAAGTGAATGACAAATTTATCATATTTAAACAATAAAGTTGAGCAATAACAAATTGTTATGAGCCCAGAAGGTAAACTGCCCGTGAAATGGCGAAACAAAGTTATTGCAGCTCTGAGGGATGACATTCATAAATTCATTAGTTATTTGGAGAGAGTGCAGAAGTTGCTGCATGAGGAGGAGCATGTGAATCGTAATGTCAAACCACCAAATAATGCAGAACCACAGCAGAATGTAAACTTTAACAGAATATGCGTTTACCGTGGATATAGCAGGAGCAGAGGGGCCGGGAGGTGGTACTATCCAACAAATGATAGGCGAAATAGGGGGGAGCAGGTGCACAATTATCGATCGTATTCTCCGGTGCTAGAGGATGATGTTGCGCCAAGGCGACAGCAAATGGGGATAAAGGTAAGAAACAGTACAGAATCCCAGAATCCGTCAAACTAAATGCTGTCTGTAAAAGGGCTAGCGTTTACAAGATGCGAAGTAGTAATTTGAACCCGCTAGCAAAACCCTTTGTATCGTACATGTTAGCACTAAACAGACAGGGGTTATAAATAGGGAGCAGAAGAAGGTAGTAACAACAGACAACACAAGCTACATAAAACTCTGTACATTTAAATGAGGTTTATGGTATTTTTTGAACAGGCATAAACAAAATAAGCACTGTATTGCAAAACAAATGGGTGATATAGCAGCGGAAAATGTAACAGAACCTGATTGCCAGAAAGTCTTTAGCAACCAAGTTGAAGTTGAGTCATGTTCTGAGGAAGGAGAAAGAACAGGAGCTGCAGAACTATGGGAGATTAGTGATGTCAGTGTAGAAGGAATACTAGCGTCTATAAATGACGACATTTGTGAGGCTATAAAAGAGAAGCAGGAAAACGGTGACCAAAATGGGGTTCAGTCAGTTAATTGTCGAAAAAAGGAAAAGAGAGAGAAAAGGGAGAATGGCGAAACACTGAAAAAATATTTTCGTTGTTATTAGTGGAGAGAATAGTTAGCTTGGGGGAGAAAAGGGACGAGGGTAATTCTTCAAAAAATTGAAACAGGAAAGGTTTCGGCAGAGAGAATCTTGTGAACGATTTGTTGGAGGAGATTTCTGACACTAGCAATGAAAGGAAGGTGTTGAGTCAGCCAGCAATTTGTCTACAAGTGTGTAACGAAGAAGTACGGTGTTTAGCAGATACTGGAAGAGATTTATGTGCTGTGAGTAAAAGTTGAATACAATCGTTGTCAAATAGAAATGAACTTGTAATAATGCCAGTAATGGGGAAGCAGATAACTGTAGATACAGGAAAAGTTAAAAAAAACCTGTTAAACACGAAGGTATATTGCCAGTAAAAATAAATGTACTCCATAACTTCCTTATAACCCCTGATCTACGTATAAAAATGCTAACTGTCGTAGACTTCTTTAACCAGTACAAAGGGAGATTCATTTTTAATGAAAATGTAGTAATTTTTGAAATAAATGGGAAAGATATGATGGTACCATTTTTTCGAAAAAATAATTTCACCAAAGAAGATGTAGCCAGTATACCAATTAGGTATTGTAGAAAGATGGAAGATTTAGAGGGCTACGATAGGTATGGGGATGGTGTGGGGTTGAACCCTGAGGAATGAAGGTGGTACAAGAAAAAATAGCTAAGGCTCTACCAGCGACTTTCCAAACTGGAGAACTGGACTAGCGAAACAAGGGAAAAGTCAAAAAAGATTACTGCACAAAGGCGAAAACGTTTACACTTGAATATATGTGTCGGTTTAGGATTACTTAAAACGACAGCCAAATGCGTATAGATTAGTATACTGGAAATCAGGGAAATCATTGGGCTTAAAAAATGTTATTGATTTGAAAAGATACATTAGTCCAGAGTTGATGTGAGCGAAGCTTGGAGGTCTCAGAGAGCGTTGCAACCTGTACAATGCTAAGAGTTTGACAAACACCAGCTGCTTGAGCTATTGACAATGTAATTTCAGTTTCTTTCCGTATTAAAGGTTTTCAGAAATTACTGCAACCAGTCGCCTTTTATGTAGATGCATTTTATTTAACCATGACCGGTTTCGAGCTGCCTAGCAACTCATCATCAGATGGTATATACATTTAGTGCTTTTTTGTACCCATTGTGTGGGTGGTTGAGTATCTGTGGAGATAAATCTTTCTTTTAGGACGTATTTTTGAAACCATTGTTGTTCTTGTTTTTCACAATTTCACAAGTTAAAACTTTCTCTAGATGTATATTACTTTTATGAGGCACTGTTGGAAACATATATCTTGTTTTTCGTAATCATCGCTGAACACACTTAGCCACAGATACGAATACAGGATTTACAAAACAAGAACAACAATGGTTTCAAAAATACGTCCTAAAAGAGATATATATACCTGCAGAAAGATTTATCTCCACAGATACTCAACCACCCACACAATGGGTACAAAAAAGCACTAAATGTATATACCATCTGACGATGAGTTGCTAGGCAGCTTGAAACCGGTCATGGTTAAATAAAATGCATCTACATAAAAGGCGACTGGTTGCAGTAATTTCTGAAAACCTTTTCACACCACAGTCGCAGTGTTCCACATCCACAATGGATAAAAGTCTTTCCGTATTGTCAATCTTCCTCTTCTGTCATTCTGAGCTGAATCTATCACCTCCCATTTTCTTCTCTACCAGTGAAGGTAAAGTGTTTGAGAGCCTCAGAGGGCGTTATGGTGTCTCATGACGAAATAAGTTTCATGGTGAGAGAAATGGGGGTCAAATTTCAATGGAGTGAAGTGACAACATAAATATGTTGAGGTAGGAATGTAAGTAAGGTACGAAGGTAATGACATAAAGGGAAAGTAGAAAAAGGGCGCATTATCCTGCTGAGAGCTGACAGTAAAGATTGACTTTAGTAATATGATAAGTTATTCCATGCTATGTGGAAATGTATGAAGCATTAATGTATCAGTTAAAATAATGGCAGATAGGAAGGAATATCCTGTTGAAATATGTTAAAATAAATTAGAGGCTGAGTGAAATGTAGGGAAATGAAAGTAACAGGATGTGACAAGTGCAGTTAGTAAAGGAGATTTTGATGATGAACACTAAAGTGTAGTGGTCAGGAAAAGGCATGTTGTAATGATGAAAACGGCTATACAGTAGCACATAGTTAAAGGAAGTTCAACAAATATGATGAAAAATATACTGGGTAAAATTGAAGAACATTTATTATCAAAGGAACATGAATGAATGTGAAAATTATATATGTTGTAAACAAAAAAATTGATTTCTGTTTAATAGTGTTCAAAAATATGAAGAAGAAGTGGTGCAAAGAAACACTGCATAAAAGTGGTATCAATGGATTATAAAATGCTTGTAAATAATTGCTTTGTGTGAAATGTGTTTTTCACATTTAAATGTTCTGAAGCTGAGTTAAAGTAAATAAAAAGTTTAAGTTTTGCTTTCAATAGCAACTAGTTTTTAAATAAAACTCGTTAATTCTTCTAAAGGAAACGAAATGGTGAAAAAAATGTCTAGTAGATTCGATCTCGCTGACTAAAGTAAAATAAAGAAGTAACACTCAGTTAATTTACTTTCATTTGAAGTCAAGTTAAACACAATATAAAATTTGTAAATAATTTCTTGGAATAATAAGTAATTGTGTATTAGGATGTGTGTAAAAAAAGTAGTCCTAGACGGAAATATGGTTTCAGGGACAACATTGCATGTAAACTCTGGAAGGAAAGATAGGTGGAGAATGGAGGAATGTCACAAACACTACAGTGCAAAGGTGCCACAGTCAAAAACCAGGGACATATATATGACAAACAGACTACAGTGATGTTCTGGTGCTAAGATAGGATAAAATACCATAACTGAAATACGAATCACAGAGCCTCCAAATAAAAAAAAGTGAACAACTAGTTAATTTCAAAATACTTTCATGAAACACGAATTTAAAAATGTTGAAAAATTTATTATAATATTGAAAATTTGTTTTGAAAATTTGCATCAGTTTTGCCAAGTAAGATATGATTTTTCATAAAGAAATTAAAAGATTAGGCTAGGTTAGTTATGGACTGCCAAGTCCGGAGTAGCAAATTTGTAATTTTAGTTTCTAAGGATGGGAATTATTTGAAAGATGTAAAATTTGAAGCCAAGACCAATTATTTGTATAATTCTAAAGTTTTTGGAAAAAAACTTTATAATCATAGGGGGTGTGAGGGCCTGTGTATAGGGAGAATGACTCATGCACGCACAGTCGCAGATGGTCCGAAGGGACCTCAGTCGAGCACATACTTCTAATTTTCATTCACCAGAGTCCAGTAGCGCACACAGACATTCAAAAACAGGCCACATGAACGTCTTTGTGGAATGTTCTATTTATTTCTTGAAGGCTTTTTTGTTTTATTTATGTTTGTACAGTTTTTATATGCTTTTAATAATGTGAATGATGCGTCAATGTGGTCTAAAGTAAATATGCTCATCGTTGTTCTGCTGATGAACGCTGGACGAACTAGTGTGAGAAAGTTTTAAGACAGTGTGAATGCAGACGACTGGGAATTTTGTATCATAATATATTAAGTAGGTTTATTTTAAAAAGAAAGCTAATTCTGCTTCAAATTAAAATAATTAATACGTAAAGTATAAACAAACTATCAGAATGTTAAATAGTTATTTTGGGAAAAAGTACATATGGAAAGAGTGTTATTTGTTGATTGGTAATACATGAAAAGCGCGGACTAACCCGGGAGAACAATGTTTTTCTATTGGCCTTAAAGAAAACTGACCAGTCAGAATAAAGTATTCTTCGCGCGTCTTTTCTCTTGGAGATACAGAATGCTTACAGCAGTCTAAGTAGTTGGATCCCATCCTTTCAATGGTACGGTCGTGTGTAGTATAAACTCCGAAAGAAGTTCTAATTTGCCGGTTTTAGTTGTGATACGTGTTCCAAAAGTGTTTTAAAGTGAAGGCGTATTTATTCCTGTGTGTCTTTCAGAAAGTATGAATTTTTAAGTAATTTTGTGTACGAGAAAAAACAGTAATTTCTCGTGGCATATTGAGCAGATTGGTGACTAAAAACTTGAGTGGATTAAACACTGATAAACTAAATAGTATGACGAGCATTTTCATTTAAAAATAATCTGTGCTTAGTAGCTGTTCAGATTTCGAGCAATACATTACCATAAACTTGCTAACGTGAATGAAAGGTTTTGTGCATGACAGTGTTAAGATTATCACGGGTTTGGCAGTGAACATGTACATTATCAAGGTTCAAAATATACCGAACTTTTGCCGGTATTTACACCTTTCATTCAAAATTAAGACCTTTCCGCGATTCTTCGAATAGTTTCGTTGCATGCAGTCTGGGGAGAGTTGCAGTGAGGTAGGTTTCTGCTCGTCTTTCCTACCGGCGATGTGTTGCATCGAGTTCACAGGTAGGCGGAGGTAATGGAAGGAACGAACCGCGCCGCCACACAGTCGTGAACGGGACGGTGTATACAATGAGAGCACCGCCCACTCCGCCAACGTGAATCGGGGAGTCATTCCAAGCTTAGACCGAGCACACCTTGTCACATTTCGGCGACAAGGGGTTTCTGCAGGAAAAGATGTCAGCCAAAGCTGTACATCACAGCGACGTCATTCCAACAGTCAGTTGCTATTGTGAGAGAGAAAACATTGAAGATCTGCCACGTAATGGTCGCCCGCGGTCAGTAACACCAGCTCATGGCCGCTACCTACTGATCGAGTGCAGCAAAAGTGCACGATGCCTTCTTGGAGGCAACAGGGGTGGCTGAATCGATCCAGACATTACTCATCCGTCTCCCCATCATCAATTTTGTCTCTAAACGTTCATCGCGGACAACAACAAAGTCCCGTCAGTGCTGTGCTTTCTCTGCAGTGAGAAATTCAATAATGGCACGTTGCTTGTAACGTACATCATTTTGAAACTGTCCTGCAGCTACGCTATGTGTTGGAAGTAACGGAAACTTGGCACGCTGAGTCAGGAGACTTCAAATAATACATACGTAACATTTTGCATACGTAGCATTGCTTTCGGCTGGGATAAAAAATGCCATGCATTACTTGCTGGGCTACCCTCCTAATATCCATGTACCTCCCCATAACTACAAGGAATCGTATAAATTCCCGCTTTTTCCAGCGGCTGGCGAGTATCCTTGACCAATTTTAAGTGATCTTGTATCTTCCGGGTGTGTTTCTAGATTATCGCGATGTTCCGTTTTTTCAAGACTTTTGCTGTGCGGTGAGTAACGTCCTTAATGAAAGGCGCATGTGCATCACTACCACTTCTGTGCGGTGGTTTTGATTCTCTTTTTACCTCAGCGGACGGATAGCCACTCTTGAGTAATGCACTGGTCAGAGACTTTAATTCTGCATCAAGCAGGTCTGTTTCGCAAATGTTCCTTACACTATTCGGCAACGTTTTTATGATGCTTCGCTACTGTTGTGCGTGGTGGTTCAATTCCAGTTGTAGGTAGCGGTCTGTGTGCATGGGTTTTCGGTAAACCGTGTGGTCTAAGTTACCATTGTCTTTCTTGGAAACTAGCACATCAAGAAAGTGTTATCTTCCACCTGTCTGCATCTCCATGATAAACTGAATCTTTGGATTGATCCCGTTGAGATGTTTGCAAAAACAACCTAATTCCTACTATACCTCTATGAACGTATCATCCACGTACCGGAACCAAATTTGTTGGCAATTTTCAATGCCTGTTCTATGAATTTTTCCATAAAGAAGATGTACGTGGTTGCTACGAAAAAGAACGGTCAAAAAGCGACTAGAAGAGCACAAGGGCAATTGCAGAAGAGGGGAGATTGACAGATCATCTGTACCGAACCGAACATTACGACGGGAACTGCATGTAATGGGCATTTAATCAGGTGTCTCGCAAAAAAGCCATTGCTCTAAGAGGCAAAGAAAGTCGCACAGCTTGTATGTATCAAACAACACAGAAACTGGACAGTAACTGATTTAAAGCGTGTGGTGAGATCCGACGACCATTTGCTCTTTTCAAATGAGGCCCAACGATGAGTTTAACCCGAAGTGAGAGGAAGGTCTAGTTCAGGCTACACGTCGATCGCCATTTAGTAAGATAGTTCGTGACGAACTGTGCAGCTCTACACTGGTCGTTCTCTACCACTTCTACTTAGCTGTCGACGAACGGTTCCAGAATGATGAGCAGTACTCAAGAATCGGTCATACTTTTGCACACTTCCGTTTCTATTAGTACCCTTGTTTGCATGTATTGTATGTTAATCGGGGACCTAGAAACGACGGAGAGGCTCTGTCCCCGCCGCAGCCGCAGTGGTCCACAACCCCACGACGACTACCCCAGTCCACTTGACCCCTCCACCGCCCCACACCGAACCCAGGGTTATTGTGCGGTTCGGCCTCCGGAGGACCCCCCCTCCCCCTCTCCCCCAGGGAACGTCTCACACCAGATGAATGTAACCTCTATGTTTGCGTGGTAGAGTAATGGTGGTGTACGCGTACGTGGAGAACTTGTTTGCGCAGCAATCGCCGACATAGTGTAACTGAGGCGGAATAAGGGAAACCAGCCCGCATTCGCCGAGGCAGATGGAAAACCGCCTAAAAATCATCCACAGACTGGCCGGCTCACCGGACCTCGACACAAATCCGCTGGGTGGATTCGTGCCGAGGACCAGGCACTCCTTCCCGTCCGGAAAGCCGTGCGTTAGACCGCACGGCCAACCGGGCGGACATTAGTACCCTTACTGGTCATGTTTTATGTTAATAACCTGACATCAATGGCAACACCAAAATTTTTGCAAATGGTGCATTTTTCTGTAATGAAAACAGCTGCACATGCATAAAGTCGTATCTTGTTAATATGATGCAGCAGTGCCGTTCTTGTTCAGAAATTCCTTCGCACATGCATGCGTGTTCGAAGGAACATTGTCCCGTAATTCTAACAACACAGGCACTGCTACATCATCTCTATACACCGACACCGGGGAAGCGATGTCAAGTAAAATGTCCCCCTGTACGGGAAAATACATAATGAATGGCGAGCGCAAGTTGTAGACACATGGTTAACGACAGATTTTTGGGTCTGGTTGTGGAGCGTACTCGGATATCCTAATGGTAAGGCGACATCTCGCAATAAGCGGGATATCTGGGTTCAAGTCCCGTCCAGCACAAATTTTCACTGTCGAAGTTCCATTATATAGCTGTAGGCTGATCATAATCGCAACTGAAAATACATTTCATATCTTGTTAAGACATGTAAGGCGTGAAAAGATTACCCATACGCTTTACATATTCAGAAATGTTATACGCTACTGGCCATTAAAATTGCTACACCACGAAGATGGCGTGCCACAGACGCGAAATTTAACCGACAGGAAGAAGATACTGTGATATGATTAGCTTTTCAGAGCATGCAAACAAGGTAAGCGCCGGTGGCGACACCTACAACGTGCTGACATGACCAAAGTTTCCAACCGATTTCTCATACACAAAAAGCAGTTGACTGGCGTTGCCTGGTGAAACGTTGTTGTGATGCCTCGTGTAAGGAGGAGAAATGCGTACCATCACGTTTCCGACTTTGATAGAGGTCGGATTGTAGCCTATCGAGATTGCAGTTCATCGTATCGTGACATTGCTCCTCGCGTTGGTCGAGATCCAATGACTGATAGCAGAATATGGAATCGGTGGGCTCAGGAGGGTAACAAGGAGCGCTGTGCTGGATCTCAACGGCCTCGTATCATTAGCAATCGAGATGACAGGCATCTTATCCGCATGGCTGTAACGGATCGTGCAGCCACGTCTCGATCCCTGAGTCAACAGAAGGGGACGTTTGCAAGACAACAACCATCTGCACAAACAGTTCGACGACGTTTGCAGCAGCATGGACTATCAACTCGGAGACCATGGCTGCGGTTACCCTTGACGCTGCATCACAGACAGGAGCGCCTGCGATAGTGTACTCAACGACGAACCTGGGTGCACGAATGGCAAAACGTCATTTTTTCCGGATGAATCCAGGTTCTGTTTACAGCATCATGATGGTCGCATCCCTGTTTGGCGACAGCTCGGTGAACGCACATTGGAAGCGTGTATTCGTCATCGCCATACTGGCGTATCACCCAGCGTGATGGTATGGGGTGCCATTGGTTACACGTCTCGGTCACCTCTTGTTCGCACTGACGGCACTTTGAACAGTGGACGTTACATTTCAGATGTGTTACGACCCGTGGCTCTACCTTTCATTCTATGACTGCTGCCCTGGCCAGCACATTATCCAGATCTCTCAGCAACTGAAAACGTCTGGTCAATGGTGGCCGAGCAACTGACTCGTCACAACGCCAGTCACTACTCTAGGTGAACTGTGGTATCGTGTTGAAGCTGCATGGGCGCTATACCTGTACACGCCATCCAAGCTCTGTTTGACTCAATGCCCAGGCGTATCAATGCCATTATTACGGCCAGAGGTGGTTGTTCTGGGTACTGGTTTCTCAGGATCTATGCATCCAAATTGCGTGAAAATGTAATCATATGCCAGTTCTAGTATAATATATTTGTCCAGTGAGTACCCGTTTATAATCTGCATTTATTCTTGGTGTAGCAATTTTAATGGGCAGAAGTATAACTTAAATTTCCTACAATAGCATCCTGTTCATTTCCTCTCAAGGACTAATAGTCTGCATGTAGCGATTGAGAGAATATGAAAATCTTGTGCGTAGTATTTGAAGCCGTTCCAGGTAGCATAAAACAAATTGGTAGGGGCGGCTGAATCACCATGTGTACAAAGAATGACAACAGTAATGGTCACATCTTCGTTTAACGTCTAGGAGACCATCACAGAAATGTCATAAACACTGAACCAGCAGACATTTGTGGATAGACATCGAAGATACTTGTGAAAGTCTACTGACAAAGTTCTGAGAACCAGTATTCTGTGATAAATCTAGGAATATACTGCATCACCCGGGGTATTGCTCCCAAAGCGATCACGAGGACAAGATTAATTTGAGTTGAACAGCAATTCTTTTCACCCTCTATTCGCGAATGGAACTTGAGGAAACCCTAACACATAGTACACTGGTAACCTCTGCCACACACTTAACAGTGGTTAGCAGAGTATTGACGAAAATGATGATGTAGTATTGCATTCCCCCAATAATATCTGCTATCGGATTTCCGGTCAGTTATGATAATAACAAGGGGTGCCTAACGCTGCAAAAGAATAACAGTCCATGTTGTGAACAAAGGACAGAGAAGACATAACGCCTCGCTCTCGACTTGTGGGTTGTACGTGGAAGGTGCAGCACTCACTGGTGCGGTTGATGCAGTTGAACCTCTTAAGGTGGCAGTAGGTGAGGAAGGCGCTGGTGGTGTTGAGCTCGGAGTCCCTGCCACAAACGGGGGACCCGGCGCCGGAACACGGCTGGCAGGAGGCTCCAGCTGTCTGCGACGGTGGCGCTGGCAGTGGAGACGCCGAGGGCAGCGTCCAGATACCTGAGACAGAAGGAGGCGTCACTCTCTGCACTGCAGTCTCAGTGAGCTGCCCGCAGTTACTGGTGGTCCAGCTTTAACAACTACAGCGTTCTTCAAACTACAGTACACATTTATTACATCGTTTTACCTGCAGTTTGGCCTGCATATGTACATTGCGCATATATTGCATGTTCTCCTCTTCTCACTCTCTCTGCCCATCTTCTCCTCCCTCCCTCCCGCTCTGTTTATCTCTGTCTGTCCATCTCATCCTCCCCCTCGCACTGTTCACCTCCTTCTCCCCACTCTCTCTGTTTGGTCATGCCCATCTGCACTTATACCCTCTGGACTGAATAGTGATACTACCTGCATAACACATTAGTTATGCTGGACAGCCTAGATCTCAGGTGTTACCAAATCTTGTAAACCCCACTCCCATCCCTGCGGTAGACAATTGATTCTTACATGTATAGTACTTGTTTCCAGAGAGCAAGTAGTTAGTGTACCAAATTTGGTTAAAATCGATGATTTAGGAGGAGATGTGGAACATATATAAACTACAGTAAAATGCAACGATTGGTAGAAGCGGACCTAGGGAAAGAGCACTTTGGTCCAGGAAAAATACAGGACTAAGACGTAATACTGACACTTTGGTTTATCTTAGAAGATGGATTGAGGGAACGCAAAATCGCATTCATAGTGTGTGACGAAAAGGGTTTTAAAGTTACAAAATTGTTAAGGCTTTCGTGGCCACTTTTTGGCAAACCGCCTGTTCGATTATACCTCAGGTACTTTGGTCGACATTTGTTTGATGATTTGCCTGACGGTTGGTCAGCAGTAGTGGCTGGCATTGTCAGAGCTTCACCCTCCATTGCTGCTGGCGGACTGGAGTCGAGCTCGCGTCCGCACATTATGTGTGTCTGGCGCATCAACGTCCATGGGCTTTCCTGTGGGCGTTCTGCCCTTACTACCTGCAACGGTCGTTTGCTACAGCACGGAAATCAAGGAACCATTCATTTTTAGATTTTCTTCTTTCTTGTTGAAGCTATTCTCGTGTTTGTGTATTTCTATAACTTCTCCGAACAAGCGGGTGTGATATCTCTTCTCTACGGTAAGCACTTCCGTATCGGCGAATTTTACTATGTGGTCGGTCTCACACAGCGCGTGCTTCGCCACGGCCGATTTCTCCGCCTGCCCCAGCCTACAACGCCACTTATGCTGCAAGATCCACAAGAATAATGTTCCAGTACGACTGATTGTTAGCGCTCTTGGCTCACCAGAGTATAAACTGGCGAGGGCGAAACACTTGGTCTCTCCGCTCTAGCTGCACGTGAAAAATACTGACACATACATAACAGACTCAGAACATTTCATTGAGAAGCTGAAGAAACTAAAACTTGAACGAAAGGACGTCCTGGTCAGTCTTGATGTTCTTTCTTCGTTTACCAGAGTGCCACTCAGTGACTCTCTGGAATACATCGGTTCCATTTTGCCGCAAAAATCACCAAGCTCTTTTATATAGAGCTATTTCGCAGCTTCTACGAACAGCTGGAAGACGTCACCGTGGGTAGTCCACTTATTCCAGTGGTGGCCAACTTCTTCATGGACATTTCGAAGCACAGTCACTGGACTTGGCACCTCTTGTGATCCAGATATGTCGACGGCAACGATACCTTCTTTGTTGGGAACCATGGTAAGGAACAGCTGCATGACTACCTAAGACACCTGAACAGCCTCCATGTCAAGATAAAATTTAACAAGGAGGTAGAAACGGATATGCTGGTCACGAGGGATGGCGAAAACCTGGAACACAGCGTGTATCTAAAATCGACACATATGTACCGATACCTACACAAACTTCCAAATCTCGACTCGTACCGTGATCAACATGGTTGTGTGAGCCGCAGCGCCTCAGATGACAGATGCAACACCTGAAAAGCTTTCTGAAGAGCAGTGGTTACTCAACCAGTTAATAAGAAGTGTCACAGAATCGAACACTCGCGAAATGACACATGAGAAAAAGAAATGTCGACTACGGCCTTTCTGCCATACACTTTCAGAGCGACGAACAGAAATGGATGTACACTATATGATCAAAAGTATCTGGACACCCCCAAAAACATATGTTTTTCTTATTAGGTGCATTGTGCTGCCACCTACTGCCAGGTACACCATATCAGTGACGTCAGTAATCATTAGACGTTGTGAGAGAGCAGGATGGGGCGCTCCGTGGAACTCACGGACTTCGAACGTGGTCAGGTGACTGGGTGTCACTTGTGTCATACGTCTGTACGCGAGTTTTACAAACTCCTAAACATCCCCAGGTCCACTGTTTCCGATGTGATAATGAAGTGGAAACGTGAAGGGTCACGTACGGCACAAAAAGAGTATCGGCCGACCTCGTCTGTTGACTGACAGAGATTGCTGACAGTTGAAGAGGGTCGTAATGTGTAATAGGCAGACATCTCTTCAGACCATCACACAGGAATTCCAAACTAAAAGTACTGTGACAGTTAGGCGGGAGGTAAGAAAACTTGGATTTGATGGTCGAGCGGCTACTCATAAGTCACACATCACGCCGGTGAATGCCAAATGACGCCTCGCTTGGTGTAAGGAGCGCAAACAGTTGATGACTGAACAGTGGAAAAACGTTGTGTGGCGTGAATAATCACGGTACACAATGTGGCGATCCGACGGCAGGGTGTGGGTATGGCGAATGCCGGTGAACTTCATCTCCCAGCGTATGTAGTGCCAACAGTAAAATTAGGAGATGGTGGTGTTATGGTGTGGTCGTGTTTTTCATGGAGGGGGCTTGCACCCCTTGTTGTTTAGCGTGGCACTATCACGGCACAGGTCTACATTGATGATTTAAGCACCTTCTTGCTTCCCCCTGTTGAAGAGCAGTTCGGGGATGGCGACAGCATCTTTCAACACGGTCGAGCACCTGTTCATAATGCACGACGTGTGGCGGAGTTGTTACCGACAATAAAATCCGTGTAATAGACTGGCCTGCACAGAGTCCTGACCTGAATCCTATAGAACACGTTTGGAATGTTTTGGAACGCCTACTTCGTGGCAGGCCTCACCGACCGACATCGATACCTCTCCTCAGTGCACCACTCCTTGAAGAATGGGCTTCCATTCCGCGAGAAACCTTCCAGCACCTGATTGAACGTATGCCTGCGACAGTGGAAGCTGTCATCAAGGCTAAGGGTGTGGCAACACCATATTGAATACCAACATTACTGATGGAGGACGCCACGTGCGCAAACACGACGTAAAGATTATTCATAAAGCGATAAATAAGATCAAGGAGTGTCTCAGATTGGCAAAGAAGGAAAGGGACCCACTTGCAACCCGAGAATATACCAAATACCACGTAAATGCGGAACGTTAAAATAACTCGACGATCAATCAACACCAAGATCACCGAACATAAGCGGCACTGGAGGTTGCGACAGGTGGAGAAATCGGCCATGGCGAAGCACGCGCTGTTTGAGGCCGACCTCATAATGAAATTCGCCAACACGTAAGTTTTTGTTGTAGAGAAGAGCTACCACACCAGCTCGTTCAGAGAGGCTATAGCAATACACAAACATGAGAATACCTCCAGCAAGAAAAAAGAAAGAAAACTTCAAGGTCAACGGTTTGTTGATTCCCGTGCTGCAACGAACTACCGTTGGAAGCAGGAAGGGTACAACTGCACCGGAAATGCCCACGGAAAAGCCCTTGGAAGTTAGAACGCCAGGTACAGTTGTGATCAAAATTAAAGCAAGATGCCGCTGTTTCTCCGTCCTGTGTCTAATTCACGATATAGTCATACAAATTGTCAACTATATGTCCGTAGGCTCGTGTTCTGCACGGAAGATGGGATTCCGGTGAACGGTCAACCATGCCAACGAATACGTCAGGGCACTTAGGAAACGAGGTAATGTTTGCCGGGTAGCCCCACAGACACAGTCCCTGTGTGCACTGTCACAGACGGCGCAGTATAGCTCAGAAAAGATGCTTACCAGTCTCTCTGCGGTGGAGAGCCATTGGAAGAAAAGAAGAAGGGCGGACGCAAACTGATTTGGCCTGGTGGCTTACTGTGAAGCGTTCTTTTGTTTCTCGGGTGTGGCGACAGTTTATAGAGACCGAAACTATATCCTGAAGACCAGGACAGAGCCGGCCACGTTTGACTTCAGAAAAGAGGACCGTTATTTGGCTGTAAGTGCACAACATTACCGCCTCAGTATTGCACGGCAACTGCATTTGAGCTCGTAGCATCCACTGGACGTGTCGTACCGAGGCAAACGGTGCGCAGAAGGTTTCGGCAGAGCGGCCTTAATTATCGGAGACCTGCTGTACGTGTGCCTCTGTCGTGTCTTCGCGGAAGGGAATGTCTAGAGTGGAGTCATCAGCATGCCCCTTGGACGGTCGAACAGTGAGCCAATGTTGTTTTCAAAGACGAGTCCCGATTTAGTCTGGAGAGTGGTTCGCGATGGATTCGCATCTGGAGAGAACGTGGAACACGATTTCGGGGCCGAAACATTGTAGAAAGAGACCGAGATCGAGAAGGATGCCTAATCGTGTGTTTACCTCTCGAACCCCTCTTCATGGAACTGTACAGGTGAATCGTCAATGTTTAACTGCTGTCACGTATCGTGAGTAGATCTTGGGATCTCATCTGCGGTTGTTGCGTGGTGCTGTGGGCCCAGACGCCATACTGATGGACGATAATGATCGACCTCATAGAGCACGGGTGGTTGCTGTTTCCTTGGAAAGAGAAGATATTGCACGCATAGCGTAGCCTGCTCGCTCTCCAGATTTCAAACCCAAAGAGCATGTCTGGGGTGCACTACGGAGATGGCTTGCATCACGTCAGCATCCACCAACACTCTCCAAGACTGCGAGCAGCTCTACAGGAATAATATTGCCTCAACATGAGACTGATGACATCATGCACAGCGTGCTCCGTCATTGTCAGGCCTGTATAGCTGCCAGAGGTGGTCACACCCCATACTGAGCACCTTAACCAGTTGTCGGAATATGTGTGCAAATCCGTTAAGTTGGAAAAAAACTAAGAGCATTTTGGTCTACCGGTATGCATGTTGCAGTTGTTTGCATTCTGTGTTCTTCACATAGTTTCTACTTTATTATCACATGTTTATGCTGTTTTGTGGCAAACTGAACGCAACCTTGCAAAATTTTCTTTTGTTGATTTTTATGTTGGACACCAGTTTATATATTATCTGCGGCCACTAGCTCGACTCCAGGACACCGCTAGCAATAGAGGATGAAGCTTTGAAATTGTCAACTACTCGTGTTGGCGAAAAGCCGGGAAAATAATCAAACAAACGTCAACCGAAGAACCGGACACAGAAGCCAACAGGCGCTTTTGAAGATGCTGATTGGACTACAATCTTTGAAATTCTGTAGTTATCAGAGATAAAATATACAAGGCGAAGTGTTATCAGCTGTTTGTACATGAAACGGACTACAGATACGAAAGGGGCACGATAGTTGGGAAAGAAGTGGGACAGCATTACAGCCTATCTCCCGTGTTATTCAGTATTGTCATTGATCAAGTAGGAAAGAAACATGGCAGCAATTTAAAAAATAGAATTAAAGTTCATAGAGATGAAATGAAGCCTTTAATTAACATAAAAGCTGAGAATGGTACTAAATCATATAGTAATAAATATCACTGACAAAACAGACGTTTTGCCGCGCTTGCAGCAGGCGTCCTTTGGATCTACTGTGACTGTTAATTCAGTGACAGTTATTTCACGAGGGCTGTTCGGAGTGCGAGGAACGATCGATCACGAAAAACAACAGTGAAAATCAGATGGAGCTTTGCACAGGTGTGTTGAGCAATGTCCTTATTATGCCCGTAGACAGAGTCACGTCGCTCTTCTCAGTTATGAGCAAGAAGTGGGTGCCTAAAGATGCCTAGAAAATAGTGTTTCCCGTCAAGTACGGGTGCCTGCTTGTAGATTTCATGCAGCCTCACGCACCTTAACTGTCATGCATTTCCTTCTTCATGGCAGTTTTCTGCCTCAGACGGCAGGGGCAATGAGGACAAATGTGTTCAAATGTGTGTGAAATCTTACGGGACTTAACTGCTAAGGTCATCAGTACCTAAGCTTACACACTACTTAACCTAAATTATCCTAAGGACAAACATACACACCCATGCCCGAGGGAGGACTCGAACCTCCGCCGGAACCAGCCGCACAGTCCATGACTGCAGCGCCAAGAGCGCTCGGTTAATCCCGAGCGACAATGAGGACGCTTCTGCAGCATTTTCGATGGGAAACTTTTGATCACCCACCATACGGCCCGGACTTGCCTACCTCTGATTTTCATGTCTGCTCATATGATTGGCGGGCTACCACGACAACACTTAGGCACAGGCAACGAAGTGCAGTGCAGCATAGAAAATTGTAAAGCACAGGAGGCTGCCTTCTGTGACAAGGGTATTGGAAAGTTGGTACAACGCTACGATGGATGTGTAAATCGGAGTGGCGACTATGTAGAGATGTAGCTGCAAGGTGTAGCTAACTGTTGCGAATAAAACGGAAACCTATGCACTTACAAATGAATCTCTGGCTAGCCGATAACATTGCAATACTGTCAGAGATGACGAAGGATTTGGAAGATCAATGAAATGGAGTGGTAATGTGTTTAAAGGAGGGTACAAGATGAACTTCAATAAAAGGAAGTCGAGTGCGGAGTGTTAACGAATTAAGTTAGGTGATGCTGTGGAAATTAGTTTAGAGAATGAGACACTAAAATTAGTGGGCTAGTACTGCTTCAGGGACAGACAAACAAATGACAACGCAGAAGTAAAAACAGCATAAAATCTGTACCCACAATTGCTACAGACGCTTTTATATAAACGAGAGATATGTGAATGTGGTTCAGTGTGAAGCTCTAACAGCATCCGTGCATGTAGATTCAGTAATGGGTATTCATTTCTGGCTGTTCTGGAAACAGCTGTTTTTATTGTCCAAACGTGTTTCAGCACCTTTGTACCATCGTAATTGGGTACTTTAACTCGGCTCGGTTTCTGTTTTCAAAAATGTTGAGTTCCGAACGGCCTTCTTTACATATCTTCATGGTGTCTGTTCTCATCTGCATGCTCATCTGTTATGGAAACGCACACAGAGACGTGTTACATACTTTTGAGGAATTCCAGTCACAAGTTACGCCTTTGAACTCAACAAAATACAATGTTTGTGTTGCTCTCGTCTGTCTGGTCGCTAGGACCCTGGCATAAAAGACGCAGCAGACGACGCTCCGCTTAGCAGGCCTGCCTGAACATTTGATAAGTCACTGTGGTGTCACCGCCAGACACCACACTTGCTAGGTGGTAGCCTTTAAATCGGCCGCGGTCCGGCAGTATACGTCGGACCCGCTTGTCGCCACTATCAGTGATTGCAGACCGAGCGCCGCCACACGGCAGGTCTAGAGAGACTTCCTAGCACTCGCCCAGTTGTACAGCCGACTTTGATAGCGATGGTTCACTGACTTCTACGCTCTCAATTGCCGAGACGATAGTTAGCATAGCCTTCAGCTACATTATTTGCTACGACCTAGCAAGGCGCCAGTATCCGTACTATTGATATAGTGTGAATCATGTACCATAAAGAGCGGAGTTCTCCATTAATGGATTAAAGTTAAGTATTCCACCAGCTACGTCCGTTTTTCTCAATTCTAATTCCCTTGTCATGTTCCAGACCTCACGCCAGCCTGCGTGAGCTAAAACGCGTGCATTTCGGCCTCCTTTAGGAACACGGTTGGCTCTCCTGCCAACCACAACAGTCACAACTGGAATCGGCCAGCTCGTACAAAAGCTGGGTGTATCAGTTAGTATGGATATGAAGTGGAACGGTCACATAGGCGCAGTCGTAGGTAAAACAGGAGACAGACATCGTTTCAGTGGTAGAATGCTATGGAAACGCGATCGTTCTACAGAGGAGACTGCACACAAAAGAGTCGTGCGACCCATCCTAGAATATTACTCACATGAGTGGGACATGTACCAGGCGGGACTAACAGAGGATATCGAAAGCTTACAACAGACGTCAGCACAGATGGTCAAACGTTCCACAGGTTTCCGTGATCCATGGAAGGGTGACACACAAATGCTGAAAAAACGAAACTGGCAGACGCTTGAAGACAGATGCAAACTATGGTACGAGAAACTACTATTTCTAGAACGAACTTGTTGATCGATCTGGGACTATACTACAAACTCCTAGGTTTCGCTCCCTTAAGAGTCGCGAAGACATGAGTAGATTACTTACACTCCGAACAGAGGCGTTTGAGGAAACATTCTTCCCGCACTCTACACGTGAACGGGACGAGAAGAAGCCATAATGCCTGGTACAGTGGGAAGTACACTCTGCCATGGCTTATAGAGTATACAGGGTGGTCCATTGATAGTGACCGGGCCAAATATCTCACCACGAAATAAGCATCAAACGAAAAAACAACAAAGAACGAAACTTGTCTAGCTTGACGGGGAAAACCAGATGTTGCTGTGGTTCGCCCGCTAGATGGCTCTGCCATAGGTCAAACGGATATCAACTGCGTTTTTTAAAATAGGAACCACCATTCTTATTACATATTCGTGTAGTACGTAAAGAAATATCAATGTTTTAGTTGGACCACTTTTTTCGCTTTGTAATAGACAGCGCTGTAGTAGTCACAAACGTAAAGTACGTGCTATCACGTAACATTCAGCCAGTGCGGGCGGTATTTGCTTAGTGATACGTTATCCGTTTTAAAATGGACTGTTTACCAATTGCGGAAAAGGTCGATGTCTTGTTGATGTATGGCTATGGTGATCAAAATGCCCAACGGGCGTGTGCTATGTATGGTGATCGGTATCCAGGACGATATCATCTAAGTGCCCGGGCCCTTCGCCGGATAGTTACGTTATTTAAGGAAACAGGAAGTGTACAGCCACGTGTGAAACTTCAACCACGACCTGCAACAAATGATGATGCAGAAATAGATGTTTTAGCTGCTGTCGCGGCTAATCCGCACATCAGAAGCAGACAAACGGCGTGAGAATCGGGAACCTCAAAAACGTCGGTGTTGAGAATGCTGCATCAACATCGATTGCACCAGTACCATATTTCTATGCACCAGGAATTGTATGGCGACGACTTTGAACGTCGTGTACAGTTCTGCCAATGGCCACAAGAGAAATTACGGGACGATGACAGATTTTTTGCACGCATTCTATTTACCGACGATGCATCATTAACCAACAGCGGTAACGTAAAGTGGCATAATGGCTGCACCACAAGTAGAACATCAGCGCCATTGGCGGGTTAATGTATGGTGCAGCAATATGGGAGGAAGTATAATTGGTCCCCATTTTATCGATGCCAATCTAAATGGTGCAATGTATGCTGATTTCCTACGTAATGTTCTACCGATGTTACTACAAGATGTTTCGCTGCATGACAGAATGGCGAAGTAGTTAGAGCATGATGAATGTCCGGCACATAGCTCGCGTGCGGTTGAAGCGCTATTGAATACTAGCATATTTCGTGACAGGTGGATTAGTCCTCGAAGCACCATACCATGACCCCGCACGTTCACCGGATCAAGCCCCCGAATTTCTTTCTGTGGGGAAGGTTGAAGGACATTTGTTATTGTGATCCACCGACAACGCCTGACAACAAGCGTCATCGCATTGTCAATGCATGTGTGAACACTACGGAAGGCGAACTGCTCGCTGTTGAGAGGAATGTCGTTACACGTATTGCCAAACGCATTGAGGTTCACAGACATCATTTTGAGCATTTATTGCATTAATGTGGTATTTACAGGTAATCACGCTGTAACAGCATGCGTTCTCAGAAATGATAAGTTCAGAGATGTACATGTATCACATTGGAACAACAGAAATAAAATGTGCAAACGTACCTACGTTCTGTATTTTAGTTTAAGAAACGTAGCTGTTGCCAACTGTCCATCTAAAATTGTGAGCCATATGTTTGTCACTATTACAGCGCCATATACCACAAAGCGAAAAAAAGTGGTTCAACTAAAACATTCAAATTTCTTTGCATACTACACGAATATGTAATAAAAAATGGGGGTTCCTATTTAGAAAAAAAAACGCAGTCAATATCCGTTTGACCTATGGCAGCGCCATCTAGAGAGCCAACCACAGCGCCATCTGGTTTCCCCCATCAAGCTTGACAAGTTTCGTTTTTTGTAGCTATTTCTTTTGACGCTTATTTCGTGAGATATTTGGCCCGGTCACGATCAATGGACCACCCTGTATATATGTAGATGGTGGCGTTAGCAAATTTGGGTAAACTTATGAGGTGTGCCCCATCCCATCAGCCTAGTGACAAAGTGGTGTGGTGCTGGATCTTGACTAATGCTCTTCCTACCCATGACGCGACAGAGGCGTCTCGGGGGGCAGTGCCAGCCGTTCTCTCTTTAATGACTGAGCTGCTCGCTGAACGCCTGACAAACTGCAAACGTCGCTGGATCTTCGTTTCGATTTCGCTCGGGCTTTGCTTTGCACTACTACTGGCACCTCTGCTGCTGTATAGGGTCATTCAGCTTACTATCTACAGGTTGGGCCAGAAGTCCCAGTACCCGCTAGTATCGAGTGAGGCGCTTCGTCTTGGTGCAGCCATATGCGTTCTGTAAGGATGCTTTCCTTAAGCAGAGGTATTAACCATTTTTGTAATATGTGTAAATAATTTTCACCATCCACAGTCTCTTCAGTGAAAGTGCGGTCCAAGCAGATGTGATGTCATCGCTGACCATATCACGTGAGGCGGGTTTCTTTCCAATTCGACTGTGTAATGATGATTCTCTTTGGTTCAAACGACAATAATTTTGCAACGTGAGCTGCGATAAATGGTGTAGTCATCTGAAAAAAGAATCTTAGCACAGTTCACTGCATTGGAGAACGAAAGCAAGGCGTGCTAAAACGCGCTCATTCTAGCCTGTATCCGATAACTCGTTTACCAATGTCGGTCGGAAAAGTCTGACCTTAAGGTCTCTCTTCGTGTGATCTCACATTGTTGTCCTCAGTATACCGAGTTCTGAAGCACATTTTAAGTGTCCACTTCATTGGAGATTAATCAATAGAAGCAGAGACTCTGGCACACGTTCCTTCTCGTGTCTGTTTGTAACACTGCCAAAAGCAAAAGCACGTCTTTCCCAATTCGGAAGCGTTGTCTTTCGGTTTGGAGCCTTATTAAATCTTTCCTGGAATGCTCCCATAATCTGTCCTATTGCCTGCCCTGTTTGTTATCGTTCGTCCACCCACACACTTGTCACCAAGCGCTCCTCAATACTGCAACTATGACCGCCCACATCTCCCATGGCTAAAAATAAAAAAGCGAATGCTACTTCGACTGCGAAGACATGTAAACATGAATTCCAACAACTGATAAGAACTAACTCAGGTGCCATCCTGCATAACAGTTTTTGCTACTAAACGGAGGTTACAGAGACACCGGGACTACTGACCCACTCTGTAGATTTAAGTCTGTGTTTTCAATACAGATTGCGCTATGCCCTTAGCAAACGACACTTGTGTAGCAGATGTTGGACTGTTGAGTTTGCTGCTTCCAGAATAGGACTGTTGATGTTATAAAAATATCGGGAATCCGATACATTGATATTTAAAAAAAATATAATTATCGGCTCCCGATACAAAGAAAAAAGTATCGATATGTCAACGGAAAAATATCGACGTATCGGCCAATAAAAATATCGAATTCATATTGCAAATATACTGCCGTATTTAGAGCTGTATATTTGATTCATTATTATATATTCTGTACATCAACAACGAAGAAGCCTGCCTATCCCTCTTAGAGCAAGAATTGGCCATAACCACTTTGCTAACAATTGTAACTGCATGTAAGTGGGACACTAAAAGGTATCCGATGGGTCCGTCATTCGGTTTCGTCACATATCGAATTTGTCCGGAACACTTCATATCGACTTTCCTTGCAGTGCCAAAATTAAGTGGTGAAGCATAACGTTGCAGTTTCTGCTGATAGGCCCAAGAGCCGATTACGTCGTCATTTCTTTCCACAAAGACTAATCTTTCCACTTAGATTTTTATTCATCATTTTCAGCAGTTGTTTTTTAACAATGCCGATGAGAAGAAATAGCACACTAGTGGCGTTAAAAATTGCTTTTTAACGCAACTGGTGTGATATTTCTCCACATCAGAAATCTTGTTATTCTATTCACACTGCACACTGCCAACCCCCCCCCCCCCTATCCCTCCCCCCCCCCCCCCCCCGGCCATATGTATAGGACCTCTTTTTCTTGTTTCAGTATTTACTACCACCAGCCAAAATATAGAAAGCAAAGAGCTTGCAGTAGAAGATATTTGTTCCACAGTGTCGAAGATGAAGAAGCTCTTAAGGTATGCGTCCTAGAGCCCATGTTTACTGGAGCTTTTTGCTACGAATGGTCGTTCCTGAATATTGACCAACCCCCAGGTACACACTGTATACACAGGTAATAAAGCTATAATTAAAACACACCAACGATTGACTGATAAAATTGTGATACATAAAGGAATTAGACAAGGAGAATGATTACGCCTACCCCTGTTCAAGTTGATAGTGGACCAAATAACTGGTGTTGTAAGAGATGAACCAGCATATAAAGTCTCAAATAAAGTCTTAAATGTTGTAAGTTGTGCTAATGATGCTGTACTGGTAGCAGATACTGAGGATAATTTGCAAAGTTTACTTCGCTAGTTCGATAAACAGCCTTATAATATAACATGGAAAATTCATCTAAAAATTGAAAGTATATGGTAATATGGTAAATTTTAGGTATGTTTTCTGTTATTGTAAATAATTCACCTTTACTGTACTGGGACAAAGATGAATGAGTGCACTGCTTGACTCTGTGATCAGTTTTATCTATGGTTGACTTGCTAGTCAGTTAGTTGTGCATCACTGGGGCATTGTTATTTGAGTCATGGTAGTGAGCAGTTGAGTTTTTCAGTGAATGAAACCTCTTATTTGTAAATATGAAAGATACTATCTGGAATACTTCATTACGGAGTTGAAAACTCATTTATAATATTTTGTTGTTCTTTATACTGATGGAGAAGATTTTAGAGAAATTTTAAAGGTAATGAGATAATTTTGTAATTGTTAGAGTCTTCTAATGTTGTGCAGTCTCTTTGTCAATAATCAGAGTTTCATTTCTTGAGAACGATTTTCTTTAGTAAACAAGCCTTCTCCATGATTCATACAAAAATTTTAAATATTCTGTCGTGTTTTCATTGCACCTTACTCCACACGGCCGAACACATTGTTTCTGACAAGTAAAAAGAAAGAAATTAGTAGTGAGAAGTTTATTATACTTTAGCTGCTGCATCTGCTGATACATATTTGCTTTCGAGAACGTCAGTACTCCAGAGACAAAAACAGCATGCTGAGCAAGATGTAAGTCACGTTTACTTCAAGGCAGATCTCAACTTGTATTCTTGAGCAAACAATGTGTAGTCGAGATTGTCAGGTGTTGCGCTAGCAAGCATATTATTCAATGCACAGTGTTGGTGATTTCAAACAGTTATTTTCTTCCGAATAGAGTAGTAATTTATTTTTGTGGATATTCCAAGTCAAACTTTGCACTTCATTACACGCAACATTCATAATGTACTTCGGCAATGAGTTTTAGTTACATAGTTTTCATTGAGCACACAATTAGTTTCTTTTGGCATCTAATTAGATTCATTTTCTTTATTTAAAATTTTGCATTTCATGAACATTAAATTTTTATTTCACGAGACCGTTTGCTTGTCAAAATGTCAGTTTTGCCCAGCAATTGAATACGATACAAAACAAGAAAGTTTTTGAAATCGATATTTATACTCACATTTCTTTCACATACAGAAAATATTTCATAGGAAGCTTAGAGTATCAAAAACACCTACTAATTGTTAATTAGAAGTAGATGGTCTGTCAATTGAACAAGTGATTTGCTTTGATTATCTAGGTTCTGTTAAGCATCAGTTATAAAGTCTTAACCTTGAAAGTAACTAAGGCAGTAAGGGTAGCTGGTTGCTTGCAAAATACTGTGTGGAGAAACAAATTTATGAGAACTGAGGAGAAAATAAAAATATGTAAAGTAATGGTGCATCCTGTTGTGACATATGCATCAGAATCTAGAAACAGAAACGAAAAAAATAAAACAAAAGTTAGCGGCAATGGCAATGAGAGTACAAAGACAGACCAAGGACTAACTATGTGTGAAAACAGAACAATTTTATCGATAAGAGACCGGTGTGAAATACAAGATATAAATGAATGAATGAAGACTAGAAAAAGAAATTGAAAGGATTATGAAGAAAGGTTGGACACCATAAGACTAGCTAAAATTTGTAAGCATGGACGACAGCAAGAGGAACGACTGCCTGAGCGACCACCCAGAAGATGAGACAACAGCTGGTCCAGTACATCCACAGAATGAGGCCAACAAACAGGGGAAAAGCTAGTCAGCAGAAGCAGCAAATGGCGTACATAAATAAATATAACGATTATCTGAATCTTCTGGAAATGAGAAACATCGTCAGGAGGAACGTGAATGACAAAAACAAGGAAAATGGGAGATAATTTCCCGAAAATGAACTTAAAGGAAGTGTCTGGAAGCATTATGTCTGAGGTGGCCTTTTTCATATAATTTGTCAGTGTCGGGTAAGTAACTCACAAATAATGCAATGGGCTTTCAGATGTGAATGTAGTATGTTTTGAAAATACAGTAAGAAGCACGGTTATTTATAGACTGTTCCGTTACTTCTTGGTAAAACAATTCCATATTTACAGTTGAATGACAAGTACATTGTTTTTTTACTCCACCGATTTTTGTTTATTTCAAACTAGTTTTCGGCTTTTTGGGCAGTCTTCAGCAAGCAACTGACCAGCCTCTGGAAGGGACATTAGTTTTTAGGTAACCCAACACTATAAGCAAAGATGCATCCAATTGCATGGAGTGTTGTGCATCAAACCTGTTTCTTAACTTCCCAATTACTCTTACTCAATAGGCAATATTAATTTTTTAAATATTTTTTTATCTTATGGGTTTTAACTGCTAAGGTCATCAGTCCCTAAGCTTACACACTAATTAACCTAAATTATCCTAAGGACGAACACACACACCCATGCCCGAGGGCTGACTCTAACCTCCGCCGGGACCAGCCGCACAGTCCATGACTGCAGCCCCTTGGACAGCTCGGCTAATCCCGCGCGGCGGCAATATTAAACACGACAAATAATTAAACTACACAGTGTGACAAGTTATGTGATTATAACGCCAAAGTTTGTGAGGTCCTGACACTGACTGAGAAACTGTTAAACTGAGCACTCCTCAGTTACGTTTTGAACATATTTTTCAACATTGCACGTTAAACTTTAGATAACGGATTATATTATATACAATAATTAAAATACACAATCTTACAATATTACAGGCATATAACATGTAATAGTGTAAGACTGTGTATTTTAATTATTGTGAGTAATATTGCCTGTTGCCTGAAGTTCAATTTACAATATTGTAAAACATATTGTTGCACAACATACATCAGGAGTGATCAGATTAATACTTTTTCAGGAAATGTCAAGACCTCACTTTAGCTTTATAACCACTTAACAAGGCCCCCGGAGTAGACAAAATTCCATTGGAACTACTGACGGCATTGGGAGAGCCAGTCCTGACAAAACTCTACCATCTGGTGAGCAAGATGTATAAGACAGGCGAAACTTCAAGAAGAATATAATAATTCCAATCCCAAAGAAAGCAGGTGTTGACAGATGTGAAAATTACCGAACCATCAGTTTAAAAAGACACAGCTGGAAAATACTAATGCGAATTCTTTACAGATGAATGGAAAAACTGGTAGATGCGGACCTCGGGGAGGATAAGTTTGGATTCCGTAGAAATGTTGGAACACGTGAGGCAATACTGACCTTACGACTTATCTTAGAAGAAAGATTGAGAAAAGGCAAACCTACGTTTCTAGCATTTGTAGACTTAGAGAAAGCTTTTGACAATGTTTAATGGAATACTCTCTTTCAAATTCTGAAGGTGGCAGGGGCAAAATACAGGGAGTGAAAGGCTATTTACAATTTGTACAGAAACCAGATGGCAGTTATAAGAGTTGAGGGACATGAAAGAGAAGCAGTGGTTGGGAAGGGAGTAAGACAGGGTTGTAGCCTCTCCCCAATGTTATTCAATCTGTATATTGAGCAAGCAGTGAAGGAAACAAAATAAAAATTCGAAGTAGGTATTAAATCCATAGAGAAGAAATAAAAACTTTGAGGATCGCCGATGATATCGTAGTTGTGTCAGAGACAGCAAAGGAATTGGAAGAGCAGTTGAACGGAATGGATAGTGTCTTGAAAGGAGGATATAAGATGAACATCAACAAAAGCAAAACGAGGATAATGGAATGTAGTCTAATTAAGTCTGGTGATGCTGAGGGAGTTAGATTGGGAGGTGAGACACTTAAAGTAGTAAAGGAATTTTGCTATTTGGGGAGCAAAATAACTGATGATGGTCGAAGTAGAGAGGATATAAAATGTAGACTGGCAATGGCAAGGAAAGCGATTCTGAAGAAGAGAAAGTTGTTAACATCGAGTATAGATTTAAGTGTCAGGAAATCATTCCTGAAAGTATTTGTATGGAGTGTAGCCATGTATGGAAGTGAAACATGGACGATAAATAGTTTGGACAAGAAGAGAATAGAAGCTTTCTAAATGTGGTGCTACAGAAGAATGCTGAAGATTAAATAGGTAGATCACATAACTAATGAGAAAGTATTGAATCGGATTGGGTAGAAGAGAACTTTGTGGCACAACTTGACCAGAAGGGATCGGTTGGTAGGACATGTTCTGAGGCATCAAGGGATCACCAATTTAGTATTGGAGGGCAGCGTGGAGAGTAAAAATCGCAGAGGGAGACCAAGAGATGACTACACTAAGCAGATTCAGAAGGATCTAGGTTGCAGTAGGTACTGGGAGATGAAGAAGCTTGCACAGGATAGAGTAGCATGGAGAGCTGCATCCAACCAGTCTCAGGACTGAAGACCACAACAACAACAACCTGTAATATTGTCAACTTTCATTATTTATTTTGTTTATTGTTGTTCTTTGGGTAAAGAGTAATTTCAGTGTTAAGAAATAAGTTTGACGCACAACAGTCTACGAAAGTGGATTGTATCTTTGCCTACAATATTTGGTTACCTAGCAACTAGTGTCTCTTCCAGACGCTATTCAGTTGTTCCCTGAAGATGGCCCAATAAGCTGAAAACTAGTTTGAAATAAACAAAACTCAGCAGAACAAAAGCAGTGTACTTGTTATTTAGACATAAAGTGTAAGTAGCAGTTTCCAGTAAAGAAATGTGTGTTTCTTATTATCTGTGTTTTCCGATTATCCATGCAGTGTCGGGTCTGTTTTAACGCGAATATTCGGGAGCCAGTAGTATGTAGATAGTGCTTGGAGAAGTGGTGGCGCATCCCCGTACTCACCGAGTAGCACGGCGAGGCTGAAGCAGGTGACGGTCGCGGACGCCATGGTGTGGTGTTGCCAGCAGCTGGCCGGCGCCCGCGCTTTATATCGCCCCAGACGGCACGACGGCCAGCGCCGGGCCTGACCCCGCGACCCCTCGCTGTGATGGACGCCCTCGGGTCGCGCCGCTAACTGCCGGCCAGCTTCGAGTCCGGCCACAGCCTGCCTGAGAGGGGCTGCCCGTGGCCTCCGTTCGCAACGTGACCTCTGTTCCGCGTCACCGACCGCTGGCACCGCGCGGCCGGCTCTCTGCTCGAATACACGTGCCATCTCTCACCTTACTGTGCAAGCACTGTTGCAGCACAGGTGGACGTCCCGTCGCGCACCTAACACTGCACCAACCAAAATAATACCATTTTGTGTCAGCAGGAAATATGGTAATCTTCCGCTCTAGTGACGCTCTAGTGTGCCACACATTTCGCCACACTATCTTCCTGGAGAACTGAGTGAGGTAACGTGAAGTTAGTGTTATTTAAGTACAAACTTTGAAATTGATTTTAAGCTATCTTCCCAATGAGTTAAAGACTTGAAATTTTTTAAAAATAGCTCACCACTTTGTGACAGTGCAATATTAAATCAATTTCTTTTCCGTCTGTTCGGCAGGGGTGCGGTGTAGGGGTGTAAAGGTTCATAACTCCACACATCTCAGCTGCCCTGCAGGACTGGCATGTTATGCAGGTAGTATCGGAATGCATTAAAGATGGTGCGCGAGTGGATGGGATGGCTGAGCAGAGAGACAGTGGAAAAGGAGGTGGACAGAGAGGTGAAGGAGGGGAGGAGGTGATGTGTAATATATATGGTATACACATATATCGGCATTTATTCACGTAAATAGCTAGTACACACATCAAAGAAAGTTTTCCATTACCCCAGTTCCCAGTACCCCTGAAGATAGACGTTGCCTGTGGATATGGTATCACAGACACATTCCCTTTGATTGTTCAGAGATGCCCTAAACCTGCACAAAGACGTAAAAAACCATGCATGAGCAGCGCCTATTAGACGGAGGGAGTCCGACAGCCGATCATTTCCAGTCATTCGACCGCGATTCGATCGCGTCCGCAGTTACTTTGCGCCAGGAAGTGCTCTCAACAAGGGAAGTGTCCAGGGGTCTCGGAGTGAACCAGAGCAATGTTGTTCGGACATGGAGGAGATGCAGAGAGACAGGACCTGTCAATGAAATGCCACGCACAGGCCGCCCAAGGGTTACTACTGCAGTGGATGACCGATGCCTACGGATTATGGTTCAAAAATGGTTCAAATGGCTCTGAGCACCATGGGACTTAACATCTGAGGTCATTAGTCCCCTAGAACTTAGAACTACTTAAACCTAACCAACCTAAGGACACCACACACATCCATGCCCGAGGCAGGATTCGAACCTGCGACCGTAACGGTAGCGCGGTTACAGATTGAAGCGCTTAGAACCGCTCGGTCACCACGGCCGGCTACGGATTATGGCTCGGAGGAAACTTGACAGCAACGCCACCTTGTTGAATAATGCTTTTCGTGCAGCCACAGGTCGTCGTGTTACGACTTAAACTGTGCGCAACAGGCTGAATGATGCGCAACTTAACTGCCGACGTCCAAGGCGAGTTCCATCTTTGCAAGCCACGACACCATGCAGCGCGGTACAGATGGGCCCAACAACAAGCCGAATGGACCACTCAGGACTGGTATCACGTTCTCTTCACCGATGCTTTCAATCAGACAATCGTGGGAGACGTGTTTGGAGGCAGCTCGGTCAGGCTGAACGCCTTAGACCCACTGTCCAGCGAATGGAGAAAGGTTGAGGTTCCCTGAAGTTTTGGGGTGGCGTTATGTGGGGCCGACGTACGCCGCTGGTGGTCATGGAAGGCGCCGTAACGGCTGTACGATGCGTGAATGCCATGCTCCAACCGATAGTGCAACCATATCGGCAGCATCTTGGCGAGGCTTTCGTCTTCACGGACGACAATTCGCTCCCCCATCGTGCACATCTTGTGAATGACTCCCTTTAGGATAACGACATCGCTCGACTAGAGTGGCCAGCATGTTCTCCAGACATGAACCGTATCGAAGATGCGTGGAATTGATTGAAAAGGGCTGTTTATCGATACGTGACGTCGTCCGTAAACAGCCCTTTACAATCTATCTCGGAGCGTATTCGATAGAGAACATGTTCGATGGAGAACATGCTGGCCACTCTAGTCGAGCGTTGTCGTTGTCCTGAAGGTAAAGGGACTGTGTCTGTGATACAATATCCACAGTCAACGTCTATCTTCAGGAGTTCTGGGAATCGGGGTGATGCAAATGTTTTCTGATGTGTGTAATGAGAACGTGAGCTATTCATGCAACAATTATGTATTACACAATTTGCATTAACCAGGCAAAATGCGTCGTATTACTAGATCAAACATACATTTAAGACCAGTCAAAAACATCTAAAAATGCCTTCATAACTCTGCGTTCTTCACGAAAGCACTATAACATTTACTATTTAAAGCAAGTGATACGTCCACACGACAGAAATTAAGATCAATAAATAATCATACACTGTAGTCTACTAATGTTTTGGGGCATAATATGGCGTCGTCAGATCCAAAGCAATGTACAGTGTAACGCCTTCTCTCCCCTATTATACCTCCATGGGAGCAGCACAAAAAAGAGAATCACGGTGTGTTTCCATAATTACAAAAAGCTTAATATACGAGAAAAGGAAATTTTTAACGACAAGAAATGTTCTACTCCCGTTACCTAAATTCTACAAGAGCATGTGATGATGGGTGTGGGTCAGAAATATAACTACGAAGAAAGCTTAAGGAAGTACCTGATGACATACTAAAACGCAACACTAACAAAGCTACTCCTCATGTTCAATGATTCGGCAACTACAGATACTTTTACACTTTCTACATATGTATCAGTGAAAATTTATACAGGAAAATCGCACTACGAAATCTCCATCTTATCACCTCTCTGGCGAAATCGTGATAAATTTTTTAGCAGTTGTAGCCATTACGAAGTGCACTCGTCCATCACAGCTAGGGAATACTGTTAAAATAACTAGACGACACGCTTACCGGTTTCCTCTGAACTCAGACCTCACGCAATTAGACGTAAAAACCAAATCAACGCTGTTCTTATTTCCGCATGCGATGCATGAAACCGCGGCTGCACTTGAATTTGATTCAAGTTTTCTATAACGAATGAGCAATATGATCGTGCTTTAGCCCTCCTTTACTGCGTCAAGGAGAGATTACATTTCAGGTGACTCTTCTTAGATCACACTTACGTTTCTTATAGGACACGAGGTACATTGGTTGCAAATCGATCAAAAATTTGCAGACCTAATAACAAATATAACATTTCTGTTCACTTGATACAGTAATCACTAGACGTGCGTGTATTGAATCAGAGATAAATGCTTATCAATTTACATTTTCACACGTAATAATAAAATACACGCAGTTTTTACGTTTCACAACACATTACCCATTAGCTTTCTGACCCTATTTCACATTTCTTTAGTCTTTTTCGTAATATTTATATTTCTAAAATTCCCAGTTCTGTTTAAATACACTCCTGGAAATGGAAAAAAGAACACATTGACACCTGTGTGTCAGACCCACCATACTTGCTCCGGACACTGCGAGAGGGCTGTACAAGCAATTAACACTCGCACGTCACAGCGGACACACCAGGAACCGCGGTGTTGGCCGTCGAATGGCGCTAGCTGAGCAGCATTTGTGCATCGCCGCCGTCAGTGTCAGCCAGTTTGCCGTGGCATACGGAGCTCCATCGCAGTCTTTAACACCGGTAGCATGCCGCGACAGCGTGGACGTGAACCGTATGTGCAGTTGACGGACTTTGAGCGAGGGCGTATAGTGGGCATGCGGGAGGCCGGGTGGACGTACCGCCGAATTGCTCAACACGTGGGGCGTGAGGTCTCCACAGTACATCGATGTTGTCGCCAGTGGTCGGCGGAAGGTGCACGTGCCCGTCGACCTGGGACCGGACCGCAGCGACGCACGGATGCACGCCAAGACCGTAGGATCCTACGCAGTGCCGTAGGGGACCGCACCGCCACTTCCCAGCAAATTAGGGACACTGTTTCTCCTGGGATATCGGCGAGGACCATTCGCAACCGTCTCCATGAAGCTGGGCTACGGTCCCGCACACCGTTAGGCCGTCTTCCGCTCACGCCCCAACATCGTGCATCCCGCCTCCAGTGGTGTCGCGACATGCGTGAATGGAGGGACGAATGGAGACGTGTCGTCTTCAGCGATGAGAGTCGCTTCTGCCTTGGTGCCAATGATGGTCGTATGCGCGTTTGGCGCCGTGCAGGTGAGCGCCACAATCAGGACTGCATACGACCGAGGCACACAGAGCCAACACCCGGCATCATGGTGTGGGGAGCGATCTCCTACACTGGCCGTACACCTCTGGTGATCGTCGAGGGGACACTGAATAGTGCACGGTACATCCAAACCGTCATCGAACCCATCGTTCTACCACTCCTAGACCGGCAAGGGAACTTGCTGTTCCAACAGGACAATGCACGTCCGCATGTATCCCGTGCCACCCAACGTGCTCTAGAAGGTGTAAGTCAACTACCCTGGCCAGCAAGATCTCCGGATCTGTCCCCCATTGAGCATGTTTGGGACTGGATGAAGCGTCGTCTCACGCAGTCTGCACGTCCAGCACGAACGCTGGTCCAACTGAGGCGCCAGGTGGAAATGGCATGGCAAGCCGTTCCACAGGACTACATCCAGCATCTCTACGATCGTCTCCATGGGAGAATAGCAGCCGGCATTGCTGCGAAAGGTGGATATACACTGTACTAGTGCCGACATTGTGCATGCTCTGTTGCCTGTGTCTATGTGCCTGTGGTTCTGTCAGTGTGATCATGTGATGTATCTGACCCCAGGAATGTGTCAATAAAGTTTCCCCTTCCTGGGACAATGAATTCACGGTGTTCTTATTTCAATTTCCAGGAGTGTAGTTCAAATGGCTCTGAGCACTATGGGACTAAACATCTGTGGTCATCAGTCCCCTAGAACTTACAACTACTTTAAAAAATGGTTCAAATGGCTTTGAGCACTATGGGGCTTAACTTCTGAGGTCATCAGTCCCCTAGAACTTAGAACCACTTAAACCTAACTAACCTAAGGACAGCACACACATCCATGCTCGAGGCAGGATTCGAACCTGCGACCGTAGCGGTCTCGCTGTTCCAGTCTGAAGCGCCTGGAACCGCTCGGCAACAACGGCCAGCCCCGGTTCTGTCCCTGAATTAAAGCGTAATAACTACTTTGTAAAAATTCCTTGAAACTATACTTGTTCTGCCTAAAACTGAAAATTCTGTTTTCTTGATTTTTGCTCTCTATGATTGCGCCGCTGTTCTCTGCTGGTAATTACCCTGTGCCTCCCACATAATTGTGAACTGAAGAGTTGTCATGTAGAAGTACATGTAGATTATGACTCCTCGTTCGTGTTGCTTCATCACATTGTTCATAGAGCGCGATTCCTTTATCTAATAACAATATCTTTCGACAACCTATAACCACCCCATTGCATATTGAAGAGAAAATAGTAATAATTTTGGAATGTTATAACATTTTAGGATACTCGTTCGTAACTCATTACCATTACGTTACAAAATACACTGGAGGAGATAAAAAGAAAGAAGAAACCTTACGTTGGGTCCAGTTATGTCAGGACGAATTACGCCCTGAGCAGTCCACACACCGCAAGCCGTCTTACCGTGTGCGACGGAGGCTACTTCTAGTTCGAGTACGTGGGGCGTTCAGTAAGAAATACAATGCAATATTTTTCTGAAAATATGTTTGTTTTATTCAGGATTCCAGTGCACCATATTATTGCCTACTCTTTTGGCCACAAAACCCTACTTTTCAACATCATCTCCGTTCAATGCGACGGCCTTAAGCCACCTTATTGAGAGGGCCTGTATGGTCGCTTAGAACCACTCTACTGGTCGACGTGTGAGCCAACGTCTTGCTGCATCAACAACCTCCCCACCATCCACGTTCTACTTCCAGCTGAGTTAATCCTTTCTTGGGCCAAACACTTGAAGCCGGAAGGCGGTTACGCGCCGAGGAATCAAGTGAGCGCGCACCTTTGAGTGCTCCAACTGATGGATGAGTATGTCAGCGCTACCAACAGAGACGTCCAGTTGTGCAGCGAGGTGTTCGATTGTTGTCCGTCTATCACCTTGAATGACATTGTCCGCACGTTCCCACATTGCTGGAGTCAGAATGCACCTCCCTAGTTAGACGCCATTTTGAATGCTACGTTTAGCGTCGCCACCTGTCGGAACTGTATGAAACTTTGCTAGCTGAAGCGGGAATATTCCACCATGTCCCACTATGAATTCTGCATTTTTCCAGTCGAAATTGGCCGAGGAAAAGAAATGTGTTGCATCACTTATTGATCACCGCTCGTATAACTGGCCCCTTTCTTGTAGCGATCATTAGTGCGGATGTCGATAAACCTCCGTTCGAGCTGCAACTACACTTTTTTTGTCGTACTAATTTTGCCAGTACAGGTGCTGGAGAAAGGAATACATCTGCCTTTTCTACGACGTACACACTCGAAATTTTAACACAAATCTTTTCCGTGATATTCGACAGCTCACTTACTGCGTCTATCTTTGAAATTCGTCGAGCATTTTCAGAACCGGAAACGAGTATTTTGTGAGCCACGTCTATCGTCGAAGAATTACATTTCGTTTAAGGTTCTTCCAGCCAATATCAACCTAGCACTTACTTTTCGTGCAATTAGTTTTATGTTGTCATTTCGCCTTAGATTGCTCTTGATGGATATTCCTAGATATTTTACGATCGTTGCTATTTCCAGTGATTTTCCGGCAACAGCTTAATCGAAGAATAATGCCTGTCTTCGTCTGTTTAAGCAAAGTTTTTTACATTTATTTTCGTTCATGATCTCTGCATCAAACTAATATCTTCTGCATCTCGTCTTTCTCGCGTTCTGTACTGAGATGTCTTTAGAATACTTGTCAGAATGTACCTTTATTAGAAATAAAATGAGCAAATAGAACATTGCGACAGAATCCGTAACATTAAAATAGAAACCTTACTGTCATGCTAGAGAATAGTTCAAAATAAAACCTCAGGTAATTGTTTAAGGAGAACCATTGAACCATTAATCAATAATAGTACACGACTTGCTATAAGCTTAAGTCGACACACTTTATCAAATACCGTTGACAAAAGTGGTACGTAAAAATAAATAGACCATCTGTCTGCTTTAATATATCCTCTTCACCTACCTGATAATTAATTTGGACGCAGTCACTTCAGCCCGTTAAATATACATAAAAAGTAAATCAAGACCTCTTCTTCCTGCCGTCGCGGTCTCGGAAGCCAAAGTGAGGAGGGCAACAACGTCAGCATCAAGTGTATAGGTCAGACAGACAAACACGCTACAGGTGACTGGAAGGGATGTTAATTGTTTATAGTGTCATTATTTGTATAGTCTGTAAATGTGTGTCAATCCCGAAAGTTTCGTGTGAGGATCATTTTTGGACGTTCATGAAACGAATTTGGAGGTTCTTGGCCTAGCGAATTGATCAGATTGTGGAGCGAAGAAGCTATAAATCTGATGTATTTCGCTTAGATAATTTGTTAGATATATGGTTTCCTTAGGAGTCTCCTCGTGTGTGTGTGTTGAGAGTATACTTGGGAGATTCCATTACAACACGAAAAAGGTTGTTCTGTAGAGTTTGCTGTCTATTAAAATGTTTATTTGCGACTGTTGGCCACACTGTCGAACTCTATAAGATAGCCGGAAGCATGATGACACGCCAAATAACCAGTTTTGTATTGTCTCATGGTGCGTCACTCTTGAAGGGCACAAAAAATTGATAAAATAGGCCACAGTCCTTATTGAACGCACTGATTATGCACAACCTCCAAGTCAATCTCTTGTCTATGATAAGACATGTGACTGAGTCACACCAAGTAAAGTCTGTGCCACCAATTGAGAGTTCGAGCTAGGAGAGTTTGAGCTCTGTGGTAAACAGATCTGCTTGGTTCATGTTAGGATTGACGTTCATCTTCAGACAGTGCACCAATGAATGATTTTGCCCAGTCTCGTTTGCCCAGCTTAGGTTGTGGCAGCTCTTGAATAGCCAGTCATCGGTGTACCGGACGATTTCCACTCCTGCCTGCTTCGGTATATCGTTGATGTAGATAAAGTGCATCGCGGGATCCAAAACCGAGCCCTGTGGCACCCCTGACAGCAGTTGTTTTATGCTGCTGCAACGATAGCCGTTGCTCACGAAGGATCTCTTTTCCACCAGGAACAAATAAATCTTCTTGAGCACATATCATAGACAACTTGTGGAGAATATTTTATATATTAAGTCATCGTGCCACACGAGGTCAAAAGCATATTCTGTATCAAGGAATACACTCCCTATGTTTACTTCCTTAAGTGTTGACAGTACAAACGTACTGAACCAAGCTGATGGTTCAAATGGCTCTGAGCACTATGGGACTTAACATCTATGGTCATCAGTCTCCTAGAACTTAAAACTACTTAAACCTAACTAACCTAAGGACATCACACACATCCATGATCGAGGCAGGATTCGAACCTGCGACCGTAGCAGTCGCGCGGTTCCGGACTGAGCGCCTGAACCGCTAGACCACTGCGGCCGGCCGAACCAAGCTGATGTCAACATCTACTTAAGCATTGCTTACATAGTCATAGTCGTGAATATAGACTACCTGTAAGGTACCAAATATTGCTATCTGCACGTAATAAGGTAGAATCGATATTAAAACTGCTTACAGTTTCAGAGAAACGTGGGAGACATACATTGAAGCGCCAAAGAAACTGGTGTTGCCATGGGTATTTGAATACAGAGATACGTGTATGTAAACAGGCCGTCGGTAACGCTTATATAAGACAACAAGTGTGTGGCGCAGTTGTTAGATCGGTTACTGCTGCTACAATGGCAGGTTATCAAGATTTCAGGGAGTTTGAACGTGATGTTATCGTCGGCGTACGGTCGATGGGACACAACACCTCCGTGGTAGCGATGAAGCGGGGATTTTCCCGTACGTCCGTTGCATGAGTATACTGTAAATATCAGGAATCCGGCAAAACATCAAATCTCCGACATCGCTGCGGCCGGAAAAAGATCCTGCAAGAACTGACCAACGACAGCCTCAGCTCTTCAACACCGGCAATGGACTGTTGATGACTGGAAACTTGTTGCCTGGTTGGACAAGCCTCGTTTCAAATTGTATCAAGTGGATGGACGTGTACGGGTATGGAGACAAATTCATGAATCCATGGACCCTGCATATCAGCAGGGGACTGTTCAAGTTGATGGAGGATCTGTAATGGTGTGGGGCGTGTACAGTTGGAGTGATATTGGATCCCAGATTCGTCTACAACGACTTTGACAAGTGACGCGTACTTAAGCTTCCTGTCTGATCGCCTTCATCCATTCATGTCCGTTGTTCATTCCGACGGACTTCGGCAATGCCAGCAGGACAATGTGACACCCCACACGTCCCTAATTGCTACAGAGTGGCTCCAGGAACAGTCTTCTGAGTTTAAACACTTCCGCTGGTCGCCAAACTCCCCAAACATGAACATTATTGAGCATATCTGCGATGCCTTGCAACGGGCTGTTCAGACACACACACACACACACACACACACGCGCGCGCGCGATTTACTAATATCAATACACCAATCCTAGTGCGAAGTTTTTTGTACGAAGGCTTTCAGTAACTAATGCAACACATTTTTTTCGGTCATTTGCGGTTGAAATAATACGGAATTTACTGTAGGACATTATGGGGTATTGCCGCTTCAGCCTCTCAAGTTTTACAAAATTCAGATAGGTTGCGGCGCTTTACATAGCCTTCAAAGTGGTGCCTGTAAACGAGATGCGTTCCAAGCAGAGACACCTGTTTTTTTTTTTTTGGCTGAAAACGATAGCATCGCAGGTATTCATAGGCGCTTGCAGAATGTCTACGGAGTCCTAGCAGTGAGAAAAAGTACATTGAGTCGTTGGGAGAGGCGTCTGTCTCCATCGCAACCATATCGCGTAAACCTGTCCGTTCTCCCGCGTACCGTCCTGTTGAACACAGCCTTCACTCCTGCAATGTTGGAACGTGCGGACACTCTCATTCGAAATGATAGACGAATCAGAACCAAACACCTCGCTGCTCAGCGGGATCGTGTTATTTTTTGGTCGAACATCGTCGCAGTCGATGAAGCCTTGGTTCACCACTTAGCCCGAAAAAAAACGTCAATCCATGGAGTTGCGCCACACCATTTCTTTCGCGAACAGAAAGTTCAAAGACGCACGTTCAGCCGCTAAGGTCAAGGCGACGGTCTTCTGGGACTCTGAAGCGGTTGTTCTGTTTGATATTCTCCAACAAGGTGCAACGATCAAGTCTGAAGTGTGTTGTGCTACCCTCACGAAATTGAAGAAACGTCTTCAGCTTGTTCGTCGGCACAAAAAATGTAAACGACCTTCTCCTTCTCTCGCACTTTCCGCCTTTCATATGTTTGACACAATTAAGGATGCACTTTGCGGAAAGAAGTACGTAGATAATGTGTAGGTTATTGGTACAGTAAGGCGTTGGCTCCGACGCTGACCAGTATAGTTGTACCATGCGGGCGTACAGGCACACCCAGCAAGGTGTTGTAAGGCCGTCGCATAGAAAGGAAATTATACTGAAAAATAGGACTTAGTAGCCAAAGAGCAGGGAATAATATGATGTGCTACAATCCCGAATAAAACCAAACTGCTTTCGGAAAAAAAGTGTTTCATTACTTACTGAAGGCCCCTCGTATTAGCATACACGACCTGGTTCCCAACGCCTATTCGTTTGTTGAAGCCTTCCAACAGTTTCACTAGATCCTTTTTTAAGTAAAAGGAGAAATAATTTTTAAAATATTATTTCGTACAGAACTCATATGAAGAGTGGTAATTGAAAATGTTTTAAGTGCCAGATCTCATACCTATGAAGAGAACTAAGAAATAATGCATCACTTTTCGTATATAACATAAACGTACCAAAAAACTGTGAAGGTATTTTCATATCATGGAATTAAGCTGCTGATCGCATTGCCACGAAATTAACAATACAAATGAGCAAATAAATAATATAGTAAGGACGTTCTAAATACAAGGAACCTGAGTGGTTCTGAGTGCCAATAAAGTTTTTGTTTCAAGGGCTATTAATACAGGTGCAGTACGTTTTACTTGTGGCAGTACAAGTACAGAAACACAACAGAACTATTTTAAATAGTAGAACTGTAGTCAACGAAAAATCAGTTCCATATGTTTTAAATTTTTGTAACAGAATGTCGTAACTAAATTCAAGACAAAAAACATCTCAGTATTGACTTCTGTTTCTTTCACATCTCCATTCTTAGGGACAGATGTTGCAAAATTTACTGTAAAACTCCCTGAGTTATTGAGAAAAAATGGCAAAACCGGCAACAGGTCTTTCTGTTTTGCAACTGAGAAACATGGTTGGCCTTTCACATGAAGTACGGCACTGCAGACATCTGTAGTCATTCCTCTTTTGAATACACTGACATTTCTCTATTCTTCCGTTTAAAAAGAAGTATTTTTATGTAACGATTTGAGGTGGATGAGGATGAGACACTTTCATCATACTGCATTTCGGGAAATTACATTCCTGCATTGACAACAGTGTTTCAGTAGCATCTTTATAATCAAAGAAGTGAGTTGTATGCACTGGAGTTACATGGAATGGGTTAATAACTTTAGCTGACTCAACAATCTTGTGTAAATCTTACCTTTATTATCTTTTCTCGTTTCTCTATAGTTACAAAATCTTTGTCGCGGCTCAAAGGGCTGTGCCCACCCACCAGAAGCTTATGAATTATCTCTTCAAATGTAGATCTTGACGTACGACATTTGGAACGTCATTGAGACGCACTGCTTGTCGCCATCTAGTAATGAATATTTGAAACATTTTCTCCATGATCTGACAAGTCTACGACAGGCAACGGAGTATCGAGAACACAGTAGGACTGAAAACATGCTGAGTAGAAAAATGGTACGCACTTAGAAGTTTCCCATTTGCACTTTTCATATGTCCTCCTTCGCTTTCTTTTTTTTTAAGGACCGGCCGCGGTGGCCGAGCGGTTCTAGGCGCTTACGTTCGGAACGGCGCGACTGCTACGGTCGCAGGTCCGAATCCTGCTTCGGGCATGGATGTGTATGATGTCCTTAGGTTAGTTAGGTTTAAGTAGTTCTAAGTTCTAGGGGCCTGATGACCTCAGATATTAAGTCCCATAGTGCTCAGGGCCATTTGAACCATTTGATTTGAAAAGCAATAGTATGCCATCCGCATATATTATAGTTTCTTCTATAAGAGAAAGAGATGAAGGCCACAACACGAAGCAACTACAAAAAAATGGAAATTCGAGAAGAAATTACATTCGCGTGACTGCGTGTTGTCGAAAGATAAATTCTGGGATATACACAGAAACAAACAAGAAATTAATTTATTGACTGAATGCATCTGCAGGTACGAAGCAGAGCTTACAGCCAACATCCATGCTCCCCCATGTAGGGAATCAGTCTCTGTCTCCCCTCGCTTTCTCCTGTTCGCATCTCCTTGTCTTTTACTACACGGTGCCTGATGCAAAGCGAAACTTGATTGCCTTCTCAAAGTCTCTCAGAACTATGCGTCACGGAGCATTGGAGTTCGAGGACAAGTGCATCATTGAAGTTGTTTGTTGTTCCTGATGTCGCGACGTCTTTCTTAATAACATACTCGGCACGGATCCTAAGTAGAAGTACAATCGTGAAATAACTTGCACAAGGAGATTAAAGAGACAATTAAAACCCTAAAATTTAAAAAGTCAATTAAAGCACATCTCTTGAATAATTCATATTACACATGGTCCAATCAACTGCTGTTCAAAACAAACTTGCGGAGTTTTTTATTGAACGTACTTCATGTATCTTGGATACATGAGTCACAAATTCCTTTGAAGGTAGCCTATGTCCAAGCCTGGGTCATAAGGAGCCAGAGAGAGATGACAAAAAAAAAAAAAAAAAAAAAAAAGAAAAAAAACTGCGCACGTGACATCAGTAATTGTATTTCTTCAATCAGCGGTACTTGACTTGACTATGCACATTATTTGTCTTTTGTATCCATATTCTATCAGTAAATGATTTCCTTCTTTTCCAGTTGGAGAACCCAGTCAAAGTGATGACCCAATTCTGGATTCAACATTCACTCTCTTCATGACACAGGTAATTTGCTACACATAGATATCATATTCACCTTTCTATTCAAGGTCATTCACTTAATGTAGTGTAAGTATAATTTGTTAATGCTTTCATCAAATACACTTTCCCATCAGTTTATTGTAAAAAGCCTCTTTTAAGCGTAATACATTGAACATATAACGCAGATGAAAGATAGGCAGGCGAGAGGGGTCATTTGGCTGTAGGGCGCAAAATGAACTTCTAGTAATTTTCGCTTTTCTCCCTCTCCCATTATGAGAAAATTAAATCATATGGACGTCCCTTGTAGGAAATTTCATGAACTGTCCTGGTGTAGAGGGTTTTTGCTCATAATGTACACATTTTTTTAGTCGTAGGCGCTTGGAGTGAGCTTTATTGACGTTTTCGTAAAAGGACTAAAATCGCTATTTTTGAACGCTCTCTAGGGCCGATATCTCTCGTGATAAAATCAAACCTGAATAGTGAATTACATAGGAAATACTATCTATATTAATTTTCTATGGAATGGTCATCTTTGAAAAAATTAATAGTTTGAGAGATATAAGAGGAAAACTGAAATAAGTACGAAAATTTGTGGGTTTTTTGTATTTTTCGTTGTGAAGCTGACCTCCTACAAAGCAGCAAACATTAAATTCGCATTCAATGCCCATAAAAACATGTGAAACCGTTGAAGGAAACTTCCACAATTTTGTTATGGGAAAACCACAATTCGACTGGACTAATAATAGATTATTCAGATAACACAAAGTAGGAAATGGTAAAAATTGACATCATTTAATAATAAACAACTGTCATTCTGCAATAAGCCATCTCAGTTTAATGAATCTTATTGTCAAGTCCGTTTCCCAAAATGTGTGATGGAAAAGGCTAACGTGTTTCATTTTCTTGAGCTCAATATCTCATTCATTGCGATGAGGTGCTGTCTCAGCTTTTTCTGGCGGGCTATGATGAGAATGTAAAGAATTTGACAGAATCGCAGAAGGTTCGTCAAGGTCCAGCTGCAAGGTGTGTGTGTGTGTGTGTGTGTGTGTGTGTGTGTGTGTAGTGTAGTGCAGTGTAATGTATGTTTAGTGTGGGCAGTAACTAGTGATATGATATATATGAATAGTGTTCAAGAATTTTTTTATAACGTGTTATTACTGTATGCGTACATAAGCTAATTTTTGAAAAGTTATTTATTTTCCCAATTAAGACGACACGTCTGATCCCCATAATGTTAATGATCTATGGATGAACAAAAACGTAAGTATGTTGTTTTGTCTCCCACGTATATCTAGGATTGTAATTTTTCTTTCTTTCTCTCAGCAGCGGACAAGAATTTTAAAATAATTTGTTTGTTTCTTCATTTTCTGGTTTCCACAAGTGTAACGCAACCTTTTTTTAAATTAAATGGCATCTGGGAAACGAGTACACCTACATTTCTTTAAAAGCTTTCAAACGTAATATTTGCCTAAAATTCTGTTCAATTGCATATTAATAACTTATTAGTATTGAGTTACACATCATTAACCTTTATATACAAACTCACATGCGGACACACACGCACATACACACGCGCGCGCACACACGCACGCACGCACGCACGCACACAAGAGTTATGACTCGTAGAATATGCACTCCCTGGTGGTTAACGGCGATTTTAATTATTGCTATGACTCACAAGTGCAAGTTAGCGTCTATTGTGAACATATTTCTGTATACTATCAGATTCACACTATAATTCAGTCGTAATAACAATATTTCTGTTGAAAATGGCAATAAGGACAGAAATTTCACCATATCTTGTTAACAAACCGCTGGTCAAGATGAAAACGATTCAGGCAGCCAGAAAAAGTAGGTGGTTGATGTCATTTTTTCTCCACATGTAAATAGTGAAGGAGCAGTCAGGCCACTACGATGGAGGCGCTTCCTGAAGCGCCCATGACTAAAGCTTGTCCTGGTGATCGTCACCCCAAACAGTCGCCAGCTTGGTTTTTCGTCATAGCAACGACGCTGCTGTAAGGGCGAATACATTGGTGCGTACACTCGTCCTCAGAACTGGGAAACTTTTAATGCAAATTGCTAATATCAAATATTTACTCACAGAAACGGGCTTAAAGAATCTATGTGCGGCGTTCTGAAGTTAATTCACTTTGAATGTAGCCTACCAAACTGTTAATTTGCTTAATATTCACCGAGTCGAAGAATGTAGGTTTTTTTCTCATTATCGTAGTGCTATGTTTTTCCTATCTTACATACCGTTAAGTATGCTGTATTCTCTGCTTGCGTAAGACAATAATCATCTGCTTGTGGAGTCACTACAGTTTATAGTATGTTTCCCTTAACAGTCTCACCTACCAATACATGGCCCACTTCCAGAATAGGAATGGCCCGCGGATAATTATATCTCAGACAAAAGGTGAGCCTCGTTAAGATGTAGCACCCTTTGTATTTTGTGGACGAACCAGGATATAGAAACGACATTTATGGCACATCATAGTACGGGGGAGGGCACGTAATTTTGTTTCGTGGTTAATCCTCTTAACTCTTCTGTCAACCGACATACTATAGCAAGCATTTTTTAACAGAACGATGTGAGTGTTTAACGGCATTCGAAAGCTCTTGAAAAGACTAGGACGGTGATATAACTCTTGCTAACTTTGGTGTAAACTTATTCGCGAAAGTATCCGAGAAATTTGCTAAAATTGATATACAAGGTCGCCGAAATCGGCTATCAAGATGCTAAAACCATCAAGCGAGCCACTAATGTAAGGCTCCGTCGTCACATGGAACAAGAAGTTAGGCCTACGGTACTAAGACAGAACGTATTTCCTCTTGGCCAAATTTCATAAAGGATATGCGAGTTTTGTAAATAGAAGTACGCTGATCAAAAGTATCCGGGCGCTTGTGGTTGGTGTGGAATTCATCTCTAAACGCCACTAGAGGTGGACACGCCGTTACAAAGGGAGTTGAGGAGTACTGTGCCGTCAGTACGGAAGCAATAGCAAATGGTTTGAATGGCTCTAAGCACTATGGGACTTAGCATCTGAGGTCATCAGTCTCCAAGACTTAGAACTACTTAAACCTAACTAACCTAAGGACATCACACACATCCATGCCCGAGGCAGGATTCTAACCTGCAACTGTAGCAGGAGCGCGGTTCAGGGATGAAGCGCCTAGAACCGCTCGGTCACAGCGGCCGGCGAAGCAGTAACAGCAGAATGGATCGGTCCCGAGAGGTCCGAGCGAAGACTAGTCATTAGATGTCCCCTGACTAACAGACCCATGAGAGTCATTTCAATTCTATTAAAGCCGCCCAAGTCGATTGCTGATGATGTAATTGTGAAGTGGAAACGCCAAGAAACAATCACACCTGAACCACCACCAGACAGACAGCATGTACTACCGCACAGGGACCGTCGAGAATTGCGTGAGGTGGAAGTAAGAAATCGCATGAAGTCAGCAGAACAGATTACTCATGAGTTCCAAATTGCTACCAGCAGTCCAGTTGCACAGTCGTTAACCAAACGTTTTCGTTGTCAGTGCTAAGCGACGTTTGAGGCCACGGAAGGAGCGACACCGTTGGACACTGGACGACTGGAAACGAATGGTTTGTAGCGGTGAACTGCGCTATACCGTGTGGAAGTCAGGTGGAAGGATTTGGGTTTGGCGAATGCCAAGACAACGCACCTGCCGTCATGTATAGTGCCAACAGTGAAGTACGGAGGGGATGGTAATACGGTGTGGGGGTGTTCTTCGTGGTTAAGGTATGGTTACCTTACTGTGCTTAAGAAAACGCTAAATACGCATGGATATGCAATTTTTACAGCATTGTGTGGTGTACTAGAGTTCTAGTAGACGAACTGTACAAACGTGACAATGCACCCTGTCATGAAGCAGTTCCGCTGTGGCAATGAATTGTTGACAGTAACATTTCTGAAATGGACTGGCCTGCCAAGACTCCCGACCTGAACCCAAAGGAACACCTTTGGGATGAGTTAGAACCTCGACTTCGCTTCAGACACCAACGTCCAGCATCGCTACCTTATCTGATGTCTGCTCTTGAAAAAGAATGCGTGCCCATTTCTCTAGTCGGTCAGATACCTCACTGAAAACATTCCCAGCATAATTCAATCCACCATAAAGGCGTAGAGTGGACACATTCTGTACTAATATTAACTACTAGGTATTCAGATACTTTCGATGAGATAGTGTGTAAACTTCCAGCGTGCTAGATAGGGCTTACGACAACTATTTCAAATGTCTGTATATCCTTATGTTTAAGGGAACGATTTTTGTGATAATAGCTGGATTCTCATCACGTGGTTTCCCATTTAGGCGTGCCCAGAATCTGCTTACTTGCCACCACGAAAATACAGGCGTCGTATGTGCATTTTTCATAACGAAATTTGGCCTGCCGACGGAAAAAATCATACTACCATTTTACATTTTGAGTATGTGTAAACTGCGTCTGACTCGTCTTTGCCCAGAGACGCTCAAATGCATTTAAAAGTAGAAATTTTGTTCCCGAAGAACTGTGAATGTACAGAAGTTACTGCTGGAAATTGGAACTCAGTGTAATACACAAGTATTTTTATTTATGAATTTGGCCAGCTATGGACCACATACAACTTAAGACTTATGGCGTTTCTTTTTCTTCGTTCTTCCCAGTAATTCTTCATTTCCTCGCCAACTGCTAGTCTCTGCTCATCTGTCCACACTCTCTTGGGCCGAAGTTTTGGCTCATCTACTTCATTGTTTGCGTTTTCCATCAGTAGACTGAAGTGATTCCTGTCACGTATTATTTCTTCTGTAACACCTATTTTGTTGGCGTCTTTCTTTACTGCTTCTATCCATCATACAGTTTTTTTCAGCTTACTAACATAATTAAAAATTTTCTTTGTAATCCATGTTTCCTCCATTCTTTTTAAATGTCCATAAAATTTTACCCGTCTCTTCCTCATTGTATCTGTGGCATTTTCTGTATTTTTGTATAAGTCTTCATTTCTCCTTTTAATCCACCTATTTTCCTTGTTTTTCTCTGGACCTAGAATATTTCTTAGTATTTTTCTCTCTATTTTTTTCTAGTTCTCTTAATTCGCCTTTTTTATTCAATGTTAGGCACTCTGATCCATACGCTGCTTGTGTCCTAATAACTTAATTATGCCTAATCTTCGCTTGTATGGATATTGATTTCTAATTGTAGTTGTTTTGTGTAAATTTATATGCAAATTTTAACTTTTTTATTCTTTCTTTATTTGTTGTGTTATCCGGTCCACTGGCTTGGATCCACTCCCCCAGGTATTTGAATCTATCAACTCTTTTAGTTTTTCCATACTTTGTTTTCATAAAGTTTTCTGTATTATGTTTGTGTTCTACACTCGGTTTTTTCATAGGATATTTTTAGCCCAGTCTTTTCAGCAATCTCGTGTAACAGATTGATAACTGACCGAACTGACGCAACAGTTATGCTAGTCTGTTACGCGAGTATATATATATATATATATATATATATATATATATATATATATATATATATATATATATATATATATATAGAGGATGAGTCACCTAACATTACCGCTGGATATATTTCGTAAACCACATCAAATACTGACGAATCGATTCCACAGACCGAACATGAGGAGAGGGGCTAGTGTAATTGGTTAATACAAACCATAAAAAATGCACGGAAGTATGTTTTTTAACACAAACCTACGTTTTTAAAATAGAACCACTTTAGTTTTGTTAGCACATCTGAACATATAAACAAGTACGTAATCAGTGCCGTTTATTGCATTGTAAAATGTTAATTACATCCGGAGATATTGTAACCTAAAGTTGACGCATGAGTACCACTCCTCCGCTGTTAGATCGTGTGTATCGGAGAGCACCGAATTACGTAGGGATCCAAAGGGAGCGGTGATGGACCTTAGGTACAGAAGAGACTGGAACAGCATATTACGTCCACATGCTAACACCTTTTTATTGGTCTTTTTCACTGACGCACATGTTCATTACCATGAGGGGTGAGGTAGACGTACACACGTGGTTTCCGTTTTCAATTACGGACTGGAATAGAGTGTGTCCCGACATGTCAGGCCAATAGATGTTCAATGTGGTGGCCATCATTTGCTGCACACAACTGCAATCTGTGGCGTAATGAATGTCGTACACGCCGCAGTACATCTGGTGTAATGTCGCCGCAGGCTGCCACAATACGTTGTTTCATATCCTCTGGGGTTGTAGGCACATCACGGTACACATTCTCCTTTAACGTACCCCACAGAAAGAAGTCCAGAGGTGTAAGATCAGGAGAACGGGCTGGCCCAATTATGCGTCCTCCACGTCCTATGAAACGCCCGTCGAACATCCTGGGTCAGCCTAGTGTTAATTGCGGAATGTGCAGATGCACCATCATGCTGATACCACATACGTCGACGCGTTTCCAGAGGGACATTTTCGAGTAACGTTGGCAGATCATTCTGTAGAAACGCGATGTATGTTGCAGTGCTCTCCGGTACACATCGAACAGCGGAGGAGCGGTACTCAAGCGTCAACTTTAGGTTACAATATCTCCGGATGTAATTAACATTTTACAATGCAATAAACGGCACTGATTACGTATTTGTTTATATGTTCAGATGTGCTAACAAAACTAAAGTGGTTCTATTTAAAAAAAACGTAGGTTTGTGTTAAAAAACATGCTTCCGTGCATTTTTTATGGTTTGTATTGAACAATTACACTAGCCCCTCTCCTCACGTTCGGTCTGCGGAATCGGTTCGTCAGTATTTGATGTGGTTTACGAAATATATCCAGCGGTAACGTTAGGTGACTCATCCTATATATATATATACAGTCAACAAATGACTGCGAGTAAAATACGTATTTTACTCGCAGTCATTTGTTGACTACCCACAGCCTATAAATAAAAACTTTCTTAAAGAATACCACAGTTTCCCTTGAAGCAAGTACTCAAATGCTTCACGTCGACTGTATGACTCACTTGCACTCGCCGTTACAGAGATACCAGAAGACGAACAGATGAGATTTCAGTGGCTGAAGTGGCGGCGATTTGTCGGCACGCCTCCTCGGGTGTGGCTTGCGCACCAGGGCGGACGGTATTGGTAAAAAGAAATCAAGAGACGTGAAATCGGGACACCTGGTGGGTCATTTTATTATAGCACGCCATCCTATCCACCAATCACGAAATTTGTCATTTGATATTTGCTTTGCAAAACATGAAGAATGAGCCAAATGGCCGACATATTGGAACCACACACGCTATCGCTTATCAAGTAGCGTATTTTCTTGAAAAATAGGTAGAATTTCAGTAAGGAAATGTGCGTATGCCTTTTCATTTAACACGGCTGGAATGAAGTTAAGTCCTACAGTGAGGATTCTACGACGTCGCATCACAGATTACGCTCCTCGGGCGTTTCCATTGTATCGGGTGGTCATAATTAAATTGTAGCTACTCAAAGAGGTCCAGTGTGGGCTGTAATTATCGTATGGAAGCGAAACGTGGTAGATATTCTACTGTGTTAACGTGGAACGGACTTATGCTGCAAAAAATTTATTCCAATTTCGGCCAATATGTGCAAAACTGACGCTGTGAATACGAGAAAGATGTATGGAAATGTTTCCACATGTAATGCATTACGAACGGGACGTAAGCTGGTCCAAAATGGTTCAAATGGCTCTGAGCACTATGGGACTTAATATCTGTGGTCACCAGTCCACTAGAACTTAGAACTACTTACACCTAACTAACCTAAGGACATCACCCACATCCATGCCCGAGGCAGGATTCGAACTTGCGACCGTAGCGGTCACGCGGTTCCAGACTGAAGCGCCTAGAACCGCACGGCCACACCGGCTGGCCGGGACGTAAGCCGATAAAGTCAAACAAGAGTGAAAGGCATAACATTTATTTTCTAATTAACGTCTTGTTCAATATGAGCACTGGAGACGTCGATAAGATGCTGGACAGCGTCAGATTTGCACCTGGTGGCCAAAATTGGAACTAATTTTTTCCACGGTAAATCAGTCCCACATGAATGCATTAGCGTGCCTAACAAGTTTCGCTGCCGTACGCTGATTACAGCCCATATTGGACCTCCGTGAGTAGCACCACCCAGCACCTGAAGAAGCCATTGTGGGTTTTGTGTTGCCCCTTAGTGCATGTCACGTAAATTTACAATACCGTGGTTATGAAAATTTCCTTTACCGGCAAAGAGCACACTTTTCATAACCCCATTAGGCCCTGGTGCCTCTCAGAGTTTTCATAGTCAACAGACGAAGTCTTCATCTGCACTGTCTGTTGCATTCTTCTTCCTTAACCTCAGTCTGAGGCTCAACCTGTTCGTACGCTCTAGAGTCCTGCTAATTCCTAAATAATGCAACCGTCTGCCACGTCGGACATAAGCGATGAGGATAAACATCTCTACACCGGACAAATATACTGTCAGGTGAAACATCTATTTTTTGTTCAGACAGCATATAAAGGCTGTTCAAAAAAATGTGTCGACTACTTTGCGATGAGGTAGTACTCATCGAAACAAGAAAAATAAGTCCAATAAACATTCGATGACCGGAGTGGCCGAGCGGTTCTAGACGCTACAGTCTGGAACCGCGAGACCCCTACGGTCGCCAGTACGAATCCTGCCTCGGGCATGGATGTGTGTGACGTCCTTAGGTTAGTTAGGTTTAAGTAGTTCTAAGTTCTAGGGGACTGATGACGTCAGAAGTTAAGTCCCATAGTGCTCAGTGCCATTTGAACCAACCAATAAACATTCATCAAGAAATGTATGCTTTCTGAGGAAGCCCAATAAACAGGGGTCCAGAAGTGCATACTTTCTGCGATAAACGCGTGTTTACTATAGATAGGTCGTTCGCGAACTAACGGGTCCAAAGGAATAGTTCACCAACATGAACGGAAGTAGCGAGGAACGAATTCTAAGGAACGGTCTTTGATAGTTCACTTCGTCCACGGCTTTCTACTTATAGTTCCTAGGGAACGGGAAAGCTCGGTCTCGCTCTCGCAAGGGCACGTCGGCCGGTCTCGTTCCAGCCTTTTTCCCATCTGTCTCAGTCTCGGTCTCGCTCGGCCGGTCTCTTCCTTCTCCGCGTGGCCACTCGTCGCACTTCCACTGCCGACTGCTCATAGTTACTTCAGTATTGAGTTGTTCGTTTCGTTCGCTGCGCACGTCCATCCCAGATCTTTTTCAAACCTTTTATGAACTCTGATCTTCTGGTTCTTTTCATATTCTATTCAGCGTCCACGACTGATAATTAAAATGTATTTTATAATTATGTAAATTGCATAAAAATTCGTGGCTTGTAATATATACATTTTTTCAGGTAGCAGAACGTCATATCAGCTTCCTTCACTATTTCGATAAACAGCAGAAGAAATATTTGTAAAAAAAGCAAGATTTTTTGTTATTACACATGCAAAAGAAGTCGGCACACGGCACACACGAGTGGCCATTTTCCGTCTTTCTTTGATCCAAGGTAAAAGGGCATGTTCATTGTTATGGAAGGCAGACCGACTTACAACCGAATAAAGCCCGCGCTCCAAAATCGAGTGTCTGGTATCATATTTTGAAAAGAGAATGTGATAACTTCTCTACAATATTATTTCGGTAGTAGAGGGTGGCGCACGAAAAATCGGCCTCGAGTACTAGACTGCTCATTGTCGCCCACCAATCGTAATCTATTGTTTCGAAGCTGTTGTTTGTATTAGCTTATTTGTTATTCCTTCACTGCCTAATTATTACATGTTTATCTACTCTGCTCGTAGCGGTCAACAAATCGTGCGTAATTGGCGAGCAATCTGTACTCGGGGCCGGTTTTTCATGCGCCACGTCATATTATTTCACTGCGATCAGCCACATATTGCTATAGTTGGCTAAACAAGAGGTTTTGCAGAATCACGAAAATTACATGTGCGTGAGAAATCTCTGATGAATAAAAACTCTGTACTCCAGGGGGGAGGCGCCTTCCATGTTCAGTCACCTATACTACTACACTCCTGGAAATGGAAAAAAGAACACATTGACACCGGTGTGTCAGACCCACCATACTTGCTCCGGACACTGCGAGAGGGCTGTACAAGCAATGATCACACGCACGGCACAGCGGACACACCAGGAACCGCGGTGTTGGCCGTCGAATGGCGCTAGCTGCGCAGCATTTGGGCACCGCCGCCGTCAGTGTCAGCCAGTTTGCCGTGGCATACGGAGCTCCATCGCAGTCTTTAACACTGGTAGCATGCCGCGACAGCGTGGACGTGAACCTGTGTCCAGTTGACGGACTTTGAGCGAGGGCGTATAGTGGGCATGCGGGAGGTCGGGTGGACGTACCGCCGAATTGCTCAACACGTGGGGGCGTGAGGTCTCCACAGTACATTGATGTTGCCGCCAGTGGTCGGCGGAAGGTGCACGTGCCCGTCGACCTGGGACCGGACCGCAGCGACGCACGGATGCACGCCAAGACCGTAGGATCCTACGCAGTGCCGTAGGGGACCGCACCGCCACTTCCCAGCAAATTAGGGACACTGTTGCTCCTGGGGTATCGGCGAGGACCATTCGCAACGGTCTCCATGAAGCTGGGCTACGGTCCCGCACACCGTTAGGCCGTCTTCCGCTCACGCCCCAACATCGTGCACCCCGCCTCCAGTGGTGTCGCGACAGGCGTGAATGGAGGGACGAATGGAGACGTGTCGTCTTCAGCGATGAGAGTCGCTTCTGCCTTGGTGCCAATGATGGTCGTATGCGCGTTTGGCGCCGTGCAGGTGAGCGCCACAGTCAGGACTGCATACGACCGAGGCACACAGGGCCAACACCCGGCATCATGGTGTGGGGAGCGATCTCCTACACTGGCCGTACACCTCTGGTGATCGTCGAGGGGACACTGAATAGTGCACGGTACATCCAAACCGTCATCGAACCCATCGTTCTACCATTCCTAGACCGGCAAGGGAACTTGCTGTTCCAACAGGACAATGCACGTCCGCATGTATCCCGTGCCACCCAACGTGCTCTAGAAGGTGTAAGTCAACTACCCTGGCCAGCAAGATCTCCGGATCTGTCCCCCATTGAGCATGTTTGGGACTGGATGAAGCGTCGTCTCACGCGGTCTGCACGTCCAGCACGAACGCTGGTCCAACTGAGGCGCCAGGTAGAAATGGCATGGCAAGCCGTTCCACAGGACTACATCCAGCATCTCTACGATCGTCTCTATGGGAGAATAGCAGCCTGCATTGCTGCGAAAAGTGGATATACACTGTACTAGTGCCGACATTGTGCCTGCTCTGTTGCCTGTGTCTATGTGCCTGTGGTTCTGTCAGTGTGATCATGTGATGTGTCTGACCCCAGGAATGTGTCAATAAAGTGTCCCCTTCCTGGGACAATGAATTCACGGTGTTCTTATTTCAATTTCCAGGAGTGTAATTTTTAATTTTTCGTAAGAACCATGTACCAAGACCAAACGAACGGTGAACGAGTGAAAATGAACAGTTCCCAAAAAAGAGCGATCACCCGTGAACTAGTTCCCAAGAATGAACGAGTTTGCCCATCTCTAGTGTCTACAAGAGGTGTTCAACGTGGCATCTGTTCATGACAATGCAACCCTCTGGCCTTCAGCATAAGGAATGACGTATGCTTTGAAGTATACCTGGTTGTTGTTGTACCTGCTGCGAAACATTGAAGACGCGACCCTGTAGTGTACGCACATCTTTGATTGCCGTGGAGTAGACTAATTCCTTAAAGTGACCCCCTAACAAAAAGTCTAGGGGATTGAGGTCTGGAGAACGAACAGGCCAAGGTGTGCCCACCCCCACCCCTCTTCTCGACCAATCCAGCGGCCCTGAAATGTCTGTGTCAGATGTTCGCAATATCGTGACGGAAGAGTGCTGGTGCACCATCATGCATGAACCACATTTGTATTTGTTGTTGCAGTGGCACAGCCACCAGCAAGGTAAGCAATACATTAGTGAGAAAGTCCAGATAAGGCGCCCCAGTTAACCTTTGTGTTAGAACTTATGGCCCTATTAACCTGTCGCCAAGTGCATCTGCCTATACTTTGAGTGAGAGTCGGTGTTGATGCCCCCTTTCCTGAATTTCTTGCGGGATTTATATTTGCCCACACATAATCGTTATGGAAATTCGCAACTGCATCTGTTGTGAACCTTGCTTCATCGGTAAATCAAATCTTGGATGTAAACAGTGGATCAGCGGCTGCCATGATGATTTTGTGGCCTTAGGGCCTGAAAGCGCTCTCAACGATATGGGCGCAGCAATTCTTCTGCTGCTGATCCCTGGAGTTTATCCACTGAATGTAGCACAAAACTCATCCATGTCAGGGGTGCGGACTGTGGGGGAACCTTCCACTGTCAGTCTTCCAAGGTGCAAGGATACCTGTATCCCTCAGACACTGGTGAAGTCTACTGAAAAGCTTGCCAGGGGACACACAATGCTGTGGATATATTTCAGCGTAGAGGGCACGGGCCCGCAGGCTACGTCCATTTGCTAAAGCATAGCAAAATATCATATCTACTATGTCTTCCATTGCTAATAAGAGGTGGAAGACAGAAAATGTAAATGTACTACACCATTTGTATGTACACACGACGTGGTAACAGTAAAAGCGTTAGAGAATCCGCGTTTGGAAGAAGGTAAAAGACCATGATACGTACCCGTGGTTGGCAGTACTGTACAATAAGGCACACAAACACGACGAAAACTAACGTAGCCTACAACACGACTCGAACCACACAACTGACTGTAGATCGTCTAAGGGTAGGTAGAGTACTGTAAGACATAATACCCTGCCGAAACATTTGATGGAGCACCAATGGAACGACTGTGCTAATATCCGCACCACGAGTCGCGCAGCCCTTCGTATGAACACGTGTTTATGTAGAAAAGCATGCGTTTCCGGACCCAAGTTTATTGGGCTTATTTTTCTTGTTTCGATGAGTACTACCACCTCTCAAAGCATTCACACTTTTTGAACACCCTGTATAAGTATCATGTCCAGCATATCACCGTTAATGTGCATGTGTGCCCGCAAAGGGTATTAAAGCGAAAATGAGTTGCGGATAGGTGACACATTTCCTTCTGTTCCTAAGTGCTCACACATCAGAAATTGGAAGCCCTGATACAAGGACAGAGCCTGCCAGGGCAGCCTTATTCTACGTAGTTTACAGCGCAATAGCCGTTCCTGGCCGCCTTCTCATTTAATTTTAGCAGGTTTCTATGAGCCTTTTGAGAAAGTTACGAGGCCTACATTAACAAGCTTTCAGTCACTGTACTCATCTTATCCAGAGCTTTCGAATGCTATTAAAAAAAGGCATATTGTTTCATTAAAAAAAAACTTGCTTCAATGTGTCGGTTGATAAAGACTTAAGGGGATTAAGCATGCTGCAAAATACTACAATTTGCACAAAACATCGTTTCGACATCTTGAACCGCTCACGAAATAAATTGGTTGTTCTGTTCGCACGACTCACTGCATACGTACGCTAATAGTCAAGAAAATTGCAGCATCATGGCGGTGGCGTTCAACAAACGAAGAAATGGCCTGAAGTGTGCTACACAAAGGTGGTAGGAGTAACGCCCTCCACGTAATAATAGTTTCTCAATGTAGAAATGGGGTGAAACTAAGAAAGTATATGCGTGTTTATTGAGGCGTACAGAAAGAAAACGTATCGACCCGTATATGATCTTCTACGTACGTCATACCATAATGAGGTACATCTGCAAATGTTTGATACTGAGTTCATAAGTTTTACCTACGTATGCATATACACTCATGCTCATAAATTAAGGATAACTGCAGAATGTGGTGCCACACAACGCGGCAGTACACAAAGCTGACGCTAATAGGATAGGCACATAGGAAACACACACGACTCAGACCTGTAAGTCCACGGTATTGGTGATAAGTTGAAAAAACCGACCCGAGACACATGTGCTACAAAACGCCACTGTTTCCTGTGCATATACCCCAACATCAATATGGGATATGATCACCATGCACACGTACACAGGCCGCTCAACGGATTGGCATACTCTGGGTCAGGTGGTCGAGCAGCTGCTGGGGTATAGCCTCCCATTCTTGCACCAGTACCTGTCGGAGCTCCTGAAGTGTCCTAGGGGTTTGAAGACGTGCTGCGATACATCGACCGAGAGTATGCCAGACGTGCTCGATGGGGTTTAAGTCTGGAGAACAGGCAGGCCACTCCATTCGCCTGATATCTTCTGTTTCAAGGTACTCCTCCACGATGGCAGCTTGGTGGGGCCGTGCGTTGTCATTCATCAGGAGGAAAGTGGGACACACTGCACCCCGGAAAAGGCGGACATGTTGGTGCAGTTAAGTGACGGTGTAAGACGGCCGAGTAGGAGATCTGTGTTAAGATCTCCCTCGAGTCAATTTTTTTCTCCATAAATTTAAAAACTGTCTGTCCGGTCATTGACGTATCTGTTCTTCTGTAGTCTTGGCAGCTGTCATACTACACACTGGTTACAGAACATGGGTCGTGTGGTAAGAATAAATTACTGTCGCAAGTAAATCTGATGAAAAGTGAGAGCAGGATAAATGCCTTATAGACCACCTCTAACAGAAATTAAAACAACAACTAAATGGGAGTGAACAACAAAAGAATTCAAGAGTCAGAACTTCTAAAACGGAAAACAAGAGTCATAATATGCGTTACTTGTGCAGAACAAATAGGAGGTACGTACGTGCGGAGGTTCCTTCGTTGCACCTCGCTGTTCCTAACGGACGTTATACCACGACACAGACACAAATTTGAATAAAGCGAACACACACGTCTATGACCGGACGGATAGTTTATAATTATGTAGAAGAGAAAAAAAAGGGAGGGAGGCACGAGGGTGGTTTGAACACAGATCTCCCTCTGCGCAGTTTGACACCGTAATCACATAACCACGCCGCCATGGCTTATCAAATGCAGTCGATGTTGCAAATCTTGAGTTTAGACCGTTCACTATTTCTATTTCGTTTCTTTTTTCGTAGTATTAATTGAAAACAGTTTTGGTCGAAATTTTAGTTTTTTTTTTTTTTTTTTTTTTTTTTTTTTTTTTTTTTTTTAATCAACTAAGCGTTTCACCTTATTTAGGCATCTTCCGGCTGATGGCTCTGAGCACTATGGGACTTAACTTCTGAGGTCATCAGTCCCCTAGAACTTAGAACTACTTAAACCTAACTAACCTAAGGACATCACACACATCCATGCCCAAGGCCGGCTCCAGACGAGGACTAAAGCTTTGTGTCGTCCAGCCATCAAGGGTACATAAATGGGTCTTCGGCTCCGAAAGCCCATATCGATGATGTTTCGTTGAATGGCTCGCACGCTGACACTTGTTGATAGCCCAGCATTGAAATTTGCAGCAATTTGAGGGAGGGTTGCACTTCTGTCACGTTGAACGATGCTCTTCAGTCACCGTTGATCTCGTACTTGCAGGATCTTTTTCCAGCCGCAGCGATGTCGGAGATTTGATGCTTTACCGGCTTCCTGATATCCACGGTACACTCGTGAAATGGTCGTACGGGAAAATCCCTACGTCATCGCTCCCTCGTAGACGCTGTGTCTCATCGCTCCTTTGCCGACTATAACACCACGTTCAACCTCACTTAAATTTTGATAACCTGCCATTGTAGCAGCAGTAACCAATCTAACAACTGCGCCAGACACTTGTTGTGTTATATATTCGTCGCCGACTGCAGCGCCTTCTTCTGTGTACTTGAATACATATGCCTATATCAGTTTCTATGGCGCTTCAGTGCGTATCCCCTACAAGCGAAACATTTTACTTGAAAGTCGCTTATCCGGTGTAGGCGGGTGCCTTTGTTATTCTTATTTACGATGCAAAGTTTCTTTGGACATGCATGGTCTCGGTTGATCTAGAATCATGAAATTTGCAAGAAGCAAACTTTCACACTAAAACCAAAGGAAAAATCCTAAAATTGTTAATTTGTGAGAAGAAAAGTTTTCGAGATTTATTATGAGACTGTCTGTCTGTCCGCATGTCTGTTAAGCCCCCTTTTTCTCAGAAGTAGATAGACCTATCAAGTTGAAATTCATGTCAAATAGTAAGGTCTATGCTTCCCTGCCGACATAATAAAGATAACCTCTAAGTCATTCCACTGAGAAGATACAGCCTTTTATGTCACTTATTTTGATACTCGCAAACTCAGTCATCAAAACATGTAGCATATTTACTGTTGAACTAGAATCATTAAGTGATTTTTGAGTTTCTCCCGGCGTATTTGATAATCAAAATATCCACGGGTGTACTGCCGGTCTACAGTGTCCAACGGGCACAGTATTTCGGCGATCATACATGTCGCCATCATCAGGTGAACTGACGGACTGAGCTCCTGTGAACGTGCCGGCACGGAGATCCGTGGCGCGGGGCGCGGGTAGCGGAAGGAGCGCGCCGCGGGCGGAGGGTATTTAAATCGGCCGCCGCCGCGACCGAACCCAGTTTCCACTGAGCAGCCATATCGTACGGATCTCCGTGCCGGCACGTTCACAGGAGCTCAGTCCGTCAGTTCACCTGATGATGACGACATGATGATCGCCGAAATATTGTGGCCATTGGACACTGTAGTCCGGCAGTACACCCGTGGATATTTTGATTGGAATCATGGAATTTGGCAAGAAGCAAGATCCCACTTTAAAACAAAATGTAAATCCGAAAATTGTTAATTTTGTTTTTATATCACACGAAAAAAGATTTTTTGTCGTTTGTTATCATACTATCTGTTCGTTCGTCCGTCTGTCAAGCTCCTTTCTTTAAGGATCGGATAGACATATCAAGTGGAAATTCATGTCTCGTACTGAGGTCTACTGTCCTTTGGGGATGTAAGAATGTTAAGGTTCTAATTCAATGCAAGCAAAAGCTATGGGTACTTATACAACATACGTTGATAGTTGCAAACTCACACATAAAACCTATAGTGTAATTGCCCTAGACATAGGATCATTAAATTCGGCAAGAACAAAACTTTCACTATAAAAATAAACGAAAAAATCAGAAAATTAATAATTCGTTATTATATCACACGAAATAATATTTCTTTTGTCATTTGTTACCCGGATCCAAACTTGAAATTAAAACATTCTCGAAAGCCTTGGAATCCCTGGGTCCGATATCTTACCTGTGGCAGTATCGACAACAGGCAAAAATCGTTGAGATCCTCGATTCCCGGAAAAGATGATTAGTCTGCATACGTAAATAAGTTCGTACGGAACTTCCAGTGTGCGAGTCCCACTAGCACATGTCCCATTTTTTGTGTGTTGAATGGGTCAAGTTCGGAATAAGTTGATGGGAAGGAGTACTCGTTGGAAGCGGTCGTCTGATGTGTAGGCTGCAGAGTTCTGTCCATTACGTAAGTATCACCAGGACGCACGTTTTTAATTAAGTAAAAACACAGCTGTCTCTCCGTTTAAATTCCTCTTCTCCCATGAAGCTTGCCAAGAAATTACATTTTCATCTACGGAAGGGAGTGACGGTCCTTTTTTTTTCAAATACGCCGTGAAGCAAATAAGACCTAAATGCGGCTGTCAGCAGCGCTCGTTGTCTGTAGTTAACAAGCCACGTGGCCGGAAAGTGGATAGCGCGCAGCATCTTAAAACCACATACAGCAGAACACCGGCCAATCTGGACGTCGTTGTGTGTTACGCTGTGTGCTTCTTTCTGGTTTCTACAGGGTGAAAAGTATTTAAACCGACAAACCCTGGGAGGTTGTTGAGGACATCAAAACAAAATTTTTTCTCTAATGTCATTTTTTTCCTATGAGGAGTATTTAAACCGGTAGAGGAAGAGTTCTCTGGCGGCAAATTATTTAAACCAACAAACAATTTTCCATTTTTTTATGACCAAGAGACAACGCATTAACACAACCCAATTTCAATTACAGCTTATTTCCAAAAATGCCTCCATTGACACGTAAACAAAGGTTACATCGTCGGATCACGTTCTTTCTGACACAGGCAAAAACCCCAGGAGTATCCTGAATTGTTCCTGCTGCTGCTGCTGCTACTATCCGGGCAACCAGATCCTCTTCTGATGCAACAGGACTTGCGTAAACAAGGTTGCGCATCTCTTCCCACACAAAAAAAGTCCAGAGAGGTCATATCTGGGGATCGAGCAGGCCATGGTACAGGACCACCTCTGCCAATCCACGTTTCTGGGAACCGTCGGTCCAGGAATCGACGCACACGACGAATGAAATGTGCCGGCGCCCCGTCATGTTGGAACCACATGCGTTGTCCTGTAGGGAGCGGGACATCTTCCAGAAGTTCTGACAATGCTCTGGCGAGAAAATTGTAATAATGCTTGCCATTTAATGGCCTAGGTAGCAGATACGGCCCAATTAAACAGTCCCCACAACACCGATAACGAAGACCGCACTTGATGAGCGCTAGTAACTGTGGCATGTAGGTTATCCTCATTCCAAACATGCGAATTGTGCATGTTGAAGACTCCATCACCCCAGAACGTTGCTTCATCGGTAAACAACACAGAGGATGGAAATGTAGGATGCATTTCACACTCTTCCAGGTACCACTGCGAAAACTGTGCCCTGGGTGGATAATTAACTGGTTCCAGGTTGTGGACACGCTGTAAGTGAAATTGACGTAACAGCTGCTCTAGACGGACTGTTCTTACATTCGTCTGATTCGTCCCCATGTTACGTGCAATTGCACGAGTGCTGATTGAAGGATCCCGCTCCACATGCTGCAAGACAGCTTCCTCAAATTGCAGCGTTCTTCCCGTGCGACGGCGCCCCTGTCCAGGTAATCTTCTAAATGAGCCGGTCTCACGCAGACGTTGGTACACAGCAGGAAAGGTCGTATGATGCGGGATGCGGCGATTAGGATATTGTTGTTGATAAACCCACTGTGCAGTTCGTCCGTTGTGGTATGCTACGTAGTACGCACCAACCATATCAGTGTACTCACTCCAGGTATATCGCTCCATTAGTAATCAGAGACAATGCACTACTACACTGGTGGACAGCAGTTGCCCTCCAACAACTGAAGATCGTAATACGGTCTCTAACAACTCAAGAGCGTAATACGGCCTCCACCGGATTAAATAATCCTCATAGGAAAAATGACATCAGGGAAAAATATTTGTTTTGATGTCCCCTACAACCTCCCAGAGTTTGTCGGTTTAAATACTTTTCACCCTGTAGGCATGTGCCGCCTCAAGGTTTTGGCGCGATCACCAAAATCTGGAAGCTAATTTGTTATAAACAATACAGAACCGCGGATCAGTGATGCCGCTGTAGATGCTTCAGCAATGGGCAGGGAATGTACTGCTTCTCAAAATAATTCTACGTTGTGTTATGAGGAAACACACGGTCTTGGTTGCAGTGTTAAAATTTTTTGTTATTTCCCCAATGACACGTTCCACCTTGTAAGGTGTCAGGTAAATCCAACACCTTACATGAAAACCCTGACATAATAAGCAAATCTACTAGTATGTCACATAGCTCCGAATAAATTGTGACATTAAATTAACCAAAGTAATACGAGTAACGAGTGAGCAAATGGAATACCACAGACTAACACAAGAATGCCTAAATGCATGTCGGCCTTCTCACCGTGAGGCAGACGCAGTTCCGAGGGGAGAAACGAGGACAGAAGCCGAGAGCAGAACCGTGTTGAGCTAGAAGGCCCTACGATAAAGAACGGACGGCCCAGCCTACCTGTACAACTACCACCCGCACGTTTTAGCGTGAGACTGTTTCGCGTCTCAGGTATGTCAAGGACCACCCCCAGCCCATGTTAAAAGCTAGAGCCCTCCAGAAAAGCAGTATAGATCTTACGATAACACAAAAAGGGCCACTACCACCCGTAAGTTTTAGCGTGAGACTTCTTCGCGTGTCTGTTACATTAGGACAATCCTCCAGCCCATGTTAAAAGATAGAGCCCTCCAGAAGAACAGTATAGATCTCACGATAACGCTAAAAGAACCACACCAGCTGCAGGTTTTAGCGTGAGACTTTTTAGCGTCTCTGTTAGGTTTCAAACTTTAAAAACATTGCCCCACCACGAAAAGTATAACGTTTCTCATTGGATAGACAGAATTTTTGTAGGCGGAGCTTAAGGTTAACATTGAGACCCTGATTGGTCAGATGAAAACATAGCCAGATAGTTTTTTAAACTAACTTCGGTAAATTGTAGTAAGGAGAAGTTAGAGAGAGTTGGTTCCGAGACGGCGAGCTAGATGGCTGGTGCGCCGGCCGCTGTCGCCCTGACGCTGCCTAAACACCGACAAGGTAATGAACGCACGCGATGCCGCATATTTGAGCGCATAAGGCTTCACTCAGAACTGCAGAAATCTCATCTGTTACACCCCCCTTTTGCGTAATAATAGTGTCGATCGTTAATTAAAACTCATGGTGTTCACATTTGCCACTTGAAGTTAAAATCTGAAACGCGATGATTTTTCTATTTTATAATTGTTGAGAAGCCACATCAGCCACTGTAATTTACGACAAGTTAAATAAGTAATTAAAGATAATTGAGGGTCACTGTAGACCATTTTGATAGTTTTCTCTTTTGTGAAACTTAAATTAAACCTAGATTATAGATGTGATATGGTATAGGTCATCCTTCGATCGATTGTAGAACTTGGAAACCCATTTAGGGAATATTCGTTCACATTTTTGTTGAACGCTGTTGGTTTTTACCATCCTGTATTAAAACATTTCCTTTTATCAATTGTGCAATTTATAAACGATGTTTTGTGAGTAGAATAAAATTTCCAATGGTAAACTTAACTGCTTTTTCGACGTTATTTTACCAGCTAACTAAAAATAGGAAAGCCTTGAACCCTTTCCTCTAAATTTAGTTAATGTTAAGATTCTTTTACAGGGAGTGCAGTGGAGCTGACGCTGAGATCATTTAGTATTTGGTTATATCATCGCTAGTCTCACTGAACTCTTCTGAATTCTACATGTCATGTGTGGTCTGGCGTCTCCTTACCAGCAACAGGTCCCAGGTTCAAACTAGTTAATTCCCTAAAAATCACGCTCAGAGCGTCGTTGCGCGAAAGTGGTAGGGAGACACGATATAGTACAATCAGACACCACTATGAATGTTTAGAACCTACATTTATGCATCTTCGGATTTGTTGACATTTGGTAGCGATGGGTATATGGGATACCGTGCATAAAATATCCCACCAGGTAAATGCCCCTGCCCCACGTGCCGTAATAAGGACAGTGTTTTCAAAGAAACTTCCTGGCAGATCAAAACTGTGTGCCCGACGGAGACTCGAACTCGGGACCTTTGCCTTTCGCGGGCAAGTGCTCTACCATCTGAGCTACCGAAGCACGACTCAGCCCCGCTACTCACAGCTTTACTTCTGCCAGTACCTCGTCTCCTACCTTCCAAACTTTACAGAAGCTCTTCTGCGAATCTCGCAGAACTAGCACTCCTGAAAGAAAGGATATAGCGGAGACATAGCTTAGCCACAGCCTGGGGGATGTTTCCAGAATGAGATTTTCACTCTGCAGCGGAGTGTGCGCCGATATGAAACTTCCTGGCAGATTAAAACTGTGTACTAGTTCTGCAAGGTTCGAAGAAGAGCTTCTGTAAAGTTTGGAAGGTAGGAGACGAGGTACTGGCAGAAGTAAAGCTGTGAGTACCGGCGTGAGTTGTGTTTCGGTAGCTCAGATGGTTTAGCCGGCACGGTAGCTCAGCGTGTTCGGTCAGAGTGTTAGCTTCCCTCTGTAATAAAAAAACTGAGTTAATCGATCAACTACGAACTTAATCGGATGTCTTACGACGTCCGCCCCGAGCAGATGAAACGAACACAAGTGAACAAAATGAGATTTTATGCCGGCACGGTAGCTCAGCGTGTTCGGTCAGAGGGTTAGCTGCCCTCTGTAATAAAAAAAACTGAGTGAATGGATCAATAACGAACTAAGATGGTAGAGCACTTGCCCGCGAAAGGCAAAGGTCCCGCGTTAGAGCCTCGGTCGCGCACAAAGTTTTAATCTGCCAGCAAGTTTCATATCAGCGCACACTCCGCTGCAGAGTTAAAATCTCATTCTGGAAACATCCCCCAGGCTGTGGCTAAGCCATATCTCCGCTATATCCTTTCTTTCAGGAGTGCTAGTTCTGCAAGGTTCGCAGGAGAGCTTCTGTAAAGATTGGAAGGTAGAAGACGAGGTGCTGGCAGAAGTAAAGCTGTGACTACCGGGCGTGAGTCATGCTTCGGTAGCTCAGATGGTAGAGCACTTGCCCGGGAAAGGCAAAGGTCCCGAGTTCGAGTCTCGGTCGGGCACACAGTTTTAATCTGCCAGGAAGTTTCATATCAGCGCACACTCCGCTGCAGAGTGAAAATCTCATTCCAGTGTTTTCAAAGCTTTGACAAGGGGCATTTACCTTCTCGGATATTTTATGCACGATATCCCATGTACTTGTCGCTAGCAAATATCAGCCAATCTGAAGGTGCTTAAATAAAGGTGAAACGCTCAATTGGGGAAACAATTAAAACCTTTAACTCTGCAAGGAAGATTCCCTGTTTCTTCATATCACACATACTGGTTGCTGCACCGACTACAGAATGAACTGGAAAAAGTTTTGCCTTGTGTGTTAGTCAGAGAAGTTGCTGTCTGAGCGGTTGCAGTAAAACGCGCTATATACGTATTCTTATCGCTGCTACACTTAAACGGTTCCACAATTTCTTACCAAAAAAGGAAGACGTTGACTATCTGTCTGACTTTGTCTTTAGATGGAGATAGACGTATTGCATGAAGGAAGCCATTTTATTCCAAATTAGTCGATGTATCTGCACGATTAATGCTGACGTGCTAATATCTGTTGTTGGCTGAAGATTACGTCAAATAAAATGGTCAGACTGTTCCACGTAATTATTGGTTTTCTGAGATTCACTAAGTCATATATTACTCCCTTTTCTGATAAATGAAATGAATTGTATGATATGGTACTATTTGTCAGCGCTTTAGAGCCTGCATCTTTGGAGTTTTTTTTCTAAATTTCTCTACTAACGATTAAATCTTGCTGTTAACCATTAGCTGCGCAACTGTACGCGCATTGCACTGCACGTGATACTTACGCATTCATCATGCACAATAAGTTCCACTCCCATATTAATAATAATAACTCACATTCCTATCTTCGAGATAAATAAAAATTAGAGGCAAATATAGTGTAACTGTTGTTCATTGACAAAAAAGGATAGTTTAATACACCCGAGTGTTCTTTCCACTAAACTACTCAGTCGGAATCGATGAGTCTGCTAGTTTCGCTTAGCTAAATTGCTAAGTTGTAAGAGTTAGTCACGCGCGGGATTAGCCGAGCGGTCTCACGCGCTACAGTCATGGACTGTACGGCTGTTCCCGGCGGAGGTTCGAGTCCTCCCTCGGGCATGGGTGTATTTGTTTGTCCTTAGGATAATTTAGGTTAAGTAGTGTGTAGCTTAGGGACTGATGACCTTAGCAGTTAAGTCCCATAAGATTTCACACACATTTGAACAAGACTTAATACGCAGTCATTCAGCAGCGGCAGTGGCATCACAAACGACGTTGATGTGAGCAATCCATACCCAAGTTATTCGCTGCCGAACGGATAACAGTAAAAGCATTAGTCTTTATTTTGCTTGAAAAAGAGGAAGAGATACTGTTTGCCTCCCATTACGTAACAGATTATTAAATGGTAAGTTCTATATGCTAAATCTGAATATGAAGAAATATCTAGAGTTTTAATGAAATACCGTCAGTAACTGGTCCACAAGTACAACGTCCTAGCAGGTATTGATGGAATGTCTCCCCACTGCCAGAAGCAAAAACAAATGTTATTTTAGGGTACATGGAACATATTTGCAATCATTTTTAATTTTTTATTAGTTTAATTAATAAGCGCATTCAAAACTACGACAAAGCAACTAGATATGTAAAACTTCCTGGTGAGGAACTAAAATTTGTCACATAAATTATTTTCTGCATTCCGAATAAAAAAATTGCTTGTGGTTGATGATAATTTCCTCCATTTTGACAGCCATAACAAGAAATTTAGCCTTCCGTTTTGACGGGCGGATCATAGACAGTGGATTTGTGTAAGTGCCCGGCAGTACGGTGCCATGTAAATATGGCTGTCGGCCAATGTATGTACAATTGCTTAGTCACAGTCCAATCGATGGAGATTATTTCGGTCCCGGTCCAGTCGATGGAGATTATTTCTAGGTAGTAACTATGGCCCTGCCTGTACGGACACCTGCACAGTGTCTCACTACCATTTCACGCAGAACTAAACAATTGTTAGATTAAAAATTGGTTGTATGTGCCCAACTTTAAACTTTACCGTCGATTATGAGCTGCCTGGGGAACAAAATCTCGCCGCCGCGTGATGTCATAATCAGCAGATAATCTCACGATCTTAAGTGTCCTACTGGATTGAGAAGTAATATCACGAAATTTGAACAGACGCGACACTACGATTTGACTTATAAAATATCATTAACTAAACGGAGATACTTGTAGCATTCATTTAGTATTAATTGCGTAGTCATCCATATAGAAATACTTAAGTTTGCATATTTTGCGCTTGTGCTGTCGGAAACCACACACTACATTCCCTTCTGGGGCTTAACCTTGCAAACAGATTTTCATTATGCAGTTTATACTCATTAACTGAATGAAGAAAGTTCGTCACTTTCTTTCACATCTCTTTCAGACATCTTGTCATCTAAGCATTCTTGCATTTGATTACCTTACATATGGGAGTAATTCTACAGAACACGCCAGTTAAGCAAAACTTTAACGCCTGTTCTTTAAGTATACTTCTGGTTTAACTCTAGTGTTATCATGTATATCATTTTCACTGTGTATATATCTGAAATGATTTGTTGTAAGAGAAAGCATTCAGTGAGCAACACCATCACTGGTATGGACAGGAGCACGGATAGGCCTCCTCCAGGCTATTCCACGCCTTGCTATCTTCAGCTGTTCTCATCCATGGAGCTCCTGAATTTATTATTTTATTGACGTTTACCTAGCTTCCATTAGGTTGTCGTCCCTATCTTTTGCTGTCTCTTGAGATCCAGAAATGAGAACATACCTCTTACGGAAGTGACTCGCATTCTGTGGCTTTTCCAGTCCCATATGTGTAACAACAAACAATGGTGTCGCTATGCTCAGTACCACAACAATTAAAGTTTGAATATTAAAATATATTGAGGTGTTGACAGGCTGGTAAAACTGGCTGAAACTCCAATTTGCCACGCTGTTGTTTTATTGCAGTCACTCAGAGACTTGTACAAGTGGCTTCGTAGCACGCAGATAATTAGTTCTTGTTTATGGTTACCCGTGTGATTCTTGATATCAGACGATTGCAACAGGTTGGTGGGCTGCATGCCTTTCGTTTTGTTTATCTTTTGGTGTGCTGTATATTCTCTCATTACCAATTTTCTTTTTAACTCAGTCTCACAATTTTCCTATAACGATGTTACACGGCAATTTATATCCAAACTGTCACGCAATCTATTTTATAATGTAATATGCACATCCCAATAGCCAGTATAGTCGATTCTTTAACACTGCATGATAGCTGCAGATAATATTCACTACTGCCAACGATTTCTCAGGTAATTACTTCTTCTTTTCCTCCACCTATATTATGATGAGGAGGACCCGTTATGTTCTGTAGCCTTGGAACTTCTTTCTAGCTGACTCGGAACATGGGAGTTAACTTACAAGGTTCAGAGAGTCATAGATTTGTTCAGTGCTGCACGCAACCCTACCGAGTAGATAAAGGACAGGGAATTCATAATGTCCCGTCTCCACATAGTAGGCGCCTCAGGGGTAAGGAGGATGGGGTAGGGGGGAGGTGGCGTATAGAGATGAAGGGCATGTGTTCCATAAAACTACTTTGTGTGGGACGCTAGCAGAAGTCCTTTTCGGAAAGATAAAATCTGAAAACCAGATGTAGCCCTCAGTAGAGTATAGCGTGGGATCGGCCGTTTTTCTGTGACCACACCATGAAATAATGTTTGTTGAAATCCAAGTATAAGAGACTCTGAGTGGCTCACAATAATTATTTCTGTAGAACACACACTTTCACATCTGTGTCTGCTTGTTTCTTTGTTGGAAAGCACAACACAGTTTCATAGCAAATAACAGTAAGGTTTCAGTGCTGTTGTAGACCAACATTATATCATTGTTTTTATGGTGTAATACAATAATTCTGGTCATTGTTACCGTACTCTTCTAATCTTGACGATTTCCATTTATTTTCTATGTATTTCTATTACACATAATTGTACTTCATACCTTATGAGAGTTTAAGAGAGAGCATAACGGAACGATTGACAAATACAGGGGAAAGAAATACAGTAGAAGAAGAATGGATAACAGATGAAATAGTGAAGGCAGCAGAAGATCAAGTAGGTAAAAAGACGAGGGCTAGTAGAAGTACTTGGGTAACAGAAGAGATATTGAATGTAACTGATGAAAGGAGAAAATATAAAAATGCATCTAATGTAGCAGGCAAAAAGAAATACAAAAGTCTCAAAAATGAGATCGACAGGAAGTGCAAAAGACTAAGTAAGGATGGCTGGAGGGCAAATGTAAGGATACAGAGGCATATATCACTAGGGGTAAGATAGATACTATCTACAGGAAAATTAAAGAGACCTTTGGAGAAAAGAGAACCGCCTGTATGAATATCAAGAGCGCAGATGGAAAACCACTCGTAAGCAAAAAAGGGAAGGCAGAAAGGTGGAAGGAGTATACAGAGGATCAATACAAGGACGATGCACTTGAGGACAATATTATGGAAATGGAAGAGGACGTAGATGAAGACGAAAGGGGAAATATGATACTGTGTGAAGAATTTGACAGAACACTGAAAGACCTAAGTCGTAACAAGGCCTCATGAGTAGAGTGCTGATAGGCTTGGGAGAGTCAGCCATGACAAAACTCTACCATCTGGCGAACAAGATGTATGAGACAGGTGAAATGCCCTCAGACTTCAAGAAGAATATAATAATTCCAATCCCAAAGAAAGCAGGTGTGAAAAGCCAACCTCGAGGAAGATCAGTTTGGATTCCGTAGAAATGTTGGAACACGCGAAGTTATACCAACTCTTTCAATTTCTGAAGGTGGTGGGGGTAAAAAACAGGGATCGAAAGGCTATTTACAATTTGTACAGAAAACAGATGGCAATTATAAGAGTAGAGGAACACAAAAGAGAAGCAGTAATTGAAAAGGGAGTGAGACAGGGTTGTAGCCCACCCCCGATGTTATTTAATCTGTATAATGAGTAAGCAGTAAAGGAAACAAAAGAAAAATTTGGAGTAGGATTTAAAATCCATAGGGAAGAAAAACTTTGAGGTTTGACGATGACATTGTAATTCTATCAGAGACAGCAAAGGACCTGGAAGAGCAGTTGAACGGAATGGACAGTGTTTTCAAAGGAGGATATACGAGGATTGGAACTTAAAATAATGGCAACTATATTCACAGCCGATACAAAAGGATTACATGTTTGCATCTGTTACTGTCCTTCAAAGTAGTCACCAGCGCTGTGTAGAACCCGTTACCAGCGATGTGGAAGCCGTAGTATACCGTTAGCAGAGCCTGTTCTGTTGATGGTGCGAATGGAACGGTCTACTGCCTGTCAAATCTCTGGAACAGTTCTGAAGCCAATGCCACGAAGTGGTTCCTTCATCTTCGGAATCAAATTAAAGTCACAAGGACTTAAGTCCGGGGAGTATGGCTGATGGTACAGTACTTCCCAGTCCCATCGACCGAAAAGAGCAGCCGCAGCATCCGCTGAGTGCGCCCGCGCATCGTCGTTACGCAGGAAGTATCGCCGCTTCTTTCGCAAAGCTGGTCGCAGGTGATGCTCCAAAAACGAACAGTAATACTGTGCATTGACGGTCTGCCGTGGAGGAACGTAATGCGTTAGGATAACGCCATCACAGTCGTACACGAGAATCACCATAACTTTAGACCGCTCCATTGGCACCATCAACAGAACACGCTCTGCTAACGGTATACTACGCCTTCCACATCGCTAGCAACGGATTCTACACAATGCTGGTGACTAATTTGCAGGACAGTAACAGATGCAAACATGTAACTCTTTTGTATCGGTTGTGAATAAGTAGTTGCCACTATTTAAGTTCCAACCCTCGTAAGATGAACATAAAAAAAAGCAGAACGAGGATAATGGAATATAGTCGAATTAAATCAGATGATGCTGAGGGATTTAGATTAGGAAATGAGACACTTAAAGTAGTAAATGAGTTTTGCTATCTGGGGAGCAACATAACTGATGATGGTCGAAGTCGAGAGGATATAAAATGTAGACTGGCTCTGGCAAGGAAAGCGTTTCTGAAGAAGAGCAATTTGTTAACATCAATTAATGACTTAAGTGTCAGGAAGTCTTTTCTGAAAGTGTTTGTATGGAGTGTAGCCATGTTTGAAAGCGAAACATTGACGATAAATAGTTTAGACAAGAAGAGAATAGAATGTTTCGATATGTGGTGCTACTGACAAATGCTGAAGATCAGATGGTTAGATCATTCAGGTACTGAATAGAATTGGGGTGGAGTGGAATTTGTGGCACAACCTGATTAAAAGAAGGGATATGTTGGTAGGACACGTTCTGAGGAATCAAGGGATCAATTTAGTATTCGAGAGAAGCGAGAAGTGTAAAAATATTAAAGGGAGACCAAGAGACGAATACACTAAGCGGATTCAGAAGGACGTAGGTTGCAGTAGTTACTCGGAGATGAAGAAGCTTGCACAGTATAGAGTAGCCTGGAGAGCTGCATCAAACCTGTCTCTAGACTGAAGACCACAACAACAACAACAACAACACGCCTTATGAAGCTCACCAGATGAAATGTTAGTCACCCCTTGAAAGAGCACAGTGGTCTCTTTGGAGCAGTGTAGCTGGTGTAGCATTAGTATCAGATGGTCATATGGTCGGCCGGCCGCGGTGGTCTCGCGGTTAAGGCGCTCAGTCCGGAAACGCGCGACTGCTACGGTCGCAGGTTCGAATCCTGCCTCGGGCATGGATGTGTGTGATGTAGTTAGGTTTAAGTAGTTCTAAGTTCTAGGGGACTGATGACCACAGATGTTAAGTCCCATAGTGCTCAGAGCCATTTGAACCATTTTTTGGTCATATGGTCGCTAAAATAAGACGCTGCAATGAAGTATTGTATATACAGGGTGTTACAAAAAGGTACGGCCAAACTTTCAGGAAACATTCCTCACACACAAATAAAGAAAATATGTTATGTGGACATGTGTCCGGAAACGCTTAATTTCCATGTTAGAGCTCATATTAGTTTCGTCCACCTACGCTCAATACAGCACGGTATCATAATTTCATACCTGATACTCTACCTGTGCTGCTAGAATATGTGCCTTTACAAGTACGATACAACATGTGGTTCATGCGTGATGCAGCTCCTGCACATTTCAGTCGAAGTGTTCGTGCGCTTCTCAACAACAGATTCGGTGACCGATGGATTGGTAGAGGCGGACCAATTCCATGGCCTCCACGCTCTTCTGACCTCAACCCTCTTGACTTTCATTTATGGGGGCATTTGAAAGCTCTTGTCTACGCAACCCGGGTACCAAATGTAGAGAATCTTCGTGCTCGTATTGTGGACGGCTGTGATACAATACGCCATTCTTCAGGACTGCATCAGCGCATCAGGGATTCCATGCGACGGAGGGTGGATGCATGTATCCTCACTAACGGAGGACATTTTGAACATTTCCTGTAACAAAGTGTTTGAAGTCACTCTGGTACGTTCTGTTGCTGTGTGTTTCCATTCCATGATTAATGTGATTTGAAGAGAAGTAATAAAATGAGCTCTAACATGGAAAGTAATCGTTTCCGGACATATGTCCACATAACATATTTTCTTTATTTGTGTGTGAGGAATGTTTCCTGAAAGTTTGGCCGTACCTTTTTGTAACACCCTGTATACCTGTTGGGGCTACGCTATCAGTGCAGTCTGATAGGTTGATGTAGAAACTTGACAGAATGTCAGAAAGAAGCTATTGTTTTCGGACATGCCCACTACCGCACTGTGAAAGATTTTGCCCAATTTCTTGGTGAATCAAAAGAGAGAGTCGAACGTGCTAACAAGGTAATTCTGTACCACTCGGAGGCGTACGACGTGGCATAAAAACAGTGGTCACAAAAGAATGTAACTGACAGTTACCACAGATGCAGCTCACATTTGATGATGGCGTAACAGCCGAAAAGCCGTTTCAAATTTTGCAGACTATTACATTAGTGTCGTGTTTTCATTCACAGGAGAAGGGAGAACTTTATAAAGAAATGTACTAACTACTACATAATTCATTAATATTTGTTGAAACAGAGATTGTGCTTCGTAAATTCGGGTAACGTCTAGGCAAAACCAGTTCCAATCACGTTGTGTTTGTACATACATGTAAGATTAATATTCAGTAGTAATGAGCTGTTTCAGGGGGTGTCATATGGTTTAGCATTAACAGTTAGTAGAAAGAATCGTGTTAAGCGGCGAACAACAGACATTGCGCACCAAACACTACATTTGAGAGTGCGCAACAGTTCTTCAGAGTACTGGTGGGGATTTATTGATCCATAATGGCTCATGTTCTGTGAGGTCACATAACCTGGCAGGCTGAAGCAGGCTTCATCTGAAGAAATGAGAGACGGAGGACCCCAAAGTTTCACTCAGAAACTAACGGCAGAACTCAACACGAGGAAGTTCGTTTGGACGCTTTAACTCTTGCACAACAGTAGAACTGTAAGGATGCAAATGCAAGTCTTTTTGATAAAGTTTCAACACGACGATCTCTTAATTCACACTTGTGCATATAAACAGCGTCAAGATTCCCTCAGAGTTTTTTCCAGGCTTTCCTTCTCTCGAGCAATGTTTTCTGGTGCTCGTACTCTGTTCAGAGAGTTACGGTTTTTGTTAGCTACAAAGCAAGTACGGGCCATTTTGCCACTAAGTTTTGCATTACAGACGTCTTACAAAAATGCATCCTACATCTACATAGCTACGGTGCAAATCACACTTAAGTGTCCACCAGGGGGTTCATCGAACGATCTTCAGGCTAATTCTCTATTCTTCCAGCGCATGGAAAAAATAAACATCTATGTCTTTCTTCGAGAGCTCTGTTTTCCCTTATTTTATTATGATGATAGTTTCTCCCTATGTAGGTCGGTATCAAGAAAATATTTTCGCATTCGGAGGAGAAAGTTAGTGATTGAAATTTTGTGAGAAGATCCCACCCCAAATCCCGTATCTTGTCGGTGACACTCTCTCCTATATTTCTCGATAATACAAAACGTGCTGCCCTTATTTGAACTTTTTCAATGTACTCCGTTAATGCTATCTGGTAAGGTGCTGTAGTATTCCTAAAGAGGACGGACAAGCTAGTGTAAGCAGATAGATATGTTGTATCTTCTAAGCGTTCTGCCAATAAAACGCAGTCTTTGGCTCCCCTTCCTCCTGTTTTCTTTGGGTTCTTTCCAGTTTAACTTTTTCGTTCATTTATCGTGTAATGGAAGTTAAACGGATTGCTTTTAGCACTCATGTGGATGGTCTCCCACTTTTAATTATTTAGGGTCAATTGCCAATTTTCGCACCATACAGATATCTTATGTAAACCGTTTTGCAATTGGTTTTGATCTTCTGGTGACTTTACAGTTTTTACTCGCTGAGTTTCCGTCAATTATTACGAACTGTGACCTCTCTGGTAGGAAATCACGAATCCAGTCGCATAACTGAGACGACATTCCATAATCACATTTGATTAGAAGCTGCTTGTGAGGTACGGTGTCAAAAGTCTTCTGGAAATCTAGAAATACGGAATCAGTTTGAAATCCCTTGGCGATAGCACTCAACACTTCGTGTGAATAAAGAGCTAGTTGTGTTTCACAAGAACGATGTTTCCTAAATCCGTGTTGACTATGTGTCAATAGACCGTTTTCTTCCATCTAATTGTCCGCCTCCGTAGTGCAGCGGTAGCGTTACCGCCTACCACGCAAGGGGGCCCGGGTTCGATTCCCGGCAGGGGACTGGGTGTTGTTTGTCTTTCATCATAGTTGACACGCAAGTCGCCGAAGTGGCGTCAGCTAAAAAGATTTGCAATATGGCGGTCGAACCCCGAAGGGGATATCCCGGCCAATAAATGACAAACGACCATTTCATTTCCATGTAGTTCATACTGTTCAAACACAATACACATTCAAAAATCCTGCTGCACATCGACGTTAATGATATGGAACTGTAATTTAGTGAATTGCCCCTATCGTCTTTCTTTAATATTGGTGCGACCTGTGTAACTTTCTAGTTTTTGGGTACTGATCTTTCATCGAGAGAGCAGTTGTATGTGATTATTAAGTAAGGAGCTACTGCATTGGCATAGTTTGAAAGGAACCTAGTTGGTATACAGTCTGGACCGAAAGACTTGCTTAAGTGATTTAAATTGCTTCACTACTCCGAGGATATCTACTTCTAAGTTGCTCATATTCGAAACTATTCTTGATTCGAATTCTGGAATATTTATTTCATTTTATTTGGTGGAGGAATTTCTTATCGATGTGTGTAGTAACTCTGCTTTAGCGGCACTGTCCTCGATAGTATTTCTACCGTTATTGAGAAGAAAATCGCTAGTAGTGGTACGGGGTACCCTCCACCAAGCGCCGTAAGGTGGACTGCAGAGTATCGATGTAGATGTAGATAGCATTGACTGTGTTTTTCCGCTAGCATATTTTATGTACGACTACGTCTCTTAGCATTTTCTGCCAGGTTTCGAAACGAAATTTCTTTGTGTAAACTATTACAAGCATCTCACACTGAAGTCCGCTCTAAATTTTGAGCTTCTGTAAGAGATCGCCAATTTTTGGGATTTTGCGTTCGTTTAAATTTGGCATGCTTCTTTCGCTATATTTGCAACAGTGTTCTGACCTGTTTTGCGTATTATGGGGGATCAGCTGCAGCGCTTGTTAATTTACCTGGTATGAATCCTTAAATTGCTGTCGATACTGTATCTTTGAATTCTAGTCACATTTGGTCTAAGCTTACGTTTTCATTTGGTAGGAATGGAGGTTGTCTCTCAGGAAGGCGTCAAGCGCATTATTATCTGCATCTCTGAATAGACATATTTTTATTTTAGTTTTGGTGGATTTGTCAGTTACGGTATTCAGCCTCATAAAGACAACCCTGTGTTCACTAATCCCTGTATTAGTGGACAAAGTGATTTCCCTAAATCGCTTCAGGCAAATTCCGTGATGGTTCCTTTGAAAGGGCACGGCCGACTTCCTTCTACATATTTCCCTAATCCGATGGGACAGATGACCTCGCTGTTTGGTCCCCTCCCCCCAAATCAATCAACCAGGCGTTTTCAAGCTCGTTAGTAGCTCAGGATTCTTTGTTGCTAGGAGATCAAGTGTGTTTTCACAACCGTTTACTATTCGGGTGGACTCATAAACTAATTGCTTTAAATAATTTTCAGACAACACGTTTAGCACAATTTCGGAAGATGTTTTATGTGTGCCTCCGAATTTAATCCTGTATTTTCACAACGTATCGAGGGTAAACTAAAGTCACCACCAACTATAACTGTATGAGTTGGGTACGTGTTTGAAATAAAACTCAAGTTTTCTTTGAATCTTTCAGCAATTGTAACATCTGAGTTGGGAGCTCGGTAAAAGGATCAAATTCTTATTTTATTCCGGTTGCCACGAATGACCTCTAACCATACTAACTTACAGGAACTATCTATTCAATTTCTCTACACGATAAATTACTTGTAACAGTGACAAACACGCCACCGCCAACTGTATTTGCTGTAACTTTTCCGAACACCAAAACCAGTTGGCGGTGGCGTGTTTGTTACTGTTACATCGTTTGGTCGATCGCAAAAATTTCGACTGAACTTATTTTCGACTTAAGCCAGCTTTTAGTGCCTATAACGATTTGAGCATCAGTGCTTTCTATTGGCACTTGGAGCTTTGGTACTCATAGTGCTCAGAGCCATTTGATCTCTGGTACTTTCCCAACACAGCTCTGACAATTTGCAACTGTTATACCAATGGTTCCTAGATTTATGTTCTACCTGTATTTGACCTGCACCCTTTCAGACTACAGCCCTCTTTTGTGTTTCCCTGAGACCCTCTAACCTAAAAAATACTGTCCAGTCCACGTCACACATCAGTGTAGCCGCCTCCTGCATGTATTGAATCCTGCCCTATTTAGCGGAAACCGAAGCCTCCCCATTCTACGGCACAAGTCGAAGAATCTGCAGCCGAACCGTCTGAGTCTCTGAATCATATCCTCCACTCATTTCTGTATCAGAGGACCGCAATCGGTGCTGTCGACTGTAGTGCAAATGGTGAACTCCGCTTCATCTCAGGAGCGCGATCTCTTCAGGTAGCTGCTCGAAACCAGAGATAATCTTTTCCAACTCAAAGCGACACACATCATTGGCACCGACGTGAGCCACCATGTGCAGCTGGCTGCATCCCGATCCCTTCATGGCACCGTAAGGTCATGTTCCACATCTGGAATGACTCCACCCTGTATGCACGCAGAGTGCAAACTGGTTTACTGCCCCTCGGCAGTCATGTCTCTAGTGGGCCCATGACGCGCCCAACATTGGAGCTCAAAAAATGGTTCAAATGGCTCTAAGCACTATGGGACTTAACATCTGAGATCATCAGTCCCCTAGACTTAGAACTACTTAAACCTAACTAACCTAAGAACAACATACACATCCATGCCCCAGGCAGAATTCGAACCTGCGACCGTAGCAGCAGCGCGGTTTCGGATTGAAGCGCCTAGAACCGCTCGGACACAGCGGCCGGCCCATTAGAGCTGCCAACTACCTATAATCCTACCTATAATCCCACCCTCTGTGTCCGGAGCTTACAGGCTGAGAGATTTCCTCTGAAACAGGATAAGGGACTGCATCTGGCTGAGGGACATTGTCAGACACAGATAGCACCTGGAACCTGTTTGTAAGACTAACTGGAGAGGCCCACCAGGAAGTCCTTCGCAGTCTGCCATGCTAACCATAATGCGACTAGTAACTGGGCTGGTGTGTCTTAAATTCTTACGTAAGAGTTCTGCAGTCTTTTTCCATAAATTGTGCTTTGCATAACCCTCGACAATGAACACACGATGTTTTATATTGAGCACCTTTTTGTGTTGTATTGTAATGGTCACAAGATTTTAACAGTAAATTGCAGAATAATTCCTGACAACGTTCCGAATTTAGCGCTCTCCAAAAAAGCTGTCGTGTTCAAATTATACTCGGAATTAGAGCTGAATGAAATTCGAAGTACAAATCTCCGAAACATATAACGAGGCATGGAACATACTTGTATATCAAATTTTTAATACTCGTAACTAGGGCTAAGTAGAAAGCTCCGAAACATAATACGAGGCATGGGCCGTACTTATATATTAAACAGACAGGTTAGACGCCGTAGGATTTCATTGCAGCCGACGAAAGTATTGTGTTTGAGTCTGACTACGAAGTTATCTGGACGCGAGTGACCAGCTTAACTATACTCAAGTTAATCATCTGATGTTTTCACTAGCCATCTTGTTTTTCCGTAACAGCTGTCACTCAAAGAAAGTCCACGCACAGTAGTGCGGGAGTACCCCGATCATTCGAAATTAACTGAAGGCAACTTTAACCTAGCGTATACAGACTGGGATGTCTATGGATTCATCGCAGTTGGTACCGACAAACAGTCTTCTGAAGTAGCTCCGAAAACATTTTGCATAAACTGTCTTGAGCAGCTAGTTCGATAAATCGTACGACATGGACATATCTTAGACCTCATTGCTATAAACAGGCTAACGTTATCGACAACATCAGCATAGAAAAAAGAATTAATGGTCATGATGCCATCACAGTTAATTAATGTATCAAGGAAACTATGAAAGTTCTTATGGTCAAAAGAGGAGACAAAAAGTTTCTAGCATCCTACATAGACAGGGAATGGGATTCATTTGGTTCCAGTACGGTGGGTGTAGAGTAATTATGGGCAAAGATTAACATGAATGTAAATCGCGCTGTGGAGAACAACATGTCGAGTATGTGGGCCATAGTATAATAACAAAATTCGGAAATGCTGAGAAAGCAGAGATTGTAGCACTCTCGTTTCAAAAAAGAACGCAGAAATGACGGCAAGTAAAGGTTATTAGAAATTCCGGGTTCTATAAAAATATCGATGCGCGAAGGATACAAAAACCTCCATTGACATATCTTAGCGAAAGATTTGTCGCGATCCTTGCAACTAATTCCTCCGCTGACTCCCCTGGGGTTTCATTGTTGTTGTGATCTTCAGTCCTGAGACTGGTTTGATGCAGCTCTCCGTGCTACTCTATCCTGTGCAAGCTTATTCATCTCCCAGTACCTTCTGAATCTGCTTAGTGTATTCATCCCTTGGTCTCTCTCTGCGATTTTTACCCTCCACGCTGCCCTCCAATACTAAATTGATGATCCCTCGATGTCTCAGAACGTGTCCTAGCAACCGATCCCTCCTTCTAGTCAAGTTATGCCACAAACTCCTCTTCTCCCCAATTCTATTCAATACTCCATCATTAGTTATGTGATCTACCTTTCTAATCTTCAGTATTCTTCTGTAGCACCACATTTAGAAAGCTTCTATTCCCTTCTTGTGCAAACTATTTATCATCCATGTTTCACTTCCATACATGGCTACACTCCATACAAATACTTTCCGAAACAACTTCCTAGCATTTAAATCTATACTCGATGTTAACAAATTTCTCTTCTCCAGAAACGCTTTCCTTGCCATTGCCAGTCTACATTTTATATCATCTCTACTTCGACCATTATCAGTTATTTTGCTCCCCAAGTAGAAAAACTCATTTACTACTTTAAGTGTCTCATTTCCTAATCTAATTCCCTCAGCATCACCCGACTTAATTCGACTACATTCCATTATCCTCGTTTTGCTTTTGTTGATGTTCATCTTATATCCTCCTTTCAAGACACTGTCCATTGCGTTCAACTGCTCTTCCAGGTCCTTTGCTGTCTCTGAAAGAATTACAATGTCATCGGCGAACCTCAAAGTTTTTACTCCTTGTCCATGAATTTTAATACCTACTCCGAATTTTTCTTTTGTTTCCTTTACTGGTTGCGCAATATACAGATTGAATAACATCGGGGAGAGGCTACAACTCTGTCTCACTCCTTTCCCAACCACTGCTTCCCTTTCATGCCCCTCGACTCTTATGACTGCCATCTGGTTTCTGTACAAATTGTAAATAGCCTTTCGCTCCCTGTACTTTACCCCTGCCAACTTCAGAATTTGAAAGAGAGTATTCCAATCAACAATGTCAAAAGCTTTCTCTAAGTCTACAAATGCTAGAAACGTAGGTTTGCCTTTTCTCAATCTTTCTTCTAAGATAAGTCGTAGGGTCAGCATTTCCTCACGTGTTCCCACATTTCTACGGAATCCTAAGTGATCTTGCCCGAGGTCAGCTTCAACCAGTTTTTCCATTGGTCTGTAAAGAATTCGCGTTAGTATTTTGCAGCTGTGGCTTATTAAACTGATAGTTCGGTAATTTTCACATCTGTCAACACCTACTTTCTTTGGGATTGGAATTATTATGTTCTTCTTGAAGTCTGAGGGTATTTTGCCTGTCTCGTACATCTTGCTCACCAGATGGTAGAGTTTTGTCAGGACTGGACCTCCCAAGGCCATCAGTAGTTGTAATGGAATGTTGTCTACTCTCGGGGCCTTGTTTCGACTCAGGTCTTTCAGTGCTGTGTCAAACTCTTCACGCAGTATCGTATCTCCCATTTCATCTTCATCTACATCCTCTTTCATTTCCATAATAGTGTCCTCAAGTACATCGCCCTTCTATAGACCCTCTAATGCTCCTTCCACCTTTCTGCTTTCCCTTCTTTGCTTAGAACTGGGTTTCCAGCTGAGCTCTTGATATTCATACAAGTGGTTCTCTTTTCTCCAAAGGTCTCTTTAATTTTCCTGTAGGCAGTATCTATCTTACCCCTAGTGAGATATGCTTCTATATCCTTACATTTGTCCTCTAGCCATCCCTGCTTAGCCATTTTGCATGTCCTGTCGATCTCATTTTTGAGACGTTTGTATTCCTTTTTGCCTGTTTCATTTGCTGCATTTTTATATTTTCTCCTTTCATCAATTAAATTCAATATTTCTTCTGTTACCCAAGGGTTTCTACTAGCCCTCGTCTTTTTACCTATTTGATCCTCTGCTGCCTTCACTATTACAGCCCTCAAAGCTACCCATTCTTCTTCTACTGTATTTCTTTCCCCCATTCCTGTCAGTTGTTCTCTTATGCTCTCCCTGAAACTCTGTACAACCTCTGGTTCTTTCTGTTTATCCAGGTCTCACCTCCTTAATTTCCCACTTTTTTGCAGTTTCTTCAGTTTTAGTCTACAGTTCATAACCAATAGATTGTGGTCAGAGTCAACATCTGCCCCTGGAAATGTCTTACAGATTAAAACCTGGATCCTAAACCTCTGTCTTGTTGTTGTTGTTGTGGTCTTCAGTCCTGAGACTGAATTGATGCAGCTCTCCATGCTACTCTGTCCTGTGCAAGCTTCTTCATCTCCCAGTACCTACTGCAACCTACATCCTTCTGAATCTGCTTCTAAGATAAGTCGTAAGGTCAGTGTTGCATCTCGTGTTCCAACATTTCTACGGAATCCAAACTGATCCTCCCCGAGGTCCGCACCTACCAGTTTTTCCATTCGTCTGTAAAGAATTCGCGTTAGTGATTTGCAGCTGTGACTTATTAAACTGATAGTTCGGTAATTTTCACATCTGTCGGCACCTGCTTTCTTTGGGATTGGAATTATTATATTCTTCTTGAAGTCTGAGGGTATTTTGCCTGTCTCCTACATCTTGCTCACCAGCTGGTAGAGTTTTGTCATGACTGGCTCTCCCAAGGCTATCAGTAGTTCTAACGGAATGTTGTCTACTCCTGGGGCCTTGTTTCGACTCAGGTGTTTCAGTGCTCTGTCAAACTCTTCACGCAGTATCTTATCTCCCATTTCGTCTTCATCTACATCCTCTTCCCTTTCAATAATATTCTCCTCAAGTATATTGCTCTTGTATAGACCCTCTATATACTCCTTCCACCTGTCTGCTTTCCCTCCTTTGTTTAGAACTATGTTGCCATCTGAGCTCTTGATATTCATACTAGTGGTTGTCTTTTCTCCAAAGGTCTCTTTAATTTTCCTGTAGGCAGTATCTACCTTACCTTTAGTGAGATATGCTTCTATATCCTTACATTTGTCCTCTAGCCATCCCTGCTTAGCCATTTGCACTTCCTGTCTATCTCATTTTTGAGACGTTTGTATTCCTTTTTGCCTGCTTCATTTACTGTATTTTTATATTTTCTCCTTTCATCAATTAAATTCAATATTTCTTCTGTTACCCAAGGATTTCTAGCAGCCCTCGTCTTTTTACCTACTTTATCCTCTGCTGCCTTCACTACTTCATCCCTCAGAGCTACCCATTCTTCTTCTACTGTGTTTCTTTCCCCCATTCCTGTCAATTGTTCCCTTATGCTCTCCTTGAAACTCTGTACAACCTCTGGTTATTTCAGCTTGTCCAGATCCCATGTCCTTAAATTCCCACCTGTTTGCAGTTTCTTCAGTTTTAATCTACAGGTCATAACCAATAGATTGTGGTCAGAGTCCACATCTGCCCCTGGAAATGTCCTACAATTTAAAACCTGATTCCTAAATCTCTGTCTTACCATTATATAATCTATCTGATACCTTTTAGTATCTCCAGGATTCTTCCATGTATACAACCTTCTTTTATGGTTCTTGAACCAAGTGTTAGCTATGATTAAGTTATGCTCTGTACAAAATTCTAGCAGACGGCTTCCTCTTTCATTTCTTAGCCCCAATCCATATTCACCCACTATGTTTCCTTCTCTCCCTTTTCCTACTGACGAATTCCAGTCACCCATGACTATTAAATTTTCGTCTCCCTTCACTACCTGAATATTTTTTTTATCTCATCATACATTTCATCAATTTCTTCATATCTGCAGAGCTAGTTGGCATATAAACTTGTACTACTGTAGTAGGCATGGGCTTTGTGTCTATCTTGGCCACAATAATGCGTTCACTATGCTGTTTGTAGTAGCTTACCCGCATCCCTATTTTCCTATTCATTATTAAACCTACTCCTGCATTACCCCTATTTGATTTTGTATTTATAACCCTGTATTCACCTGACCAGAAGTCTTGTTCCTCCTGCCACCGAACTTCACTAATTCCCACTGTATCTAACTTTAACCTATCCATTTCCCTTTTTAAATTTTGTAACCTACCTGCCCGATTAAGGGATCTGACATCCACGCTCCGATCCGTAGAAGGCCAGTTTTCTTTCTCCTGATAACGACGTCCTCCTGAGTAGTCCCCGCCCGGAGATCCGAATGGGGGACTATTTTACCTTCGGAATATTTTACCCAAGAGGACGCCATCATCATTTAATCATACAGTAAAGCTGCATGCCATCGGGAAAAATTACGACTGTAGTTTCCCCTTGCTTTCAGCCGTTCACAGTACCAGAACAGCAAGGCCATTTTGGTTAATGTTACAAGGCCAGATCAGTCAATCATCCAGACTGTTGCCCCTGCAACTACTGAAAAGGCTGCTGCCCCTCTTCCGGAACCACACGTTTGTTTGGCCTCTCAACAGATACCCCTCCGTTTTGGTTGCACCTGCGGTACGGCTATCTGTATCGTTGAGGCACGCAAGCCTCCCCACCAACGGCAAGGTCCATAGTTCATGGGAGGGGGGGTTCATACACCACATTATTCAGATCATCCCACAAGAAAAGTACAGTGGGTTGAGGTCAAGTTACAGTTCCACCTCGACGAATCCTGGAATCTCCAAACATCTGTCCTATCTGGGTTCTGATAGCTAGACGGAAGTGTGTGGATGCCTCATAGTGCTGGAAGCACATATGTCGACGGACGCAAGTGGCACCTCCTGCAGTAATTCCTCCAACATTTCTCGTACTAACGTTGCTTAGCTATCATCTGTGAGTCGAGAAGGAAGCATGCAGGGGCGTATCAAGTAACCGTGTTCCATGGCTGTCCATGAATCTATGATAAACGATTCTTGATGACATAATTCATGGGTGGCGCGAGGTCCTCTCCCTCCCAAATGTGACAATTGCGAGCGTTGGCCACACCCTCATGGTTGAAGGACGCCTCGTCCGTAAACAAAACATACGTAATACGCCTGCGTGAAGAACGCTGCAAAAACCACAGCCCGAACTCTACACGTAGGGCAAAACCATTGGCCTTCAGCGCCCGTATCTCCTGAAAATGGAATGGATGCCTTCCCTCTCCATGCATCACCCTCGAAAATGTTGGTTGCTTTGCAGTGCTTGTGCCACAGCGCGAGTGCTTGTGGATAGGTCTGTTTCGAATATCTCTAATACGTTCTCTTCAAAACACAGCATTGCAAGCGACCTCCTCCAAATCGAACGTCTCTAATACGTCCTCTTCAAATCACAGTATGCGTAAGCTTTGCAAGCGACCTCCGTCCTTTTTGTCGTCCTCCGAAACGACCTGTTTCACTCAGACGCTGGTCAATAGCCGCAAACGTAGATTGGTGTGGCTGACGCCGATTTGGATATCTTTGCCCACAGACACCAAAAGCTATGTGCCTATTTGCTCTCCCCCCACCTTATACGAAGTGCATATCGCGATGCTCGGACCAAGTGAAGTTCTCCATGATGCGAGACAACAGCACGAGACAAACTATGAATCAGCGCTATGTTGCTAGAGCGTATTTTTGCCTTTCCCCTCTGCCACCACTGCATTTAGCGGTCTCTATGGCACTGTGATATGCGTGGACGCTTTCGGCACCATCTAACGTCCAGAATGCTATCAGGTCTATTGCGAGACGTTTGACATGCGGTGCCTCAGCATACGTCACGTTTGCTGATGGTAAGATGGCGCCTATAAATTCGATTATCTGTAGTCGTTGAATGACGGTTGCAGACACGGGTTCCTATTCTCAATTAGTTTCTCAAGACACTGTCTAGAACCCTCCGAAGTTTGTTGATAACGTTTTGTAACGCCCTGTATAGAATATCTGACGGATAGGGTGAGCAGCAGTCTGCGACTGTGTGTTGATGACACTAAAGCATACGAAAAGTATCGTCGTCGAGTGACTGTAGGAGAATGCTGGATTACTTAGACAGAATTTCTGTTTGGTGCGATGAATGGCAGCTTGCTCCAAACGTAGGAAATTGCAAGTTAATGCGGAGGAGTAGAGAAGAAAAATCATATAGTGTTCGTATACAATCACGTCGATCAAATATCCAGACGTAACGTTGCGAAGTGATGTGAAAAGGAACGAGCATGCAAGGTCAGAAACGGGAAAGGTGAATGGTCGATTTCGGTTTATTGGGAGAATTCTAGGAAAATGTAGCTCATATGTAAAAGAGACCACATCACACCAGTGTGACACGTACTTGAGTACAGTTCGAGTGTCTGTATGACCACCGGGTCGGATTAATGAAAGACATCGAAGCATTTCAGAGGCGAGCTGACAGATCTGTTGCTGGTAGGGTACACCTACACGCGAATATTACTGAGATGCTTCTAAACTCGAATGGGAATTCCTGGAGGGAAAATGATGTTCTTTTCCTAAATACTTTTGTGAAAGTTTAGAGAGCTGGTATTTGCGGGTGACTGCAGAACGATTCCACTTCTGCCAACGTACATCTCGCGTAAGCACCGTGAAGACAAGTGCTACAGGAAAGGTAGTGAGTTGTTGTAGTACGAGGTACACTCTCCCCTGTACAGTACGGTTGCTTGTGGAGTATGTATATAGGTGTATATGTAAAGGTACATCCACTCCTTCCACTCACTCGAACGTAGTGACACGACTAAGTACTTGGGACAGAGCATGTGGGAAATGCGTATTTGCAGACACGTGCAAGAAATGATTGGTACATCGAAATGACGGCATACAGCTTGTTTTATGACGGGCAGTTCTGCGTCAATCTTATAAATATTCTCTGGGCCAGTTTTATTTTGCCCAGGCTGTAGAAGTGGAATGGTACACCGTCGTGTTCGAACCCCAGTCTACAACTTTAGTGGCGTATTAGAATGAACGTTAATTAAGATGCACCTGGCAAACTGGATGGCAGCGAATAAGGTCTTGTTTCCACAGCGATTTTTTTTCACTCTACAGTGGAGTGTACGCTGGTGTGCAACTGGCTGGCAGGTTAAAATTGTGTGTTGGAGTCGGTAATAATACTATAGAATTATGACTAAGCCATTTCTCGGCAATATAATTTCCTCCAGGAGTCCAAGTGCTGCAAGGTACGCAGGACAATTTCAATGACGTGTGGAAGGTAGAAGAAGAGGTACTAGTGGTAACAAAGATGCGAGGGCAGGTGCTGAGTCGTAGCTGAGTGGTCATTGTGGCTGACTGCTATGCGGGTGGCCCGGGTTCGAATCCCAGCCTGGTCAGATATTTCATTTTCCCAGGAACTGAGTGTTGTGTTGTTCTCATCATCCTGAACATGCAAACCGCCGAAGTGGTGACAAATAAAAAGACTTGCACTAGGCTGCCAAACAACCCCAGATGGGAAAAATTCCCGGCAGATTAAAACTGTGTGAGAGACCGAATCTGGAACTATGGACATCTGCCTTTCGTGGGCAAGGTCTCCACTGACTGAGCCACTCAAGCACGACTCACAGCTTTACTTCAGCCAGTACCTCGACTCCTACCTTCTCAGCTTGACAGATGTTCTCCTGCTTCCCAGGTAGACTCTCCTGACCAAAAATGTGGTACGATCATTTCATTTCACCTTAGTCGATAAAAGCATTTCACAACGAAAAGGAAGATCGTGGGTTCGAGCCCCAGTCTTATTCACAGCTTTAACTCTCTAGGAAGTTTCAAGCACCTGTTAATCGTTCTTGTATAATTCCAACCGACTCGTTCCTGGTGAAATGAGAAAGCATGGGTATGTACTTCCATCACTTTAGACAAGGGTAATGCAGCACTTAAAACACTATCACGGCTGAAAAGGCCTCACCCGTGAACAACATGAACTAAATTCTGTTTTTTATTTTGCTCTCAGCAATACTCTTACAGCCATATCATGCATATCATGTTTAACACATTGAAGAGCAACATATACATAGGATTTATACAATGTACATCTACAAAAACATAAATTGACTGTACAATCATATTAAAAATTGACCTTCTCTTCTAACAAAAAGATGTATAATAAGCGATACGTTCTCGAGTGTTTAAAGCAGAGCAGTATGATGAAACATAAAAAAATAAACACAGACCAATGCGGCGTAGTTCTAACAGCCGCGCATGAATGTGAGGTACCTCATAGCGTTTGCACACCTTCTGTAGTAGCGACCTTTGTCTGATGTAATCTTTATCATTGTGTTTGGAGTAATCTTGCCATTCTGTGTTCCACTCCCCTCTTATTACTGATCTGATGCCGCTTGAAAGGTCTCCGGCAGAGAATTCCACGTGTCCTCTCTCTCCGTCATAGATGATAGCCTAGGCTAGCTTGTCTGCTGTTTCATAGCCAGGAATATCACAGTATGCTTTTCCCCAAACATGGTAATTTCGCAACAGTAATAAGTTCGTCGCTGTGTTAGTGTACTGGATAATCCATTGGTAGAGCTCTAGGTTCAAAATCATTTGATGCCATTGTTTGCAAATAACGTATATGAATTAAATGTAATTACTGCTCTACCACTACTCCCTAAAAGAATTCTTCGAAGTGTTTAGTTCGTGTGCAAGCTGAAAGCTCCTTGACCAATCTTCAGGCCGGCCGAAGGGGCCGTGCGGTTCTAGGCGCTGCAGTCTGGAACCGGAGGCCTTCACGGTCGCAGGTTCGAATCCTGCCTCGGGCATGGATGTGTGTGATGTCCTTAGGTTATTTAGGTTTAACTAGTTCTAAGTTCTAGGGGACTAATGACCTCAGAAGTTGATCCCATAGTGCTCAGAGCCAGCCAACCAATCTTCAGCCAAACGATCCAACTCAACCTCGTTAGATTCCAGTGTGTGACGAATTCTTTGTCGCTAAGCTTCCCCAGCCCATCTGTATCTTGAATCACCCTGTTTCGCGTCACATTCCGGCTACTGCAATAAATTTTTCTGCTCAGTCGCCGAAGCAACTGCGTAAACACCGCTACTGCAGACCAATAACTCTACATGCATGTCCAATACGTTTCCGCGAGAAATTCAAATACCTCGGTGTCTGGCTGGATCGGAAACTACTCTGGGGGGACCACATACAACACATGACCAACCGAGCAAGCGCGAGGCTCAAACAGCTCTACCCTATGCTCAACAGGCGTAGCACACTGAACAGGAGGGTGTCGAGGTCCATGTACATGACTCTTATTCGACCCCTGATGACGTACGCAGCTCCTGTCTGGGGATACGCTGCGCCCACACGCCTGCGCCGTCTGCAGCTCATACAAAACAAAGTACTCAAAATCATAAGCAATGCTCCACGATACACACGCATCGCGGACCTTCACCGGGAATACCGACTTCAGACTCTCAAGGAGGTAATCCACAAACTCACCACAAGACTATACAGGAACTCCAGACATTCGCAGAACCCCTTTATTCTGAATCTGGGGAACTACGACCACAACCATAGATGGAAACATAAAAGACCAAAAGACATACTTGTAAGGACATAACATCTATGGCGAAGCATACGAAAACATAACGGTACAGGCGAGCCCCTGCTAATTAGACGCCATTACTGGATATCCAGCTGAAACACACTGCCGAATAACTGGCACCACACAGGGAAGCTGTGCCGTACACTGCATCCAGACAAGCTCCACATACTCCCCACACAGTGAGATGATCTATGGCCGATCTCCCACTACTGTATAACGATCTTGATTGTTCCAGGAATGGAGCAGCAGCAGCAACTGGGACACATCGTCATCGCTTGTCACGGTAATGATGCATGATACCTATACTAACAAATTCAACCTTGCATGAACTATCGCAGCTAGTAAGCCACTACTGCTCTTACTACCCATCCCACTATCGCAGAGGTTTTTTTTCCCCCCGGCACGAGCCATGGCACTTTTTTCCCTCTGCTCTTCAAATCGCTACCCTCACTCGCGTTTCGTCCACTATCTATCACCTGAAGGACCGTGTTAATGCGTAGTCGTACCCAGACGCAAGGATAACATCACAGCCCAGCATCCTGTGATCCACCTGTTAGATAACAAACATGTTGACGGAGGTGACAGTAGAACTTTTGGTTTGGTCACCACGTTGGTGCGGGCTTGGAGGGGCCCCATCTCTTCCTCCTTTCCGGCTTCTGCCAACTCAGCTCCATCTATTAAACGCATATCTGCAAACTACTATAATGACTAATGCTTCATCTCCGAAACCAGCCATGAACACATTACCTTCCTGTTGCAAGAACAGCAAAAGAACGGGTCTAACAACATTCTGCACATATCGAGCGCTCGTTAGAGTCCCCTCTAGAAACATCAAAGGTGAACGAGAGCTGTAGCTTATCGCACCCTGGACCATAACGCCTGCGGTGTGGCCAGTGTTCTTGAACGAATGCACTCAACGAGACGGTGCTCACCAGGTCTATGTCGTACTCCCAAACGACCATCACTTGCATGCAGGCAGAAGTCCAAGACGGTCCATTCCTTCTGAGAAGTGATCCTCTGACAGCACCAGTCGTGCAGTCCACATCGATGCTGTGGCGTTAGTGGAAGACGGGCTACAGGTGTATATGCTCATACTCCCATGTCTAATAACCGGTTCGCAAAATTTCGTGTTGACACGTACGGGCCCGCATTTCGTGGTCGTGCGGTAGCGTTCTCGCTTCCCACGCCCAGGATCGATTCCTGGCGGGGTCAGGGATTTTCTCTGCCTCGTGATGGCTGGGTGTTGTGTGCTGTCCTTAGCTTTGTTAGGTTAACGTAGTTCTAAGTTCTAGGGGACTGATGACCATAGATGTTAAGTCCCATAGTGCTCAGAGCCATATTTTTTTTACACGTAAGGGCCCACAAACCTTCTTATCTGTGCTGTGGTAGCTGTTCGATCTGTCACTGCTGCACTTAGAATACGACGATTCTGGCAGGTGTCTGTACTTCGTGGACGTCCAAAACCTCGTCTACAGATGTGGGACCACTGATACCAGCATCGTTGCACAAATGTTGTAGCACGTTCAACTTGTGTGGCAGTTCTCCGAAAGGACCATCACACCTCCGCGAGGTCACAATTTGACCTTCGTTCAGGTGTTCTTGCTTGCAATTACCAACAATCACCATTAAAAGAGAGGAATGTGTGCCAGATTGACAATGCTACACAGAGCAACACACATTGGTACATCATGAGCTCAGTAGTGCATTCTCGTGGCAGATTCTTTCCAGTGACCTCCATAAAGAGACAATGCAGATTTCAGTGTTAAGTTTCAAGGACAACTGTGAATAGAGAGTTGAAACTTTACTTTCCACATCTGCAAAGCAGCAAAGTGAAGGGATAAAAAATACAGCCACCAATGTAAATTTGGCAGACAATATACACTATGTGATCAAAAGTATCCAGACACCATCAAAAACATACGTTTTTCATATTAGGTGCATTGTGTTGCCACCTACTTCCAGGTACTCCATATCAGCGACGCCAGTAGTCGTTGGACATCGTGAGAGAGCAGAATAGGGCGCTCCGCAGACGGACTTAGAACTTGTTCAGGTAATGGGCTCTGAGCACTAAGGGACTTAACTTCTGAGGTCATCAGTCCCCTATGTAACACTTCTGACGCTCATGTAACTGGGTTTTCCCTTTTGATGCTAGTCAATTGTCAGGATGAGCATTACTGCAAAGGGCATTTGATTCTAAAGCATTATGACAGGGTGAAAAACACTAAATAAATTACTTTTTCTCTCTTAACAACATGTGGGCAGTGTGGGTTCTTCCTTGGCTCTGGTATGAGGTAGAATGAAACAGCATTTTTACATATGATAACTTTTATGGAAAGTTTTGTACAACTGTTTCCTTACTGGATGTTCGGGCTGGGAGAGCGGCAGCTGTGTCGTTTGCGAAGCCTTCTGCTGCGGCAGCGGCGGCGTCTGATTACGCGTAGCGGTGTGTATCTCGTGTCGCCGTCTCGCCCAGTTGACTGGAGACGTGCATCGCGAGATGGCCCGTTTAATTATTGAGAACTAAGTCGTGAATCGGATGGTGATACCTTGGATGTGGCGACCCAGTATTTCTCTTCTCTAAGCGGCTGCGTGTGTTGTGCGTCGGCCAGCGTAGCAGCGCGGCGGGAGGAAGGCCAGTGTCCCGGACTTGAACCACGGACTCCCGCTTGCCAGTCTTCGGCTGTCAGATCTTCATCTCAGCACACAGGAGACTGCTGATGTGAGGCCGTAACCTTCCCGTCCTCACGAGTCACCCGGGTACGTAAAAATCAGTCTTCAAATACCTTCTAACTTCTGTCTTCTGCCGGCCGCGGTGGTCTCGCGGTTCTAGGCGCGCAGTCTGGAACCGCGTGACTGCTACGGACGCAGGTTCGAATCCTGCCTCGGGCATGGATGTGTGTGATGTCCTTAGGTTAGTTAGGTTTAAGTAGTTCTAAGTTCTAGGGGACTGATGACCACAGCAGTTGAGTCCCATAGTGCTCAGAGCCATTTAAACCATTTTTTTCTGTCTTCTGGCGGCGAGGCTTGTTATTCCATTACAGTGGCGGACTTGGTGCTTCTGTGTACCATGTAGTCTCTTCCTGCATGACGGTCTTCAGCTCCGAAACTGAACTGAAAACTACTCTTCTCGAGCCCACTGCGTCTCGCGTATTTATTTAGTTCAGTTCACTGGAGGTGAACGTCTTCACAGACATTGCCTCTTCTGTCACGTTGAAAAGTTTCTCGAAGAATCTTCTTAACGTCGGTCATTGGCTCTTGGAATGTAGGCGAGGGCCTTTGATCACATGTGACACTTGAGAAACACGTGAGCCGGTCGGGCGATGCGCTGACGGCTGAATCGACAGCTTCCGCTTATGTGGGGAGGGCAATGGCTTCTCCTGACGTGCTGACTTCATGGCCATTGGCTCTTCTGTCACTGCTGGTGTGCCCGCTGTTTGCCAGTGTGTAATTCTTCTAAACTAAACTAAGTTTTTCAATTATTTTCTAATTTCTACTTCGCTTCCCATTGATTTCACTAACTTATTTACTTAAGTACCACTCAACACCTAGGACTTAGAACTACTTAAACCTAACTAACCTAAGGACATCACACACATCCATGCCCGGGGCAGGATTCGAACCTGCGACCGTAGCGGTCGCACGGTTCCAGACTGTAGCGCCTAGAACCGCTCGGCCACTCCGGCCGGCTTCAGGTAATTGGGTGTCACCTGTGTCATACGTCTGTACAGGAGATTTCCACACTCCTAAATATCCCTAGCTCCACTGTTTCCGATGTCATGGTGAATAGGAAACGTGAAGGGAGACGTACAGCACAAGAGACACAGCACAAAAGTGTACAGGCCGACCTCATCTGCTGACTGACAGTGACAGCCGACAGTTGAAGAGGGTCGTAATGTGTAATAGGCAGACATCCATCCAGACGATTATACAGGGATTCCAAACTGCATCAGGATCTGCTGCAAGTAGAGGAAGACTTAGGAGTTCGGAGACGATGATTGTACCAGCATGACAATGCACTCTGCCATAAAGCAGCATCTGTGAGGCAATGGCAATGTGAGACACTGACTGTGTTGAGAATCTATGGACGGAGTTCAGGAGCATTGTACAATATGCTCCAGATAGGTACGTGCCGAGCAGAATTATGAGGGCTGGAAAAGACCCGTGGTGATTCTACAACTGTGTTAGAAAGCTCCTACGAAAGCAAAGAGAGCTCCACTGCAAATTTAAACGTAACCAAAGCTTCACAGACAAACAAAAATTAAATGATGCCAAAATTAGCCTAAGAAGTGCCATGCGTGAAGCTTCAACGAATTCGAAAGTAAAATTGTATCTATCGACTTGAATCTAAACCATCTGTCCAGACACTCTGTGACCATAATGGCTTTGAAATGGAGGACGAAAAATAAAGGCGGAAATAGTAAATGTGTTTCCCAAAAACTATTTCACTGAAGAAAATCGGACTGTAGCTCTTCCTTTAAACAGTCGCCTGAACAACACAATGACAGATATCTCAATAAGTGACCAGGGGATAAAAAAGGACTGAAATCGGTCAACAGACGAAAGGCCATTGGACCTGACGCGATACCAGTTCGATTCTAGCAGCAGTATAGAGCATGTTTCCGAAGGAGCGAAGCCTTCCTGACGCAGATCATTCCCACTTTTAAAAAGGGGCGTCGAACTGACGCACAAAACTATAGGTCTATATCTCTGACGTCGGTTTGTTGTAGAAGTCTGGAAAGTGCTTTATGTTCGCGATTATGACACTGCTGGAAATCGAATGTCTGCTCTGCAGGAACCAACACGGGTTCAGGAAACCACGATCGCGTGAAATCCAGCTCACTATCTTCGTCCACGAGAGCCAGGAAGCGGTATATGTAAGCGCCCATGTAGATAACGTGCTTCTTAACTCCCGGAAGACGTTCGGACACGGTCGCCTAGTGAACAAAAGACGAGGGCGTACTGAAAAGTAACGCCTCAGAATATTTTTATGTGAAAATTCTCGAAGTTTTCTAAATGAGGCACTCTTCATTAATATTGTTCATCTTTATTTTTCATGGCTACATTTTTTTCTCTCTCATTATAGTCATTCTTGCGACGAACATACTTGTCCCAACGAGGGACCACTTTGTTGATGCCGTCACTGTAGAATGTTTGACATTGTTGGCAGATACTGCATTTCACCTCTGCTTACACCGCTTCATGAAGATGAAAGAGAAGACCTCGGAGATGTTCTTCAAGTTTTGGAAACAGACGAAAATTTTTTGTGCTAATTCGGTACTGTATGGACGATGATCGACGACACTGATCCCAAGGCGTAGGATTGTTGCATATGTCGCACACTACTGATGTCGATTCAACTATCAACGTACACAGCTTTCATTCTTCCACGGATTTCAATTGGATGCACGTTTCCCGCGGTTAGAAACTCGATTACACCACGTTGTTTCTTAGGCACCGACAAAGTTACGTCACACACCTTCATGCTACACGCTACATATCGGTGCCCTCTGGTAGCAGAGGGTTTCAACTTGCAAGGTCGAAGAGAAGAGGTGGACCGAGTAATATACATAACATGTAACATCCCCACCGATATTGTGAACGGAATAAAAAGTTCGGAAGCATTACTTTCCAGCACGCCCTCGTGCAAGTGTACGTCATACCAGACCAAATGCGTGACTCGATTGAAAAACTTCTAGCAAACAGAACACAGCACTTCATTCTCAATGGAGAGTAGTCTTCACCGGTAACAGTAACAATGGGCATTCTCCAAGGTAGTGTTGCCGGTCCATTGCTTTTCACTGTATGTACAAATCATGTAGTAGGTAACATCGGAAGTTACTTGAGGCTTTTCTCGAATGATGATTTTGTATACAGAGAAATTGCAACGCTATAAAATTGTAACTAAATGCAAGAAGACCTGTAAAAGATCGACGCTTTATGCATGGAGTGACAGTTGACCCATAACATAAACAAATGTAGCGTAATTTGCATAAATTAGTAGTTACCTATTACTACCGAACATCAATGAAAGAAGTCACATCCATAAAATATCTAGGAGTATGTGTAGGGAAGGATTTAAAGTGGGACAACCACATAAAATTAATTCGGGTGAGGGAGGTCCCAAACTGAGATTCACTGGAACTTCTCAGAAAATGTAGTCCATCAATAAAGCAAGGACTCGATCGACCAATATTTGAACATTGCTCGTCAGTCTGGGATCTGTACCAGGTTTGACTGAAACGGGAAATAGAAAAGATCCAAAGTAGATTAACACTTTGAAATGTCCCCTTAGAAAAATTAATGTATTACTGTGCTAATAAACTTCTTACGTTATTTGATTTTCAAACAGCTGAGCAAAACTGAACGTATGCAGACATTACTCTCTTTACTTATTCTGATCAACACTAAACTAACGCACAATATTTTTTGCGCAACGCAATCTGACTTCCAAAAATCCCTACAAATGAATGGCCCTGACTAACAATAACCTATACCTTTCATGAAACACTTACCTCACAGAAATCTTCGTTACTCGAACTACTGCAATACAGCGAGCACCAATACTGCCAGCTAAATAAAAGTTTCTAACTACTGAAGGCATTAACTACTGATAGGCATCGTTAGCAAATGAAAGATTATGATAGGGAACAAACAATGTATTTACCTTAATAATGTTCAAAAGTCATCATATATATATATATATCAGTTCATGATATACAGTATTACAAATTTACTCTTTCTGATGGAAACACATCCAGATCGTCCGATCTCAAAATTGTGCCGGCTCTCTCCCCACGTCCACCACTGCTGGCGGCTCACCTCCAACTGCGCAACACTACGCACTGTTCACATCCAACAGCCCAACACTACAATAGCAAAATTTCCAACAATGCAAAGCAGTCACAGAAATCTAAAAAATTTCTCTGTTCATTTTAGTAGTGCCATCTACCTCAAACGTACTTTAAAAATCATGATCCCATACCAAATACATCATTCAAAGCTCTCGTAGTATCACAATGGTTCCGAAAAAATTTGAACAGTTCACAAAGTACAGACAAAAGACAATTTCATAAGTGTGAAGTTATCCAACTGTGTAATTGCGTAAAGATGTGTCACTGAGGTAGTAAAAAAAGGTTTGTCTCTCTCAGTTAAATGATCAGATAGCTTTGTAATTCTGTGTTAGAGAAATATGGTACCGATGTGTAAAGTTGTATACGCAAATACCACATTAGCTAGGGCTCGTAACGCTCGCCACACACATGGTACACAAGTAGGCGTGTACCGCCCTGATTAATGTAATTATACCCTCAGGTGTTACAGATTACAACAATGGAATGAATTGTAATTCGGAAAACCTCTGTATCATTATAATTCAAAAATCTTTAAAAATAAATGTTTTAAGTACAAAATTAATCACTCAAACACGTGTACTTTAGCGCTAAACTGTGCGTCTTGTTGTAAGATAATCTCTGTCATTACTTAAGGGTAAAGAATGTGCCAAGCGTTGTAATTATCGTCGTCCGTAAGCAAAGTTATGTAGAAGTCAATGTACTTACCTCGTAATAAACAAAAGTAAAATGCTTTGCGTATAGATATCGTAGTTATTACGCTTATTGCCGTGATCAAGTAAGTATTGTAGACTTGGCCACTGTTTCTATGTTTCGATACAGTGTATCGATACGTGGAACTGTTTTAGTGTTTCGGAACAGCTGTGGTTCACTGTTTCGAAACAATGGTGTTTCATTCCGCCCCTGCCTCGGATAACCGGACCAGATTCGATCTCGAGCCAGACACAGAAACTGTATCGTTGTTTCAAAATAAGGCTGTTTCAGTCCACCTGTGCTTGGAACGGACTAACTGTATCGAAACAGTGATGTTTCATTCCGCTCTGTCTCGGACTAGATTCGGGCTCGGCCCAGGTACTGAAACACAACATAACACTTCATGAAGCACTTTCAAGAGTGTCGAAATCTTTTTGACAAGCTATAGCATGAAGCTTAAGATATCCGAAAATAATGCTTCGTTTCTAGCCGACTGTTCTATTACGAAATGGCGTAACATCTGCTTTATAGGCCGGCCAGAGTGGCCGTGCGGTTCTGGGCGCTACCGTCTGGAACCGGGCGACCACTACGGTCGCAGGTTCGAATCCTGCCTCGGGCATGGATGTGTGTGATATCCTTAGGTTAGTTAGGTTTAGTTAGTTCTAAGTTCTAGGCGACTGCTGACCTCAGAAGTTAAGTCGCATAGTGCTCAGAGCCAATTTTCTGCTTTATAAACACTAATCAAACAATAAAACAGCATATACTATTCACATTCAAAATAATAAATATGTGAAAATCATTCAGTTAAATTACACTTTTTTATAACATACGCTTCCCTGTTCATGTACAGTAATCACATTAAGAAACGCAAGTAAGCCTACAATACTTTGAATAAAAAAGGCGTAGAGTGACAGTTACTAGACATATACATAAATTTGATGTATGCATAATTGCAAGCAATCTGTTTGACGTATCACTGATAGTGTGATGGTGAACAGGAAGGGCTGGGAAGCATGGTGAATTTATAGTAACGGTTCGAAACACCTTGAAAGACAAATTTTTTTCTGTTATATTTTGTAATTTATTCGAATTATTTGGGGCTAATTGTGAGTCTATAGTCACTGTTCCTATTATCCACAATGATTCCCTTCGCGTAAATGGAAATTAGCAGGATGGGTATATTACCCATACTAACAGAATATGGGAATCCCAGTAGCATATCCGTTGCTTCTGCAGTTTGCTCCCACCTCCAGTTCCGTTCGTAGTGGTTCTTCTGTCTTCAGCTGTGGCTGCCCTCAGCCAATTGAAAGTATGAAAGTCACACGACACAAAATCAGAGCATTTGCTGCAGGAAATATGAACTGCCAAGACGCCTAAGTGATAGTTTCATGTTTTCTGCGATATGATTAGCGCTCTCGCACCTCATTTGTATTTATATGGACATACTTATAGAGTAGACATTCAAGATGATAAAATGTATAGGTTTATTAGGTTACAAAACACAAACTGTTTCACTGTTTCGAAACAGCGTATCGAAACATTACATTGTACGGTTTCATTTCTTTCAAAACAGTTACGTGTTTTAGTTTGCCCAGCTCTAAAGTACTGTTGTTGTTGTTGTCTTCAGTCCTGAGACTGGTTTGATGCAGCTCTCCATGCTACTCTATCCTGTGCAAGCTGCTTCATCTCCCAGTACCTACTGCAACCCACATCCTTCTGAATCTGCTTAGTGTACTCATCTCTCGGTCTCCCTCTACGATTTTTACCCTCCACGCTGCCCTCCAATGCTAAATTCGTGATCCCTTGATGCCTCAAAACATGTCCTACCAACCGATCCCTTCTTCTAGTCAAGTTGTGCCACAAACTTCTCTTCTCTCCAATCCTATTCAATACCTCCTCATTAGTTAAGTGATCTACCCATCTAATCTTCAGCATTCTTCTGTAGCACCACATTTCAAAAGCTTCTATTCTCTTCTTGTCCAAACTAGTTATCGTCCATGTTTCACTTCCATACATGGCTACACTCCAAACAAATACTTTCAGAAACGACTTCCTGATACATAAATCTATATTCGATGTTAACAAATTTCTCTTCTTCAGAAACGCTTTCCTTGCCATTCCCAGTCTACATTTTATATCCTCCCTACTTCGACCATCATCAGTTATTTTACTTCCTAAATAGCAAAACTCCTTCACTACTTTAAGTGTCTCATTTCCTAATTTAATTCCCTCAGCATCACCCGATTTAATTTGACTACATTCCATTATCCTAGTTTTGCTTTTGTTGATGTTCATCTTATATCCTCTTTTCAAGACACTGTCCATTCCGTTCAACTGCTCTTCCAAATCCTTTGCCGTCTCTGACAGAATTACAATGTCATCGGCGAACCTCAAAGTTTTTACTCCTTGTCCATGAATTTTAATACCTCCTCCAAATTTTTCTTTTGTTTCCTTTACAGCTTGCTCAATATACAGATTGAATAACATCGGGGAGAGGCTACAACCCTGTCTCACTCCTTTCCCAATCACTGCTTCCCTTTCATGCCCCTCGACTTTAATAACTGCCATCTGATTTCTGTACAAATTGTAAATAGCCTTTCGCTCCCTGTATTTTACCCCTGCCACCTTTAGAATTTGAAAAAGAGTATTCCAGTCAGCATTGTCAAAAGCTTTCTCTAAGTCTACAAATGCTAGAAACGTAGGTTTGCCTTTTCACAATCTTTCTTCTAAGATAAGTCGTACGGTCAGTATTGCCTCACGTGTTCCAACATTTCTGCGGAATCCAAACTGATCTTCCAGAGGTCGGCTTCTACCAGTTTTTCCATTCGTCTGTAAAGAATTCTCGTTAGTGTTTTGCAGCTGTGACTTATTAAACTGATAGTTCGGTAATTTTCACATCTGTCAGCACCTGCTTTTTTTGGGATTGGAATTATTATATTCTTCTTGAAGTCTGAGGGTATTTCGCCTGTCTCATACATCTTGCTCACCAGCTGGTAGTGTTTTGTCAGGACTGGTTCTCCCAAGGCCGTCAGTAGTTCTAATGGAATGTTGTCTACTCCGGGGGCCTTGTTTCGACTCAGGTCTTTCAGTGCTGTGTCAAACTCTTCACGCAGTATCGTATCTCCCATTTCATCTTCATCTACATCTTCTTCCAATTCCATAATATTGTCCTCAAGTACATCGCCCTTGTATAAACCTTCTATATACTCCTTCCACCTTTCTGCCTTCCCTTCTTTGCTTAGAACTGGGCTGCCATCTGAGCTCTTGATATTCATACACATGGTTCTCTTCTCTCCAAAGGTCTCTTTAATTTTCCTGTAGGCAGTATCTATCTTACCCCTAGTGAGATAAGCTTCTACATCCTTACATTTGTCCTCTAGCCATCCCTGTTTAGCCATTTTGCACTTCCTGTCGATCTCATTTTTGAGACGTTTGTATTCCTTTTTGCCTGCTTCATTTACTGCATTTTTATATTTTCTCCTTTCATCAATTAAATTCAATATTTCTTCTGTTACCCAAGGATTTCTAGCAGCCCTCGTCTTTGTACCTACTTTATCCTCTGCTGCCTTCACTACTTCATCTCTCAGACCCAAGGATTTCTAGCAGCCCTCGTCTTTGTACCTACTTTATCCTCTGCTGCCTTCACTACTTCATCTCTCAGAGCTACCCATTCTTCTTCAACTGTATTTCTTTCCCCTATTCCTGTCAATTGTTCCCTTATGCTCTCCCTGAAACTCTGTACAACCTCTGGTTCTTTCAGTTTATCCAGGTCCCATCTCCTTAAATTCCCACCTGTTTGCAGTTTCTTCAGTTTTAATCTACAGGTCATAACCAATAGATTGTGGTCAGAGTCCACATCTGCCCCTGGAAATGTCTTACAACTTAAAACCTGGTTCCTAAATCTCTGTCTTACCATTATATAATCTATCTGATACCTTTTAGTATCTCCAGGGTTCTTCCACGTATACAACCTTCTTTCATGATTCTTAAACCAAGTGTTAGCTATGATTAAGTTGTGCTCTGTGCAAAATTCTACTAGGCGGCTTCCTCTTTCATTTCTTAGCCCCAATCCATACTCACCTACTATGTTTCCTTCTCTCCCTTTTCCTACACTCGAATTCCAGTCACCCATTACTATTAAATTTTCGTCTCCCTTCACTATCTGAATAATTTCTTTTATTTCATCGTACATTTCTTCAATTTCTTCATCATCTGCAGAGCTAGTTGGCATATAAACTTGTACTACTGTAGTAGGTGTGGGCTTCGTATCTATCTGGGCCACAACAATGCGTTCACTGTGCTGTTTGTAGTAGCTTACCCGCATTCCTATTTTCCTATTCATTATTAAACCTACTCCTGCATTACCCCTATTTGATCTTGTGTTTATAACCCTGCAGTCACCTGACCAGAAGTCCTGTTCCTCCTGCCACCGAACTTCACTAATTCCCACTATATCTAACTTCAACCTATCCATTTCCCTTTTTAAATTTTCTAACCTACCTGCCCGATTAAGGGATCTGACATTCCACGCTCCTATCCGTAGAACGCCAGTACTGTACTGTAACGTATTGTTGTGCTACGGAAAGGTTGTCTCATTGTAGCTATACCACAAAGTTACTATAAAACATGTTTTACTTTCCAGAATAATACAGAAAAACTTTGCAGATATAAAACAGATACACCGCAAACGCAGCAATGTAAATTGTGTCACACATTAGTGCCGTCGTGATATAATCGTGTAGCTGTCAAGGAAACCAAATGTTCAGTCATCTTTAATCTCACAGAATGTACTTCAAATAAAGAATGTCTTTTCAAGTAAACCAAACTGATGCATTAAAATCTCATTAGCAGTATATATTCTAAGTATGTAAGCCATATATTCGTTACGTAATCGTGCAACTATCAAGCAAGAATGTACAAATAACAACTCTGTGTCGTCTGTTCATTATAACAATGCATTCGTAATTACTGTTTAAATAAGTTCTCTTGGTTCTTGACTGGATAGTTAACTTCAAGCATTGTTGCATGTTAACAGTTTATAAGTCTGACAATGCGTACTAGTAACGTGTAGTGAAAAGTTTTATGGCAAAGACTAAGTTAAAAAGCAGATTATCTTTCAATTAACGGTTTTACATGTGAAATGTGGTGTAAACAGTTACTCTTCCTATTACGCAGAGTTTCAACTTCAACGCAATTAGTCCGCAGCTCGTGATCGTGCGGTAGTGTTCTCGTTTCCCACGCCCGGGTTCCCGGGTTCGATTCCCGGCAGGGTCAGAGATTCACTCTGCCTCGTGATGACAGGGTGTTGTGTGCTGTCCTTAGCTTAGTTAGGTTTAAGTAGTTCTAAGTTCTAGGGGACTGATGACCATAGATGTTAAGTCCCATAGTGCACAGAGTCATTTTAACTCAACGCAATTATCATGTGGTATACGTCGGATTCTGTAAGGTCCATTGTAAATCAGAAAGAATTTGTGACTCAAGTGTTTCTTCTTATGTGGCAATGAATGAGCTTTAATGAGAACTTTCTGACTAATATATAGTTTCTTTGCATTTGCTTTACCGCGTAGTTTTCTCCTTTTGTCTGCAGCAGAATTTATATTTTTAATAGCCAAATCAATTATGTCTTTGTATCGAAGTTTATGTGTATTCGGAAAAGCTACAAGCTCTCTGATTCTGTTCGGTGGTTCTTCATTCTTCAGTGCAAGAATAGGTGGTAAAGCAGTGGAGTCATGAGGCATTTCATTCAGCACATTTTGAAATAAGTGTAAATATATGTCCCAATGCTGATGCTTTCTGTGACAATAAAGTCTGCAAAGCTTATTGATTTCATTCATAATCCGTTCAGACGGTTTACAATGTGGTTAGTACAATGAAATAAAGACAGGTTTGATTTTATGATTCTAAAGCATGCGTGACCAAACAGCAGATCTGAATTGCGGTCCGTTATCTGAAATGACTTTACTAACGTGTCCAACTTCACGTAAGAAATTTTTAAAAAAGGCGTTGGATACAGACCGTCCAGTGTCTTTACGTAACGGTGCGAAAGAAACAAATTTTGAAGTAAATTCAATAGCTACTAGAACGTACGAAAATCCCTTCGATGTTCTGACAGGGGGTCCCAAGTGATCAACAGCAGCAAATTCTCTTAATTTAGAAGGAATGATAGGAAACAACGGAGCACGATGTGAGATGGTAGATGGTTTAGCTTTTTGACAAAGTTTACAAATAGACAATACTCTTCGAATTCTCTTTTCCATTTTGTTAAAATAACAAGTCATCCGAAGACCAAAATGTGCTTAGCTGAAATGAATGTACCAAATGAGCTTATTAACAAAATCGTCTGGAAGTACCCATAGCTTGTCATCAAAAGTGCAGCATTTGAATAGTATGTTGTTTCTAAGCAGACAATAATGCCGAATCTATGTGTGTGTCTTTTCCTGACATTTACTTTTGATGTCTTTCCAAATTGGATCTTTATCTTGTTCATGAGCAATGTCCTTTAAAGACGTGGTGATGAAGTTTTCAAATGCGACTTTTTGAATGTAAAGAATACTGACATTTTTCTCGAGGTTGTCTTCTGTGTTACTTTTCTCAAGCCTAGCAGGTGCGCGTGGCAGTGCGTCCGCAACAATGTTCTTCTTGCCGGGAATGTAGACTATTGTGAAGTGGAATTCTTGCAGAAACAATGCCCAACGTTTTAACCCGTCACGGTTTAATTTTGAAGACATAAGAAATTGTAATGCACGATGATCAGTGTACACTTTTACGTGCTTACCAGAAAGACAGAAACGGAACTTGTTAAATGCCCAAACGATTAGCTAAAGCTTCTAATTCAGTAACGGAATAACTTTTTTCAGATTTTGTTAGCACCCAGCTAGCAAAAGCAATGGTCTTCTGAACAATAGTGTCATTTTCTATGGCTTCTTGAAATAAATGGGCACCAAGACCAACTTTAGAAGAATCCGTGCTACGGCAGAAATCTTGTGACAGATCTGGGTGAGCTAGTATTGGCGCGTAGAGATTCTTTCAAAGAATTGAATTCCAACTGTGCCTGATCGTCCCAGTTCCAAATAGTATTTTTTCCCGTGAGAGACAAAGTTTTGGTGTAACTAGAATTTGCATATTCAGAAAACGACGGTAAAAATTTACGAGACCTAGAAAACTGCGGACTTGTTTTTTTGTGGATGGAACTGGAATGGCTCTGATTGCTTCTAACTTTTCAGGATCCGGCTGAATGTCTTCAGAAGAAATAATATGTCCAAAAAACTTCACGTTTGTCCTACCGAATTTTCCAAGTTAACTGTAATTCCAGATTCTGCAAAAATACTTAACAAACTGTTGAGGATGCGATTATGTTGTTCCCATGATTAGATTAGATTAGATTAGATTAGATTAATACTTGTTCCATAGATCATGAATACGACACTTCGTAATGATGTGGAACGTGTCAGGTTAATAAAAGATGTCTGTACAAGAAATTACATTACACAAAATATTGCATGACACTAATGATTAAGTTTTTTTTTTTTTTTTTTTTTTTTTTTTTTTTTTTTTTTACTTACTTTATATCTAAAAATTCAGCCAATGAGTAGAAGGAGTTGTCATCTAGAAATTCTTTTAATTTATTTTTAAATGTTAGTTGGCTATCAGAATATCGTCCACGTATAAGATGATGTGACGTTTTAAGAACTCAGGTAATATGGAATTTAGCCCGCGAATGAATGCTGCCGAAGAAATGTTAAAACCAAAAGGAAGTATCGGAAATTGATAGCAAACGCCGAAACAAAGAAAAGCTGTGTATTTTCTACATTCTGGATGAAGTTGGATCTGATAAAAGTTGTATCTGAGATCGATGGAAGACAATTTTACACCATTAAAATTTTGAAGAAGTGCTTCCAACGTTTGCGGCCTGTCTGTTTCAGGAATGATGATAGTATGATTTGTCTCGAATCTGAGACAAGCCTGATAGACCCATTTTTCTTTTCAACGACATGTAATGGATTGTTGTATGAGCTTACTGCAGGCTCAATAATGCCCTTGTTAAGCATAGATTGTATTTCTGTTCTAACACGGTCCCTATAATGTGCCGGAATTACGTATGGTCTAACACAAAATTTAGTATGCTCACGAACACGAAATTGATATTGAAATCCCTTGATTGTTCCTATTTTGTGAGTAAAAGCTGTGGAATGTGCTTGTAAAATCTCAATAAGATCCTGCCTATCAGTGTCATTACAATTCTCAATTGTTTGAATTTTATTCTGAATTAACACATTAGTATCAAATACGCCTTCGATATAATCCCTGTCAGTACTTGCAGAGTGATTGTTAGTGTCAAGTTCCGTTAAAAATTCCGAACTGTTGTCTAACAGAAGGTAAAGCCGATTAATTTCCTCGTCATGGTTTGAGAGCCAATCTTCAAATTTCAAAGCTATTGACTTACCTTCTTTCTCTAAACTTATTTCAGCATCATGAAAGTTTAAGATTGCTTTGTATTCATTCAAAAAGTCTACTCCCTATATAATTACCGACGACAATAATGGAACGATAAGGAAGTTCATAGAGAAACTGTGGCTTTGACAAAAGTATTCTAAGTTTGTTTTGTTGGCGTATATCTACACCTTTTCCAACGATTGCACCTTGTAATTTAATCTTACGTAACGGAAGTGTGGGGCAATCGTTCGATTTGTTGCATTTGCTAAACGCTGTTGCACTAGTTACTGAAATGGGACTGCCAGAGTCAAGTACTGCCGTAAATGTTACGTCCTTTACTGTAATGTGAATCACCAGATATGCAATGTTGTTATGTTTTACGTCGTGTTCCTGGAGTAAGATGTCTCTAATGTCTTCCATTTTTACGTAATTACTAGCTACGGCAGCTGCGTCGTCAGTTTCAAACGTGCGTTTTGTGGCTGCCAGCGGTATGAGTCATTGCCTATTGTCTCTTTGTTGGCTCGCGTCGTTATTGGGATTTGGAGACCTAACTTCTACAAATTCACCTTGTCGAGAGGGCCCTGCTCTGTTTGATTCCCGCCAGTTCTGCTGCAATTCAGGTCTGTCGTTACGATCATTTCGTCTGTCGTCATGTCGGTAGATTCCATAGTTTCTTTCTTGTCGGTCACGTGGTGGAGAATTTCTCTCTGAATCGTAACTGCGCGCTAGACCGTTGCGTCTAAAGTTATTCTGTCTCCCTTGATAATAATTATTATTTTGGTTCCCATATTGTCTGTTTCTCTGATTGTCTCTGTGATAGTCACTACCGTGGAGAGGTGATCTTTCCCTGTAATTATTACTACTCTGCCAACGGTTGTCATACGGGTGGTGTCTGTTTTGGTCACGATTTGTATTGTGAGAATAGCCTTGTCGTGTCCAGTTATTATTTCGTTCATCGCGGAATTGTGACGGATGTAACCTGTAATTGTTGTGTTCCTGTTTTCGCGTTCCGCGATTGTCAGTGTCAATTTCCAATTCTTGTAACAGTCCATGAAAAGCTTCAATGTCCTCTTTGCAACGTCCTGCCAAAATAATATGTCGTAAATGTTCAGGCAATTTGATTAAGCAAATGCGGATGAGTTCTGAGGGCTGGCTCAAAAATGGCTCTGAGCACTATACGACTTAACTTCTGAGGTTATCAGTCGCCTAGAACTTAGAACTAATTAAACTTAACTAACCTAAGGACATCACACACATCCATGCTCGAGGCAGGATTCGAACCTGCGACCGTAGCGGTCGCTTGGCTCCAGACTGTAGCGCCTTGAACCGCACGACCACTCCGGCCTTCTGAGGGGCTATATGGGTTTGACAGGTACTGATTCTTGTGCAACATGTCTTCAAAATATTCGACAAGACTGGAAAATTCAGATTGTTCAAAGTGTTTCATCATCATGATGCTATGTTTTACCCGATCTTGAGTAGCTTGAGACCAATATGCTGAGAGGAAGGCGTGATAAAATTCTCTTTGACTGTGGCAATCATTAATGAGCGATCGCATTCTTACAGCTGGTTCATTCTCTAAGTAGCCACACACAAATTCTAATCTGTGCTCCAATTACGAGTTGGGAGGAAAACAATGGGAGAATTGATGAAGCCAAGCTTGTGGGTGAATGTCGTTGCCAGAGTTCTTAAATGTTTTGAATTTACGTGTAGTAATGAACAGCTTATAGTCAAAGTCATCGTGACGGCGAGTCGCATATCAGTCATTGTTACGTCGTGTCGGCGGTTCCATCTCAAAATTCGGTGCACTTTGCCAATTTCTTTCATAATTTCCGAAATGCCCTGTGTTATTATTTTGTGGCTTTTCCGTATTTCCAAGTCCCTCTTCCCGTGTTGGAGCGAGTCTCCTCTGAAATATGTAATTCTTGTATTACTTGTGCCAACTGATCTTGTACTTCCGGGATTTCTCTTCTGTACTGTGTAATAATTTGATTCAGGTTTTGTTTGAATTTCCTAATTTGTTCGTACGCTTCTGTGTCGTTAAAGACTACCGGTCTTGTGCCATTCAGATTGTCATCTACCTTCGTAGATAAATTATTTAGCTGATCCAAAAGTTCGACTACTTTATCTGATAATGAGCAAATTTTCTCCATGTGTCTTTCTAAACCAATTTTCAGAGTATCTACTGTGTCCTTTAAGTTTTCCTGAGTTTTTGCAAGTTGCATAGCCGAATTGGTACATGCAAATGAGTCAAATTTTGCCCTCAAGGTCTCGTGATTTTCATGGACAATAGTTTGCTGTTCTTTTATGGCTGCTTCGTGATTCTGTAATGCATTTTCACGCCGCGAAAAAAATAGGTAAAAATGCTCACAAATTTATGTTTTTACGTCATTACATACTTTTTGTCATTTCTATTCGATTTTAAGTAACTCAGGCAGTTAAACCTTCACGTGTTTGCTGAAGTGTTTCTTTAATTTGTTTCTGATTTTGTTCCATTTGTTGCTGTGACGGTTTTTGATTTTGTTCCATTTGTTCCAATAATTGCAATAATAATGTGTTATTGTCTGGAATATGTTCCTTTGTGCCTATCGGCAGTGCACTTGCACCGGCACCATTCGTATTTTGAAAAGCAGAAAATGTGTCTTGACTTAATTGAGAAAATGGTGAGGACGCAAAACCTGAATCTAGGGTGTTTGCAAAATTTTGTCCTGTCATTTTGGATTCCTGAGATGAGCTGTTGCCGGCCGATCGATCGACAATGCTTCCCTGTTCACTAATTGCTTCACTGTCTACATCATTATTTATTGCCTGGTCTATTTCCCAATGTACAGTTACCAAATTACTATTCTGAATATTTGTTAATTCATTACACAGTGGCGCTAACACACTACTCTCATCTTCGCTGTGATTTCTCAACTTATTTTGCAGTCTAGTGTTATGTTTTTCACACGCCATAATTGTCACAACATTTCACACGATAACAAAAAAGCACAATTTGAAGAGCAAAAAGAGAAAACACATTAAAATAGCACTGAAAATAATATCCAATTAATTGGAAGCGCGGCTGCGAAATACTTGGTGCAAATCTACATGCATGCCACAACTGTTTGCCAGTACAAGAATGAAAAACTACAACTACAAAGAAGATTCTCTCTACAATTACGCGCTAGCAATAAACAATAGCTACACTAATTACACAAACTACAGAAAAAAATCAGAAAATTACAGAAGGTCTCCTCGGCTAAGAGACGACAATGTAACGTCCCCTTAGAAAAATTTATTAATTACTGTGCTGGAAAACCTCTACGTTATTTGATTTTCAAACAGCTGAGCAAAACTGAACGTACTCAGACATTTCTCTCTTTACTTATTCTGGTCAACACTAAATTGACGCACCATATTTTTAGCGCAACTCAATCTGACTTTCAAAAATCCCTACAAAAGAATGGCCCTGACTAACAATAACCTATACTTTTCATGAAACACTTACCTCACAAAAATCTTCGTTACTCGAACTCCTGCCAATACTGCCAGCTAAATAAAAGATTCTAACTACTGAAGGCACTGATATATAGTTCATGAGATACGGTATTACAAATTTACTCTTTCTGATGGAAACACGTCCAGATCGTCCGCTCTCCTCACATCCACCACTGCTGGCGGCTCACCTACGCGCTGTTCACATCCAACAGCCCAACACTACAATAGTAAAATTTCCAACAATGCAAACCAGCCACAGACTGCACACAGCACAGTCAGTGATTTTCATACAGAGCGCTACGTGGCGATACCAACATAAAAACCTAAACAGCCTACTGACAACTTTGAACTTTGTGACTGAGGCTGCAAGAAAGGCGTTCTGCATCACGGTGTGGTTTACTGTTAAAGTTCCTAGAAGTCAGCCAGTATATTTTTCCTTTCTGTGTACGTCCCGCGAAAAGACGTGAAAATAAAACTAGAGAGGTTCAGTCCACACAGAGGATTACCAGCAAATGTTCTTCCCGCGAACCTTTCGCGACTGGAACAGATATTACACTGAGGTGACAAGAGCCATGGGATACCTCCTAATATCGTCTCCGAACTCCTTTTGCCGGGCTTATTGCAGCAACTCGACGCCCCATGAACTCAAGTCGTTGCAAGTCCCCTACAGAAGTATTGCTCCATGCTGCCTCTGAAACTCCCCATAATTGCGAAAGTGTTGCCGTTGCAGGATTGTGTGCACGAACTGACCTCTCGATTATGTCCCTTAAATATTCGATGCGATCCATATCGGACGATCTGGGTGGCCGAATCATTCGCTCGAACTGTTCAAAATGTTCTTCCAACCAACTGTGACATTGTGACACTGTGACATGTCGCATTGTCACCCCTGAGAATTGCATCGTTATTTGGGAAAAGTCCGTCAATGGCTGCAAATGATATTCAAGTAGCCGAATATAACCATTTCCAATCAATAATCAGTTCAGTTGAACCGGAGAACACAGCTCGCATCATTATGGAGCCACCGCAAACTTGCTCAGTGCCTTGTTCACAACTTGGGTCCAAGCCAGCGTGGAGTCTGCGCAACGCGCGACCGCTACCATCAGCTCTTAGCAGCTGAAATAGGGGCTCACCTGACCAGACCACGGTAGTCCGGGAACCTAGGGTCCATCTGAAATTTCACCGCACTGAGCAGAAATGACAGCTCCGCCAATGCATTGCCGTTTTACACCTTGTGTACGCGATACCACCGCTGTCTGTATATGTGGATATCACTATCCCGTGACTTCTGTCACCTCATTGTACAATTCCGATTTGTGAGGCATCACGACGGCCCCTGGCAGTGACTGCCGATTTTTCCTCCTTCCACTTCACGACGTAGTTCTACACTGGGACACTGTCGCAACTGGCCTGCCCCACACAACACCTGTCCTCACCTTGGGACGGAACCAGCAGGCCGGACCGGCCACCGCAGCCGCTGGCGAGCGCAGCTGAGGTCACCAGAGGTCAAGCAGGGTCAACCCAGTGGCTGCCAGAGCTTGCGCGCTGACCAAGGTTCGCACTTGGTAATCGTTTGAGGAACGAGCTTCAGCTAAGCTACTCACACTTCAGCGTAGCCTTCGCCTTCTTATTAATCAAGCAAAACACTTGATGACCGCTATTAATTCCAACCGCCACATCTCTCTCAGATTTGAATAATTATTTTAAAGAAAAGGACAGGGAGTCGGAGGGGTGTGGGGGTGGAGGGAGGGGATGTCAGGTTCATCGAATAACGGCTAGCGTACAAATCCTTAGTCCAGAATTAAGTAACAGGTATTCGTCGACTTCCAGTTTCAACAACGCGCTCCTTTCGTTCACAAGGACCTCCAAAGCCGTTTGTATTGACACAGTTAAGCCATCATTGTTTGCCACTTACGCTGCGCCATGTCAGGTTTTACAATTGCGGCTTGCACACTCTCGTAATACTTCCAAGACAACAATGCCATAACAGTCTTCATCGAGAGAGTGAAGCCTGTGTACGTTACAGACGAAGAACCTTCAGAGACGCAACATAAAGCTAAAGCTGCCCCACTTCGAACCCCACCAGTAGAACAACTCTCAGACGACAACACCCTCGAAGCTCCACTGAAACAAGAGTCAGACGATCCCATTACATCAGCAACCTATGCAGGATGAAACACTCACGCCAAAAGCTCCGCTTACAGCAAGTTTTATTATACGAGCTGATCGAAGAATCAAACATTCAGACCTACACATACTGGAAACCCCACTCTTTAGCCCAGAATGGACATGTTTCTGACAGACACACTGATAGGAATTTCCACCAGCACCTGTGGAGCCGCCAGCTGCAGTCACCGACCCACACAAAGTTCCAGCTAAAACGTCGGAAACTGTTCACTCGAACAGGGTGGCAAGTACGCCCCAAATTCCTTCAATTCCCGGCGCCCCTTGATTCCGCAAGCAGACTCTTCAGTCAGCGATAAACGTACTGCCCGGCTATTGCCCTGCATTCGCAGAGACCCATAGCACAGCTTTTCTATGAAGAAAAGATTTAGTTGTGATCTGCCCCTGACAGTCTCACATAGATGGTGACTCACCGTTCCACACTCAAAAGAGGGCGCTGCTGTGGTGACATTGTTCGTCACACATCGATAGCGCTAGAGGTCGATCGAGTAACTTACACAGTGTTTTCTGCAGAAGAGTATTGTTTACCACTCCATCCTAAAAACACACTTTTTGTGATGAAATGTATCGCTCATTTGTCTTTCAAATCTTAATAGAATTCTTTAGTTGATACCGTTTATCTCTCTTTTGTAGTACAGTAAAAGTGAGTGCTGCAATCTCATTACTTGGTTTGAGAGTGAAGAGGACAAAATTTCGTAGTTTTATTACTGAACAAATCGAGCACACGTCCACTGAACTGCAGTGGTACTTTATACATCGATTTTTGAAACAAACAAAAAAAATGGTTACTTGCGTTACCTATGGATGCACTGACAGAGCTGACAAGTCATTTCGATGTTTGTTGTTACTCAAAGACTTCTAATTTTAATTGTTGCGGTGTATAATGTTCCAAAGGACAGCACAGTGAGAAGATTGTTGACGTAGGCACTGTGATACGAAGAATGGGAACTAAGAAATTAGACTAGGATATGCTCTGATATTACACCGTGGTCTATGGATTGGCAGTCAAAACTTCCTCGGTCCCGCTTTGGAACCTCGCGACCGCTTATATTTTGAATAAAAATCATCAGCGGTGGCGGTCGAATACTTTCGCCATAAGAACGGCCTGGTTAAAGAGGGCGAAGGAACGGACAGAGGTTCAGGCCACTCTCTTGCCCTTAGGGTGGGAAACTGTCCCTAACGGGGGAAGAATCAGCAATGATCCACAGCATGAGAATGCAGAAGGCAATGGAAACCATTTCATTAAAAAAACACAGTAATGTGTATCCACAGAACATTTGACCCGTAATGGAAAAAGTGTCATGATGATCTCTCCATTGGTAAAAGATTCCAGACTAATCCTCCATTCAGATCTCCCAGTGGGGACTTCCAAGTGGGAGGTGACCATGAAAGAAAGATTGAATTTCCAACGAAAGGATAACCTTTTACGAGCCGGGATATGTAATGTCAGAAGTTTGAAAGTGATAGGGAAGTTAGAAAATCAGAAAAACTCTGAAGGCTCAATCTAGATATATTGGGGGTCCGGATTTCTGCGTACCGAGGAGCGGATATAGAGTCAGATCACAACTTAGTAGTGATGGAGAAGAAACTGAAGTTTAAGAGACTAGACAGGAAGAATTAATGCGCAAAGAAGTGGGTTACAGAAGTACTAAGGGATGAAAAGATAAGCTTGAAGTTCTCTAAGGCTATGTAGATACTGTGATAAGGAATAGCTCAGTAAGCAGTTCAGTTGAAGAAGAATGGTCGTCTCTAAAAATGGCAATCAGAGAAGCTGGAAAGAGAAACATAAGTGCAAAGAAGGTAAGTGCGAGGAAACCATGGGTAACAGAAGAAATATTTCTGTTGGTCGATGACAAAAGGAAGCACGAAAGTGTTCAGGTAAATTCAGGAATGCAGAAATACAAGTCACTTAGGAATGAAAACTAAGGCGAAATGTCTGCATGAAAAATGTGAAGACATCGAAAAAGAAATGATTTCGGAAGGTCTGGCTTTGCATATAGTAAAGACAGTACAGCCTTCGGTGAAATTAAAAGCAAGGGTGGTAATGCCAATGAGATTTCCACTAGTAAATACAGAGAGGAGAGTGGATGGGTGGAAAGACTGCATTGAAGGCCTCTATGAGAGGGAAGACTTGTCTTATGACGTGATAAAAGAAGAAACAGCAGCCGGTATAGAAGAGACAGGGGAGCCAGTATTAAAATCAGAATTTAAAAGAGCTTTGGAAGACTTAAGATGGAATAACACCGATGGGATAAATAATATTCCATTAGAATCTATAAAACCACTGATGGAAAGTGGCAACGAAACGACTATCCACATTGGTGTGTAAACTGTACGAATCAGACGATATTTCATCTGACTTTCGGAAAAACAATTCACACAGTTCCGAAGATTGCAAGTCGACAAGAACGAGAACTAGAGCACAATCTGCTTAACAGCTCACGCATCCAAGTTGTTGACAAGAATAATATACAGAAGGATCAAAAAGAAAATTGAGGAGATGTTACCTTTAGAAAAGATAAAGGCACTAGAAAGGCAGTTCTGACGTTGCGGTTGATAATGAAAGGAAGCATAAAAAAATCAAGAATTTATTCACAGAATTTGTCGACCTGAAAAAAGTGTTAGAAATCCTGAGAAAAATAGGGGTAAGCTATAGGGAAAGTTGGGTAATACACTGTACAAGAACCAGGAGGGAACAGAGAGACTGGAAGATCAAGAACGAAGTGCTCGGTTTAAAAAGGATATCAGACACAGATGTTCAATCTCTGCGTCGAAGAAGCAATGACGAAAATAAAAGAAAGATTCAAGAGTGAAATTAAAATTCAAAGTGAAAGAATATCAGTGATAAGATTCGCTGATAACATTGCTGTTCTCAGTGAAAGTGAAGAAGAATTATAGGCTACGCTAAATGGAATGAAGAGCCTAATGAGTACAGGATAGGGACAGAGTAAATAGAAGAAAGACGAAAGTAATGAGAAGAAGCAGAAATGAGAAGAGCGAGAAACTTACTAGCAGGATTGGACACGAAGTAGACGAAGTTAAGAAACTGTGCTACCTACACAGCAAAATAACTCCTGTCGGATGGAGCAAGGACATAAGAAGCAGACCAGCACTGGCAAAAAGGCCATGCCTGGCCAAGAAAAGTCTACCAGTATCATACATAGGCCTTAATTTGAGGAACAAATTTCTGAGAATGTATGTTTGGAGCACATCATTGTATGGTAGTGAAAGATTGACTGTGAGAAGAGTGTTGTGAATGAGTAGTAACACTTAATTACACGGAAAATTAATTTTCATTCAGTGCAGTCGTATTCCACGTAAAGGCGTCTCTTCAGTACCTAACTTCCGAGCCTCGGAAAATCGTACAGCTTGGTAGTGTCATAATTGGAAAACTCTCGTTCTGTGTTTACTGTGAACTATTGCAGCTGACAATTTCACCTCAATTAAAAAGAGAGTAAAACGTTCGGCTCTTATCCCACGATTTAAGCCATGTTTATTGATGAACATCTTTTTGTTAAGCATTTACGGTTCAACAGTCTGGAAAGCGATTACTCAACCTGGAAAGTTTATTGTATCAAAATACGTTCCCAGAAATGACTGTGAATTAGTCTTATGAAAGCTAAGAGGACAAGCGTCACACAATGCTTTAAGCAGGACACTCACTTCCCGGGCTCTGCACTGCCATGCCCACGCTTCAGTCGAACCCTGTGCTCGGCATAGGGAGAGGCATCTTCCCCTGTTTTAACCTCTTTGATTGTGACCAACACATGGAAGGAAACACCCCCATGATAGTACGGCTGGGGTCTATAGCGCCATCTCCCTTTATTCTTACCTCCATGGAAGGAAACAAAGAGCACTTGTCCAAAAAAGAACAGACACAGAGGTAACACACACTAATCTCACTCAGCAATTAGCTTCATAAGAGGCCATCAAAAATTTTCCATTTCAGTCCGTTGTTACAGCGTTTATGCAACTGAGAGCGATTCTGATGCAAGTGCATAAGCACTGTTATGTAGGCAACGGATTAGTGTGGTATTCGTGTCTTTGCAGTGCGTTTGTGGCAGTTGTGGAAACGTGAACTATGGCAACGTTATTATTAAATGCATCCAAACAGGATATCAGGTGTTCCCCAGGGAAGCGTCCTGGGACCTCTACTGTTCCTGATCTATATAAATGACCTGGATGACAATCTGAGCAGTTCTCTTAGACTGTTCGCAGATGATGCTGTAATTTACCGTCTAGTAAGGTCATCCGAAGACCAGTATCAGCTGCAAAGCGATTTAGAAAAGATTGCTGTATGGTGTGTCAGGTGGCAGTTGACGCTAAATAACGAAAAGTGTGAGATGATCCACATGAGTTCCAAAAGAAATCCGTTGGAATTCGATTACTCGATAAATAGTACAATTCTCAAGGCTGTCAATTCAACTAAGTACCTGGGTGTTAAAATTACGAACAACTTCAGTTGGAAGGACCACATAGATAATATTGTCGGGAAGGCGAGCCAAAGGTTGCGTTTCATTGGCAGGACACTTAGAAGATGCAACAAGTCCACTAAAGAGACAGCTTACACTACACTCGTTCGTCCTCTGTTAGAATATTGCTGCGCGGCGTGGGATCCTTACCAGGTGGGATTGACGGAGGACATCGAGAGGGTGCAAAAAAGGGCAGCTCATTTTGTATTATCGCGTTATAGGGGAGAGAGTGTGGCAGATATGATACTCGAGTTGGGATGGAAGTCATTACAGCATAGACTTTTTCGTCGCGGCGAGACCTTTTTACGAAATTTCAGTCACCAACTTTCTCTTCCGAATGCGAAAATATTTTGTTGAGCCCAACCTACATAGGTACGAATGATCATCAAAATAAAATAAGAGAAATCAGAGCTCGAACAGAAAGGTTTAGGTGTTCGTTTTTCCCGCTCGCTGTTCGGGAGTGGAATAGTAGAGAGATAGTGTGATTATGGTTCGATGAACCCTCTGCGAAGCACTTAAATGTGAATTGCAGAGTAGTCATGCAGATGTAGATGTAGAGGAGCAGCGTGTTGTTGTTGTTGTTGTTGTTGTTGTTGTTGTTTTCTTGACTGCCAAAGGACAAACATCTGAAGAAATCCATCAGAGAATGAAGAATGTGTATGGGGCAGCATATATTTCGAAAACAATCATTGTGGGATGGTGCAGCGAGTTCCGTGCTGGTCACGATTCGACACAAGACGCCAGTAGATTTGGGAGGCCAACCTCATCAAAATGATTCAAAACGCGGTAAGCACTATGGGACTTAACATCTGAGGTCTTCAGTCCCCTAGACTTAGAACTACTTAAACCTAACTAACCTAAGGGCATCACACACATCCACGCCCGATGCACGATTTGAACCTGCGACCGTAGCAGCAGCGCGGTTCCGGACTGAAGCGCCTAGAACCGCTCGGGCACAGCGGCCGGCCCAGCCTCATCCATCACACACAAGAACAAGCGGGTGATTGATGATGCGATTACGGCAGACCGGCGCATAACCATTCGTGCGTTAGACATCAGCTTCTGTAGCGTTCAACACATTATCTAACAGGGGTTAGACTACCGTAAGGTCTACAGTCAGTGCATTCCCAGACGTTGAATATTAAACAAAAACCAAACTGGACGACTGTTTGCCTGTAGCAAGTGATGCGTTTCGGTGTTGAAGACAACACGTTTCTTGAGTGCATTGTTGCAGGCGACAAAAACTCATGCCACCACAGGGAACTGAAGTCGACAGCGTCGACGATAAAGTGGTGTCGTCCATCGTCTCCTAATCCCAAGAAATTCAAGCGCCAGCCATCTGCTGGAAAGTTGATGCTCACCATGTTATTTCATTACCGGGACCCATTGCTTATTTCTTTCAACGAACCTGATGTCTCCATCATTGGGGGAACGGTTCTCCACAACGATGGAGAAATTAAGGCGTGCAATTAACGCGAAACGTCCGGGAAAAACGCGACAAAGGGTGCTGATGCTTCATGATAACGCACATACCCAAATGGCAAATGTAAATCAGAAGTTACGCCATCTCAAGTGAGAGATACTCGAACACCCACGACATCGGTTCTTTAAAAATGGCTTCGAACGTTCGACGATTCATGTCGGATGAAGATGTGCAGCAGGTAGTCACGGACTCTTTCATGTTTCTGTGTTTTACCAAATGGGTATCTTCAACCTGGTGCATCGGTGGGATGATTGTACCAGTCCTCACAGTGATTTTGCCTGACTGGCATCACGATTCTGGACTGAGTGGTCTTCGAACGGGAACTGTTTGATCGCTCCTTATAGTTCTGATTAACTTCATCTACATCTACATTTATACTCCGCAACCCACCCAACGGTGTGTGGCAAGGGCACTTCACGTGCCACTGTCATTACCTCCCTTTTCTGTTCCAGTCGCGTATGGTTCGCGGGAAGAACGACTGCCGGAAAGCCTCCATGAGCGCTCGAATCTCTCTAATTTTACATTCGTGTTCTCCTCGGGAGGCATAAATAGGGGGAAGCAATATATTCGATACCTCATCCAGAAACGCACCCTCTCGAAACCTGGACAGCAAGCTACACCGCGATGCAGAGCGCCTCTCTTGCAGAGTCTGCCACTTGAGTTTGCTAAACATCTTCGTAGCGCTATCACGCTTACCAAATAGCCCTGTGACGAAACACACCACTCTTCTTTGGATCTTCTCTATCTCCTCTGTCAACCCGACCTGGTACGGATCCCACACTAATGAGCAATACTCAAGTATAGGTCGAACGAGTGTTTTGTAAGCCACCTCCTTTGTTGACGGACTACATTGTCTGAGGACTCTCCCAATGAATCTCAACCTGGCACCCACCTTACCAACAATTAATTTTATATGATCATTCCACTTCAAATCATTCCGTACGCATACTCCCAGATATTTTACAGAAGTAACTGCTACCAGTGTTTGTTCCGCTATCATATAATCATACCATAAAGGATCCTTCTTTCTATTTATTCACAATACATTACATTTGTCTATGTTAAGGGTCAGTTGCCACTCCCTGCACGAAGTGCCTATCCGCTGCAGATCTTCCTGCATTTCGCTGCAATTTTCTAATGCTGCAACTTCTCTGTATACTACAGCATCATCCGCGAAAAGCCGCATGGAACTTCCGACACTATCTACACTATCTGTGTTGCCACACAACCCCTTCCCTCTCCCAGTAGAGTGGAGGTCATGTTATAGAGAAATATTTGTAATGTACCACCTTAAAAGCCCAGGAACGAACTGACGACTTCTTTCTTGTGGCGGTGACTGCTCAACTGATGGCACTGCTCCTGCATCCCTCGTATCTTCTGATGCAGGCGTCAGGTAACAGTTGCAACATTGATCCGCTTTAACGTCACCTGGTAACAAGTAGGCAGGCTTAACCTACTCGAAAGATACAGTAGTGGGACTACTATTTTGGAAAATCTTCAAAGCGTGTTCATCGAATGCCAAGACTGGACATGACCTAGATAGGTGCCCTAACAGCATCCATCTGCAGCATCATGTGAGAATATCAACACATATCTTTATGGACAGAAATATCGCAGGTTCGAATCCTGCCTCGGGCATGGATGTGTGTGATGTCCTTAGGTTAGTTAGGTTGAATTAGTTCTAAGTTCTAGACGACTGGTGACCTCAGAAGTTAAGTCACATAGTGCTGAGAGCCATTTGAACCACAGAGCTATTACCCACAAAGTACCATGACACATCAAAGAAAATATCAGAGTTCGACGCCACCGTTCCATTGGCTAGATGGTAGCTGGTTGTATGGTGGTGTCTGAAGCTACAGAGGTTGTAGAATTGCTGGATAACTATGGATTCAAATCGTCTTCCTTGATCAGTAATGACTTTGGTTAGACACTCGAAACAGGATGTCCAGGAAGTCAGAAACGTTTGCGTCACTGTTTCCACTGAGGTGTCGGCAATAAGCATGGCTTCTGCTCAGCATGCACGTCGGCTGATTCCCGCCAGTACACTGTGAAACATAAAAAAGTGCCCTACAAATGAATTATCCGAACTGGTCGGAAATCGGTAGATGTGATGTACCTATGTAGACAAATAAATGATTCCAATTTCAGAAAAAATTGGACGATTTATTTAAAAGAAAGGGCTTCACAAATTAAGCAAGTCAATAACGCACTAGCCCACCTCTGGCCGTAATGCAAGCAGTTATTCGGCTTGACATTGATTGATAGAGTTGTAGGATGCCCTCCTGATGGATCTAGTGCCAAATTCTGTCCTTAGATCACTGCCCATAATGCTCCAAACATTCTCAACAGGGGAGAGATCCGGCGACCCTTCTGGCCAAGGGTGGGTTTGCCAAGCACAAGGACAAATAGTAGAAACTCTCGCCGTGTATGGGCTGGCGTTATCTTGCTGAAATATAAGCGAAGGATGGTTTTCCATGAAGGGAAACACAACAGGGCGTAGAATATCGTCGATGTACCACTGTGCTGTATGGGTGACGTAGATAGCAACTAAAGGGGTGCTCCTATGAAAAGAAATAGCACGCCAGACCACGACTCCTAGTTGTCAAGCCGTATGCTGGGAGACAGCCCACCGCTGTCCAGCGCGTCTCCATACACTTCCTCAGCCTGGAATCTCATTGACTGGACTAGAATCGTCTTCAGTGATGAGTCCCGCTTCGAAATAATGACCAGGGAAGACATTGGCGGGATACCAACCTGGCTGTCGCCCACGAAGTGGCGTGACGAAGAGGAGTGCTGATCTGCTGTGGAATTTCTTTTCATAGCGGGGCCCTCTGGTTGTTATCCGCGGCACCCTTACAGCGTAGTGGTACGTCGACGACATACTACACCCCGTTTTGTGCCCCTTCATGGAAAGCTATCCTAGGCATACATTCCACACACAGCGAGAGTTTCTACTGCTTGTCTTGGTCTTTGCCAAACCTTAACTTTGCCAGCAAGGTTGCTGGTTCTTTCCCCAGTTGAGTACGTTTGGAGCCTTATAGGCAGGGTCCTCCAGCCAGCTCAGGATTTTCACGCGCCAATTCGTTGGAATTTGGCACGATATCCCTCAAGAGGACGTCCAACAACTCTATCATTCAATGCCAAGCCGAATAACTGCTTGCCTTAGGACCAGAAGTGGACCAACGCGTTACTGACATGATCAATTTGTGAAGCTCTCTCTGTTAAATAAATCATCCTATTTTTCTGTAACTGTAATTATTTGTTTGTCTGTACATGTTCATCACACCTACAGATCTCCATCCCTTTCGGACAATTCTTTCGTGAAGATTCTTGACTTAGAGTGTGTATAATTGGAACTCTTTGCCAGAGGTAGTGCTCCCACGAAATCTATGTGTACACTTGAGAAACATTGTTTAGGTTGACTGACTGTACCCACCGATTTATGCGGGTGGTAGCCCACTTTACCCCTGCGGTACACCAAACAACTTCGGACCCACGCACAACAGTTACACTTAATGTACAGCCCCACAAATCTGTCAGTGACCATACAAATTGTACAATTCGCTCCAAAGTAAACGAGGTCTTTCGTCGAGTCAAAAACCTGTCTCTGAAAAGCAGGATGCACAAACATGCGAGGCCAGTTTTTAGACACGTCACACTGTAACAGAGTTTTAGAGCCCTCTCCAGGAAGCCGTTTCAGTTCCAATCTAGCTCCTTGGCTGCTTATAAGTTCTCGTAACTGGGCATCTGTGTCTTGTGCCTCTGTCAATAGATATTGCACAGATTCTAGAAAAATACTCTACTGCTGTGCTGTTTGCCCGTTTTGCGTGCCGAATGTCTGTCGTAGATTGGCTGATAAATTCCAGTTGACAGGACGGCGTAGGTGAAAACGATTCATTCAGCTTTGTAAATACAAATAAAATGCGTTAATGATCAGTAAACATGAAGTTTCACGTCTCCACATGGGGTCTAAAGTGCCTAGCAGTCTCATAGATACCAACTTTCAGGGGAAAAAATGCAAGTGACTGCCATTAACTACGGATTTGTTGGTGGAGGACCGCTACTGTCGCTAAGTGGTTGGTGCTCACTACGATAGCGAGAGATGTGGAATGCACAAGGTGCGACAAGAGAACAGCAGTACTCAAACTTGCCTTTACTTTGCAAAAGCCTGTAGCAGCTCAGTGGTCCAGGGAGCGTCGTCCACTGGAGTGGGGTCCTGATAAAACAATGGTGAGAGGTGCTTTTGTGACTACTGCTTGTAGTACATGGTGTCTATAAAAATTACCCATTCCCAGAAAACGGTGAAGCTATTGGAAATCCTAAGCCCGCGCGCACCAGCTGTATTACATCAGCCGTATCTCACAGTGGAGTGATCACGGCAGAAGCGACCAAATGTTCCAGGAATCATACTTCCCATTGTTGGAGATGCACATTTCATTAAACAGTAGCTGATAGTTGGAGGGCCTGTCAGAAACTAATTGTAAATATTTTTCGTGTTCCACTAACGCCTTGGAAAATACTAACACGTCACATAAATACACAAAACAGACAGGCAAACCATGTAGTGCCTCATCTACAAAGTGCTGCCGTATTTTGAGTGGTACTCTTGACGTTAAACATGATACATAAGTATCCAAACAGTTCAACGAGAGTGATAACAGCAGTTTTAGAAATATCAATGAGTTCCGCTGGAATCTGGTGATGCGATTCCCCAAATGCAATTACATTGTTCTCGCTAATGCACTAGCGAAGCAGGTATGGGAAACCTTTGGTGACCCACAGGCCTGATGTACTTATTTACTTATGCTCATGACCCACCCCATCACATCATGACAGCAATGCTCCCAGCACATAAAGTCAAAATTATAAGTATCCGTGACGTTAATATTTATAGGGTAGCGCACCGATAGAATGGCACCTCTTTCAACAAATTATGCCTCGAAACACATATTTTTGGGAGTAAATTCATTCTTTGTTCGCCACGAATTTCTTTCATGGGCCGGATTCAAAGCAACTGTAGGTTTGTTGTGGCCCACAGGCCGCCCGTTCCCCGCCTGTGCTCCAGGATGATCCACTAGCTCAGTATTCGGCAGTCCACATATGATCTCCAACAGCTGTTTTTTTTTTTTTTTTTTTTAGGTAACACCCAAGGACTGTTAGATTGGCACATCACTCCCACATTTAATACATGATTGCACACTTTCTTGGCTGTTGCATACTTATTCGATCTAGCTTATGAGTTTTGCAGGTAACAGCGGGACTGGGCATAGCCTGAATGTCATGTCGTGTATTGTGCACAGCTGCATTAGTAGGCAGAGGTTGTTCATTAACAGTGGTGGCCTCACTCACTCAGAAAGTTGATGCAAACTGAAGTGGATAAAAATCTTCCTGTTAGCTGTAGAGTTTGGCCTGAGAAGCCTCTAATTCCCTAAATGCCGCACATAATTTGGAAAGTAATGCTTCATTTTCTACTGTAATGATCAGTTTTTCCTCCCTTAGGAATGATAACTTATTTATTATGTCACTGCATTGTGATACCTCCATCCGCGGCTACTTTCACCAACTCGCAGCGCCAGGGGCAGAGGAAGAGGAGGGGGCCGGATACCCTACCCAAGAAGAGGACACTGCAGCCATTCTGCAAGCACACAGTAGGAAGCTGGGCGGACGTTCTCGCCTCGCTCAAGAAGGGACCCGTTGCGAAGAGCCTGGCTGACAACGGGAGCTGATGGACACCTGTAGCCATTATGACAGAACATCAAGAATGTATGCCTGAAAGCATGCGAGTTCTTCTGGCCTGGTAGCAAACTGCCTTAGGAAGCAGGAATATGCCTGCAATTCCAGCACCACACGGGCACAGGGAAGACACAAAGCATGGAGAATTCGCGCAGAGAGGCGTGTGAAAGAAGTCAGCGTTCTTAAGATGTTTTTCTCGGTAGTAAGGACTGAGCCGTGTGTGACTCGCGTTGATGCCGTTCATAGCTTTGCATCTTGTAATAACGATTGGTTGGTTGTTTGGGGGGGGGGGGGGGGGGAAAGACCAAACAGCGAGGTCATTGGTCTCATCGGATTAGGGAAGGATGGGAAAGGAAGACGGCCGTGCCCTTTCAAAGGAACCATCCCGTTATTTGCCTGGAGCGATTTAGGGAAATCAAGGAAAACCTAAATCAGGATGGCCGGACGCGGGATTGAACCGTCGTCCTCCCGAATACGAGTCCAGTGTGCTAACCACTGCGCCACCTCGCTCGGCGTGTAATAGCGATAGTGGCGTCTCGTTTTCTTAGTGTATTCACTGGCGCCATTACATTTGATCGCCTTGTCTGTCCGTGTGTAACAGCACCAGCGCTTATCGATAGCGCGTTCTGTGGTACCATCTTTGGAGCGGCCTCTAGTATTTCCGGGTCGTCGTGTGTCGAGCAAGCTGAGTTGGTGTGGAACAGCAGTGAGATCCGGACAGCCACTACTCGCCCAACCGCCCAACTGCTGGTGGCGTCATGCACGGTCCGACGAATGGATGTAGTCGCGAGAGTGCACGACCACGTCAAGGATCGAATTCAGCGAGTTTTAGTGAAATCGACCATGATATTCGAGTAGTGCAACTTTCACTTGTGTGTGTGTACCTTCGTCGAAGTGACTTCATGGCAACAAGTTGTCAGTCGACGATTTATGCTGGGATCTTTCCCTTGCCTGGCTTGAGTGGGGACGACTGTTGGTTTGTCATTCAGTCGGTCGTTGCAGCGGACAACGTGCATTTGGTCTTCCAACCGCTTCTGGCTTCTCTGTGTTTGTGCCGACTGATAATTCGTCCGTGTTGTCTCACAGTGACTGGATTTAGTATTGTGAGTTGGTGGAATTGTTTTCCCGGGTCCGTGTGTATCTTGTGGTTTTGAATGAGCAGTTATTTTAATCCTGTCTGCATACTGGATTTGGAGTGGGTTGTGAACGGACATCAGTGCGGTTTCGTATGGAGCAGCGAGGAGGTCCACAGCACAAGAGCAGGCAGAGACCACTGATAGCGTGCAGGCACTGTCGGACCGAGGGGTATAGCCGACAACCGCACCCAGGACGTTTGAAGTTGAGTAAACAGTACTGAAACCTCCACTGTTTGAGATCTTGCTGTTGTAGGCGTGTTGCTGCTCCCAGGGTCGGTGAGACCAACCGCAACAAGTGGAGTCTCTCAGGTTGTTGGAAGCTACGCTCCTGGAAATTGAAATAAGAACACCGTGAATTCATTGTCCCAGGAAGGGGAAACTTTATTGACACATTCCTGGGGTCAGATACATCACATGATCACACTGACAGAACCACAGGCACATAGACACAGGCAACAGGGCATGCACAATGTCGGCACTAGTACAGTGTGTATCCAGCTTTCGCAGCAATGCAGGCTGCTATTCTCCCGTGGAGACGATCGTAGAGATGCTGGATGTAGTCCTGTGGAACGGCTTGCCATGCCATTTCCACCTGGCGCCTCAGTTGGACCAGCGTTCGTGCTGGACGTGCAGACCGCGTGAGACGACGCTTCATCTAGTCCCAAACATGCTCAATGGGGGACAGATCCGGAGATCTTGCTGGCCAGGGTAGTCGCATTACACCTTCTAGAGCACGTTGGGTGGCACGGGATACATGCGGACGTGCATTGTCCTGTTGGAACAGCAAGTTCCCTTGCCGGTCTAGGAATGGTAGAACGATGGGTTCGATGACGGTTTGGATGTACCGTGCACTATCCAGTGTCCCCTCGACGATCACCAGAGGTGTACGGCCAGTGTAGGAGATCGCTCTCCACACCAGGATGCCGGCTGTTAGCCCTGTGTGCCTCGGTCGTATGCAGTCCTGATTGTGGCGCTCACCTGCACGGCGCCAAACACGCATACGACCATCATTGGCACCAAGGCAGAAGCGACTCTCATCGCTGAAGACGACACGTCTCCATTCGTCCCTCCATTCACGCATGTCGCGACACCCCTGGAGGCGGGCTGCACGTTGTTGGGGCGTGAGCGGAAGACGGCCTAACGGTGTGAGGGACCGTAGCCCAGCTTCATGGAGACGGTTGCGAATGGTCCTCGCCGATACCCCAGGAGCAACAGTGTCCCTAATTTGCTGGGAAGTGGCGGTGCGGTCCCCTACGGCAGTGCGTAGGATCCTACGGTCTTGGCGTGCATCCGTGCGTCGCTGCGGTCCGGTTCCAGGTCGACGGGCACGTGCACCTTCCACCGACCACTGGCGACAACATCGATGTACTGTGGAGACCTCACGCCCCACGTGTTGAGCAATTCGGCGGTACGTCCACCCGGCCTCCCGCATGCCCACTATACGCCCTCGCTCAAAGTCCGTCAACTGCACATACGGTTCACGTCCACGCTGTCGCGGCATGCTACCAGTGTTAAAGACTGCGATGGAGCTCCGTATGCCACGGCAAACTGGCTGACACTGACGGCGGCGGTGCACAAATGCTGCGCAGCTAGCGCCATTCGACGGCCAACACCGCGGTTCCTGGTATGTCCGCTGTGCCGTGCGTGTGATCATTGCTTGTACAGCCCTCTCGCAGTGTCCGGAGCAAGTATGGTGGGTCTGACACACCGGTGTCAATGTGTTCTTTTTTCCATTTCCAGGAGTGTATTAGGCGCCTTCTGCTCCTTGATGTTAGTTTGGATTTAGCATTATTCTTATAAGTGAAGCGCAACAAGCGGTATTTTCTGCCTTGTGGCCGCTAACGCCCCAGTTACCTGCCCTGGACGTTAGCGCACTTTTCTGGCAGTGTGCCTTTCCTCGTCGTGTTCATGCTGTCCGACACAGCGTGTACTTCGATAACCTCTTGAATTGTACTGTGAATATAGCTTTGGGAGGTCTACCTTGGTCCTAGTGTTTCCTTCGGACTTGGGTGTTTTTCTGTAGACGTAGTGCCGTCCGTCTCTTCGCCCTTACCTAAAAATATTCCATCGTTGTACCGGTGATCGGACGTTAGGCGGATTTGTTAGTCGGTCAATTGGCGCTTAAGCTACTCCTAGTGTGAGTTGCCATCCTGATTGCGTGAGTACAGCTCGTGGGTGCCTGTCTCACCGCTTGCACAGCTGTAGTCACCTTCCTCAGGTCGATCCAGGAAGCACTGTCTGTGGATCACTCAGTCTTATTTGGACAAGTTGTCATAATTGTTTAAGATTCTCCCTAACGTTTTAACATGTTATTGCCTTCCCCACTTGTAATTCCGGCCTTCAGCCGTTAATTGTGTGAAACACTGCTTGTGGCCTTCAGCCGACAAATTATTTTCAGTTTCCTCTTAATAAGGCCTTCAGTCGGTACAATAGCTTGTTACAAGTTATTAAGATTATTAGAAAGGGTTTTAGTGTTTTTAAGGTGTAATTGTCCACCTTATTGGTAATTCAGGCCTTCCTCCGTTGTGTATTCTGAAACTGCTTGTGGCCTTCAGTCGACGAATAATTCTGAACCTTCTTAATCAGGCCTTCAGACTTTTATTGTGTCTAACATTGCTTGTGGCCTTCAGCCGACAATAACTTGCAATTCTTCTAATAAGGTTTTCAGCCGCCAGTGTAGTAAAATCTTTTAAAAATGATTGTCGAGAGATTTTTTTGTTCTTTTACGTAAAGTGCATGTATTTTCTGTGGAACCCATCCACACCTTTCCTGTTTTCCCTAAGTCCCACGTCTCAAGGACATTCCTTATAAATCACGGACGCCTGCAGACTCTGAGATGAAGTCCAAACATGAGTCTGTCCAGGCCTCACGTAGAGATAGCGGTTACAAAGAAGTGTTGTGTAGCTGCTCTCAACACCAGCTTCGGAGCGCTAAAAAGCACTGCAAGTAAGTGAAATCGTGAGAAAGGTGGCAATTTCCAAGTCACACACAAGCTCACGCAAGATAACGTATTTGCACCCTCCACTGGGTGAGACGTGGCTATAAAATGGAGATCTACCATTGGCCTGCGTCCGCAAATGACAACGCTGCGAGAGGAGTAAATTTCGAGGAAGAGTTACGTTGGGAAATGGATGAGGAGAGAAGAGTCAGTCTGTGAGACAGCACGGAAATGAGATGACATAAGGTCTTACGGCTATTTAAAAAGGGAGAGAGGGGGAGAGTGTGTCGAAATATAATACATATAATAAACTCTTTCCCCTGAAAATTTCTCTCCTTCATACTTCCTCTGTGTTACCACAGATGACGTGTCACTGATCTCATTTGTACTAAGACTGCAGTACACCCAAGGTGCTTGCATGCTTTCGCCGCTCTGAATGGAATGCATACGGTACAATCAATGTTGACCAACCTACATTCTTCTATTGTTGTTGTCCCCTGTGCAGAAAATAGCACATAGGTCGTGAATCCGTTGAGGTAATAAACTATTAGAGAGGAACTGATATTTTATAAGTAATTAATATTCAATTAGTATGTTGATATGGGACTCCTCTCGCTTTTTATTAGCAGAACAGGAACAACCGAACGATTACAATCCACTTTAGAGTCACAAATAATTTCCATTCTTCAACAAAATAATGAATTACCTATTTCTATAATTACTATCACATTGTTCTCAACTACATGTCCAAATAATCAGAATTTGATAGGAAAATGTAAACTGACAACGACTGCGGCAGACAGCATGTCTGCCCTCCGAGGCTGCCCAATCAACTCTCTTTCACAAACTAGACATTGCTGGTAAAGTCTTAACTGATACCAACCGCTGCAGATAACATGTCTGTCCTCCGAGACTGCCGAACTAGCTCTAATCTTACAGCCAAACCACTCCGAGCGCCATCCTAGTTAGGCGCGATCCGAAGATACCGAAGTGCTTCCTCGGTCGTTTCGTTTAGCTGTTGTTTAGTATTCTGCTGGTAATTAATCCTTGTGAAGCAATGAAATGATAGCACGCTATAGAGAGATGTTTTAATTTGAAATTCAAGTGAATACACTGTTTAGATAGTCTAATATTAATTACAGAAGATTATCATTTTGGGGCGCAACTTTCGAACGCAGCTGCCAATCGCGGAGAAGGACCACAATTTAGACTGTCTTTCTCACGATGTTGTTGTTGTTGTGGTTTTCAGTCCTGAAACTGGTTTGATGCACCTCTCCATGCTACCCTATCCTGTGCAAGCTTCTTCATCTCCCAGTACTTACTGCAACCTACATCCTTCTGAATCTGCATAGTGTATTCATCTCTTGGTCTCCCTCTACAATTTTTACCCTCCACGCTGCCCTCCAATGCTAAATTTATGATCCCTTGATGCCTCAAAACATGTCCCACTAACCGGTCCCTTCTTTTTCTCAAGTTGTGCCACAAACTCCTCTTCTACCCAATTCTATTCAGTACTCCATCAATAGTTATGTGACCTACCCATCTATTCTTCTGTATTCTTCTGTAGCACCACATTTCGAAAGCTTCTATTCCCTTCTTGTCCAAACTATTTATCGTCCATGTTTCACTTCCATACATAGCTACACTCCATACAAATACTTTCAGAAACGACTTCCTTACACTTAAATCTATACTTGATGTTAATAAATTTCTCTTCTTCAGAAATGCTTTCCTTGCCATTTTATATCCTCTCTACTTCGACCATCATCAGTTATTTTGCTCCCCAAATAGCAAAACTCCTTTACTACTTTAAGTGTCTTATTTCCTAATGTAATTCCCTCAGCATCACCCGACTTAATTCGACTACATTCCATTATCCTCGTTTTGCTTTTGTTGATGTTCATCTTATATCCTCCTTTCAAGACACTGTCCATTCCGTTCAACTGCGCTTCCAAGTCCTTTGCTGTCTCTGACAGAATTACAATGTCATCGGCTAACCTCAAAGATTTTATTTCTTCTCCATGGATTTTAATGCCTACTCCAAATTTTTCTTTTTTTTTCCTTTACTGCTTGCTCAATATACAGATTGAATAACAGGCCACAACACTGTCTCACTGCCTTCCCAACCACTGCTTCCCTTTCATGTCCCTCGACTCTTATAACTGCCATCTGGTTTCTGCACAAATTGTAAATAGCCTTTCGCTCCCTGTATTTTACCCCTTTCACCTTTAGAATTTGAAAGAGACTATTCCAGTCAACATTGTCAAAAGCTTTCTCTAAGTCTACAAATACTAGAAATGTAGGTTTGTCTTTCCTTAATCTTTCTTCTAAGATAAGTCGTAAGGTCATTATTGTCTCACGTGTTCCAACATTTCTACGGAATCTACTCGTACCAAAAAAACCATCTGTCATAGGTACGTCAAATCATATTACGTCATCTTGCCTCTGTTGCCTTCTCAAGTGCTCTAAGAAGAGCTTCTTGTACCTGAATATGATGGCTGCAAAGCCAGAAAAATTACTGGCTCTTCCATGAGTCGCCTACATACGTCTTCCGACACCGTGATATCACAGCTTTGACCACACAACCGACAACGGGCAGACAACACGGAGGTCGTCCCTGGGTCTCACCCCAAAGGCACGGATGCTGGTGAGGGCAGCCGATGCTCGCCGCACAGCTCCGAGGCGACGCGCCGTACCTTATCAACGCCTGCACCCGACAGCACTAAACGACAAATAATGGCGAGACAATTCATCTCCCCCTCCCCACCCTTTTCTTTCAATGACTGAGTCATATGCACACCCACTCAAATCGGTTCTGAGATTTGTAATTTAATTTCAGTTTGTGTAAACAACACTGAAATAAATACACTGAAGCGCTAAAGAAACTTGTGTAGGCATGCGTATTCAAATACAGAGATACGCAAACAGGCAGAATACGGCGCTGCGGCGCAGATGTTAGATCGGTTACTGCTGCTAACACCACATTACATCATCTTGCCATTGTTGCCTTGCAAACTGCTCTAAGAAGAGCTTGTTATAGGCAAATATGATGACTGTAAAGCCAGAAATGTTACACATCTTCTTCCTTCTGAGATTTCCAAAAATTTGGAGGTTCTGGCAGACAACAATCAGTTTGGGAAATAAGGGAAGTTTTACTCAAATTTTTAAAAACAATTTTGAGCTATCGTCTCGCAAGAGCCATTCCATTATAATTTTGATTCATTATTGCTTTTCAGAACTTGTATCTGCTTTGTATTTTTCATTCTCAAATTATAAATTAAATTATAAAGTCATAGTCTTAATTATTTTCAGATTAGAAAAAACTAATTGTTACCCTCACTAAATTCATGTACAACCTTATATCCCCATAATCATTCATCTTGGGTTACATTTTTTTTACTAGTTACATTATTCTTTAAGTAGTAAAGATTTTCAAATTAGTATTATTCTGCGCCTTTGTGTTGTTGATGGTCTTTTCTTTTAATTTACAAGCTATCATTTCTGCTGTAATACTTTATATCTGTCCGCTACCTCCCAACCAATTTTCAATCAATCAGAAATTTTATACTGCTGTTAAGCTACTATCAGCCTGTTGCCATCCACTAATTTCAACAAAATTGACTGATTATTTGTCATAAGAAGTTACACTGCTATACGTCTACTATCAGCGCATTGCTGTTCTTTCAATTCAAAGAACCATTCTTACTCTTTACACTTTTCGTTACCATGTCATTCTGTACTTAATTATATCTGAATGCGTCATAAAGATGTCCATTTCATATGGTTACAAATAAAACAAACACAAAATTTCATTTGATTTAGCAAATATGAGGAGACAGAAGATCATTACATTCTCACCTTTTACCAGAACATACGCAAGCAGCCCACAACAGTAACCCATACTGCTGATTCAGTTATCCATGATGTGGTCTTGCATTGTGAAACTCCAAACTTTTCCAAATGGTGTTGAGTTCAACAACTGTCAGTCCATTCTCCCATCTCCAATGCCCACATACAGCTCCAGTACAATTAAACAAAACAATACAAAATGCCTAAAATTAGTTTCCTAATAACAGTAACATTTTTTTTAAATAAACATGTTTTCATGCATTGCTACAATATAAATACCTAATATGTAATATTTGTTTTTATTTAGGGTGTTTATAAACAATTCCAATGTTTACATCATACTACGACAGTGGTTCATCAATGTTTTTGTTTTGGTCACAGCTGTAACTACATACAGCTGGGATATCGCCTTCGCAGAGCTCTGTGCTTGCTCGCACCATCTGTTACTACAGACCCACTTGGGTAACTACTCACGCCACATGCTGGCGTCACGTGCTATGCTCTTTAAATCTCACCTACGAAGGCTTACAATTTCGATTCACAGATACATCGAGAGAACCTTTAGAATCTTGCTTCAAACATAATACACAAACACTCATTTATCAAATCATTGTTTCATTCCACAATATAAGGTATCATTCCTTTTACATTTGAGTGTTAGTATTGCTACAAAAAGTACTAGTGGATGTAATGACTGTGTATTTTCTACTGACTTTCATATATGACCATTATATGACTTTGTAATATGTACGGGCTATTTACCTTATCCTTATATAGACCTTCATTCTACCTTTTTTTCATATTAAAAACCAGTGCATTTGTTTACTCTCTCCACTTCATACTACATGGCGTTCTATTTAAACCTTATTTACTACGTTTATGTCTGTTATGAAATTTCCACATTAGTGATGTGTCTTACGCAGACAATATGTACCTCAAAAAATAGTTGGCGATTACCACTTCGCGGTCTAAGGCGCAGCACTCATGGACTGTGCAGCTTGTCCCGGCGGAGGTTCGAGTCCTCCCTTGGGCATGGGTGTGTGTGTTTGTCCTTAGGATAATTTAGGTTCAGTAGTGTGTACACTTAGGGACTGATGACCTTAGCAGTTAAGTCCCATAAGATTTCACACACATTTGAACATTTTGATACCGCTTCCCCCATACATACTATTTACTGGACAAGTTACACGTCGCCTTTTGCCTTTCCTCCCTCACTCTTCATTAATGATTGGCCAACTTTCCTGTCACCTAGAAACCATACTTCTCCTTTCCATCTCTTTGTAAATATTTGGCCGATTTTTCTGTCACCTAATCTATAGTTCTCTATTTACCTCTTTTCTGTCTTCATAAATAATTGCCCGACTTCTCTGTCGCCTAATAACCATAACTCTCCATTTACGATAAACCTCGTTGGCAGAATTGGTCCTAGCTAGTAAGTGTATCATAATTCATTACAGGGGAAACCACTTCGCCATTTCAGTTCCCACCGAAGAGTAACAATATGTCTATTCTGACACAATCTGTACATCATCTTAAGACAACATTTAGTTATTTCCATTATTTTTGCCACCAGAATTTCTGCTATTGTGCATTGTCATATTCACTTACCTGGCTTAGCATTATCCTCTTATTCCGCAGTCTTCAGAGAATACATTTGACCATTTTATGCTAGCAACATCTGATTGAAGCGACCTATGAAAGCCACTAAACTTTGGTACAGGACCTTCTAGTACCTTACTCCTATCCATTTGTGGTATAATACTTTTTCGCCATGAAACCTTCTGTCCATAAATACTTCTCGCTTTGTTTTGTGTGCTGCAAGACGAGACTTGATCCAAGAATGCTTGAACAAACTCTTTATGTGTTTTACATGTGTTATTGATCCCTGCTCTCCAAAATTTTGCTTCTCCTTCTAATGTGCTGGCCATGCATTCGATTTTTTGTTGTTCTGTCTTGTTTTCAGGAATGATGCCATCAAACTGCCTAATGAAATCTACTGGATCTATTGTTCCCTTCTAGAGAAATGATGTAATTGATAAACATTAGCGTGATTTTCTACGTCACTTACATGAACAATACCTTTCTTTCTTGTACAGACCAAATTTCGACTTTTTGTTTACCTTCATTTTCTATCTTGTCTTTCATCTCAGGAAGTACTTTTTGCTCTACTTCTCTCAATTTACCTGAATCACTGTTGTGTTGCCTTTTCAATGTGAAATATTATGACTAAGTATTTCATGGCCACTTTTGATACTCTGTAAATTACTCCACTGTATCTGATCTTTATTACCACATGCTCTCATAGCTTTGCTTCGCTCTTGTCTTACATTCCTAATCCCATTAATTGTTGTTTGTGTTACCCTGGTTTGATCCTGCAAATCTTTATTTGACTTTCTGATTTCATGGTCAATCTTTTGATTCATTTCTGTCTTACAGACTTCTAATTTTTTACTCCATTCTTTTCTTTTATAATCTATTTCCTTTCTATATCCTTCAGTTTTAGCTTCAAGATTGGTAACTTTTGTTCCAAAGCATCTAACTTAGCATTAAGTTGCTCTATTCCAACATTAGCATCTTTTAACACTGTATCTATTTTCTTTTATAATTTGTTTTTTGTTACTTTTTGTTTTTGCAAAATTGATTTTAGCATAGACCTCAGATCCTGATGATCATCCTGAGTTGGTGAAGTGTTAGCTGAGGCTGTACCATGACTTAATATATGTAACTCATCTGTTAGCTCATTTGTAATGTCGACGTTAGAGCCACTTTCTCTGGCATTGTCACTCTAATCAGTCATTTTATTATGACTACGTACTACACATACTGGGTTTACATTATCATTGTTTGCCACTAAATCTACATTTTTCATGGTCTTCATTATTATTTAACTCTAAATTTCCATTGAAATCGTTCATGGCTACTTCAGAATTCTCAATGAGATTATTGGTTACTGAATTTTCTATTTCTGATTCATCGCCAAAGTTTGAAATTACTTTTAACTTGGGTTGCTTGTGACTAAATTTTACACGTCAGTAAACCCATTTCTGACTTCACTACGATTTATGTGTAGCTGACCCACCAGAACCTCACTAGTAATGTGAGATTGAACTCCTTCTCTACTTCTGAGAGCGTACCTTACTTCCTTTTCCCCAGACATTTTACTAGTATTAATGTTTCAATTACAAATCTAAGACCATTAATTGCAAACGGAACATTTACACTACTTTTCACCCATGGCATACTGCCGTTGATTCTCCTTACCTGTGGGAAGCTCTATTGACAGCAACTCTGCTGTTACAAGGGCTGTCCACAAAGTACATTACATTTCGTTTGTGTCCGTTAGGGCTAGCGCGGCCATCTTGGTGTCATGGCATTCCGCCGCTCAGTCGGCTTCCTGGCGTGCTAGTGAGAGCTTCGTGCTGTACTCCGTTGAGTTACTGTGACAGTTTGAAATGTCAGAGTTAATTGAAAATGCCGCTAAGTGTAAGTGCATGCTTTAATAAGGTTTCTGACTGCAAAAAAATGTACACCGATAAAAATCTATCGGCAGCTTTGTGAAGTGTATGGGGACAACATAATCACTGAAGGTGGAGTGCGTCAATAGGTCATAAAGTTTAAAAATGGCCGAACTAACTTTCACGACGAAGAGCGAAGTGGAAGACCCAGCATAGTAACTGCCGAACTTGTCGAAAAAGTCGATGCCGCGGTCCGTGAAAACCGTAATTTCACAATAACGGAACTCTCTATGAGTTTTCCACAAATTTCACGAAGTTTGTTGCACGAAATCATTACCGAAAAGCTTGGTTACCACAAGTTTTGTGCAAGATGGATACAAAAAATCTTGACAGAGATTCACAAAAATCAGCGAATGGCTGCAGCATTAACGTTTTTGGACGCTTACGAGAAAGATGGCGACTTATTACTCGATCGCATCGTTACTGGTGACGAAACATGAGCTAAGCATGTGAACTGCAAGACAAAATTGCAGTCAATGCAGTGGGGGCAAAACCCAAGAAATGCATGCAGACAATGTCGGCAAGGAAGGTGATGGTAAGTGTCTTTTGGGACAGAGAAGGTGTGATTTTTGTGGATTTCCTGGAAAGAGGCACTACAATAAACTCTCAAAGGTATTGCCAAACTCTGCACAACCTCAGAAGAGCAATACAAAACAAGCATAGGGGAAAGTTGGGCTCAAAGATCTTGCTGATTCACAACAACGCCCGGGCCCACAGGGCAAATACCACTTCAAGAGTTCTCGAATCTTTTAAGTGGGAGTTGTTCCCTCATCCGGCGTACAGTCCCGACCTGACACCGAGCGACTTCCACTTATTCTCAGCAATGAAGAAGTGGTTGGCTATGCAGCGGTTTGATGACGACGCACAGCTTCAAGAAGAGGTAACCACGTGGCTGAGGGCGCAGGTGGCCGAATTTTACGACGAAGGAATTTCCAAGCTCGTCCATCGCTACGGTGAGTGCCTGAATTTAAATGGCAACTATGTAGAAAAGTAGTATTTAAGTGTGGCTTTCATCTGTATATAATAAAAAAATTCCAATACTTTATTTATTTTTAATTCCAAAACTTAATGTACTTTGTGGATAGCCCTCGTATGTTGTGCTGAAGGTGGCATTTCAAACGCGCCCTATACTGTTAACTGCACCGGCCGCTGCTTGATGCCGCCACACGAGTTGTCCGTGGCTGCCTCACGCGTGCTTTGCATGCTGTGGTGTCTCATAGCATGAAGAATATTGAAGTGATGATTTATGATGTAATCCCACAGACCACGCACACAACGTTAACTTTTATTGTCGTAGCACTTCAGCACATGTCATTCCTGAGTTACACTGACACTACCTTCATAGCAAAAAAAATTGATTTTGCAGCACCAGTTATTATAGTTCAACTGAAGTTGGAAACCAGTTCAAACACAATTCCAAGCCTAATTACCATAGTTCTTATGCAGTTTTGTGGTCGCTCACAGTACACATGAATCACAGTCCTTATACAGCTCGCTGATCAATTACAGTTCAAAATTCTCGCGAATAAAATATAGCCTCATAGTTCCAAAGCACTTCGACTTAAAAGATTTATTCCCACCAGGGATGTCATGTACGGCAAGTTGAAAACAGAGAGAGGGAGACAGAGAGAGGGTGATTATACATGAGTGATAAACCCATTCTCTCGAAAATTTCTCTTCTTCATACCTCCACCTCCTCTGTGTTACCACAGATGACACGTCACTGATCTCACTTGTACTAAGATTGCAGTACATGCAGGGTGCATATTTGCTTCCACCATCCTGAGCGGAATGCATAAGCTCTAATTAATGTTCACCAACCTGCAGCCTTCTGTAATTATAGTCCCCTGTGCGGAAAACAGCACATAGGTTGTGAATCCCATTATCTTGAGGTTGTAATAAACTCTTAGAGAGGAACTGATGGTCCATGTATAATTAAATTTTAAATTCATCTGTTTATAAGGAATCCCACTTGCTTTTCATGAACAGATTACTAGAAACTGCATAATTACATTCCACTCTATGAATCATAAATAATTTCCAATCCTCACAATTTCATAAAAACAAAACCACAAACGGGATATTTGTGTAATTACTATCAAATTGTTCTCAATTACACTTGCAGATATCCAGAAATTGCTGATAAGGTCCTTAACCGATACCGACTAGGGCTGACAACAAGTCTGTCTACTGAGACTGCTGAACCAGCTTTGACTTACAAATTAGACATTGAAACTTCCTGGCAGATTAAAACTGTGTGCCCGACCGAGACTCGAACTCGGGACCTTTGCCTTTCACGGGCAAGTGTTCTACCATCTGAGCTACCGAAGCATGACTCACGCCCGTTACTCACAGCTTTACTTCTGCCAGTATCCGTCTCCTACCTTCCAAACTTTACAGAAGCTCTCCTGCGAACCTTGCAGAACTAGCACTCCTGAAAGAAAGGATATTGTGGAGACATGGCTTAGCCACAGCCTGGGGGATGTTTCCAGAATGAGAGAGAGCTTCTGTAAAGCTTGGAAGGTAGGAGACGGATACTGACAGAAGTAAAGCTCTGAGTACCGGGCGTGAGTCGTGCTTCGGTAGCTCAGATGGTAGAGCACTTGCCCGCGAAAGGCAAAGGTCCCGAGTTCGAGTCTCGGTCGGGCACACAGTTTTAATCTGCCAGGAAGTTTCATATCAGCGCACACTCTGCTGCAGAGTGAATATCTCACTCTGGAAACATCCCCCAGGTTGTGGCTAAGCCATGTCTCCACAATATCCTTTCTTTCAGGAGTGCTAGTTCTGCAAGGTTCGCAGGAGAGCTTCTGTAAAGTTTGGAAGGTAGGACACGAGGTACTGGCAGAAGTAAAGCTGTAAGTACCGGGCGTGAGTCGTGCTTCGGTAGCTCATATGGTAGAGCACTTGCCCGCGAAAGGCAAAGGTCCCGAGTTCGAGTCTCGGTCGGGCACACAGTTTTAATCTGCCAGGAAGTTTCATATCAGCGCACACTCTGCTGCAGAGTGAATATCTCACTCTGGAAACATCCCCCAGGTTGTGGCTAAGCCATGTCTCCACAATATCCTTTCTTTCAGGAATGCTAGTTCTGCAAGGTTCGCAGGAGAGCTTCTGTAAAGTTTGGAAGGTAGGAGACGGATACTGGCAGAAGTAAAGTTGTGAGTACTGGGCGTGAGTCGTGCTTCGGTAGCTCAGATGGTAGAGCACTTGCCCGCGAAAGGCAAAGGTCCCGAGTTCGATACTCGGTCGGGCACACAGTTTTAATCTGCCAGGAAGTTTCATATCAGCGCACACTCCGCTGCAGAGTGAAAATCTCATTCTGGAAATTAGACATTGTTTATCAAGTCTTAACTGATGCCGACTGTGGCAGACAACATGCCTTTCTTCCGAGACTGCTAAATTAGCTCTGATTTACAAACTAGACATTGCTAATTAAGTCTTAACTGATACCAACACCAGCAGACAATATGTCTGTTCACCGAGACTGCCAAATCAGTTCTGATCTTAAGACCGATCCACTTCGCCTGCCATCAAGTTGGGCGCGATCAGAAAGTCTCCGAAGTGCTTTGTGTGCCTTTCCGTTAAACAGCTGTTCACTATTCTATACTAATTAACACTTTTTAAATAATAGAACGATAGCTCGCTAGTGAGAGATGCTTTTACATGAAGTGGAAGTAAATTCACTGTTTAGTTTTTCTAATATAAATAACATAAGAGTAGCATTTTGGCGCGCAACCTCCGAACGCAGCAACAAATCACGGAGAACCACAATTTAGGCAGTCTTTCTCACGATACGAGTACTGAAAAAAAATCATCTGTCATTGGTACCTCACACCACATTACGTCATCTTGCCGCTGCTACCTTCTCAACTGCTCTTCTTCGAGAAAGATCACCTAAATTGTGGTCCTTCTCTGAGGTTGGTTGCTGCGCTCAGAAGTTGAGCGCCAAATTGACATTTTTCTGTTATTAATATTTGAAAAACTAAAGAGTCTTTTACTTGCATTTTATGTAAAAGTATCTCTCAATAGCAGACTACCATTACATTATTTCAAAGGTGCTAATAATCAGTAGAATAATAAACAACAGCTAAACGAAAAGGCAGGCGAAGCACTTCATTTCTCCTTGCAGTTACCCAAACGACAACAGCGACTGCATGGTCGCAGCGAGATACTCTGAGAGGAAACACCTATCTACGAACATTCACAGAATGAAAATTTGCAGTTCGTCGCAAGTTTCAGGTGCTGCCACTGCTATTCACTGACATGCAACGGTCGTCGATAACTCATCCAAGCGATCAACTTTTGTGTCCAGCATCGGCGATGTAAATACGCATGAAATATTAACATTACAAAACACTCCAGAGGCTTTTTGTGGGTCACAGTAACTCTGCTTTGCATTTATCCTCATCAATTGAAGGTAAGACGTAAGTGTTTTGTAAGACAGAGGCGTTTTGCAACTGGCTCAGGATAGCAAAACTCTGGCCAACGCATGTCTTACAGCTGCTACTAACTCCAAAATTCCTGCTTTTAGGAAGCGAGATATTGTTGTGTATCCAGGCCTTAAGGAATCTTTGCAATGGACTTTTGTGCTACCTGATGCCACAGAATCCATCCTAGGTGCTAATGTTTAGCACCGACTAGTAAAGGATGCCTTATCAAAATGAACAACTCTCACCCCTTGCATTACACCTTGTATGTAGTGCAGTACAACCTATCGTGCTTATGGTGTGGGTAACATTCTTTTAATTTGATTGAAATACATAAATGAATGTCTGAACTGGGAATGCACACAAAACTAGAGCTATCTTTAACTCTTATGTTTGATACATGAAAACATGTAAGAAATTTGAATGTCTTGAAAAAAAAAAAAAAAGACATGACCTAGACAGGGAAGTGGTAGTGATTTGGGTATCGTGAGAAATACCCCTAAATTTTGGTCCTTCTCCGTGATTTGTGGCTGCATTCGGAAGTTGCGCGCCAAATGATAATCTTATGTTACTATTATTAGAAAAACTAAACAGTGCATTTACTTGCATTTCGTGTAAAAGCATCTATCAATAGCTGGCTATCATTGCATTATTTCAAAAGTGTGAATTACCAGCACAATAGTAAACAGTTGCAAAACAAAAAGCACACAAAGTACTTCTGAGATCTTCGGATCGCCCCTAACTTGATGGCGAGCGAAGTGGTTTGGCTGTAAGATCAGAGCTGATTGAGCACTCTCGACGGAGGTCCAGACATGTAGTCTGCCACGGTCGATATCAGTTAATACTTACTTAGCAAATCAGAGATGGTTTGGCAGTCTCAGAGGACAGGCATGTTGTCTGCCGCAGTCAGTATCAGTTAAGACTTAATTAGCGTCGTCTAGTTTGTAAATCAGAGTTGGTTCAGCTGTCTCAGAAAGCAGACATGTTGTCTGCCTTAGTCAGTAACTGTTGAGGACTTTATCAGCAATCTCTGGTAATTTGGATGTGTACTTGAGAATCATTTGATGGTAATTACGCTAATACACAGTCCACTGTTTTGTTTTATGAAAGTGTGAAGATTGGAAATCATTTGTGATTCATAAATTGGAATATAATTGTACAGTTTCTAGTATTCTGCTAGTAGAAAGCCAGTGGCATCCCATATAAACAGATTAATTGAAAATTTAATTATGCATACAATATCAGTTCTTCTCTAAGACTTTATTACAGCCTTAGGATAACGGATTCACAACGTACGTGCTGTTTTCTGCACAGGGGGCAATAATTGTAGATGTCTGCAGGTTGGTGAACATGTAAAACTTAGGTATTCCACTAGAGCTGTGAAAACAAGTAGGCACCCCGTATGTGATGTAATCTTAGCACAAACGAGATCAGTGAAACGTCATCTATGGTAACCCGGAGGAGGTATGAAGGAGGGAAATTTTAGAGAGAAGGGGTTTATTACACACACATATACGTCAGTCTCTCTCTTCCTCTCTTTCTCGACTTGCCATAATCAATAACCTCACTATTTGGGATCTATTGTATGTGTAAGTCCTGTGATTGACATATAAGTTGAAACACATTGTCCTTGCTGTGTTGATATTGTTACACATCAGGGAAGACGTGATTAATATCAGGCAACAGTAGTAATCTTTGAGCGTCATCACACATGCCGTAAGTGGCAAATGAAAGTTTCAGCATTTTGAACAACAGGGCAAAGTGTTGTAGCGTATGCAGCAATACGAGGTGCATTCAAGTTCTAAGGCCTCCGATTTTTTTTCTAATCAACTACTCACCTGAAATCGATGAAACTGGCGTTACTTCTCAACGTAATCGCCCTGCAGACGTACACATTTTTCACAGTGCTGACTCCATGATTCCATGGCAGCGGTGAAGGCTTCTTTAGGAGTCTGTTTTGATCACTGGAAAATCGCTGAGGCAATAGCAGCACGGCTGATGAATGTGCAGCCACGGAGAGTGTCTTTCATTGTTGGAAAAAGCCAAAAGTCACTAGGAGCCAGGTCAGGTGAGTAGGGAGCATGAGGAATCACTTCAAAGTTGTTATCACGAAGAAACTGTTGCGCAACGTTAGCTCGATGTGCAAGTGCGCTGTCTTGGTGAAACAGCACAAACGCAGCGCTTCCCGGACGTTTTTGTTGCAGTGCAGGAAGGAATTTGTTCTTCAAAACATTTTCGTAGGATGCACCTGTTACCGTAGTGCCCTTTGGAACGCAATGGGTAAGGATTATGCCCTTTCTGTCCCAGAACATGGACACCATCATTTTTTCAGCACTGGCGGTTACCCGAAATTTTTTTGGTGGCGGTGAATCTGTGTGCTTCCATTGAGCCGACTGGCGCTTTGTTTCTAGATTGAAAAATGGCATCCACGTCTCATCCATTGTCACAACCGACGAAAAGAAAGTCCCATTCATGCTGTCGTTGCGCGTCAACATTGCTTGGCAACATGCCACACGGGCAGCCATGTGGTCGTCCGTCAGCATTCGTGGCACCCACCTGGATGACACTTTTCGCATTTTCTGGTCGTCATGCAGGATTGTGTGCACAGAACCCACAGAAATGCCAACTCTGGAGGCGATCTGTTCAACAGTCATACGGCGATCCCCCAAAACAATTCTCTCCACTTTCTCATGTCGTCAGACCGGCTTGTGCGAGCCTGAGGTTGTTTCGGTTTGTTGTCACACGATGTTCTGCCTTCATTAAACAGTCGCACCCATGAACGCACTTTCGACACATCCATAACTCTATCACCACATGCCTCCTTCAACTGTCGATGAATTTCAATTGGTTTCAGACCACGCAAATTCAGGAAACGAATGATTCCACGCTGTTCAAGTAAGGAAAACGTCGCCGTTTTAAGTATTTAAAACAGTTCTCATTCTCGCCGCTGGCGGTAAAATTCCATCTGTCGTATGGTGCTGCCATCTCTGGGACGTATTGACAATGAATGTGGCCTCATTCTAAAACAATGCGCATGTTTCTATCTCTTTCCAGTCCACAGAAACAAAATCGGAGGCCTTAGAACGTGAATGCACCTCGTAAAACGACCTTGCTCACAGCATGAATGGCGCAAAACAGGCTGCACAAAACTATCAGTTGAAGGCATCTGAGAGTGAAGGTTGAAATTTGCACCAACCAGATCACTAACAGTTTCAGTGAGACATTGTCCATTTCAAAGTCACTATCTCACATACTGTAGTGCATATTATATGAGACATATACTCTATATATATCGAAAACCACCAGTTTGGGGGTGAAGTCCAAAAATAAGGCCTGTCTAGTCATAAGAAAATAAGTTCATGAGAATAGATTTGTATTAACAGCAATATTCTATTACATATCGGCTCTACTTTTCCACATCACCGTCATTCACATCTATACACTTTCTGTAACGATGCACCAGTTTCTGTAATCCTTCTATGTACAAGTCTGCCACCTGGGAATTGAACCAGTTGGTAACGCCAGCGTTGAGTTCATTGTCGTATTCAAATCGTTATCCATCTAGCCACTTTTAAAATGCAAAAGGTGAAAATAGTCGCTTGAAGCAAGGTCGGGATTACATAGAGGGTGATCAAAAAGTGTGTTTCGGCAGCTGTTTGAGCACGTGTATTGTCGTGAAGAAGGCTTATGGCAAGCGACAGTTTCCCGCAGCGTCGATATCCATGTCTCATCACCTGTAACAATGTGGAAATACAAATAATCCTCATCTTGTCTACAGCACTCAAAAAACTGTAGTGCATTATGTATACTTTGCCCTTTGTGCTCACCAGTGCGCATTTTTGGAACCTGTCTATCACACAGTTTATGATATCCTAGTGGCTGATGATAATCCCGTAAATTGAGGTTCCAGCAACATGTTGGTATTATTTAGCCACACCTCTAATCGTCAGTCGCCCATCACTTTGCAGTTTTTGGTTCACTTGATCAACGACGTCGTCTGTCTGGATACTGTGCCTGTCACTCCGGTGTTCATCATGAGCATTTGTGCCCCCATTTCGAAATTCTGGACATCATTTTCGAACCTGTTTGTCATTCATTATTTCAGGTCCGTACAACAGGCATAACTCATGATGGATTTCAGCAACTGAATATTCTTTTGCCAACGAAACTCTATTCACACCGCGCACTTCACAACTTGAGGGATGTACAATTGTCTCCACCATTGCAATCTGCTCTCACCGACTGGCAAATGACTTCTGTATCAAGCCAACATTGCAATAGTTTTACATCAGCTAAATATTGGCCTCTGGACTTCACTTTTGGAATATGTCTAGTGAAACCTCTATATCTTTTGCTGGGTATAAAATTTCCTTGTTTGTAAGCCATTGTACTTCTGGTTGAATTGTTTCAATAGTCTGCATGAAAACATTTGGGAACTGAAAATCAGACATTCTTTTACTCACAATTTTTTTGAAACGTTTGCGTTTTACTGGCCAAACAACATATACCTGACTGTAAGATGATAATATTGTGTTATATGTACACATTGTTTTCAAGTTTAGTAATTTTTTCCATTACTATTTTCATTATAAGTACTCTGTCTTCAGGCCACAAGTGGCCTACCGGGACCATCCAACCGCCGTGTCATCCTCTGAAGAGGATGCGGAAAGGAGGGGTGTGGAGTCAGCACACCACTCTCCCACTTGTTATGATGGTATTCTTGACCAAAGCTGCTACTATTCGGCCAAGTAGCTCCTCAGTTGGGGCATCATGAGGCTGAGTGCACCGCAAAAAATGGCAACAGCACATGGCGGCTGGATGGTCACCCATCCAAGTGCCAGCCACACCCAACAGCGCTTAACTTTGGTAATCTCACGGGAACCGGTGTATCCCCTGCGGCAAGGTCATTGCCACTATTTTCATTATATGTGATTATATCAGCTCTCTCATTTTCCATTAAGTTCTTGAGGCCCATAGTGATGTCCAATAGCCCTAGAGTCCTCAAAAGTGTAATAATGACTTTTGAGTGTTTGCCATTCATGTTTATAATTGATGGCGAAATCAAATAAACATCATAATTTTCATGCACAAAAATAATCCACAAGTTCGATTTGCATTGCTAACCGAACTGGATGGGAACAGCATGCAGGAAATGCGACATAAAATGGCGTCTAACGAAGTGCACTCCAAGTTATACTATAGTTAACCTGCTCCTTGCATACCTATTCCTGACATAGACCATAAACATAAAGCAAGATATCTCAGCTACTGCTTTAAGAGACACATTTTTTTCTCGGTTACAACCTGTATCGGGCAGTATTAGGAGTGTAAGGTTAGCTTATTTCATGAAAATATTAGAGGACTGAGTAATAAAGTAGAAGAGCTTCTTGTCTGTGTGTAAAACTTAAAGGTCTCTGGAAAGATGGTCACTTTGTGTCTGTCTGAGCACCACATAACTACAGAGTTAGACAAGTTACATATAAAAGATTACACTCTAGTATCTTACTCTTGCAGGACTGATGTGGGGAAGGGAGGAGTTGGTGCGTATGTTACAACAGATTATAAACTCAAAAACTTCAAGACAGGTAGATTTTATAGTAATCAGCACAAACAAGTGAGTGCATGTGTACTGAAAAATAATTAACTTTTAATTTTAACAATATATAGTTCCCCATTGGGAATTTTGAACTGTTTATGAGGAATCTGCATTTGATACTATGCTGTCAGCCACAAGCAAGCAGTTAGTAGTCTGTGATAACTTCAATGCAGTTTTTCTAAGGGATACTGACAGGAAAAACGACCTGGAAACTTTATCTGGAACATAGAATTTGATGTCAGTAATTAACTTTCCAACACAGGTGGATAAAGATATTAGGAACCTAATTGATTATGCTTTCATTGGTGTAGCTGAAAGCAAGAAAATAACTGTTTACCGAGTAACAAATGCTCTCTCTAATCACACTGCACAGTTATTTAGGATAAATAAGATAGTGCCTTACAATATTGATACTCCTCAATGGACATCTGTTAGAAAAATTAATGATTCCAGGGAAAATATTTAAGAGTACATGAAATGCATTCACTGTTACTAATATGGACAACCATCTTCTGTATAAGGGAATGAAGACAATGAAAATTTGAGCCAAACCAGGACTCAAACCTGGATTTCTCACTTTACATGAGCAGCTGCCTTAACCACTTTCACTATCCATGCATGATTCATAGCCAGACCCAAACTTCCATATGTCATCGTTCCTATTTCACTACCTGTACTCATGTACATATTATGTGACTCCCATACAGTGAAGTACATTTTAATTGAAAGTGGTGCCTGGTATCATCAGATAGCTATGATAATACAGTGCCTGTGTTGTTAGGAATAACAATGCAATGTTCCTTCAAACATGGACACATGTCCAAAGGAACAGGCCTTGCGACAGCTACAGTCATTATGAAATACATGAAATGCATTCACAGTTGCAAATAGAAACAGCCACCAGCTGTACGTCTGAAGGAACAATCCATCGTACTTTTTAACAACATAGGCACTGCAATGACGTTTTTAAGAATAACTTACAGAAGATGATTTGGGACAAGATTTATAATGGACCAAATGCTAATACAAAATTTATTCCACAGTAACTCATATCATTATTTGAAAAGAGCTTTCTGCAAATGCTAATCATAAATTACTTAAACAATGTTATAAAAAACCGTGGCTAAGTACTGGGACTAACGCACTTTGCGAAACGGAAAGGGAAATTTATCTGTTGGCAAGAACAAATGGACAACCTGCAATTGCTGCACATTACAAAAATTGCTCAAAATTACTAAGAAAAGTTATCAAAAAATCAAGGAACCTGCATAAAATTTTGGAAACGAATAATTCGAACAACAGACATAAGGCTATAGGAATGTAATGAAATGGTAGACAGGAGAACCAGACACAGTATGGAATAACATCACTATTTAGCTGAATGGAAGGGCTACAAATGATAAGTTACAGGGAGAAAATACATTCAATAATCATTCTTTAAATACAGTAGAAAATCTAGGAGTAACAGTTCAGAGAAAAATCATAGCAGTGTGTTGAAAAAGGAATTCTCAAAAAATTCATTCATGTGTAACAACCAACTTAAATTTGTGTGTTAAGATAATTATATATGCTCTCAGAAATAAAAACTCATCTGTATTTGAAGATGTTTCCAATAGAGTACTAAAGGTTTGCTTCCATATAATGATCATTGTGCTATTTGAAATACATAATGAATCATTAATTCAAGGAATTTTTCCAGACAGACTTAATGTACTTTTGTCAAACCTCTCTTTAACAAAGATAATGAGGGAACTGTCAGGAATTACCAAACTGTTTCACTACTGACAACATTTTCCAACATTATTGATAATATGGGTTGGTATTTTCTACTGTCTATCTAAGGCATTTCACGGTGTAAATCACAAAATTCTCCTAGATAAACTGAAGTTTTAAGGGACTGATGGTATAACCAACCAATGGATAAATACATAACTTAAAAGAATGCAGAAAATCGTACTTAGTAATTCAGTCAATGTAGTCCAGGGACATTTTACTGACTAAGGAAAAATTATGTATAAATCTTTAGTCATAGTTACAAATTCACTTGCGAAGCTAATATAAAATGACTCATTCCACATCATTGCAATTTATCACAAAAATAATTCATGGAAGTATGGCAGATGTTAACCTATAACTTCACCTTAAAGATTTGGTACTGAGCTAAACGGACTGATGTAACATGACACTTTGGGTATTGTAAATACACCCTTATGTGGTAGTGCTGTAACCTAATGAGATGATCAGTGTAAATTGGGCTTAAAAAGAGCCCGTTTACCTTATCCGTTACGTCTGTTTTTCTCATATAACTAATAATGCCATAAACAACTGCATTTTTCTCCTTCATTAGAGCTCACGTTTTCACTCAAAATTATATGGAATGAAAATTTCTTGTATACAGAGTGGGTGTTAGCTCTGTTATGCTACTGTAAAACAATTTTTCGCTTTGAGATATCTGATATCTTTTGTAGAAGAACGTTCAATGGAAAAAATACCAAAGTCATAATGGAACTTTTGCAGTTTTCTATGAAAAAAAAGCACAATAACAAAATTCAGAATGAGGAGACACAAAACAACGAAATCGGCTACTATAACACGACAACGCGCAGTGAAAATACGTTAAGATCTGATATTAGCAGACGATGACGCCGTCAAAACTTTTTTCCCGAGAAACATTGACGTGACGTGACGGTCCATTGACGGCCAGTGTGAATACTGCCTTTTGAAATGCAACTTTTCACATAACGTGAAATGATGGCCAGTGTGAACTGGCCTTTTAAAGCTTTCTACTTGGTATAGATGTCCTTTGTACTTTGGTAATTCATACTTGCGTTCTAAATGTGTTCACTTTATTATCAGTATTTAATAATATAACGTACAAGGACACACAACAACCCAAGGAAACGTCAAAAGACAAATCGAAGGAATAATTACATGAAACAAAGAATAAACATGTTTTTGTGCTCGTTTTGTGGAGCATGAGCTCTTTGTATGTTTGTCATGTTTGCCATTGTGATGATCAATCACTTCATCGTTTTCTCCCCTAAGTGCTTATACTATCTTTTGTTGAAGTATATGTGACGTCCAGATCGTGCAAAGCCAGGTTTTGCTCAATGTCTGTTGCAGCTTGTCCATGATGAGTGGTGGAAGGCTGGCGATTCAGTCACGTCCATGGTAGGTCTGTCAGGCGATATGTTCCTACCAGTGTAGGAAGTACAGAAAGTGGTTTTAAAGCAGTCAATGGAGATGGTAGTTAGGGGGTAACCATAACTTCAACCTTAAACATTTTCTCATCCCTGCTAAGAGCTGGATATGATCCATCTTACAATGGCTGCAGAGGCTTGTGCACAGTGTCATGTGAAACAAAAACTTGGTCACATTTCTAAAGCTCAGTGAAGATAAAGGGGTGGTGAGTCTGTTGATCTCTCGGTGCAATAGGATGCAGCTGATTTATGAGTGCAGTTTGTGGACAAAGTCAGATGCCTCAATAATTGGCAACGTTTCTGTCCAACATTGTGATCCGTGACACTGAAGGAAAACTTCTAATTGTCGGTGCAGATGTTGCTCTAACCGTTTGCTGCTGGGTGATACACTGCCGTTCGGAAGCACTTCATGCTTATCAAGATGACAAATGCTTTAAATAGGTAAGAGTAAAATTACCTACCTTAGTCCAAGGAAACAAAAAGGGGTAATCCTAATGAGCGATCTGAAAAAAAAACATTGTAGCAACTATTTCAGTGGTGCTGTCAACCATGGGGAAAACTTGAGGCCAATGAATGAAGTGGCCGACGGCAGTCAGACAGTAAGTGTACCCTTCAGATCGTGGGAAAGGTGTCAGAATGTCAAAGTATACATTGTCGAATCATCAGCCTGAAAAGAAATTTCTGCCAATGTGTGCACTGACATGACAGCTGATCTTATTTTCTTGACAGGCCACACACACTAGTGCACAAATACCTTGCACTCTTTGCCTATATTCAGCCATGCAAAAACCCACTTAACCAGGCTTGTCATACTATAGACTCCAGGGTGAAGCAAATGGTTCAAATGGCTCTGAGCACTATGGGACTCAACTTCTGTGGTCATTAGTCCCCTAGAACTTAGAACTACACTCCTGGAAATTGAAATACGAACACCGTGAATTCATTGTCCCAGGAAGGGGAAACTTTATTGACACATTCCTGGGGTCAGATACATCACATGATCACACTGACAGAACCACAGGCACATAGACACAGGCAACAGAGCATGCACAATGTCGGCACTAGTACAGTGTATATCCACCTTTCGCAGCAATGCAGGCTGCTATTCTCCCATGGAGACGATCGTAGAGATGCTGGATGTAGTCCTGTGGAATGACTTGCCATGCCATTTCCACCTGGCGCCTCAGTTGGACCAGCGTTCGTGCTGGACGTGCAGACCGCGTGAGACGACGCTTCATCCAGTCCCAAACATGCTCAATGGGGGACAGATCCGGAGATCTTGCTGGACAGGGTAGTTGACTTACACCTTCTAGAGCACGTTGGGTGGCACGGGATACATGCGGACGTGCATTGTCCTGTTGGAACAGCAAGTTCCCTTGCCGGTCTAGGAATGGTAGAACGATGGGTTCGATGACGGTTTGGATGTACCGTGCACTATTCAGTGCCCCTCGACGATCACCAGAGGTGTACGGCCAGTGTAGGAGATCGCTCCCCACACCATGATGCCGGGTGTTGGCCCTGTGTGCCTCGGTCGTATGCAGTCCTGATTGTGGCGCTCACCTGCACGGCGCCAAACACGCATACGACCATCATTGGCACCAAGGCAGAAGCGACTCTCATCGCTGAAGACGACACATCTCCATTCGTCCCTCCATTCACGCCTGTCGCGACACCACTGGAGGCGGGCTGCACGATGTTGGGGCGTGAGCGGAAGACGGCCTAACGGTGTGCGGGACCGTAGCCCAGCTTCATGGAGACGGTTGCGAATGGTCCTCGCCGATAAGCCAGGAGCAACAGTGTCCCTAATTTGCTGGGAAGTGGCGGTGCGGTCCCCTACGGCACTGCGTAGGATCCTACGGTCTTGGCGTGCATCCGTGACGTCCGGTCCCAGGTCGACGGGAACGTGCACTTTCCGCCGACCACTGGCGACAACATCGATGTACTGTGGAGACCTCACGCCCCACGTGTTGAGCAATTCGGCGGTACGTCCACCCGGCCTCACGCATGCCCACTATACGCCCTCGTTCAAAGTCCGTCAACTGCACATACGGTTCACGTCCACGCTGTCGCGGCATGCAACCAGTGTTAAAGACTGCGATGGAGCTCCGTATGCCACGGCAAACTGGCTGACACTGACGGCGGCGGTGCACAAATGCTGCGCAGCTAGCGCCATTCGACGGCCAACACCGCGGTTCCTGGTGTGTCGGCTGTGCCGTGCGTGTGATCATTGCTTGTACAGCCCTCTCGCAGTGTCCGGAGCAAGTATGGTGGGTCTGACACACTGGTGTCAATGTGTTCTTTTTTCCATTTCCAGGAGTGTATAAATCTCATGCCATACTTTGGATGTAGATGCGGACTACCTCAATGAATTACAAAATTGTAGCCGCATATTTCATAATATATTACACTATAAGTTCCGCATATTTCACAACCTGTTGTAGCATAACTTGTGATTACCCTCAACTTCAGGAGTGTAGTTAAACCTAACTAACCTAAGGACATCACACACATCCATGCCCAAGGCAGTTTCCAGACTGCAGCGCCTAGAACCGCACGGCCACTTCGGCCGGCGTGAAGCAAATCATATAACGACGTGATTTCCTACTGACGAAATTTACTAGCCATAAACTGTCGTGCCTTTGATGTAGTAATGTCATAATCAACAATACGTTTTATGGCAGTATCTGGACATGACCAAGCTGTATACCAGATGGTAATGCAAGTAAATCTATCAGATTGTTGTCTAATTTCTGTGTCAATGTGAGTGTTTCATAGTAATCTGCACCTATAATTGGCTACCGCATGGGGAAAGGCGTCTGGTGGCATGTTCAGTTCCCCTTAATGTGGACTATGTTGTTCTTGTTGTGGTCTTCAGTCCTGAGACTGGTTTGTTGCAGATCTCCATGCTACTCTATCCTGTGAAAGCTTCTTCATCTCCCAGTATCTACTGCAGCCTACATCCTTCTGAATCTGCTTAGTGTATTCATTTCTTGGTCTTCCTCTACTATTTTTACCCTCCACGCTGCCATCCAGTACTAAATTGGTGATCCCTTGGTGCCTCAGCACATGTCCTACCAACCTATCCATTCTTCTAGTCAATTTGTGCCACAAACTTCTCTTCTCTCCAAGTCTATTCAATACCTGCTCATTAGTTATGTGATCTACCCATCTAATCTTCAGCATTCTTCTGTAGCACCACATATCGACAGCTTCTACTCTCTTCTTACCTAAACTATTTATCATCCATGTTTCACTTCCATACATGGCTACACTCCATATGAATACCTTCAGAAACGACTTCCTGACACTTAAATCTATACTCGATGTTAGCAAATTTCTGTTCTTCAGAAACGCTTTCCTTGCCATTGCCAGTCTACATTTCATATCCTCTCTACTTCGACCATCATCAGTTATTTTGCTCCCAAAATAGCAAAACTCATTTACTACTTTAAGTGTCTCATTTCCTAATGTAATTCCCTCGGCATCACCCGACTTAATTCGACTACATTCTATTATCCTCGTTTTGCTTTTGTTGATGTTCATCTTATAGTCTCCTTTCAAGATACTGTCCATTCCGTTCAGCTGCAATGTGGACTATATGAGCCGTGAATTACCATATAGTGTCCAAGTGGCGCAGCTAACATGGTGATACTTTGCCTGGTCTCTCATGGAAAGCATGCATTGATGAGCTAAAACATTATGACCACGTGCTTAACAGCTTCTTTGTCCTTCTTTGTTATGGAATACATCAATGATTCTGAGTATCAGGGATCAGACAGTTTGTTGATAGGATTATGGAGGTATGTAGTATTACATCTCTACAAAGAGGTAATGTAATAACGGCCGCTGATTTGCGCACGGAGAGATTGCACCTGATAGCAAACCATATGCGTTCCATAGGAATTAAATCAGGGAAATTTGGCCCCTTAGATGACATGTGTAAGCTGTAATGCTCCGCAGGCCAATGTAACATGGTTCTGGCTCCGAGAAAAAGACAATTTCACTGGTGGAAGATGGCATTGCCATTGGGGAAGACCTCGAGCATGAAGGGATGCAGTTGCTTCACAATTATCAGCATGTCTTCGTTTACTACCACAGGTCCCATGCAAGTGCAGGAGAATGTCTCCCGTAGCAATATACTGGTACTACCAGTCCGCATATGTGGTGTGCAGCACGTTTCGAGCCACTATTCACTTCAACTTTGAGAAAGGGCCACCATGCGGCATCCAATCGCTATGGGCAGCTGTCATAATGTTTTGGCTTATCAGTGGGTTGTGCTCAGTGCCCAGCATAAACTGTTGACCTTCGAGCATATGACAGAATTTCTTGATGGAAGCATACACCGCATATAGCTCGTGATCATTCGTTGACCAGCTTTGCTGTGATGGAGACACTTTCTGGTTGAAGAACACCAAGGGCTGCTGATGTTGGAATACTTGTTGCTGAACCACAGCACCTATTCCAGTTGCAGGTGCATCAATCATTAAAGTGAGAGGAGCTTGCAGAACAGTATGTGCTAACAGTGCAACTTCACAGATAGTGTTCTTCAATTTGATAAAGACCATCTCAGCCTCATTTGTTCACAGCAGTTTGTCATTCAGCTTTGTGGACCTTGGGAGCGTTCATTCAGTGTAGCCACCAAGAATGTGTAGCTGTGCACGAAAAAGTGTTAGAAATTAGTTATGCCGAGAAATCATCGCACCTCGCGAACTGTCTCAGGCTGTGGGAAATTGATTATGTCTTCTTCTTTCTCCTGAGGTTGCCGTATTCCTTGGGTGTTGATGTTATAATGTTGCACAGCCAAAAGGCATCCTCATAAATTCCAAGAGACCGAATGGAGTACAGCTGGTTAAGTCAGCGTTGACAGGGGACGCTGAACTCCATCTTCCTGGAGGTCTGACATTGAACACTCTTCCCATTGGCGCGCTGGTCAGCGCTTTCTTGATGCCATTTTGTGGCGCTGCGCTAGTTGGTGTGCAGTCGACGGCTTAAGTTGGGTTCACACATGCAACAGAAGTGTCACCACAGCTAATACCGTATTGCAGTTGCAATGGAGCTGCGTGTGTGATCTCCCAGGTTTTAGTGGCGCAACTTAGGAGACGCAGCTTTTGTCACACCACAAAAAGTTCAACTTGGGTATATTTTCTTATGCCACTTTCCTAACACCGCTGCTCCCTGATGGCATTATTTCGAAGTACAAGCGTTCTGTTGCAGTTGTCATAGAGTAATGACCAATTTTCAACTCGTGGGAATATGTCTGCAAGGATTTTTCTGTGTCAAGAAAAATTTTCATCCTTCGTGAAGTGTGTGGGATCCAAAGAACATTTCTCTGGGCATATACAAAGGTCACTAATTATACTGCTAATACAAAGCATAAAATTTGATCTGTAACGAAATTACACTGGAGATGCAGAACCATCAGTGATGTGGAATGAGACAAGATCTTCAGTAACAACAAAGAAATTGTAGACAATCCTTATTAACAGTAATGTACATATCTCTATACTGCACAGCAATATTCATTCCTACAACAGTTAATTAACTGAAGTAAAAAGAAAGTTGCTATGTTGATGAAAGCTGCTGCATTCACAGTTACACTATGTATTTTATTTATTTTTTCTTCCATGGGACCAAATTAAGGAGAAGTCTCAATGGTCATGGAACAAGTCAATACATAAAATTATAACATGATAGTAGAAACAGATAAAATGAAATAAGAAACATATTCAGGCGACAAGTCGTAAGTTTAAATAAAGAAAATCAACAATGTAACACTGGAATTTGCTTAATTTTTCAGCTCTCCCAGGAGCTCCTCGACAGAATAGAAGGAGTGAGCCATGAGGAAACTCTTCAGTTTACACTTAAAAGTGTTTGGGCTACTGCTAAGATTTTTTAGTTCTTGTGGTAGCTTACTGAAAATGGATGCAGCAGAACACTGTACTCCTTTCTGCACAAGAGTCAAGGATGTGCATTCCACATGCGGATTTGATTTCTGCCTAGTATTAACTGAGTGAAAGCTGTTAACTCTTGGGGATAAGCTAATATTGCTAATAACAAACGACATTAAAGGAAATATATACTGTGAGGGCAATGTCATAATTCGCAGACTATTGAATAGAGGTCGTCAAGAGGTTCTCGAACTTAATCCACATATAATTCGAAAAGCAAGTTTTTGTGCCAAAAATACCACTTTTGAATCAGAATTACCCCAAAAACTTATACCATACGACATAAGCGTATGAAAATATGAGAAGTAGACTACTTTTCGTATTGAACTGTCACTTATTTCAGATACTGTTCTAATGGTAAATAAAGCAGCATTTAGTTTTTGAACAAGATCCTGAACATGGGTTTCCACAACAGCTTACTATCTATCCGAACGTCTAGGAACTTGAACTGTTCCGTCTCGCTTATAATATGCCCATTGTGTCTGATCAAAATATCGGTTATTATTGATTTGTGAGTTAGAAACTGTAAAAACTGCGTCTTACTGTAATTTAACATCAAATTATTTTTCACAAGCCACGAACTTATTTCATGAACTACATTATTTGATACTGTTTCAGTATTACACACAATAACCTTCACTACCAAGCTGGTGTCATCAGTAAACAGAAATATTTTTGAATCACCTGTAATACTAGAAGTCATATCATTTATATAAATAAGAAACAGCAGTGGCCCCAGCACCCACCCTTGGGGAACGCCCCACTTAACAGTGCCCCATTGGGACTGAACATCACTACCACTCTCAATATTGCGGAGAATTACCTTCCGCTTTCTGTTCTTGAAGTAAGAGGAGAACCAATTGTAAACTACCCCCCTTACGCCATAATGGTCCAACTTCTGCAGTAATATTTTGTGGTCAACACAGTCAAAAGCCTTCGTTAAATCAAAGAAAACACCTAGCGTTTGCAACCTTTTATTTAATCCGTCCAAAACCTCACAGAGAAAAGAGAATATAGCATTTTCAGTTGTTAAACCATTTCTAAATCAAACTGTATATTTGACAGAAAATTATGTGAATTTAAATGCTTCAGTAACCTTGTATATACAACCTTCTCGATAACTTTAGCAAACACCGATGGCATAGAAATAGGTCTAAACTTGTCAACATTATGCCTGTCTCCCTTTTTATAAAGTGGCTTCACTACTGAGTTCTGTAATCGGTCAGGAAACCGACCACTCCTAAAGGAAAAGTTACAGATATTGCTAAGTACTAGACTAACATACATAGAACAATACTTCAGTATTCCGCTAGATACCCCGTCATATCCATGAGAGTTCTTGGTCTTTAGTGATTTAATTATTAACTCAGTCTCCCTCTTGTCAGTATCATGGAGGAGCATTTCAGGTAACAGTCTCGGAACACTTTTATCTAAAAGTGCTATATGATTCCCTGTTGGGACTAGGTTTCTATTTAGTTCACCTGCTGCATTCCGAAAGTGATTATTAAATACTGTACATATATGCAACTTATCAGTAACACGGACATTCCCACTACGCACTAATTCTATATCCTCGACCTTTCTCTGCGGACCATATGGCCCTAATTTTATTCTGAGACTTAACTATTCTACCTGCATACCACATACTTTTTACCTTCCTAATAACGTTTTTAAGCACCTTACAATACTGTTTGTAAAGGGCTGCTGCATTTAGATTTTGACTGCTTCTAACGTTTTGATATAATTGCCACTTTGTTCTATGAGATATTCTTATCCCTCTAGTCAACCACCCATGCTGCCTGTTTGTGCTAGTACCCTGTTTTGAACATTCTAACGGAAAGCAACTTTCAAAGAGCACCAGAAAAGTCTTGAGGAAGGTGTTATATATATCGTCTACCATATCAGCACTATAAACATCTTGCCACTCTTGTTCCTTGATAAGGTTTATAAAGGTCTCTACAGCAACTGGATCAGCTTTCCTAAACAGTTGATAACTATATTTAACATGAGTTGCAGCACAAAAATCTTTTAGAGTTAAAATTTGTGCATCATGATCTGAAAGGCCATTCACCTTTTTGGTAACAGAATGCCCTAAATATTTACTTTTTGCCTCCCAATGGTAGTTTAATACTAACCTGATTATACTTGAATTTTTCAAACAAAATAGTTACTCGAATCTGCATAATCTGTATCTTGCTTGCACTGCATTACTATGTAATGTGTAGCCTTATAACACATATTCACACCTACCAATTAACCAACAGAAGTTTCTTATTGTTGAATCTAGATATTCAAGTAACAAAAAGACTCTCTAATTTAAGTATAGTTTTCTTTGGAATTAGCAGAAATTCCCAATTTCTTGCTTTATGTTCGATGGGAGCTTGCTGAATACCACACCTAAGCAGCAGACTCCTTTACTTCTCTCGCAACATAAGGCAGGAATGCAAAGTGCACATGAAAATGATTTTGGTTGCATTTTATTGTATTAAAAACATTACAATTCAGCTGAAACTTGTTTTTGTTGTCAGTAAAAAAACGGTTAAGGAGTACAGGTCTCGGGGAGTAATAATTCCAAGAACCTTAAAAAGAGCACATTGTGTGGTTATCTGGTTTACACAATTATCTTACTGCTCACTTTTGGTGAAGAGACACAATATACTACACATGTCCAAACACTTTCTTTACTTGAAGAACCCTGCATCAGAGGATTCATTTACAGCAGAGTGGAAATATGCCAACACCAATGCCCAACACCCAGCCTCCGATCACCCCCACAAAAAATAAAAATCATTTAAATGGACAGCAATGTACACTCTAAACACTTTATACAGACATTAATCAAGCTTGATACCACCATGAAACTTCCTGTCAGATTGAAATTATGTGCCAGAGCGAGACTCGAACTCGAGACCTTTGCCATTCACGTGCAAGTGCTCTACCAATGGAGCTACCCAAGCATGACTCACGCCCCGTCCTCACAGCTTTAATTCCGCCAGTACCTCGTCTCCTACCTTCCAAAGCTGTTAGGACAGGGCGTGAGTCGTGCTTGGGTATCTCAGTTGGTAGAGCACTTGCCCACAAAAGGCAAAGGTCCCCACTCTGCTGTAGAGTGAGCATTTCATTCTTGATACCACCACGTTTATTTTAATATTATTGTATATTTCTTATAGATGAACAGCTCTCTCAGAAGTGTAAGGTAAACAGCCTTTATTTAACAGGATCACTATCAGTTTCATAAAATTGTTAGGATCTGCGTGCTCAGGTTGCGGCATTTTTTGGTAAAGTGTCAGGGGGGAGTACATTTCTGATGACAACAGTTTCACTTCCTGTCCTGGTGCCAAAAAATTGAACAGAATTCTGAAATCAGTAATTAACACAAAAAATATAAGTACTGTTGGTAGTAATACAAGGACTTAATTTATCACAGGAAAACAGCAGTTATGAAAAACGTACATCCGTATACTGTGGAAATTTATTAAAGTATCACTTAACATAGATTTTTTAGAATCAGCTTCATTTTATCCCATTATTGCTGCTGTCGGTACTCTGTATAAGGAAGAAGAAGGAAAAAATAGCCCAGTCATGTTAAAAATTCAGATAACACATTTTTAAGGTGTAAAAATTTGGAACCTGATATTCTGAATTACACATTGAAGCAAATATAAACATAAATTTCTCACTTAGCAATGGAGTTTAAAAAACACAGAGGAGGGTTACATAATGGGATTCAGATTTATTAATTTATTTCACTTAAAGAAACACAAAAAATAGAATTCAGATGTAGGTGACTTAACTTCTGCTGCTCTAGGTGCCACCCCATGTGTATATAATTCTATTTTCAAAACGATCCCAAAATCACTTATTATTAAACAAAACTATTTTTGCATGGAGGATGGTGTAGCTTCTTGTGTGGAGTCTCACTTCTTCATGTAGCCTTATTTTACAATACTCAGTGATTACAGCTTTTTTTCAGTTAATAAATGTGATTATCAAGGGAAGGACTGTTTCAAGCATGTTTATTCAGCTGAAGGAAAACTTCACACCTCATGTCCTGGAAAGCTGAGACAACTAATTTCTTAAAAGGGTTTTTCATATTGAAAATTGGCGTTTGTCTATTAGTTTCTGGTTCATCTTTCACAGATAAACATTATCATTGTTTTTTTCTGTTTTTATACCAATACTAGTAATTTTAGAACATGGTGAAATTTGTCAAATGTTGCACTCTACGTTTTTGTTCAGTTTCCTAGGCAAATATGAAATGTAAGAAACTGGATGAGCTATATAATCATATTAGTTATTTATTACAAAGGTAGATGTACCAATATGAACAATGTTTTGGAAATAGCTTAAGACTGCTGCATTGATATCCTGCTCCTACATGACTTACCACAGCATTAGAAAACACTTCCAGTTCCCTAAGGAGTTTCTTTTAACGTGAACTGTCAATCTTTTACTGGTTGAGAAACCAGCATCACCAAGTGGCAGAAGTCATAAAATATAAAGATTGCCTTGCGTCAAAACCAGGACCTTGTGATTTATAAATGGATTTCATTTCCTATAAAAGCATAACAAAACATTTCACACGTATTGTTAAGGAATCGTCAGAAAGGTAATGTTGCTTACCAAGCTGATAGTTTGTATTCCTCTCCTGTGGAAATGGTGGACTAAAAGACTCACAGTGCAACAACTATTCACTGAAGAACTGTTCAGCTGTCATTACGTTTCATCTGGCCACATGTAAAAACGGTAATCACCGTACTAATGTTAGGAATTTCGGACAAATCAAGCTAACTGCACCACTATATGTGTAATAGGAGCAAGGAAAATTGTTTTCGTATTAAAATCAGTGCTTGATTTCAGCTCTTAATGAGAAAAATCTCTAAATTTCAATCCTACGCAGTACGTAATAACAGAAAATCAACGTCTTCCCCAAGTCACGAGACTTTGATGATGGTTTCAGTGTAATGACGTCACGCGCAATCTATATGTGGCTACGAATTTGATCATAAACATTTTATGCTGGTAAATATCGATTTTCGATATTTGCCGGCCGTCGATAAAGAACGGTCGATACAACTACTGCAGTGGACGTTTGTAAACACTGTAGCGGGAAGGAGTGTGTTTATTTAAATGCCAGTGACATGAAACGCAAGTAGGAGGTTTGTGTTGCTGTGTGTCAAGAAGCGTATCCTAATAAAAATGCCAGGTGCTGTCTTACGATGCAAGCAGCTGGCCAGTGTAAGGAGGTTATGCTATTGTAAACCAATACATGTTGGTAGATTTCTCAAACAGTATTCGACACCATCTAGTGCGAGATTGGAGACATTGATTAAGCCTGAGTTGGATGTAGACTATCTGTGTAATGCGGATAACAAAACAGAAATTGAAAATAATATAAGAAACCGGAAAGGTGTTGGTAATATTAACCGCGTTCTTGAGTTGCATAAACGAATTAGTTCACTGTCGCCTGACAGAGAAGATGAACTGCAAGAACTGAGAAAAGAATTTGAAGAAGAAGCCTTGCTCATACCTAACAAGTCCTTCCCTTCCTTGTCGCAATACGGCGAAGAGCCGAAAGTTCTTAATCTTCAGGGAGTGAAACCTAGTTTCCCGTTCAAGGCGAAAGAATTCAGTGAAATCACCATACAGAATCGGACTTTGCGAACGGAAAATTTGGCTGTATTTACTGGGCACAGAGGCTACTGCTTTAGTGGACAACTTGCAGAACTTGAACAAGCTCTTGTTCGATACACCGTGAGGGAACTGTTGTCGAGAAATTTTAAGTTAATTTCAGTCCCAGACATCTTGCCAAGAGAAGTAATTGAAGGCTGTGGAATGAACACGAGGGGAGAACGTACGCAGGTAAATATTTAGAAACCGATAAGTACAGAACACAATTTTTAACTTGGTTGCATATTAGATGTCTTACCTGGCTGCCAATGCAGTGTTCCTGCTGGTACTGCAACTAAACTACGTAATTTTTCTACACACATTTGAAGAAGAGCCAGTTTCGCAAATAACAGCTTGTATTTCTCATACACATTGTGTCTTACAGATACAATCCTCTGTTAAACCTCCATTGGTTAACCTTTTTCCTAAGCAACTAAGAATAAGAAAGATATTTTTCATTAACATTTTGCCTGGTATGTCACATTTTAACTGCTATCAGAAAGGGAATTTTATTAACATAGTGTAAGACACCAAATGTTTTTGTTACTAATGAGCAAAGAAAAGAATTAGACTGTTACCTTTCAACTGATTTTGTACTTAAACACATATGAATTTCCAACTTACTGACTTTTGCATACAGTGTGCTATGGCATAATTGAGTACAAGTGAGTGTTAATTATACAGTAACAGTATCAGCAAATGCTTGAAATGAGCATCAGTAGATTGCATGCAATAAACAGGATTTTATTCCAATAAGTTGTTAATGCCACCGGTGTGTGTCTAATTGGAGGGATGTTTACAGCACCCAAGACGCAAATGGAAAATACAAAACATTCATTAATAAAGTTGGCACCTTATTTGAAAATTGTTTCCCCCTGAAGGTAACTCAAATTAAGCAGAAGCCTAATAAAAAACCATGGATCACACAAGGGATAACTATATCAAGTGAGACAAGAAGGAAACTCTATCTGATAAGTAGGGACACCTTTGATACTAGTATTGTAGCTCATTACAAAAATTACTGCAACGTACTGAAGAAGATTATCCAGAAATCTAAACACCTGCATTATGAGAAGAAGATAAATACATCCAGCAGGGATATGGGTAAGTCAGAGACAGGTAGAACCAGAAATGAGGTGGAACAAATAGCTCTAAAAATAAATGAAACCCTGGTAACAAACACATGTTGTGTTGCAAACCATTTAAACACTTATTTTGTCTCTGTTACTGATAGCATGGGGTTGTCAGGTTCCGTAAATAATGCAATGGAATATCTGAGACCAGTACACACAAGCAATCTCAGTAAAATGGAGTTGACACTTATTTCACCCAAAGAAATAGAATCCATCATAAAGTCCTTGAAATCAAAGCATTCTAGTGGTTATGATAACAAATCAACAAAGTTAATAAAAGAGTGTTCATGTAAGCTTAGTCATATCATATTTGTGTAATCAATCACTTGTCACAGGTACATTCCTGGACTGGCTTAAATATGCTGAGGTTATACCTCTCCACAAGAAAGGGGACAAAGAAATGCCGTCAAATTACCGACCAATCTCACTTTTGCCAGCTTTTTCAAAAATCTTTGAAAAGGTTAGGTTCAAGCGTCTACTTAATCACCTTAGTGAAAATAACATACTGTCAAAGTCACAGTTTGGGTTTCTTAAGGGTTCTGATATTGAGAAAACTATTTACACTTACAGCAAAAATGCCCTTAATTCATTGGACAACAAATTATAGGCAACTGGCATGTTCTGTTACCTGTCAAAGGCATTTGACTGTGTGAATCACAGCATTCTTTTAAGTAAATTGAAATATTATGGCGTCACTGGTAGTGTTGCAAAGTGGTTTAAGTCATACCTTACTAATAGGAAACAAAGGGTGTCATTACATAACACTTCAGCAGTAGGCAATCAGACATCATCTGATTGGAAATAAATTACATGTGATGTTCCCCAAGGTTCCATCCTAGGCCCACTACTGTTTCTCGTGTATATGAATGACTTGTCAACTGTTACACTACCATATGCCAAGTTTGTCTTATTTGCAGATGATACAAACATTGCAATAAATAGTAAATCAAATATAAATTTAGAAAGGGCAGCTAATCAAATTTGTTACTGACATTAATAAGTGGTTCATAGCCGATTCACTGTCATTAAACTTTGAAAAGACCCACTATATGCAGTTCAGAACTTCCAAGAGATTTCCTTCTGGTGTGTGTATAAAATATGACAACATGGAAATAGGAGAAGTTGAGAGTGTAAAATTCTTGGGATTACAACTTGATAATAAATTCATTTGGGAGCAACAAACTAACGAACTGCTAAAGTGCCTAAACAAGTCTGTGTTTGCAATGCGAATGATGTCAGACATAGGAGATATAAATATAAAAAAAACTGACATATTTTGGTTATTTTCACTCCCTTATGTCAGATGGTATCATATTTTGGAGTAACTCCCCAAACAGAGAAAAAAATTTAGAGTACAGAAGCGTATAATGAGAGTAATGAGTAGTGTAAATCCAAGAACATCATGTCAAAACCTATTCAAAGAATTGGGCATATTAACCACAGCTTCTCAGTATATTTATTCCTTAGTGAAGTTTGTTGTAAATAATACTTCTCTTTTTCCAACTAAGTGCTTAGTACACAGTATCAATATTAGGAATAAGAACAATATACATAAAGATTTAAAATCACGTACTCTTGCCCAGAAAAGAGTCCAGTATTCAGCACCACATATTTTCAATAAGTTACTAGCAGACATTAAGAGTTTAGTTTCAGACAAGGCACAATTTAAACACAATTTAGAAGAATTTTTGGTGGCCAACTCCTATTCAATCCATGAGTTTCTCAACAAGTGCAGTAGACCATTTTAATGAAGATTTATTATACTTTAATTTTTGACAATACTTGGTTGTAACAGCCAAGTAGCTGCCTACTGTGTGAATGATAGATGCATGGAAAGCAGATGTAAGTCTTAAGTCTGTAAATAGTGGATGTTTAATTTTAAATCTTGTACATAATCTGACTGTTCTTAACTGAGAATCACTAAAATCAATAATTTACTTTAATTTTTGACAATACTTGGTTGTAATAACCAAGAAACTAGCAAATATCTGAATGGTGGATTTAATGAAAGTAGATGTAAGTGTTAAACCTGTATTAGAAGTTTAAATTTAATTCATTTGTATAATTTTACTGTTTACTGACTGAGGATCATTAAAATTAATGAAACTCATGTTTTTCTAATTACATTTTTGTAATGTGTTTATCTGACATGTTCCACATCCAGGAGGATTCGCTCTTTTATGGGCCTATGGAATGAAAAATTAATCTAATCTGTATAGCTGTTAGTCATTTTCATGGAGAAAGTGTGTTTCCATGATTGTTTTCCAAATATAAAACTCTGTAGATAACCTCAACTCTTAAAATGTAATAGATTCAAGTGTGAAAATTTGTGGCATTGCAAAAGATCTTCTGTGTGGTATGGACCAGCCATGAAAGTATCTTCCTACTTAAATTTTTCAACATATGTGTATGTATGTTGGATTTAAAAGCTATTGAATTCGTACATACAAAATTAATTTTGCATAATTTCTGCCATTTGACAAATCCTCCAGGTGGACTGCCTGGACAAGTGATGTGCAACTAAAAATAATAGTGGTAAGATTAAGCTAGATAGGCATGAGTGACCTGTGCAGTGTTATGTGGCTTTATGATTAATTACAGACTTACTGTTTCATCCTTACTTGTTTTCATCAGGTAACACCAGCGGTTTACATCCTTCTTCATTGCTGAGCGATGTATCACTTTTCGTTCTGACGCTGCAACTCTTCCTTTCCTATGTCTTTACTACTTTTTATCTATATAAATGATGAACTATTGGTTTTGCCTTTTAATACCTTTTTAATAACTGTGGAAGTATTACAGGCATCGGGTCCCACCTAATGTGTCACTCAATTGATCTGTTTACAAAGAGAAAACAGAATATCTCTTCCTTTGACATTATCCAACGACGGCCTCGCGGCGGAGGCTCTTCCACGGCTCGCGGTAGTTTGCAGCATTCGTTTATTCCTTGCCCACTTGCTGCTACTTCGAACTTTCGTGGTGATCGTTGAGCAACATCTTCCACGTTATCTGCAACATAAATAAACTTTCTTCCCACAGTATTTCTGAAAACCCAGAAAATAAACTTAAAGAACATAATAATACTAACTGTTGTTACAATTTTTCGTATATGTCTTGGTCGATTTAATAAGGGGTGGGACAGGCCTAAGCCTTGTGACACCACACTTGTCACTTTTTTAAAACCTTCCCTAACCAGTCTCTCTCATCTGCATGAGGAAGTAACATAAACGTTCCAAAATTCAGGAAAATTAGTTTTCTAATTTTAATTGTTGCTGCTTTCCTCAGTACCAGGAATTTTGTGTCTTGGAAGTAATTATGACCACTGGTTAACTGTTCTGTCTCCTTGTTTTTAGCAGCTTTCTTAACTGAGCTTTCTCACTGATGCGGATATTTTTAAAGCTAGTTTCTTGCTAAGGGAAAAATAAACTTAACTCCATCCGAACAGACCATGAAGGCCCAACGGTACCGACCAGCCACTGTGTCATCCTCGGCCTGCTGGCTTCACTGTATGTAAATACGGAGGGTCATGTGGTCAGCACATTGCTCTCCCACCTTTATGTCAGTTTACGGGATTGGAGCCACTACTCTGATCAAGTAGCTCCTCAGTTGTGCCTCACAAGGGCTGAGTGCACTCCGCTTGCCAACAGTGCTTGGCAGACTAAATGTTCAGCCATCCAAATTCTAGCCCAGCCCAACAGTGCTTAACTTCAGTGATCTGACAGGAACCGGTGTTACCACTACAGCAAGGCCATTGGCCTTCGAAGGATAAGGGACAGTACAATTATGATTCAGAATTGAAATTTTTATGGGGCCATCCTTGTAAACAAGGTAAAACTGTCTTCTTCTACTGAACTTCAGCATGTTAGCTTATTTCCTGATAACATATATTTATTTGGTCATCCAAACTTCAATTATGCAGAATAGTAATCCCTAACAGACTGACTTGTTGCCGATGATGCAGTCAAATAATGTAGTATCTTTCCATCAGGTTACATGCTTTACATTATTCCCAGCTGTCAGTCTTGGAGGAAATACTGAAGCCTCTGATATTGAGCATCGGGTTTGACCCATATGTTATCAAAATATCAGTTATTAAGTGATTGTTTAAATCCAGTATCACTACCATGACATCTATCACGCAACTGTTATAAACACACAAAAAACACACATCAAAAAATTATGTCTTAAAAATATGTACTTAAAATAATTTGAAAACCAGAGCATTTCTTTGGGAATTGGAGTTTTTTTTGTTTGTTAACCACTTACTACACAAATCCTAAAAAAGAAAGAAACCACAATGGCAAATTTGGTATTGTTATGTTAAATTAAGCCATATAGCTAACCTGAACTTCAATACATGTAATGAAATGTGAAATGTGTTTTATTCATCTCATAATGTACATAATTTCAGAACATGTGTCTGATGTACAGGAGACACGTCAAGGTTACAATTTGTTTATTTAAATTTTTGTCACACTTACAATAATACTTTGTGGAGAATTTATGTACTTAAAATTTGTTAGACTTACAGTATTTGCATCTACTATAAATATCATAAATTTTTATTCCATTTTAGGGATCCAGCTCAATGTATCACTCACTTCATCCTTCATAAAATCTTCCACAGAGTGGTAGCATTGTTTAATTAGAAAATCATGTAACTTGATTTTTAAAATATATACCTTCATATTCATTATGTCACACCCTTGTATTGTGTTGTGAATTTTCATGGCTATATACCGAAGAGTCTGAGCGTGCAGTTTTATGTGATGAGACGTGAGCATAAAGTTTTCTGTAAGTTTTGTGTTGTATGAGTGTTGAAAATGTTTTTTTTTTTTTACAGATCAGCTCTACTGCAAAGGAAAAGAACCACCTCAAAGATATATAAAGAGGGGTCAGTTAATATTTTTAGGTATTTAAATAATGGTCAACATGATTCCCTCGGCCGTGCAGAGCACATATCACAAATGATTCTTTTTTGCAACTTTAAAATTCGTGTAATGTTTCCCGAGTTTCCCCAAAAAATTATGCCATACCGAATAACTGATTCAAACTAGCTATAATATTCTATTTTCCTAGTGGCCATATCAGTGGCACAGGCTAAAATTTCCTTTGCAAATTTATTTGCTAGATATTCTATTTGAGAATTCCAACTCAAAGTTCTGTCTGAGTTTATTCCCAGGAACCTGACTGTCGAGTTCTTCCATTTTTTTATTGTTGTGAGTGATACAGATTTCTTCAGTTTTTGACTGTTTGGTTTTAAAACTTGTCATGTGGGTTTTTGAAATGTTTAGCCTTAAGCCATTTAGACTGAACCACGTTTCCAGGTTACTTAACGTATTCATGACACACTGTGATATATTGTCAGAATTTTCATTTTCAATTAGGGCAGAAGTATCATCTGCAAACAAAGTTAAATTAGTATTTATATTGAGAGGCAAGTCTTTTGCTTAGAACAGGAATAAAATGGGTCCAATGGTTGAGCCTTGAGTAACCATGAAACAGCGATATTTGCTGGGGATGATGGGGAGGCAGGAATTGCTAGTGTTAATATCCCAAGCATAACAAGTCATTTATGACATTTAACCTATATAGCTGATATGAACTTCAAAATACGAGCTAAAAACAAAAGAAACGTATCTGCAAATAACAGGCAAGTTATGGTGTAAGACCTGTATCATTATCCACACTTAAGCTAGGTGGGTCAAATGAATGTCACAATATGTACTAACCTTGAGGGGGGGGGGGGGGGGGGATTCACACAGAAATCAAACAACACAAAATAGTGATCACAAATTAACTTTAATTTTTGTATATAGCTAAAATGAAATCAATGATATCCACCAAACACACGCTAATACATGCATAATAAAATGCAAAAATTGCATAAACACATCTTACCTTTTAGAAAACTCTCACAAGGAAAAAAAATTAAAGCACCACTTACTACACACTACAAAAAATTCATATAAACAGATTCCCACCCTCCCTCTTGGCCTTCCACTAACCAATACCCATTTTCCTACACCAAACACGGCACAAATTAAAATTAAGTTTTAAAAATGGGAAACGCTCTTTCTGGAATAAACCTTAATGAACAGTCAATAATTAAGTTATCACTTACAGTTGTTTTGTGGGTACAATACTGCTTACGCGAGTGCTACCAGGAGATTAGTGTGCCATGAGCCACACACATTATTATGAAAAAAGTTGGGGTATTTAGTTTTTTGTACATGTTGGCAGCTCCCTGTAGTCCACATTCAGAGGGAATTTGGCTGCCATTAAGAGAGATGGAGGACTTTTCATATTTTCACACTAATAAAGTAAATTGTTCTTTCTTTACTTGTGCATTTTTTCTTGCTGAGGCAAGTGCTATCAATTTTTACAATGTGTATCAAATAACTGAGAATGTAATGTCTTATTTAGTTATATGTTGTGTTTTTACATTTGCCTAGAATTTGAGGATATTATGATCACATGTGCATATTACTGTAAAAATGTGTACCTAGGGTACCTTCTTAACATTTTAGCTAACACAATGGACCTAGATATTAGGTTGCCATAAAATTTTAGGCAATGCACGTTCTGAACAAATTAATGGTATTTACTTTTATCGTTGTTTCATAGCAGGCATAGATCAAAAAGATTCTTTAGTTTCTCTCACCTGAAAATACAGGCATACACCAACTGATGACTTAAAACATTTTTTCAACATCAGATGCCATGAATCAAGGAAGATAAGAAGAGGTCCAAACCTTATACAGCTACACTGATTGAAGTGGCCAAAAGAGTGCAGACAGATTGCTTATTTATCGGAGAAGGTTGTAAAATGTGTCTAGTTTCTGGAACTACTCTGCAGAGGTACTTGTCATATCGGAGAACTAATGGAAAGCAGGCATCTGGGAATTACTTTGAGAGATGGACAATTTTCACAAAAAAAGAGAAATTTCAGTATAAATGATATCCCTTACAGCCTAGCAAAACACATAATGGGCTACCATGTAAAGAAGTAGGGAACTTGCTTTTGAATGTGCCAAATCAAATGGAAAACTTACGCTGCTTCCTGGGAAATAAATGCTCAAGCTTGTGAACCCTGGTAAACGGACTTTATTAATCAGCACGAATGTGCTCATAGTTTAAGAAAACTATAACAGATTTAATGTTAATTATTTTTGACAAATATTGTAAAGTTAGGGAGAAATGTAAGTTCCCTCCTGAATGCGTCTACAGCATTAATACATGGGACATAACAACAGCTCATATTTCAGTGGAAATAGTCCAAACAAGGAGGATACACAACTTCTGGAGGGGGGAGGGGTACTAAATATGAAAATATTATACAGCCTTCATTCATGGTGTTAATGCAGTTGGGTATTCTGTCCTCCCACCCCATGATGATTTTTCAAAGTGTTCATTTTAAGCCTGGCAAATGTCTCTATGTGGTCCACAGCTGAAAAGTTTGATTTAAGTAACCATTTTATTTGGCACATCAACCTCAACCTCGAGGGAAAGCTCTTGGTGACAGTGGACAGTCATGAGAGACATACTACAATAGAGACAATGGATTTGGCTAAAAGAAATGGTTTCATATTATACACATTCCCAACACTTGCTAGCTACAAGCTTCAACCATTACGTTACACAGTGTATGGTCTCTTAAAAAAAATATTACAGCAGTGCCTCCAATGAGAGGCTTTAGTTGCTTGCTAGCATGCCATTCTATTTTTATGATATTGGAGAGAACTGCAGCAAAGCATATCCTAAGGCTTTTGCACTAGTTGATGCACTGAAGCACCAAAGAAACCATTCTACGCATGCATTTTCAAATACAGAGATACGTAAACAGCAGAATGTGGTGTTGTGGTTACAATGCCTATAGAAGACAAAAAGTGTTAAAGTGTTTTAAAGTGTTTGGTGCAGTTGTTAGATTTGTTACTGCTGCTACAATGGCAGGTTATCAAGATTTAAGTGAGTTTGAACACTGTGTTATAGTTGGCACACGAGCGATGGGACACAGCATCTCCAAGGTTTGATGAAGTGGGGATTTTCCTGTATGAGAATTTCACGAGTTTACTGTGAATATCAGGAATCCAGTAAAACATCAAATCTTTGACATCGCTGCAGTTGGAAAAAGCTCACTGAAGAGTGTCACTGACAGGCCAGATACTGCTAATGGACTAGTAAGTGATTGTGGTAAAGAACCTAACTTCAACAGAAGGGGCTGTGTGACAACTTCTAATGAACACAAAGATTTGGCATCTTGTTCATCTATAGAGAATTCACCAGCTTCCGGAAGAAAACCCTTACAATTTGAAATTAAAATGTAGTTCTTCAGCTTCTGATGACAGCACAGAAACTGATTCAGGCTACATAGATGGAAGGGACCTGTTTCCTATCATCAAATGAACAGGAGAAATGGATAACACATTGAAACTGGGGACCTTTTCCTAACAGAACTGACTGGAGAAAGTGAATTTTATCATTATGTGTTAGAAATAACTAATGATAACAGGCACACACATTCTTTGAAGTACTTGAAGGAGACACCTACATAAGCTAATAAGTTCTTGTTTGCTAAAGAGGATATGCATGAACTGATATCAGAATTCCCCCTGTCTATTATAATTGGAGGCTCTGTTCATTGGGGTTTGTGCTTAACATATGGTGTAAGTTTCTCAAATTTTAATTTGAAATAGATTATATTGATATTTTATTGAATCAATTTTGCTACAGCAGTTGGTTGCACATTGAAAATTTATACATAAAAGGCACAACATAGAACTAATGAGGTATCTCCAATCTTTTCCTGCTGTGTGCTGCAATAGTTTTAATCAAACTTTCAATATCTGTACAAAGAAGTTTTCTTCCAACTTTTTGGCTAGAAATAAAGCTTATTTGGAAAGTAACGTTGTTACATTTTATAAAATAACTTTACCTATATATGTAATAATAATGAAAGTAAAAATTGCATAGTGGCTGTAGATACAAGGCTGTGGCCCTAGGCAAAAGGCCACCTCGAACCTAGAATCACATGCAAGGAAACAAAACTTTTTAAAAAGTGTAATTTCAGTTAAGTAAAAAATCTTAAATTTGTACTGGGGTACCACTGAAAGTTTTTCCGTGTTTGGTGTCCAAAATGGTCATTATACACAAGAGTAAATGCATTTCATAATTGAGGAGCATTTTTCAAAAGTCTATGAATGCAATAGATAGTTTTTCATAAAATGAGTTTTTCTATTTTCACTTAGATGGGCACATTTGAATATTGGGTCATTCCATGCCAATGCAACCAATTTGAGAAAATGTTCCAGCTGATAGTCTCAGATTTGGCTGAAATTTGTCACACCACTGCTACCAAGTGTGGAACACTCATGTACAAAATTTTAAGTTCCTGTGCCAATTAGTTCCAGAATTATGGCTTGTGAAAGAAGGTGGCGTGACCCGGAAATTGCAACCCGCATCTGGCAATCTATCTTCAGACCCAACTTCAGGTCTTAATAACTTTGGGACTGTTCCACACAGTCCAGTGAAATTTTTACAACCCAGTAACATCCACTTAGAGAACACACTCTATGAATCAAAACACCAACAACATATTTCTGAGGGGAAAATAAAAAATCCAAAATGTGATTAAAAAAATGTAATACGTTAAAAGGTACATATTGTAGGTGCTCTCATGCCAAATATGATTCACTCAAAAAGGGTATAAATTTTTTTGTGGTAAGCTTAATGTGGCCTAAACATACACAGAACTCATATGGCCCATATCAGTCACACAAACAGAGTTACATGCACACGAAATCACAAAAATTTGAAAAATTACCTGTAAAACATGGATTTTCTAAGTGTGGTAGCAGAAAAGGGGACAAGTGATATCCAAGCCAAATTTCAAACACTGCATGAGTAGACCATAATATAATATGTGGCAAAATTTCAACTTGTTATTGCAAGGCATTTGTGCACAATAAAAGTTGACAGAGATGTATTTGGTTATGTTTCTTTTAACACAATTTAGCAAGTAATAGTGATGATGCAGACAGCTTGTTTCAGATAAAGCTGCAGCTATTGTTGGGAAGCATTAGGCTACAGAAAGTTAAACAATGGTAGTTTTCAGGGACAGAATGAGTCATTGTTAGGCAGGTACAACAATTACAGGTTACTCATGTTTTTAAGATTCTAGTTTAGACTAGAGATGGGCAAACTGAAACACGTAACTATTTCAAAACAAATGAAACAGTATAATGTAATGTTTCGATACGCTGTTTCGAATCAGTGAAACAGTTTGTGTTTTGTAATCTAATAAACCTACACGTTTTATCATCTTGAATGTCTACTGTATAAGTATGTACATATAAACACAAATGAGGTGTGAGAGCACTAATCATATCGCAGAAAGTGTGAAACTATCACTTAGGTGTATTGGCAGTTTCGTGTTTCCTGCAACAAATTCACTGCTTTCGTGTCATGTGACTTTCATACTTTTTAATTGGCTGAGGACAGCCATAGCTGAATCCAGAAGAACCACCACAAATGGAACTGGAGGTGGAAGCAAACTGCAGAAACTACGGATATGTTACTGGGATTTTCACATTCCGTTAGTATGGGTAATATACCCATCCTGCTAATTTTCATGCACACAAAGGGAATCATTGTGGATAATAGGTACATTGACTATAGACTCACAAATAATGCATAATAATTCGAATAAATAACAAAATATAACAGAAAATAATTTTGTCTTTCAAGGTGTTTCGAACCGTTACTATAAATACACCATGCTCCCCAGCCCTTCCCATTCACCATTACACTATACGCGATATGTCAAACAGATTGCTTGCAATTATACCTACATCAAATTTATGTATATGTCTAATAACTGTCACTCTTCATCTTTCCCCCCCCCCCCCCCCCCCCCCCAAAGTGTTGTTGTCTTACTTGCGTTTCTTAATATGATTACTGTACATGAACAGAGAAGCATATGTTATAAAAAAAAGTGTAATTTAACTGAATGATTTTCACATATTTAGTATTTTGAATGTAAATAGTATGCATTGTTTTATTGTTTGGTTTGTGTTTATAAAGCAGATGTTACGCCATTTCGAAATGGGACAGTCAGCTAGAAACGAAGCTTTATTTTCGGATATCTTAAGCTTCTTGCTGTTGCCCGTCAAAAAGATTTCAACACTCTTGAAAGTGTTTCATGAAGTGGTATGTTGTGTTTCAGTACCTGTGCCAAGCCCGAATCTCGTCCGACACAGAGCGGAATGAAACATCACTGTTTCAATACAATTAGTCTCTTCCAAGCACTGGTGGACTGAAACAGCCTTATTTTGAAACAGCGATACAGTTTCTGTGTCTGGCTTGAGATCGAATCTGGTCCGGGTATCCGAGACAGGGGCGGAATGAAACTCCACTGTTTCGAAACAGTGAACCACAGCCGTTCCGAAACACTGAAACAGTTCCACGTATTGATACACTGTATCGAAACATAGAAACAGTGGCCAAGTCTAGTTCAGACTGGTCAGTGCTGTTGTGGAAAGTCAATATGGAGGCAGAAGAGTGTACTAGTGGTGCTTTTGTTCAAACAAGCTGCAGTATTGGTAGAGCACAAGCATCTGAATGTCATAAAACAACATATGGAACAAAATGTGACATTTGCTTTGTACTGTGTGATCTGTATGAATCGGACCAAGATTTGTTGCTTTGGAGATTCGGGATACACCCTGTGGGCACAAGAAATACAGTTCCAGGTAACTTTAGTGTTTGTTATCATCATATGAAAGTGTTTCTGGATAAGTATTCTTTCCTACAAAGAAATTGTTTTGATCCATTTCGGATTCATAGGAAGACAGTGAAGTGTAGCCTCAGAGAAACTGATATAAAATCAGTATTGAAAGTGAATCAGTGCTTGGGACTTGCCATGAAACCAGGACAAAAGTTATGTTCCAGGTGTGTTACACTGCAAAAAAATGAAGAATATTCTGATAATTTACATGACAGTGGCGAAGAGTATCAGTCACCTACAACCACAGCGGATGAGCAATTAAATACTTCAGTGACTGCTCTTGGTTTGTCTCCCATGAAGACACACAAAGCTGGGAAAAAGAGACAGGCCCAGCTACGGCAGAAGAAAACTACAAGAAGCTCAAATGGAATTAAAACACAAAATAGCTGGCACACTAATGGTGGAAGAGGAAGAACTACCTGCTCTAAAGGAACAGAAATCATGCCAGAAATGCTCTGATTTGGACAAAATTGGGCGTGATTTGAAAGAAAAATGTGCCATATCCACACACCAGAAAAAAGTAGCTATTCCTACCCTTGCACCTTCCAGCTGGTCTACTGACTACACTGCAAAGGAATTCAATGTTTCTACATATATGGTAAAGCAAGCTAGGAAAAATAAAAGCAACTCAAGGCGTGCTTCCACAACTTCCGCAGGCTCAGGGTAAGCAAATGTAACGGTGAAAATGGGAAATGTACGTGTACAGATGCAAAAAAAGACTGTTGCTATGCAACATATCACAACTATATGTAGAATTCAAGGAAAAATATCCCAATACCAAAGTAGTTTTAACATATTTTTTCAATCTTTGGCCAAAATGGATTGTGCCTGTAAGTGCAAGAGGCACACACAATGTTTGTGTATGTGAGACCCATCAAAATACTGAGTTGATGAAACTTCCTGGCAGATTAAAACTGTGTGCCCGACCGAGACTCGAACTTGGGACCTTTGCCTTTCGTAGGCAAGTGCTCTACCATCTGAGCTACACAAGCACGACTCACACCCCGTCCTCACAGCTTCACTTCTGCCAGTACCTCATCTTCTACCTTCCAAACCTTGCTAGGACGGGGCGTTAGTCGTGCTTGGGTAGCTCAGTTGGTAGAGCACTTGCCAGCGAAAGGCAAAGGTCCCGAGTTCGAGTCTCGGTCGGGCACACAGTTTTAATCTGCCAGGAAGTTTCATATCAGCACACACTCCGCTGCAGAGTGAAAATCTCATTCTACTAAGTTGATGTTTACTGCTATAAAGGATTCTGGTCTGGATTACAAAGGTGCAATGAAGCTGCTAGTGTGTGACATCAGTTCCTACCAGTGCATGATATACAGGTGTGAAAAGTGTTCTGGTAAGGCAAATCTTGCAGAACACATGAATAACAAACTGTATGGTGAACTCCTTAGGGGTGATTATTAACTTCTTTCTTATAAAGAATGGACACACATGGTTCGCACAAGTCTTGAAACAAAGCAAAGGTCAGTAGAAGATTTTGTTGAAGTTTGTTGTCAAAAAACGGACAAACTGACCACATACAGCTTCACAGCAACAGCACAATCGGCTTATCTCCAGTTTTGTAAGGATAATTTGAAACAAAGTGAAATTGTACTAATACTAGACTTATCTGAAAATTATGCATTTATAGTTCAAGATGTCATCCAAGGATATATTGGGACAACAGTCAAGCAACTCTCCAGCCATTTGCTATTTACTACAGAGGTGAATCAGGTGATGTGTCTGTCATGAACCTGTGCATTTTTAGTGACTGTTTAATTTGTGATGCCATTGCAGTTCATGCCCACATTCGCACTGTCATGGCATATGTGAAAAACAAGCTGCCTCACATACATTTTGCGAAATACTTCAGTGATGGGGCAGCTAGTCCGTACAAAAACTGTAAAAATCTCAAAAAATTATGCATGCATTTCCATGATTTTCAGATTCACGCAGAATGGAATTTTTTCACAAGTCATGGTAAAAATGTATGTGATGGTATTGGTGCTACTATTAAGCAAATGGCATCATGAGCTAGTCTGCAGCACTCTACAGAAGGTCACATTCTAAAAGCTCTTCAATTATTTACCCGGGTACAGAAAAATATCTGTGGCATACAGTCATTCTATGTTTCGAAAGATGAGGTGGAAACCAGTTGAAGAGTTGCTAAAAGGCAGACTAGAACATGTTAAAACTGTTGCAGGCACGAGGAGCCATCATCACTTCTCTCCAGCAGACTCTGACAATGTGCGCATGAGCAGACTGTCCAGTTATAACTATAGGTTCATGCACAACATGGGTTTTCACAGGGTGTTTGACTCAGGATTCAGAAGCAAAAGCAGCAACATACAACCAGGTTGCTATGTTATTACGGTTTATGATGACAAATGGTACTTAGGATGTGTTGCAGAGTGCTGTGATGCAGAAGGTGATGTATTTGTGAACTTCATGGCACCAGCAGGACCAGCAAGATCAATTCATTGGCCACGTTTGGCAGACAGGTGTTGGGTTCCTTTTGAACATATTCTTATGGCAGTTCCAGTTCCTACCATAGTGTCAGGAAGACAGTACAATATGCCACTCAATGTACAGAGTACAGTAGCTTAAGTGTGGGAGAACTTCTGTTCAAAGCACAGTCGACTTGTTTTTAGCAGTTAAGGTGCAGTAAACATTAATGATAGGTTGTGTTAATCTGTCTATATGTTCCCAGAATGAGATTTTCACTCTGCAGCGGAGTGTGCACTGATATGAAACTTCCTGGCAGATTAAAACTGTGTGCAGGACTGAGACTCGAACTCTGGACCTTTGCCTTTCGTGGGCAAGTGGTCTACCAACTGAGCTACCCAAGCACGACTCACGCCCTGTCCTCACAGCTTTACCTCCACCAGTAACTCGTCTCCTACCTTCCAAACTTTACAGAGTCATGCTTGGGTAACTCAGTTGGTAGAGCACTTGCCCGTGAAAGGCAAAGGTCCCGAGTTTGAGTCTCGGTCCAGCACACAGTTGGGCATGGGTGTGTGTGTTTGTCCTTAGGATAATTTAGGTTAAGTAGTGTGTAAGCTTAGGGACTGATGACCTTAGCAGTTAAGTCCCATGAGATTTCACACACATTTAAACATTTTTGATATCATATGTAGCTGAATTTATCTTACTTTATCTTATTGATACTTAAAATGCTCTTTCTTCAGTGCCTTTACCATATAGTTTCCTTGTGATTCACAAAAATTTCGTGCGCAGCCTATGTCCTCCAATTATTCCTTACTTTCCACCGTAGAACCAAACCTGTGAATTTTGGCAGTATCATCTAATCCTCTTCCAGTGTTATTTCAATTCTGAACTTTTAGAATCATGTTACTTATATGTTCACAGTTAGAAATAATAAAATCCTCCAATTGTGTTTAAAATATGAGGTGGTTTTTGTGTTTATATATTTAAATCATATCTTATTCACAGGGGATATTTGTTAATAGTAACATTATGTTGCACACAGGCAACTCCTTCACAGTATTTCTGAGCCACATTCTAGAATAACTACATGTCAATTTAACATAGTACAATCAGTGTAAATAGAACTTAAGTGTGATAACAGTCATGTAACCAGACTGATTAATACTCCAGTATGTATCAGTCCATATGTAGTAGAGAATTTGGTTGCTGAAATTTTTTTAAAAAATAGTTGAAACTTTGTGGGCAGGTATTCTCATTGGATGCACAGCTACATGGTGAAGATCTGTGTTTATCTGGAACATCAGAGATGGCCCTTGCTGGCTACCTGGCAAATGCAGTATTTGAAGAGTCTGCATTACCTGAGAAGCTTGCAGCGGTGAGCAGGTGCTATAGAGCTGAAACATCAAGCATTGCAGAAGAAAGGGGAATTTATAGGTAATTTATTTACATTCTCCACATGTGGAATATGTACTCATTCTGTTTGAAATTGCCATGTTTATCTGTAGTGGAAGAACACTATGATTTGACTCTAGTTGTTACTCCATACAACATGGTTTCTGTCTATTTAAAATAATTCACCCATCATTATGATAATGTGATGAGTCCACTTCCATGTTTAATATTGGAGTTGACAGCTAATGTATGGTATTATGACATTTTAAATGTCAAACTATTGCCTAAACATTTAGTTACTCCTCATTACATTGCCCGCATTTAAAAATAAATTACATTGACTACTCCAGTTGTGTGGAATGTTCTGAAATGTAATGATATTATTTTAGTGACAGAACTCTTTAAGTTGCATTACGAGATAAGTCAGAAGTCATGTTTTATGCTAACAAATATACTAGTCTGTAGCTATTCATGTCTACAATGCTGTGCATTCTTGTTACCACTGTAAAAAAACTGGAGACACACCATTCCACAACAGTGTCAGCAGAAAATTAGCTTCACCAGCAGAACAGCAAGTACACATCTAAAACAACATACTACCACAGATGTCATTTCAACAAATTGAGGTGAAACATGTCTGAAAAACTTAACTTCATTTATTTCAGCTGATGAAATGTTCCTGGGCCTCCATCCAGATGGCTGTGTTGAAATTCCATGATGTTACAGTGAGTGTCACTTTGCCAGATGATGTTGAGAGTGACACTCATTGAAATGTTGCAGGGACTTTCAGCGCAGCCACAAGGATGACCAAGATGATTTCAGCAGCAGTGTACATGCCGGGAAAGCCTATATTCACAAATCATTTATACCATGCCACATGGACGTGCCCTAAAATCAGTAATATATACAATGTAGGAAAAAAAAATATAGCTACTTACCATAAAGAGGACACATCAAATTGCAGACAGGCATAATTAAAAGACACTTGCACAAAGCTTTTGGCCACAGCCTTCATCAGCAAAAGAAAAACACACTATTCATACACGCAACCGAGCACACATCATACATACATGTGGGTCATGTATGTATGTATGTATGTATGTATGTATATTAAAAACAAAGATTCCAAGACTTACCAAGCGGGAAAGCGCCGGTAGACAGGCACAATAAATAAAACACACGAACACACACACAAAACTTCTAGCTTTCGCAACCGACGGTTACTTCTTCAGGAAAGAGGGAAGGAGAAGGAAAGACGAAAGGATGTGGGTTTTAAGGAGAGGGTAAGGAGTCATTCCAATCCCGGGAGCGGAAAGACTTACCTTAGGGGGAAAAAAGGACAGGTGTACACTCGCACACACACACATCCATCCGCACTCCTTACCCTCTCCCTTAAAACCCACATACTTTCGTCTTTCCCTCTCCTTCCCTCTTCCCTGAAGAAGCAACCGTCGGTTGCGAAAGCTAGAAATTTTGTGTGTGTGTTTGTGTGTTTTATTTATTGTGCCTGTATACCAGCGCTTTCCCGCTTGGTAAGTCTTGGAATCTTTATTTTTAATATATTTTTCCCATGTGGAAGTTTCTTTCTATTTTATTTATATGTATGTATGTATGTATGTATGTATGTATGGTGTGTGCTGGATAGTGTGTATTTCTCTTTTGCTGATGAAGCCTGTGGCTGAAAGCTGTCTGCAAGTGTCTTTTAACTATGCCTGTCTGCAACTTAATGTGTCCTCTATTCAGTAAGTAGCAATCTTATTTTTTCCTACATTTTTGATATACCTAACTGGAGTTTACATTGTTTAATATAATATTTAGTAATGCAGTGACTAAATAAGGTGTCTGAAAGTATTTGTCTGTTAATTTCATTTGTTTGTATACTCCAAGGGTTATAATGATTAAAAAAAACTTTAAAAAATCAGTTTTATTTAGTATATGATGAATTTGCAATCAGATGATTACATAATGTTATGCAAATAACTTAAGTGCATTTACTTACATGGGAAATGTTGAGTGTTGATTGATTGGAAAGAAAAGCTGATAGTGGGTTATGTGTAATTTAGTCATCTTTGCTGCTGACAGATTTATGTGGACAAGAACTTTGAGGTTGGTCAATACTCTAATAGTCTATCTCTCCTCCCTCCCCCCCCCCCCCCCCCCTTTCTTCTTTTCCTCCTTCAAGTATTCATCACTGTCATGAATCTGAATGAATAGCAAATTCATATTTATTGGTCAGTGACATTCTGTAATAAACTACATAGTGAGATTGATTTGTCTTATCGTGGTATGAATACTCACCAATGACACTGGACCACAGTACTTGGCAGGTAACAAGCAGAGGCCACCAGGAGTGGCAGTGACTTTTTGAAACCCTCTATATAGTAACATAGGTTAGGATTCCAGGTATTACAACCTGCAACTATTCCCTCTGGTGGGTCTTTGTTTGCGATTAGCCAATCAAAGGAAAAAAACTAGAATTTTTGGGCAGGGATGCTCAATCTCTTTTTGGCCTTAGATGTACTGCATGCAATTTAGTTCATTTAGATACCTCAAAACAACACTGTAGCCAAAATATACTGTTTTAATTACACAAAATATGTAAACAGTAATTTTCTTTCTATAAAAAAGTTGTAAATCTACTACTCCGTTTTCGAGATATTACACATGTGAAAAGAAAATTAAAATATACACCATCATAAATCTCAAAAAAAAGTTTAATGAGATACTTGGCTTTGCATATCGTTGGCAGGTTTATTATAATCTAGTAAATGATTTGTCCAAGCCAATGTTACTCAGTCCAGAAGATGAGGATCAATCAGTTTATTTGTACACTTAGATTTTATTCTGTTTGGCATTGAAAATGCTGCTTCACATGGATAAAACTGATCCATAAAACCATAAAACTTATGATGCCACTTTTACAGTGTTAGGATAATATGGTCTGGATGGTAACATTTTGACCATAACCAGTTACCATTGCCAATAAATATTTTATTATGGTCAATACAGTTTTTAATTCAGTTTTAAAGTGTTCTCAAAAATTAATATTAAGACAATTCTTTTTACACTCACTAATTTCCAAAAGTTATTATCATTATATTCTGATGTCAAGGGAAATGCCATTTTGAAGTTGAATTATTTCCTCTTCAAATTCAGTCCCACTACAAGAGAAAAGAGTACTCATTTCAGTTGAAATGTCTTCCACATGCAGTTTTTGGAAAGGCCGAGCTATGAAAGGTAGAACAGGTTTTGTTGCCTTGAAGTCTGAAAATTGGGTTTTAGACTCAATCTACGGTGCTATCAGGTGGGGTATCTACTTCTTTGTAGCTTCTTGGTCTAATGACATGTTGTCATGTCCTGACACCGGGCAGAGGGAAATTAGGGGTTTGTGATCAGTCTGCAGTTTCCAAGGGGTGAGGAGCAAATGCAGAAAGACAAATTTCCAGTGAAGGCAGGTTGATGACTTGGATCAGCGCCTGTCACAGGGCATCTATGAGAGATGCGGATTTTGGGACTTGACAGGATGCTTAAGCAGAAGACTCATGGAATTTAGGGATCTGATTAACAATATTTATTTGTGATCAGACTAAAAACTTCCTATGCTGAAGACTAATTCTAAACATTAGAAAAAATAAAGGTGGCAACTATTTACCAACAGAAGTCAGTGTCTGTAGCCACAGGGGCAGATGCTAAGAGAAGTAGCGAACACTAGCAGCACACTAAGTACAAACTTGAGGGCAGTACTTCCAGTGAGGAAAACAGTCATGTCAGAACTTATCGAGACTGGCCACGAGCGACCTGGAGTTGCTGCCGCATTGTTCTGACTGAGGACTCCCTGTTAATACAAAAACATGGGTTTTTAAATAATTATGGCAGCACACCATTTCTCCCTTCTGTAGTTGACCCGACAATCCCCCGGCACTTAACAAGATTTGGCCAATCTGGCAAATCATTCAGCACCTCTAGGGCGCCTCTTGCCAACCACATTTAGATTTGTCCCCTATTCCTACTCGGTAGTTAGGGATGCTTGTGGATTTTACATTAAGAAACTCCAAGTTTGGTATCAACAGTGTTCAGCTGAAAGCTAAACATCACTAACATTCCTATTATGGTCAGCAACAACAGTGTTACACATCACTTGGCCCTGCCCTCCGTCCTTCTGTGGGTGTGGTGTAGTGTAGTATCACTGTAACCTGTGCAAACCCACTGACATTGAAGTTCTCAAGAGAAAGTGTTAAGATTGCTGCCTCTGCTAAGATGTGCCTTTTTGTGTCCATCTTCTACAGCGAAACCTTACAGCAGTGTCTAGGTGGTATGGAGTTACCAGTTAATTTTCTGAAGTGAAACTTCTCCTCTGGAACAGCTGCCCACAGCGTCTGCAATTTGCACAGCTCTAGTGTTACTATTTATCTCTGGTAACCTAAATGCCACCACTTTTGCCTGCTCTCTGCATTTTTGTCTGATTTCCTACCTTGGAGTACCAGTGACGGCTCCACATATCTATAAACGTAGCAACGTAAAAGTCATTATGTCATCAGTATATGACATCTCACCCCACAGGAAAAATTTGTTGACAATTATGTGGCGACAAATTTGTAATCTGGCTTCTATTGTAGTAAAACTTATTAACTCTAGGAACAACATTATAGACATTCTTGGTTAATGACTAAAGTTCTCTTCACGATTTTGCACTTCGTAAAGTTCATATTTCACTTCACTTTTTCATACATGTGAATATCAGCATAAAACACAATTTCATTTTCAACTGCACTTATACGCAAATAGATACATAAATGTAGAAGCATCATCATAAAACATTGGTTCGTTTTTCATGAAGACATACATTACATAGAATGTAAATTTAAATCACTGGGTAATTAACTTTTCACCCTTTTTTACATTACAGATACAAATACACAACAATATAAAATATTTTTCTCTCACTTTTGTTTGTACATTATATATACACATCTATATTTATTTGTTTGTTTTTCTTCACATCACGTATACATAAACATATCAATACAGCAAATTACGTATCATCATTACAATAATAAACCTGAAAGAAAACACACAGTCTTACAAAATTCTTGTTTACATTTCATTTATGTGATTCACAACAGTAACTTCTTATGTACTAAGGGGAGTTTCGCAGTGACCTGCATCATCTTTGATCTCAGCATTGTGATGCCATAGGCAACACAGCTCTTTCATCATTGCATTTAAATGTAACAGAGCCTTCATCATGCTCTTCACTATTTGCCCTGCTTAACCTGTCTCCTATGAATGCATGTCATTTCTGACCCTTCACACTCTGCCACAACAGTCATCGCCCATGCCTTTCCACAAGTACTTAAGGGAATCTCTAAAGCATTTGCAGCATCTACACAAACAACATATAAACATCATGGTAAATATTACAACTCCTAGGTAAGACTAGAACGAGTAATGATACTAAAGTATTTCTGAGAAACTATGCTGCTTTTGGAAAGTTATTTCTTCTTCTATTTCAGTAACTTAGAAATGTTCCTCTTTTCCTTATTTGTAATACAGCAATCAGTCTCCATATTTAAAGCTGGCACTATGTCTTCACTGGCCACACTAATTCTTATTATCTGTTTGGACTGTATGAGCACTGGAGTTCCACACCATGTACATTTTTCATAAAATGTTAGTCTTCCTGTACATTTGACCAGTACATCTGTTGGCTTGTTGTCCTTACACAGAATTGTCAAGCCTTCTTCCTTTGGAGCAATGAATGACCATTGGTTCTGACTCGATGGAGTCCAAATACTATTGTTTAAGTTCACAAACTTCTTGATACAGTCTTTGCGAGTTTGCTTTATGGATTGCAGCATCCTTGCTTCACATGTTTTGTGATCATATGTGGACACTGAAAAAAACTTCCATTTACAAATTTTGTGAACACGATCTATCTCTTTATGCAACAGTTCTTCGTTACTCATTTTTGTATAGTGCAGCTTGGATTCATCAAATGACAAATAATCTTTTCCTGGCTCTATGTACATAAATAAACCTTGACTACCATGTACTTCAAAAGTTAGGGGTAATATTTTGTACAGATTTTTTTTCCTACTAATGGTACATTCACTACATAACCCCGTATATGGCCAGACATAAATGCATCAACATCAATTATGCATAATAACTGATACCCGGTCTGTTCTGTGAGAGCAATTGTGAACTTCTTGTCTTTAATATCATCCTGAATTAAATGCAGGTACCCAGCTATTTACATTGGATTAGTTATATGAAGTTCCAGTGTTCCTTTCTGAGCATTTACTATGGCAGTAATTAGCATCTCATATTCCCGTTCTAACTCATTGTAAATTAACAGTTGAGATCAGAGCTAAGTGCTGTATCTTTTGGTCAGTGCTATTAGTATATTTATTCATGTACCTATGGAGCTTTTTCATGTTTTTAACAATCAATTCCTCATTACGTGCAAGGGTAGCTGATTTGAAATAGGAGGCATCCTGTTCATCTAATGTTCCAAGCAATATTTTACTAATTTCACCCATATAGTTTTAGAATTAAGACACATCATTTCCTCATCCAAAATTCAAGAAAAAGTTCTATTTCAGTAGAACTGATGTTACCTATCAGCATGCATGGTTAAAATTTTGATTATCTTTAAACAAATGACCACATTTGGGCCCTTTGTCCTTTCTGCAGTGTATGGGCCATGCTACTGCATCTCTAACTTACAGCTTCTGGCCCTTCTAACACTTTCATTGTGCAATAAGCCTTGATCATATGTTTTAAAATCTTTTGGTTTCTGGTGTCTGTCAAAATACTCTTTGTTTTTCTCCTTACACTGTGTATTGCACTGAAGTGACAAAGAAACTATTGTAGGCATGCATATTCAAATGCAAAGATATGTAAACAGACAGAGTACAGTGCTGCGGTCGGCGATGCCTATATAAGACAACAAATGTCTTACACAGTTGTTAGGTCAGTTACTGCTGCTACAGTGGCAGGTTATCAAGATTTAAATGGGTTTGAACGTGGTGTTATAGTTGGCTGGTGGGCGATGGGATGCAGCATCTCTGAAGTAGCGATGAAGTGGGGATTTTCCCATACAACCATTTCATGAGTGTACTGTGAATTTGAGGAATCCATTATAACATCAGATCTCCAACATCCCTATGGCCAGAAAAAGATCCTCCAAGAACAGGACCAATGGTGACTGAAGAGAATCATTCAACGTGATAGAAGTCCAACCCTTCTGCAAATTGCTGCAGATTTCAATGCTGGGCCATCAACAAGTGTCAGCGTGTGAACCATTCAGCGAGACATCATCAATGTGGGCTTTCAGAGGTGTAGGCCCACTTGTGTTTCCTTGATAAATGCATGACACTAAGCTCTACACCTCGCCTGGGCCCGTCAACACCGACACTGGACTGTTGATGACTGGAAACATGTTGCCGGGTCGGACGAGTCTCATTTCAAATTGTGTTCATCGGATGGACATGTACAGGTATGGAGGCAATCTCATGAACCCATGGACCCTGCATGTCAGCAGGGGACTGTTCAACCTGGTGGAGACTCTGTAATGGCACGGGGCATGTGCAGTTGGATTGATATGGGACCCCTGATACTTCTAGATATGACTCTGACAGGTGACTCATATGTAAGCATTCTGTCTGATCACCTGCATCCATTCATATTCATTGTGCATTGCGACAGACTTGGGCAATTTCAGCTGGACAGTGCGACATCCCACACATCTAGAATTACTTCAGAGTGGCTCCAGGAACACACTTCTGAGTTTAGACACTTCTGCTGGTCACCAAACTCCCCAGATATGACCATTATTGAGCATATCAGGGATGCCTTGCAGCATGCTGTTCAGAAGAGATCTCCACCCTCTCATACCCAGTTCCCTTCAGAACTACTTCAAACATTATTCGAGTCCATGTGACATTTTGTTGCGTCACTTCTATGTGCTCTCAGAGTCCCTACACAATATTAGGCAACTGTACCAGTTTCTTTGGCTCTTTAGTGTATATTTTCTGTCACACTGGTGCTGCCTCATTTTCTCTTTTAATTCAAGTACATAAGCATCATAATTATGAGAAACGCATGCAGGATCTCTCTACAATATACCCAATATGTTGCATGCTCTGCCGAAAAATAATTCATGTGGTGTATAATTCGTGGCGGCTCTATGGGGCATGGTATTGTACATGAATACCATGAATTGAAGTCATTTGTTCCAATTTCATTGAGTCCTGTTGGTAAGTTCTAAAGAATTATCTTATAGTTTGGTGTGATCTTTCCAATGAATGCTCCGTTCGATTGGGAATGGTAACAGTATGTCTTTACACTACCAATCCTTAACAATCTGCACATTCTCTTTAAGTGTCACTCAAAAAATTTCTACTGTTGTCACAGAGTCTTACTACGGATATTCCAAACTTCCATTATTCTTTGCACAAGGACATGAGCTATTGTACCTGTATTCTGCTTTTCTATCAGTTCTGCCACAATTAACTTTGTTAGAGCACCCTGGAATGTTAGTATACATATCTATTATTTCTGCCTTTTTTCGTCAATGGACTGTTGATGTCAATATCACAGCTGTGATTCTTCAATTTCTCCAGGCGTATTTTATGACGAAATAAATCTCAGGTGAACAGCCTGGTATGAGTGTCCATGTTGTTGTTGTTGTTGTTGTGGTCTTCAGTCCTGAGACTGGTTTGATGCAGCTCTCCATGCCACTATCCTCTGCAAGCCTCTTCATCTCTCAGTACCTACTGCAACCTACATCCTTCTGAATCTGCTTACTGTATTCATCTCTTGGTCTCCCTCTACGATTTTTACCCTCCACGCTGCCCTCCAGTACTAAATTGGTGATCCCTTGATGCCTCAGAACATGTCCTACCAACTTATCCATTCTTCTCGTCAAGTTGTGCCACAAACTTCTCTTCTCCCCAATCCTATTCGATACCTCCTCGTTAGTTATGTGATCTACTCATCTAATCTTCAGCATTCTTCTGTAGCACCACATTTCAAAAGCTTCTATTCTCTTCTTGTCCAAACTATTTATTGTCTATGTTTCACTTCCATACATGGCTACACTCCATACAAATACTTTCAGAAATGACTTCCTGACACTTAAATCTATACTTGATGTTAACAAATTTCTCTTCTTCAGAAATGCTTTCCTTGCCATTTTATATCCTCTCTACTTCGACCATCATCAGTTATTTTGCTCCCCAAATAGCAAAACTCCTTTACTACTTTAAGTGTCTCATTTCCTAATGTAATTCCCTCAGCATCACCCGACTTAATTCGACTACATTCCATTATCCTCATTTTGCTTTTGTTGATGTTCATGTTATATCCATCTTTCAAGACACTGTCTGTTCCATTCAACTGCTCTTCCAAGTCCTTTGCTGTCTCTGACAGAATTACAATGTCATCGGCAAACCTCAAAGATTTTATTTCTTCTCCATGGATTTTAATACCTACTCCGAACTTTTCTTTTGTTTCCTTTACTGCTTGCTCAATATACAGATTGAATAGCATCGGGGAGAGGCTACAACCCTGTCTCACTCCTTCCCCAACCACTGTTTCCCTTTCATGCCCCTCGACTCTTATTACTGCCATCTGGTTTCTGCACAAATTATAAATAGCCTTTCGCTCCCTGTATTTTACCCCTGCCACCTTTAGAATTTGAAAGAGAGTATTCCAGTCAACATTGTCAAAAGCTTTCTCAAAGTCTACAAATGCTAAAATGTAGCTTTGTCTTTCCTTAATCTTTCTTCTAAGATAAGTCATAGAGTCAGTATTGCCTCACGTGTTCCAACAATTCTGCGGAATCCAAACTGATCTTCCCCGAGGTCGGCTTCTACTAGTTTTTCCATTCGTCTGTAAAGGATTTGTGTTAGTATTTTGCAGCTGTGGCTTATTATACTGATTGTTCAGTAATTTTCACATCTGTCAACACCTGCGTTCTTTGGGATTGGAATTATTATGTTATTCTTGAAGTCTGAGGGTATTGCACCTGTTTCATACACTTTGCTCACCAGACGGTAGAGTTTTGTCAGGACTGGCTCTCCCAAGACCGTCAGTAGTTTCAATGGAATGTTGTCTACTCCGGGGGCCTTGTTTCGACTCAGGTCTTTCAATGCTCTGTCAAACTCTTCATGCAGTATCGCATCTCCCATCTCATCCTCGGCATCCTCCTCCATTTCCATAACATTGTCCTCAAGTACATCGCCCTTGTATAGACCCTCTATATACTCCTTCCACTTTTCTGCTTTCCCTTCTTTGCTTAGAACTGGGTTTCCATCTGAGCTCTTGATGTTCATACAAGTGGTTCTCTTATCTCCAAAGGTCTCTTTAATTTTCCTGTAGGCAGTATCTATCTTATCCCTAGTGAGATAAGCCTCTACATCCTTACATTTGTCCCCTAGCCATCCCTGCTTAGCCATTTTGCACTTCCTGTCGATCTCATTTTTGAGACATTTGTATTCCTTTTTGCCTGCTTCATTTACTGCATTTTTATATTTTCTCCTTTCATCAATTAAATTCAATATTTCTTCTGTTACCCAAGGATTTTTACTAGCCCTCGTCTTTTTACCTACTTGATCCTCTGCTGCCTTCACTACTTCATCCCTCAAAGCTACCCATTCTTCTTCTACTGTATTTCTTTCCCCCATTTTTGTCAATTGTTCCCTTATGCTCTCCCTGAAACTCTGTACGACCTCTTGTTCTTTCAGTTTATCCAGGTCCAACCTCCTTAATTTCCCACCTTTTTGCAGTTTCTTCAGTTTTAATCTACAGGTCATAACCAATAGATTGTGGCCAGAGTCCACATCTGCCCCTGGAAATGTCTTACAATTTAAAACTTGGTTCCTAAATCTCTGTCTTACCATTATATAATCTGTCTGATACCTTTTAGTATCTCCAGGGTTCTTCCATGCATACAACCTTCTTTCATGATTCTTAAACCAAGTGTTAGCTATGATTAAGTTGTGCTCTCTGCAAAATTCTACCAGGCGGCTTCCTCTTTCATTCCTCTCCTCCAATCCATATTCACGTACTACGTTTCCTTCTCTCCCTTTTCCTACAACCGAATTCCAGTCACCCATTACTATTAAATTTTGTCATCCTTCACTATCTGAATAATTTTTTTTATTTCATCATACATTCTTCAATTTTTTTGTCATCTGCAGAGCTAGTTGGCATATAAACTTGTACTACTGTAGTAGGTGTGGGCTTCGTATCTATCTTGGCCACAATAATGCGTTCACTATGCTGTTTGTAGTAGCTTACCCGCATTCCTATTTTCCTATTCATTATTAAACCTACTGCTGCAGTACCTCTATCTGATTTTGTGTTTATAACCCTGTAGTCACCTGACCAGAAGTCTTGTTCCTCCTTCCACCGAACTTCACTAATTCTCACTATATCTAAGTTTAACCTGTCCATTTCCCTTTTTAAATTTTCTAACCTACCTGCCCGATTGAGTGATCTGACATTCCACCCTCCAATCCGTAGAATGTCAGTTTTCTTTCTCCTGATAATGACATCCTCTTGAGTAGTCCCCGCCCAGAGATCCGAATGGGGGACTATTTTATCTCCGGAATATTTTACCCAAGAGGATGCCATCATCATTTAATCATACGGTAAAGCTGCATGTCCTCGGGAAAAATTACGGCCGTAGTTTCCCCTTGCTTTCAGCCGTTCGCAGTACCAGCACAGCAAGGCCATTTTGGTTATTGTTACAAGGCCAGGTCAGTCAATCATTCAGACTGTTGCCCTTGCAACTACTGAATAGGCTGCTGCCCCTCTTCAGGAACCACACGTTTGTCTGGCCTCTCAACAGATACCCCTCCGTTGTGGTTGCACCTACGGTACGGCTATCTGTATCGCTGAGGCACGCAAACCTCCCCACCAACGGCAAGGTCCATGGTTCATGGGGGGAGGATGAGTGTCCATAGGACACAATATTTCGGCAATCGACCACGTTGCCATCATCAGGTGCACTAATGTACTGACCGGTGGCGGGTCAGCGCCATGTGTATATAGGACAATCCCCTTCCCGCTCCTCCCTCAGGTGCTTCCTATGAATCGGCGCGGTCCACACTCTGCGTGCAGACCAGGTACAGTGTCTGTTCTCCTGCCATCTGGGCGCTGTGTCCTAGGTCTTCTTGCTCAGGAGGGTCTGCCGGCACTGCTCTCGTATTTCTCCCCTCCCCCATCGAAGTCAGTACACTCTGGGAAATATACTTTTTGTTCTTAATCCAGTTGATCGCAGGTTCCCATGCCTTGCTAAGGATGTAACCGCTGTCACAATTTAGTTCTGGCTCCCTTACTCTGATCTTTATGGCTTCTTTGATGACACAGTCCCAGTAGTAGGAAGTCTGTGTCAGGACTTTCGTTTCATCATAATCCAGGCTGTGGAGTTCCAACAAGCATTGCTCAGCGATTGTCGACTTACTGGGCTGTTGCAGTCTAGTGTGCCGTTGATGTTCTCGGCATCAGTCCTCAGTGGTATGAATGCTCTGCCCTACGTATACACTACCACATTGGCAAGGTATCTGATAAACCCCTGATTTACACAGACCAAGGTTGTCCTTCACACTACTAAGAAAGCTCTTGGTTTCGCGTGGAGGACAGAAGGTGGTTTTCACTTGGTGTTTACATAAAATGCATCCAATTTTTCTGCATAGGGCCCCACAAAAGGGAATAATAGCAAAGGCCGCCTCCTCCTGAGATTCATCCTCAGTTTCTGCTGGTGCTGCAGGTGTGGGATGTAGAGCCTTCTAAATTTGTCCTTCCTTGTAACCGTTCTTCGAAAACACGGTCTTCAGATGGTCCAATTCTTGTTGTATACTGATCCTTTTGGAGATGATGTGAGCTCTGTGTACAAGACTTTCGAGCATTCTATTCTTTTGTGCCGGGTGGTGGCAGCTATCCGCATGTAGGTACAAATTGGTGTGCATCTTCTTCCTATATACGCTGTGGCCCAAAGTGCCATCAGCTCGTCTTCTAATCAAAACATCTGGGAAAGGGAGCATCCCATCTGTTTCGATCTCCATGGTGAGCTTAATATTCTCATGTCTTGAGTTGAGATGTGTGAGGAAGTCTGCCAGTTTATCTCTTCCATGTGGCCAGATAATGAAGTAACATTCACATATCTAAAGAAACAGATGGATTTTAGATGTGCTGATTCAAGAGCTTCCTCCTCGAAATGTTCCATGTACATATTTGCGACAACGGGGGAGACAGACATATCAGCTTGTGTCTGTGTATGTACGGATGGATATGTGTGTGTGTGTGTGCGCGCGAGTGTACACCTGTCCTTTTTTTCCCCTAAGGGAAGTCTTTCCGCTCCCGGGATTGGAATGACTCCTTACCCTCTCCCTTAAAACCCACATCCTTTCATTTTTCCCTCTCCTTCCCTCTTTCCTGACGAAGCAACTGCCAGTTGCGAAAGCTCGTAATTCTGTGTGTGTGTTTGTGTGTTTTGTTCATGTGCCTGTCTGCCGGCGCTTTCGCGCTTGGTAAGTCTTGGAATCTCTGTTTTTAATATATTTTTCCCATGTGGAAGTTTCTTTCTATATATATATATATATATATATATATATATATATATATATATATATTCACTTATGAAATTTGTTGTTAATAATCCTACCCAGTTCAAAAGTAATAGCAGTGTGCATAGCTATAACACCAGGAGAAAGGATGGTCTTCACTATGCAGGGTTAAATCTGACTTTGGCACAGAAGGGGGTAAATTATGCTGCCACAAAAGTCTTTGGTCACCTACCAAACAGCACCAAAAGCCTGACAGATAGTCATCCAACATTTAAAAATAAATTAAAAGAATTTCTAGATGACAACTCCTTCTACTCACTGGCTGAATTTTTAGATATAAATTAAGCGAGGGGAAAAAAAACCTAGCTTAAGCATTCGTGTCATGCAATATTTTGTCTAATGTAATATCTTGTACAGACATCTTTTATTAACCTGACACGTTCGACATCATTACAAAGTGTGGTATTCATGATCTATGGAACAAGTATTACTCTAATCTAATCTAATATAATCTTTAGGCCGCAGTGGCCCATGTGACATCGTCAACCCAATCCCACGTCCATGGGTTGAACCGGTTGGCCAGTTGTAGATGTAACTGTAGGAGTTCTTTGTTGGTAATGTCCAAGCGCCACCATATGAAACGAACTCTCTCTCGTACCGAAGCTAGGCTGCACATTTCTTGATTCTTCTGGCCGCCGCTGAGTCAGTGCAAAATTCGGTACCACACGTTCTTCTTGGCACTTCATAAGAAAAACAAAAGAACTCAATAGACAGCCTCTCCGATGACATAGCTTGTCGATCCTAATCAAGCTGCGATACATCTCACCGTAGAGGTATGTGATGTGATTCTTCAATCTCTAGGCGTATTTTATGACGAAATAAATCTCGAGCGAAGAGCCTGGTATGAGTATGCATAGGACACAATATTGTGTCCTATGCACCGCCATATGGGAGCAAAGAAAAGATCCAGACCTAGTAATATTACCTACAGACAAGGGCAATGCAGTAGTGATTTTATCCTGACAGGATTATGCTGAGACGATATGGGGCCTACTTTGTGACAGCACATACCGCAAGATTGACACCGATCCTACCAAGAGGGTCGAGAGGAAGACTCTGGCGCTTCTCAAGGATTCCAGCTTCCCTGACGAGATTATCAAAAAGCTACACCCGAGGGCTGCTGTTCCTCCTACACTTTACGGACTGCTGAAGGTGCACAAGAAATCGATTCCGTTATGTCCCATTGTCAACAATATTGGTGCCCCAATGTACCTTCTCGCCAAGCACCTCAAACAACTGCTTAGCCCTTATGTTGGGAGATGTACACACCATATCCGTAAATCCGTGGATTTCCTGGGACGCATCAACAACCTGGCGCTTAAGGAATGTGACATACTGGCAAGCTTCAACGAGGTGTCTCTATTCACTAAAGTTCCCTTACAAGAATCCTTGGAACTCATCAGTCAGAAATTTGACGAAGAGACCACCAACCTGACCCCGCCCTCCATCCTTCTGTGAGTGGGGACTGGTGTAATAGCACTCTAACCTGTGTAAACCCACTGAAATTGCAGTTCTCAGGAGCAAGTCCAGGTTTGCTACCTCTGCTAAGGCATGCCTTTTCGTGGCCATCATCTACAATGATGGCAGGTAGCATCCAGGCAGTGGATGGAGTTACCAGTTAATTTTCTGAAGTGAAACTTCTCCCCTGGAACAGCTGCCAAGAGCATCTGCAATTTGCACGGCTATAGTGTCACTATTTATCTCCGGGGGCCTAAACTATTCCACTTTTATCTGCTCTCTGCATTGTGTCTCTGATTTCCTACTTTGGAGTGCCCTTGATGGCTCCATATAGCCATAAGCATAACAGTGTACAAGTCACTATGTCATCAGTATATCGCAGTTCTGACTGTATTTGAGGAAAACATTTCACATTTAATGTCTGTAACTAATGTCCAGTTTTTGCAGGAAATACTTTATAGGAGAGCTAAGAGTTATGATTGCTTGGTTTTTTCTTCGAAGTTCTTTGTTTAAATTGTGTAGTTTAACTGCCATATCAGCTACAAATGTGAGGTCCAACAACTATCTTAAATCATACAGTTGTGAGTTATCTTCCTGTCTTTCAGTCACAAAAGATTTTATCATTGGCAGAAGTTCTCTAAATCTGTTTGGAAGCATACCTCTACACAGCCATCCAACTTTGATGTGCAGTTGCGGGTCTCCATATTGGCAATCCAATTCTTCTTATGGCACTTTAAACTTTCTTGTCTGTTGTGATTGTGGGCGAATTGAATTCTCCTCATGTGGTATCTTTCAAGGTCAGAATTGTAAGCAAGTTTTCTTTTACAGTGAGATTCAAAAATATCACTCCTACAAAAATCATAACATGAGCTGAATTGACTATATCTATTGACTCACCTAAATGCGATGAGAATCACAAGCAGGATTCTAAATCTGTTACCAGTTGAGCTTTTGCATTTTTTGCCACTTTTTTTTTATAATAGGTGTTGATAGAGGCATGTCTCTGATGACTAATAGTATCTCTGGCTTATTTTAAATGTGGAAACAAAGACTCGCTAGCTGTGGGAAAGCACTCCGTAACAAGTTTGTCATCATCGAGTGGTTCTGATTGTTTCATTAGTACTTCTGATACACAAAAGGATGCTGTGTTTGATGAAAGACTTTTTTTGTACAGGCTTTACAAAATAGACTGCTGTGATTGTGTTTCACTTTTAGGATAAGAAAGTTTCTTTCGGCTTAATTCACTACCAACAGCTGTTTCAGATTCAAAGTCTTGATTAACTATTCTGAAATGACATTCAGTATTTCCTATTTTAGGTATAGCTAAAGAAACATTACACAACAGACATATACACCTTTATTTATGAGTTTAACAAAAAACTTCTTTCCACATGATCTATTTACCTAGCATTAGCTGCACTCATTTTTCACAGACATGTTACTAAGTGAGAACTATAACTTGGCCCATTGGCTTCCTAGTTCTTATTGATAGAACTCAGCAGTGATCTGGAGACTTCACGCTGTAATGGTTTGGGGATGTTCATTGGCAACTTCACAGCATGCTGTTCGCCACTGTTGATTGCATTGTCACTGAGCTGTGCTGTTGCTGTTGTGTGTATTGTTCTGGCATTTTGACTGTAATTGTTTCTGAAATAAGTGATGAGATGGTTATTTGACATGCCCCTGCATCTGGCCTATGCTCTCTGAACCTAAACCCACATCATTCAATAGCTATAAAAATGAATGTGTCTTTTTCTGAAATAGTACAATATTTTACAATAGGTAGCATGCAGGCCATTTCAATAATGAAACATGACTTGATATGCAGTTGCCTGTGAAAGTTTCCAGATTAGTACATCCATTTTACAGTAGGTGGAATGCGAGTTGTTTTAGCAAAGGTATGTATCTCATATAGTTTGCCAGCAGTTTGTGTGCTTCCAGTGTGTGTCTGTGCACACGACATAATTGGATTGAATCATATGCAAGTGACATTTCACTCTGTGTGTGACATAACAAGTAGTTTTGATTGTGAAATTCCAATTGCAAATTGACATCAGAAAATAGATATCACATGCATTTTCTTTTCTCTTTCCAAGTGCATTTATGATAGTCATTAAAAAGCATTACTTTCGATGTCAAATTGGTTGAGCCACCCAAATGACAAGTGATAGGTCAGTCTATACTTCAAGCACAAAAGAAAAAGGCATCACGAGCTTCAGAAACAGTGTCAAGACTGGAAACCATTAAAATATTCACTACTCAAGTCCAAGTCCATTTGTCTGCAGCAGACAAGCAACAGGAAACAAGACTGGGTACCATTCGAGTATGCATTGCTCAATCAAGATGATAACTGGATGCGGATTTACATCTTAGTGCATTCCATTATGGTTCTAATTGTGATTACACTCTTCATCCAAGTGTGGTTATTAGAAAAATGGGTAAATTATGTTTGTATTGCAGTGGCTTCAAATTTGAGAATGAGACAGCAGGAAAACACTGTGCGGGTGCAAAAGTGAAATTGGCAGAATTACACTCACCACTTGAACCATTGTCAACAATGGTATCAGATGAAATAAGCCAATTGAAACATTTCTTGGAAAGTTGAATTCATGTTTCCAAATGACAGTGGTGCAACAAATATCATAAGTGAGAACTACATGACAGTGTTCAAGGTGCAAGGGAAAATTTATCATTGTGTAGAATGATGGCCAAGCAGCACTAAAATTACCATTGGATATGCAAATCACCAAAACACTAATACACAAAATCAACAAACATTCTGGGGTGGATAAAATTCCAAATCATGTTAACTCATTATATGGGGCAAATGTACAATGGTACACTAAAAAGCACTTCAAGCACTTCATTGTACACCCAGAGATTTCAGAGGAATTGGAATTTGTTCGGTGGAGCCCTCATTGTATTGTCTGGTGATTTTCGCAAACAGTACCTTCAACAGCTGCTGATGAACTGAAAGCATGTTGCAAATCATCAATTTTCTGGTAATACACACAAACATTGATTTTGAAAACCAAGATGTGTGTACAGCTCAACATGGTACATCCACTGAACTTTTTGCAAAGCAATTTTTTTTATTCGCAGTGGGAAAATAGCAGCCACTGAATCCACTCAGTGTATCACATTGTCAACAAACTTCCATAAAATCACAGAACCATGGATGAATTGATGATTAAGTCAGTTTTCCCAAATATTACATACAATTACAAAAATCATCAGTGGCTCAGTGCAAGTGCGATATTAGCAGCCGCAAACAATGATGTAAATGCCTTCAGTTTCAGCATTCAAATGAAATATCAGGCAAAGCAACAACATAACAGTCCATCGATACCATATTGACTTAGTACAATAAATTCACAAATGTATTCACCCACTAGTAAAGGCTTTTGTCTACATAAAATTATAACAGGAGTCCAAAGAATAAAATGTTTGCATAATGCAAGTATTCACCATGCCAGAAACCAAGGCCAACTGTTCAAAGGTACAAGTGCAAGCAATAAGGAAAATGTTCGCATAAGAACTATGCCCTCCTTGTGTTAAGTAACAGCATTTTACATCAAAGTAAGAATGAAAATGTCTTCTACAAGGCTATTAATAATGCAATAAATTTACAGGTGTACATTACATATAAAATCTCTGATCCTTTTGCTGGCTGAGTAATTCAGTATGCAGAAGCTAGAGTTCTATTTCCAAAGCACCACTGTTACAATACATGGGGAAGAAAGAGTAAATGTGAGCTAAAACAATGTCACTCAAACAGAAACTTCTGATTAACAGTACAGAAGATTAAACAATAGTGATACTGCAAGTAAATCAGATAACAATTCTTACAAAAAATTACATGTATTACAAAAAGATCGAGGAAAGAGTGAAACGGATAAAGTCACATCACAACATAAGAATAACAGAAAAATGAGAACCTTCTGCTTAACTATATGGCGGCTTATGCAGAAAAAATGTAAACCATATTACAAAGTACAATTTTTTTAAATACCAACTGTAGGAACGTGTGCTAGAAAGACCTCAAAATATGAAACCTCATGGATATGATATGTAGAGAGGAAGTATTTTGAGAAAAATGGCACATTTGCTGATGTAAGCGGGGATGGGTAAACATGTGTTATGTGACCATGAGCAGCAGTTAAAGCAATCAAAGAAGTGATCTTTAAAATATTACTGTCTCTTTTAACAAGATTTTAGTAAATTTCTAATTCTTCTAAGTCAAATTTGCAGCCTTATATTTCTTTATGCGAAATTATGGTGTCTTCTAACCCCCCTGAAGAATTGACTGAAATAAGCAAATTTTTAGCAAAATAAGAATTTTGAACATTTCCCCCATTCTTAACCCAACAAGTTCTCCTTATATCTGACTTTAATAGCCAGTATGCCGTATATAATAGGTAAGGAAATCTTTACAGATGATTCTGTAGACATCTGAATTAGTGAAAGGATCTTGTTCTTTTTGCAATGTATGTATTAAATTTTTCTTTAAACTATTGTTAGCAAAAGAGGTAACTGTAAAAGTGTATTTTCTAGTCAGAAAACGGTCAGTCCTGTAGGACATATTACCTAAAAATGGTATCAAAATGAACTTGCCATTTCCATCTTCTTTACTCTTCCGTGTATTGTCACCTCGTGTTGAATATTTTTATTTTCCCTTTTGTTATTAAGTATGTGATTGACAGTCTCATCTAGAACCATTATTACTAGCAATAGTCTTAATCAAATTAACTTCTTTCTGAAAATTGTATGGGGAAAGAGGTATTGTTAAAGCATGATGTACAGCTGAATGGAAAAAAGCAACTTACGAGCCTTTGGGTGGAAATAATATGATGGAATAATATTATCAGAGTAGGTTGTCTTACAATGAGTATCAAAAGTAATACTAGCCAGAATGAGATTTTCACTCTGCAGCGGAGTGTGTGCTGATATGAAACTTCCTGGCAGATTAAAACTGTGTGCCGGACCGAGACTCGAACTCGGAACCTTTGCCTTTCGCGGGCAAGTGCTCTACCTACTGAGATACCCAAGCACGACTCACGCCCCGTCCTCACAGCTTCACTTCTGCCAGTACCTCGTCTCCTACCTTCCAAACTTTACAGAAGCTCTCCTGCAAACCTTGCAGAACTAGCTCTCCTGAAAGAAAGGATATTGCGGAGACATGGCTTAGCCATAGCCTAGGGGATGTTTCCAGAATGAGATTTTCACTCTGCAGCTGAGTGTGCGCTGATATGAAACTTCCTGGCAGATGAAAACTGTGTGCTGGACCGAGACTCGAACTCGGGACCTTTGCCTTTTGCGGGCAAGTGCTCTGCCAACTGAGCTACCCAAGCACGACTCATACCCCGTCCTCACAGCTTCACTTCTGCCAGTACCTCATCTTCTACCTTCCAAACTTTACAGAAGCTCTCCTGCAAACCTTGCTAGGACGGGGCGTTAGTCGTGCTTGGGTAGCTCAGTTGGTAGAGCACTTGTCTGCGAAAGGCAAAGGTCCCGAGTTCGAGTCTCAGTCCGGCACACAGTTTTAATCTTCCAAGAAGTTTCAACAGTGATACTGCCATTCTGTACACGTAGTTTCAAATCGAGGAAATTAAGGTCACCATTCTCTTTTTTAATTTTGGTTGTAAATTTAATTTTCTTGTGGAAGCTGTTAATGCTGTTAAATAATAAATCTAATCCTTGATCAGTTTCCTTCCATCAGTGCAAAAATTAAGTCATCTATATAACACATAGAAGACCTGTTTTAGTCACTAATTCTGATGTAGCATTGAAGAAGCCATCTTCAAGGGAGTTAATGAAAATATCAGCCAGGATGGCAGCTAAGGGATTACCCATCGCATGGCCA